>NC_046154.1:11464131-12064131 GCF_011064425.1 Rattus rattus
CCCTCCTGACTCCCTTCTCTCTCTCTCTCTTTTTTAAGATTTATTTATTTTATGTATGTGGGTACACTGTAGTTGTCTTCCGACACGCCGGAAGCGGGCATCGGAATAGTCAGGGCTCTTAACTGCTGAGCCACCATCCATCTCTCCAGCCCATCTCTCCAGCCTTCCTTTAAACAAGCTTACCTATATCCCAGGCAGGCCTTGAACTATGTAGCCAGAGACACCTTGAACTCTACAGTGGGGAATTACAGTCATGAACTTCCTTACCGGATGGCCTGGCCGGCTCTGCTTATCTTTCGTTGAGTAAAGGTTCATTCACCCATCAGTGCCTCTGGCCTCCTAAGGTTTTTTTATTTCAAAGTCAGGAAGATATTTTGTATTTTCTATGTTTAAAGCTTTGGCTTTTCTGATGTAAGTTTTTAATCTTTTTGTTTCTTTCTTATTTTGTTTTTTGTTTGTTTCAAGGCAGGGTCTCTCTCTCTCTGCCCACCCTGAAACTTGCTCTGTAGACCAGGCTGGCTTCAAACTCACCCATCTTTGGCTTCATGTGTGCTGGGGCTAAAGGCGTGCGCCACTGTGCCCTGCTTTTATTTACGTTTTTAATCTACCTGAATTTCTATTTTATATGGGATAAAGGAAAAAATTGCATTTTTTTGTTGTTGTTGCTTTTTGAGATATAATCCCGACACAAGGATGACCTTGAACTCCACGGTGAGTCTGCAACCCCATGCCTTGCGCTGCACATCCTGTCAATCATCCCAGCATCCCTCATTATCATTTACGGGCTAACCCCGCTGACTCCTCACGCTGCTGCTGTCGTACGTTGTACTCCCACACCCATGCGTGTATCTGCTCCAGTCCCAGGTGTATGAGTCCCCGTGAAAACACAACACAGCTCTAGTCTGTGCTGCTAAGGAGACTCTAACTGGGGGCAAACGGCTTTTTTCTCTCACTTTCTTTGTACTGTCACGTCAGGGGTAGCCCCGTCAGACCACGCTGTATCCACTGTCACGGAATAAGGTGTCAGTTTTACAGAGGTGCTTTTACATCAAAACTGTTAACGGAGCCATTGGATGACTGTGCAGGCTGACTTCTTTATTTATCAAAGGATCAAAGTCTGAGATACGCAGAGCAGACCATTTGGCCTTGTGGTATACAGCACCTTATCTGCCTCTCTCTCTCTTTTTTTTTTAAAGATTTATTTATTCAATTTATATTTATGCATGAGTACACTGTCACAGTCTTCAGACACACCAGAAGAGGACATTGGATCCCATTACAGGTGGTTATGAGCCACCATGTGGTTGCTGGGAATTGAACTCAGGACCTCTGGAAGAGCAGTCAGTGCTCCTAACCACCGAGCCATCCCTCCAACCCCTTATCTACCTCTCTTGATGGGTCTGGTTTTGCTACCTTGCTACCTCGACTGAGATTCATTTTAGATTGAGCCCCAGTGAGTGTTCAAACCGTCTAGGGGTTGATAAACTCGCAGCACTAAGCTTGGATTTAAGTGGGTGTTGTCTCCCATGACTTGATGGAACTCTGTTTATTAAGCCACCATACTTGTCTTGGCCTTCAGGAAGCTGAGGTATGAGACCTATGCTCTGGTATCCTATTTCCCTGACTTTGATATTCTTCTTTCTCTGCATTCTGCTTCTTCAAGCAGAAATAGTCTGGTTTTGTAATTGGTTGTTTGTTTTGTAGGATAGGGTGTCACTGTGTACCCCTGGCTAGTTTATTCCCTATGTAGCCCAGGCTGGCTCCCGACTTGTGGAAATCCTCTTGACTCTGTCTCCTGAGTGCTGAGAACATCCTCATGCCCATCATTCCTGACTCAAGCAGGATTTTCTTCATAGCTTCTTATTTGCTCAAACAACTTTATGTTGGGACTGGAGAGATGGCTCAGTGGTTAAGAGCACTGACTGCTTTTCCAGAGGTCCTGAGTTCAAGTCCCCAGCAACCACATGGTGGCTCACAACCATCTGTAGTGAGATCTGATGCCCTCTTCTGGTGTGTTTGAAGACAGCTATGGTGTCTTCACCATAAAATAATTTTTTTTCTTTTCTTTTTTTTCGGAGCTGGGGACCGAACCCAGGGCCTTGTGTCTACCACTGAGCTAAATCCCCAACCCCATAAAATAATTCTTTATGAAACTTTATGATGTATGAAGATATTAAAATTGTATATATTAATGAGGATGGCATAGTGTGTTCAGACACTGAGTAATGTTTAAGTCAGGTTTAGCATATTTATATTCTTAACCAGTTTTTTTTTTTTTTTTCTGAGCTGAGGATCGAACCCAGGGCTTTGCGCTTGCTAGGCAAGTGCTCTACCACTGAGCTAAATCTCCAACCCCTCTTAACCAGTTTTAAAAGATTTATCTTTTCACTGAAACAATTATAGGCATGTGTGTCTCTATGTGTTGGAATGTGCATAAGAATGCAGGTGCCCGGGTTGGGGATTTAGCTCAGTGGTAGAGCTGCTTGAAGACCCTGTGGTCCCCAGAAAAAAACCCCCCCTGGAGCTGGAGTTACAGGTGGCTGTTAGTTGCCCAAATGTGGGAACCGGGAACTGAGGTCCTTTTCTTTCTCTTTATTTTTAAAATGATTTCTTAAAGATTTATTTATTTAATGTATGTGAGTGAGTACACTGTAGCTGTCTTCAGACACAGCAGAAGAAGGCATCAGATCCCATTACAGATGGTTGTGAGCCACCATGTGGCTGCTGGGAATTGAACTCAGGGCCTCTGGAAGAGCACTCAGTGCTCTTAACCACTGAGCCATCTCTCCAGTCCCTGAGGTCCTTTTCAAAGCAGGAAGCACCCTCACCTGCAGATCCATCTCTCTAGCTCCTCCTCAAACGTCCTACTTCACAGGGAGACGGTTGAAGTCCTTTCTCCTAGCTTTCTGAAGTCTATAGCATGCACTCGCCAGAAGCCATTGCTCCTGTGCAAACCCATCAGTTCTTCCCTATACTTGGCTGATGACTCATCTCCTCTTCTTCTTCCTCCTCTCCCTCCTCCTCCACTTTAGGAACTGAAGTCAGGGCTTCCCATATGGGAATCACGTGCGTCCCCCGTTCAGCCACACTCCCAGGTCGACTTCTTGTTTTATTTTATTAATGTCTGTTAAATTTTTAATTTATTATTGTGGTACAGTGGGTGTATGAGGTGTGTTTGTGTCAGAACACGATTTCATTCTGTAGGCTCTCTCCGGCCATCTTCACAGGGGGTCTGGAGATGGGACTCAGATCATCAGTTCATCAGAAGCACTTTCACCCACTAAGCCATCTAGGTTGGCCCTGCTTATTTAAGACAGGGTTTCCTTATGTAGCCCAGGCTAACCTTCAACTGGAATCATCGTTGCTCCTAATATTTTAAGCAGTTTTATTCCTTGTATATTTCAGTATAAATCACATCAAATCCTTTTGTGGGAAGGCAGAGTATAAATTCTAAAAATGAGAGCTGGACTTAGTGGTATGTATCTTTAATCCCAGCAGTCAGGAAGAAGACGTCTATAGATCTCTGTGGGTTTCGGGCCGGCCTTGTCTTCTTAGTGAGTTCCAGGAGAGCCCGAGCTACCAAGACCCTGTCTTGAAAAAACAAACAAACCAATAAGCACAATGAGAAATGTCCAGTAAATGTAAGATACCAGGAGTCTGAGGACTTCGGAGTATGGTGACTGTCCAGAATCATATATAGAAAGTTAATTTTCACGTTTTAGTGTGTAGGCCATTCTCTACCCATTAATACTGTATTAAAGTCAGGGATGAGGAAAAAAAAACTTATCTTATTTTCCATTTCTGCTAGTAAATCCAAAACGCATCCTCTAACCTTAAAAATGCAGTGTGATTGGCAGGTTGTCATTGTGATATTTTACTAAGCAGTGAACTGAGCTGCTTATGAACGGCTGTGGGGCTTTTCTTTTGAGCTGAATCTAAATCTGATTTTTAAAAAACGTGGCTCGTAGAGCTTTTGTGTTCTTATGAGTCCTGGTCCCCCTCTAGGGGCATCTCTCACAGGCCGCTCAGTCCATTCACTGGGCGCGAATACAAAGCGTTTTGTTCCTTTGCTCACACCAGCACACCATCTCCCAAGGAGACGCTGAATGCCCACTAAGTCATGCCTTTCCATTACTCATTCCTCCTTTTCTCCCAAGGTGGCGTGTGGGAGGTGTTGTGCTGGGGTTCGACAAGAATAGGCTAGGAAGCTTTCTGCTGGATACACTCATGCCTGAGCGTAGTTCCGTTCCCACCGCGCCGGGCTCGGTGGCTTCACGGTGTGAGCTGTTTTCCAAATGGACAATGACTCCACACTCGGCCGCTCCCACATAATCCCAGCTTTGGGATGGCATCTGCACCTTCCAGTCCCGCCCGGTCACTGAGACACATTTTGTCCCCTTACGAAGCGGGTCATTCGGCTCCACAGGCGCGAATGCTACCCAGCAACACCCTTCGGGGGGTCACCAGGGTGGAAACTCTGAACACCGGCTTCGCCCACCCGGCACGCCCGCACCCGCACCCGCATCGGCTCCCGTACCACCAGGGGGCGCTCGAGTGTCTCCGTCGCTCCGCCAGCACCTCCCGCCCCCTCTTCCAGACTCGGTTTACTATTGGTCATCTGTCTCAAGATTTTCACTTCGATTGGTCATATTCCGCGTCATTCTCGGTTGCTGGGCGGGCCGAGGTGACGCGCGGCGCTCTAGCTCGGGGCGGTGTCCCGCGCCGGCGGCTTCGGGCGGAGTTTGGCGAGCAGCGACGCGGTGTAGTCAGACGGCAGTGGTCCTGGGAGGCGACAGCTCGGGTCCGGGCTTCTTTCTGCTTCTCCGCCGCATTCACTGCCGCGCCCCGGCCTCCCGCCAATCCTCGATGCAGAGCTGGGCGGCCGCGTGATGGGGCTGCGGAGCGGCGCCCTGCGGCTCGCGGCGGCCGCTGCCTGCGCTGAGGTGCGTCGGTGCCCGGCCTCCCGCGCCCCTGCGCGCCGCGGCGTCTTCTGACTCGGCCGGCTCGCCCGTCGGTCCGCAGCGCGGCTGAGGTGAGGAGGCTGAGGAGAGGCTGAGGTGGGGCGGCCGACCGGAGGTGGGCGGTGGTGCCGCGGCGCGGGCGAAGGGGGCCGCTCCCGCGGGAAAGACTCCCGGAGGGTGACGGGCCTGGAGGGAGGGAAGCGAGGAAGCAGCGCGGCCGGCCGGGGCTCCGGGTCCGCGGTGAGAAGCCTCGCCCTCAGTGGAGAGACCTGGCTCGCCGGCTGCGAGCGCCGGGCTTTGGTCCAGCGGCCTGCCGGTCTCCTGCAGTGCCCTGCACCAGCCCTCTGCTTCCCCTGGGCTGCCAGGCCCAGCTCTGTCCGCGGGCCAGCAGATCGGTCGCTGTCCCGCCGTATGTGCGCACATTGCAGCTCTGAGGGAGCCGGCCCTGCCCCGCTTGAAGCCAGCCGATCTCTCCCCGCTTCTGCTCTCTCCCACCCCCCACCCCCACCCCCATTGTGGTTGGCATCAGGGTTCCGACTGGGAATGTGGCAATGCCCCTGAGCCCGATGAAGGTAGGAAAGGGCATCCGACAGAGCGGAGGGCGCAAGGGCTGGACGGAGGAAGCTATGCAAAGGGAGGGGGCTTATTGGATGCTGGCCAGATGGGAGGAAGGCTGGTGTGGGCTCGACGTTCAGCCGACCAGGATTACTCTGGCAGCCATATTGGGAGGATGATCTGACAAATCCTTTAGGAGCCAAGTCCGGTTGCTGGAAGGCACCGAGTGACAGCCCTGGCAGCTTTCAGGGTGACTGGCCGCACCAGAAGCCAAGTTGTGGGGGTTGGGAGGCCGCTCGGAGCAAGCTAGTCATTGTTCAGGCAACGCAAACCCTCACCGACTGTAAATGCAAAATCAGGCTCCAAAATCACTTCTTCTCTTTGGTGAATTGCTCTATGAGTCTTCAGGGTAAACTGGCTTGAAGATTCCATTCTCTTTGGGGTGAAATTCTGTGTTTCTGGACTTATCATCGATACACATTGCTGCTTTGGCCCTCGAAGGCCTGTTGATGCTTTCGCTCTGCGAAGGCCACTTTTCCATATAGGAGGCTCTCGGCGTATTGCATGGCGAGCACAGATTTGCATAGTATCTCAACATGCAGAGTTGAGGTGAACTGGAATATTCTGGTAGCAGAGGAGACTTGTAGCGGTATCTCTGAGGATGCAGGTTGTCATCTTTGTGGAATCTGGAGGTAGCCTAAATTAGATTGTCAACAGATCTCTTGCTTATGTAGCCCTTGCTGTTCCAAGCAGCTGCTCTGCCAGCACGAAGCATGCTGCTTTGTGTCATGATGTGCCTGGCTTAACCAAGAGGAAAGCGGTGTTCAGCTTCGAATAGCTGTTTAGAAGTGATATCGTAGCCAATATTTTATTTAAAGGTTAGCATTTTGTGGATTCGGCTTAGTCATAACAGAATTTCAGCTTGTGTTCTCGTCAGAGAAGTGTGGTAGTTGATATTGACTGTGAAGTAATTGGGGCTGTTAATGTTCTATTTGGGGCCAGACTTTGAAGATTACTCATCTTGATGTTTGAAAGTAGATTTAGAAATGATCAATAACTGGCTTCAGGGCAAGCCTGTAAATGCGTTTGCCTATATTTTGATCATGCACAGGACCTGGAGAGATGGCGTGACTCCTGCCTGCCTTATGCCCTTTCCTTTAAACTTTATCTGTATATTTGTTTTCAGCAATGGGTGGGAGCTGGATCTCTACCTCAGGTCTTAGATATGTTAGACAAACTGCCTACTACTGAGCTATGCTCCCACGCTCCACACTCCCTTTTCTTAATGCACAAGTTCTTTATTTTTTTCTATTTTAATTGTCTGTCTACTCTAGAGTAACTACAAAAACAAATTCCAATGCTTTTCTATTTCTAAGAGAAGTCAACACACTGTTTTTGTAATTTTTATCGTTAAGCAATCTCAGTAAACTTTCAAGTAGAAACCAAATTTTTAAAAAAATTTGTTTATGTGGATGACTGTTTCACTTGCAAGTATAGGTATGCACACTATGTGCTTGTTGGGTGCCCTACAAGGAGAGGTAAGGGTTGGCTCCTCCGGATCTGGAGTGACAGGTGATTGTGTGCCGTTATATGGGTGCTGGGAACTGAACCAGGTCCTCCTCAAGAGCAAAAAGTGCTTTTAACTGCTGAGCTGTTTCTCTAGACTAAAGTTAGTGGGTTTTGCTGTACATTAATATTCAAGAAATACAGAATATTTGTTTTATGATGCCATAGCAAAATAAGAAATAGCTTTAAGTACATGTAGGGAACTGAGATTAAATATAATTTAAGCTTTTGAAAAAAATTAGGCCTGATTATGAAATGGAGGAAAGATTTCTTGACTCTGTGTAGGCCTTCCCTGTTGAGTATTTTTCTAGAATTTATCCAATTAAATACAGATTTCTTGATTCATCATAGCTCTTTGCTGTTGAGTATTTTTCTAGAATTTTTCCAATTAAATACAGTTTCTGAGGCTTAGGATAGAGTGTTTTCCATTTCAAGACCAGATATGAATGCATTTTCTTTTTTTTCTTCTAAATTAGTTCAGGGAATACATTAATGCCCAAGAAGAGTCTGTCAATAGTTTCCAAGGCCAAAGCTTTCTAGCCTATTTTTTTTTTTTTCTGTTTTGGTCTTGTTCTGTGTACAGAATAAAGGACAACAATGAATCCTTGCTGCCTTGTTTGTAAACCCCTTCCCAGGCTACTCACTGTAACAAGTCTTTCCCAAGAGTAAGTGTATCCCTTTGGTCCTGTGAGCTGATGTGATGTAATTCACAGTGCCCTGAAGTGAAAGGTGTGTTGTTCCATTCCCAGTGCTCTCTTTGAGAGGGGTCTTGTTTGAACACATAGTAGTAAACTTGAGAACTTCATAGAGAGCGAATGAATATGTATACCTCTAGAACCTTTATTCTGGTGCAGGATAGAAGACGTTAAACAGATGTGGCAGTGATGGGAAAATCTTGTAGAAGGAGCCTTGGACTGCTGAGAGGTTGTTTTGGTTTGGCTTGTTAACAGCTCAGTGATTGGTTTGTTCTCATGCTGGTTAGGTGTAAATCCAGCCCAGAGAGAGATTCGGATCTTTATCCTAAAGTAATGTAAGGCCTACCATTCGTTCTCAGACTCCTCCTTTTCTCCTTGCACACTCCCTTTGTTTCTAAAGCCCTTAGTGTGCTGCGGGAGCTTCTGTGATCTTCTCCTTCTCATGCTGTATAATATTAATGATTTTATGATTGTCTATGGCTGCACATACACTAAAAGGCTAAAAACATCTCTTAGATACAAAACCTTTTTGTGATTGCAGGGGAAACTGAGGACTGCACTTGTTAGGCATGTGCTCTACTCAACCCCCAGCCCCATAAAGCTTTTCAGTTTAATTTTACACTTTAAAAATTTCATGTCATTTACAACAGAGCTTGTCCTTCAGTTATATAGTCTTCTATCAGTTTCTCCTTCGGTCACTTGGGTACCTCTTGGCTTAGTTTTCCCTGGCATTCAAATTTCATTGTTATTTTGTGTTGCTAGGCACTGGGCCCTGGGCTTTGCTTATGCTGAGCTAGGCAGCCTACTCCTGAACTCCAGCCTCAAACAGACTTTTCGCATCATCTTGGCAGATATCAGTGACCGCATAAGCAAACAATAGCAGCAGCAATGACAAAGTCTCGTGCTCGGATTGAGCAGTTCCTGTATGTCAGGCTCTTCTGTATGCACATTTAGTAACCCAGTTCATAGACAGCCAGGCCGAGTACTGTTAGAGTTCTTTCTCATGTGAAGAAACTGAAACATGCTAAACTTCCCCACCACGACGAGGGCTTAGGTTAGTAACCACTGGGCCGCACTTCTTCCCTTAAAACTCCTTCACTTCTCAAGCTCTGGCTGGGTTCTTTTCTGGTTTCTGTTGTGTCACATTTTCTAACATGTCACCACTTTCAGGTCTCAGGTTCACCTTCTGATCTTAAACCCTGGTCATTTAGAGTTCCCACCTCTGTAGTCTCTTTGCTTGTGCATTTGATGTTGAGTCTCCAAGGTTCTTACTCTCTTCCTTTCCTGTACTGTGACGTCTGGGGTTTGCTGCTCCAGCTCTTTTCTTAGATATCACCATTTGCCATTTTAAATTCTTTCCTCTTCTGAAGGGCCACGAGACACATGCCAGCTTGAGCCACTCCTGCTCTCCATACCTTCTGTTTTTACTCTGTTTCATGGAGAAGCCTCACTTGGGCTGGGTATTGGTGCCACCAGCACTGAGGAGTCCCTGAGTTTGACTTTGATGCTTGCTGAAGCAGGTCTGCTTGGTCCTCTCGGGCTGTTCATAGTGGCTTGAGCCTTCCAGTGCCTCTGCTTAGCAGTGTATCTACCACCGCACAGGAAAAAAGGCACGAGCTCCTTCAACCTCCCCCTTCTCTTTACAAACCTCCCTGCCCTGCTTTTCTTTCCTCTAGCCTGAGAAAGCTTATTCCCCCTGACTTCAGCTAATCCCTTGGCCTGTGCTGTGTGTCACTGTCACTGGCTTCTTTTTTTTTTTTTTTTTTTTTTTTTTTTTTTTTTTTTTCGGAGCTGGGGACCGAACCCAGGGCCTTGCGCTTCCTAGGCAAGTGCTCTACCGCTGAGCCAAATCCCCAACCCCTGTCACTGGCTTCTAATCTTTTGGGATTTGTTTTATTGGATGTTCCTCCTCCTCCTTCACTGACTTTTCCCTGCTGCTCCTTGAGCATGCCTGGCAAGTTCTACCTTAGGGCCCACACTCTGTCTTTAGCCTGGATTGTTCTTTTTCTCTCATCTGCTTGACTAACTCCTTCACTTCTCTCAGATGTTTGCTTAAATCTTACCCCCTCGACACAGTGTCTGCAGACTGAGCCGCGGAACTACATACCACTTAGCTTCTTGGCTTTCCTTGCCTTCCCTCAAGCACACTCATAGTAGCTCAGTTCTAGTGCCTCTTTCTCAGTACAGTGAAAGTTTCTCCAAAGCAGGGATTCCCTATAACGTGTATGCAACATGTTGAATGAAGCATACAGGAGTGCACAACTTTTCTATTAAAAAATAAAGTGATAAGAGAACAGTCTCTTCTTCATTCCTGCCACCCTTCTCTAGCTTATTACAGTCTGCATGAGTGGCCCTAGTCCCCTACTTCTTGATACTGTTCTTATTCAGCCCTCATTGCTAGGAGGTGAGGCGGGAGTGGCATACACATTTTATATCCCTACTCTGGAAGTATCTCTCACTTAACTTGCTCTGTCCTTGAACTTTTGTCTGCTTTTGTTTGGTGGGGCTGGTTTCACTCTTCTAGGTCCCCTGTGTTTCTGTCCATGTATACAGCTCTTCAGCTCATTAAATACAGAGTTTTGTATACATTTTAAAGGCTTGCTGTGCTGTTTGGTTTTGGTTTTAAGAACTAGCACTTGGATTGTATAACATACATCCCAGTTAAAATAAATAGTAAGATAAGCCATTATGAGAAATTTTTGTTTGTACTTTGTAATGCTTACTGCCTTTGGAAAGTATTTGAGCAAATAACTATATGCTCCACGTATAATGAGACTATTAAACAAAAACCCTGTGTGCAGAGGGTTGACTAAAAATACAGCTTGCCTGGACTAATATGGTTATTTAAGTTTAATTTAGAAATTAAGGCAAAAAGCAAAAGATAAATCATAGTTTTTAATCTGGCAAAAGAAAAGCTAATGGCTTGTCAAGAGAACTTTTTCGGATGCTAACTTTTAAAGTGGGTCAGGTATTAGTGCATGCTTATAAGCCCAGCACTCAGGAGCCTGAGGCAGGAGGAGGTAAGCCTGGATCGCATAGACCCTGTTTAAAAAAACTAAATTCTACAGTCTAAGGGGAGGGTGTTGAGACATCCTAGTACAAAGATGTGTGTGCTGTCAGGTCTCTTTAAAGCTGGTTGTAGGGGTGTATACCTTCAGTCCCAGCAAGGCAGAGGCAGATTTCTGTGAGTTTGAGGCCAACCTGGTCTACATAGCGAGTTTCAGGACAGCCAGAGCTACATAGACTCTGTCTCAAAACAACAACCAAACAATCCTTTTAAAAACTAATCTGTAGGGGTTGGGGATTTAGCTCAGTGGTAGAGGGCTTCCCTAGCAAGCGCAAGGCCCTGGGTTCAGTCCCCAGCTCCAAAAAAAAAAAAAAGAAAAAAAAAAAAAAACCGAAAAACGAATCTATAGGCTGGCAGGGTGGCTCAGTGGAGGGTGCTTGTTGCTAAGCCTGATGACCTGAGTTTGGTTCTCAGCATTCACTTGTGCAAGTTATCCTCCGACCACCACACACACAAATATAAAAATAAAAATATTAAAGAGTGAATTAAATATAAAAAATAGAGAGAGTGGGGTAGACTCACATTGTTTAGAAACACATACTGTTCTTACAGAGGTATTGAATTTGGTTCTTAGCGTTTACTCTGGGTGGTTCACAACTGCCTGTAATTCCAGCTGCAAGGAAGGGATCAGACACCTTTTACTGAACTCAAGTACCTGAACTCACATTTCACATACCCCTACACACACACACACACACACACACACACACACATAAATGTAAAATGCTCTTAAAAATCTAAATTCACATGATTTTCAAGCTGGGAATATAGTATTATAACTAACTTTTTTTTTTTTTTTTTTTTTTAATTCTTTTTTTTTTTTTCATGGGGACCGAACTCATGGCCTTTCAAGCTTGCTAGGCAAGTGCTCTACCACTGAGCTAAATCCCAACCCCTTTTTTTTTAAGATTTATTTAATTTATATGAGTACACTATAGCTATTTTCAGACACACCAGAAGAGGGCATTGGATCCCATTACAGATGGTTGTAAGCCACCATGTGGTTGCTGGGAATTGAACTCAGGACCTCTGGAAGAGCGTCCTCCATCCTCTGCTGAGCTATCTCTCCATCTAACCTGTTTTCAATGAAAAAGATGGTCGTTTGCATTTAGGACACTGTATTTCAAGCTGATGGGTCATAGGGGCTATTTCCCTCCAAACCCTTGGTGCCTCTCTTAAGCCCCCAGGCTGGGTACTGGACTGCATCTCCAACTCCTGTTTCTTGAGGCATTTCTTTTTTTTTTTTTTTTCCAGAGCTGGGGACCGAACCCAGGGCCTTGTGCTTGCTAGGCAAGCGCTCTACCACTGAGCTAAATCCCCAACCCCGAGGCATTTCTTGATTTCAGAGAAAGAACAAAAAAGCCGTGTCAGCAGTGCAAAGGAGGATTCTTGACTTCACAGTTATAGAAGCAAAACGATATATGTCTGGTACATCTAAATATTGTATCAGGTTATTTTAGACAGTGGGTAAAACAGTTGGGGAGCCTGGCCAAGCCTGCTCAGCCACATTGGAAATTGAAAATCTGATCTGTCAGAGTCTGTCCTGTGCCGTCTGATTGTTGGCATTGAGTTAGGATGGGAAAAGCAGCATTCCTGACATGGGGTCTAGTTTGCACTTCCACTGAATGACCAGAGAATCAAAGACCAAAAATATACACGTGCCTTTCCTTTTCTGCCTGTCCTCTCTCTTTCTCTCCTCTCCACCCCCATTCTTACACATTGGGCCATTTTACAGTATAGCCACGGTCCTAAAACTTGCTGTGCCTTTATTGAAGTTATTAGATAGAGCAATGCATCCGTGTTTTATAGAAAGGAACAGTTCATAGTCTCTCTTTAAAGGGTTATTTACTTTATGTACATGAGTGCTCTATCTGCATGTACACCTGCAGGCCAGAAGAGGGTGTCGAATCCCAACATAGATGGTTGTGAGCCACCATGTGGGTGCTGGGAATTGAACTCGGGACCTCTGGTAGAACAGACAGTGCTCTTAACTGCTGAGCCATCTCTCCAGCTCCATAGTATCTCTTTTTTTTTTTTTTAAATCTTCAGTGTTCTTTTTTTTTTTTTTTAAAGATTTATTTATTTATTATTTATATGAACACACTGTAGCTGTCCTCAGGCACACCAGAAGAGGGCATCAGATCCCATTACAGATGGCTGTGAGCCACCATGTGGTTGCTGGGATTTGAACTCAGGACCTCTGGGAAGAGCAGTCAGTGCTCTTAACCGCTGAGCCATCTCTCCAGCCCCCCCATAGTATCTCTTTTTAATATTTATTTATTTATTTATTTATTTATTTATTTATTTATTTATTTATTTATTTTCAGAGCTGGGGACTGAACTCAGGGCCTTGCAAGCGCTCTACCACTGAGCTAAATCCCCAACCCCTCTTTTTAATTTTTAAAATGATTTATTTTCATTTTATATGCATTGGTGTTTTGCCTGCGTGTGTGTCTGCCAGATCTCTTGGAATTGTAGTCCTAGACGGTTGTGGGTTGCCGGAAAGAGCTGCTGCGCTCTCTCTCCAGCCCCTATTTGTAGTGTATCAGAGAATTCTCTACTGTGGAAATTTGCTTCACTCTGTGATATGTTCATTATTTATTTGAAATGTAGTCTAGTTTACTGTAGGCTAGCTTTGAACTCTTGTGTAGTAGAGGCTGCTCTTGGATTCCTGTTTTCCTGCTTGCCTTCCCTTCTCAAGTGAATGAGCCACCCTACCTAGCTCATTCATTTTCTTTTTCTTTTTTTCTTTTTTTCCTTTTCTTTTTTTTGGAGCTAGGGACCGAACCCAGGTCCTTGTGCTTGCTAAGCAAGCGCTCTACCACTGAGCTAAATCCCCAACCCCGCTCATTCATTTTCTTAAAAAGTAAGGTCTCATCCAGCCAAGGTTGGCACTCACTGTGTACTCTAGGATAACCTTAAATTCCCAGTCTTCCTTCCTCTACCTCACACATGCCTTTTTTGTTTGCTTTGTTCTTTAAATTACACATCATTTCTTGAAAATATAACTCGGTCAAGGCATGGCAGTACATGCTTTTAATCCCAGTCATTTGGGAGGCAGAGGGATCTATATGAGTTAAAGGCCAGCCTGGTTATGTAAATTCCAGGACAGTCAGAGCAACATAATGAGACCCTATCTCATCTATTCTTTGATGTCAAACTGTTGTTCTAGAAAGTTGGCTAATTGAACTATAAAAACTAGATTAAGGTAGCTATTGAAACAAACACCTGCCCAGTCTCAAACTTTATGCATCTCAGTGAATTTCTCACACTTTGTTTTAGATCCACTTTTTTGTTTTATGTGTATAAATGTGCACCATGTGGTGCTTGGTACCCATGGAAATCAGAAGAGGTGTGGGGCTTTCTGAACTGCAGTTACAGATGGTTGTGAACCTTTCTCTGCATGTGGGGAATCAAACCTGGTCCTCTGCAAGGACAACACGTGCTCTTAACTGCTGAGCTGTCTCTCCTGTCTCTTTCAGTGACTTCTCTTCAGTAGTTATTGTAAAAGACTGTTTCTTGGTTAAAATATGTGTCTTTCAAAAAAAATTCTTTTTTTTTTTTTTCTTTCTTTTTTCGGAGCTGGGGACCGAACCCAGGGCCTTACGGATGCTAGGCAAGCACTCTACCACTGAGCGAAATCCCCAACCCCTCAAAAAAAATTCTTTAATTAAAATTTTCTTTTTAATGTATAAGTGTTTATTTTGTGTGAATGTTTGTATAGATGTCTATGCAGTACCTCTGTAGGCCAGAAGAGGGCATTGCATTCCCCCTGGGACTGGAGGTACTTGATAGTGAGCCACCATGTGGGTGCTGAGGATCGAACTCAGGTCCTCTGAAGAACAACCGGTGCTCTTACCCACTGAGCCATCTCTCCAGCCCCGAATCTGTGTTTTAGGAATATAATTCTACATGCTTTCTTTAGAAAAATGGATATGACAAAAATATATTAACCCCAAACAAATCAAAAAAGCTTGGTGTGGTAGTTTGGTTTTTTTTTTTTTTTTTTTTTTTTTTTAATGATTTATTTATTTTATGTATGTCAGATCCCATTTCAGATGGTTGTGGGGCACCATGTGGTTGCTGGGGATTGAACTCAGGGCCTCTGGGAAAGCAGGCAGTGCTCTTAACCGCTGAGCCATCTCTCCAGCCCGGTAGTTTGGTTTTCTATTGCTGTAGTAAAGACCTTGAATAAAAGCCACTTGGCTTGGAAAGGCCTCTTTGGCTTACAAGTTACATCACATCACTTGGAACTGAAGGAGGGACCACCAAGAATACAGCTGGCTTGCTCCCAGCTCCTAGTTCCATCTGCTTTCTTATATAACACAGGCCCACCTGCCTGCGGGTGGCACTGCCCATAGTAAGCTGGGCCCTTCCCATATCAGTCACCTCCTAGGAAAATGCCCACAGGCTTGCCCAGAGCTGGATCTTATGGAGGTGTTTTCTCAATTGACGTCTTCTGTTCTCAGATGTCTCTGTTAGACTAGCCAACACATCTGGTATTATTTATAATAAATATTATTCATTTCTATTTTTCACTTTGCAGAATAATCAATTTGCTCTCCTTATTCCTAATAATACTTGTTGTCTCTGAGGGCAAATGGAAATCTCACAAGATCAAAGACAAGGAGGCAAAATTTGAGAAATATTCAATTAGTAAACTTAAACACCCCCCCCCCTTAGACAGGGTTTCTCTGTGTAGCCCTGGCTGTCCTGGTTTTTGTAGACCAGGCTGGCCTTGAACTCACAGAGATCCACCTGCTCCTGCCCACCAAGTGCTGAGATTGAAGGTGTGTGCCACCATGCCCAGCAAACGTCAGTGTTTTACGGTCCCTTTAATGTTAGTGAATGCTTCTGGAGTTTTTGCTCCAGTCTACATTATTAATGCTTTAAACTATTCCATAGACTGGGGTGTATACATGATTTAGAGTTGTTACCTGTCCAGCAGCTTTTCTTGTGTGTCGTGTGCACGCTTGTGTGTTTATATGTTTGCATGTGCACATATGTGGAGACCAGACAACCACCTTAGGAGTGGTTTCTCAGTACTCATCCACTGTTTTTTGAGACTAGGTCTTTCATTGGCCTGAAGTTTATGATGAGCGTGGTTGCTGGCCAGCAAGCACCACAGGTCTTCTGCCTCTGCTTCCTTGGCTCTGGGACTGGATGGGTTTCATTTTTGAGAAAGGGTCTCACTTGGCTGGCTTGGACCTCATGCCATAGACCTGATCATAAAGGTGTGTCTGACCAGCCACCGACTCCTGAGTGCTGGAGTCACACCTGGAATTCTCTGATGGACGACACCTGTTCTAGAAGACTATAGTTATAGGTAATTTATGCAGTAAATTTTTATAGTTCAATTAACTGTAATTTCAATATGGTACTAAACATAGTCTGTTTTACCACAGAGTCAAATTTAAAAGTATGTGTTGTCTATGTTTTCACATGTTCATATTGTTGTGGGAATGTTTGCCTCCCCACTTACTGCATTTCGTGGGAAAGGAAAGTTTAAATGGATCAGAATGTAGCTTGGTTGGTAAAATGCTTGACTAGTATGCATGAAGCCCTGGATTTGACCCACCTCGTAGAGATGTGGTGGTGTGTACCTATAGTCTGAATACTTGGGAGGTTGGAGCAGGAGGATCAGAGGTTTGAAGAAGGGAGGGAGAGAGGGGGTTACAAATATATTGCTTCCACAATCAAAAAGGAATTTGATGATTAACTAACAGGGATGTGGAATGGAAAGAAATTTTATAGCTAGAAGCTACGTAATTTCATGGCTGACTAGATGAGTAGAGGAGGCAAACTTGTATTTGGTGAGAGCTATTTTGGCCTTGTTTGTGTGCGGTTGAATGAAATCCGGGCAGAAGAATTAGGGAGGGGAACTAAGCTGCCTGCAAAATGACGGTGTGAGGAGATGGAGATACTCGTGCTTTAGTTCACAGTTGCAAGCCTTTTGTGTCAGAAGCAGGGTAAAGAGGAGTCAGGGTTTGTTCTTTGATTTCTAAGTCTGAAGCTTTGAGAAAGTTACTAGGTCCTAGGTAGAACACAAAAAAGAAAAACTCTTAAAAACAAACCAACATTTTTTAAAATTTAAGTATTCAAAATACCTGCCAACATTTTAGCAATCTTTTTTCTATTCCTGGTTATCTAAAAAAATCATTTTTACAACTTCATGACTGAAAATCATTGATTTTGGTTGATAAATTATATGTTTTTTATGACCTTCTTCTCCCTAGTTTTGCTGTTTGAAGAAGTTGGGTGACTTGTTCAGTATTTCTTCCCCTGTCCTGGATTTGGATAGCATCTCTGTGTTACCACTTAGCTGCATTATTCGGGTCTATGGTCAGGGGTCCTTGTGATCGACTGTGAAAGACCCGAGTGTGGCAAGTGCAGGAGTGGGGCTGGAGCATGGGTCTCGTCCTTTGCTTTGGTCTTAGATTCCTACAAATGAGAGTGACACGAAATCATACTTTGGGAAGGTGGATTTGATTTTGGGGCTGGACTCTTGCTTCGTAAGCATGGGTGCCTGAGTTCTGATCTGCAGCACCCAGCCTCATGGGCCTGAGACTAGTGCTACATCAGATGGCAACAGAGACAGGAGGATTGCTGGGGCTCACTGGCCTGCCAGCTTAGCTGAACACCAGTGAGGTCCAGGTCTGTGGATCCTGTCTCCAGGGACTGTGATACAGCAGGACTCTCGTCTTCCTCCAGCCTCCATCGGCCACAAAGTGTCCTCTGACACACAGAATACATACATTGAAAAAAAGAAAGCCAGTGCTTGGTGCCTGCCTTAGAACTGTTGAGTGCTGGCCAGTGACTATTTTATGGTTATTGCTTTTTGTTCTGTTCCATACACCCCAGCTAAAGGACTTGGATCAAAACTGAAAGCCCAGGAGAACAGTTCCTTTGTTGCAAGGACCCTAGGCATGGAGTAGAGCACAGATGGGAGAATGAGAGAGAGAAAAGCAGGGCCTGGAATCCTAGCATTTGGGAGGTGAGGCAGAGAGGATGGAGAATTTGATCCAGCCTTGGCTACATAGTGAACCTTATTTCCAAAAGAGCTCGAGGGTGAAGGCAGGAGAATTGGCAGACTGCTAGTTGGGGAGAAACTAATTTTTGGATATCATAAGAGTTAGAATGATTAATTACACTTCAGAGTCCTGGGGGAATTGAAATGTTGCTGTGATCTTTCTCTCCTTTCCTCCTCTCTTCCCTCTCCATTTCTCCTCCTCCCTCTGTATGTATGCACTGATGTATGTATGCACTGATGTATGTATGCACTGATGTATGCACTGATGTATGTATGCACTGATGTATGTATGCACTGATGTATGTATGCACTGATGTCTGTATGCACTGATGTATGTATGCACTGATGTATGTATGCACTGATGTATGTATGCACTGATGTATGTATGCACTGATGTATGTATGCACTGATGTATGTATGCATGTACTGTATGTATGTATGTACTGTATGTATGTATGCACTGATGTATGTATGTACTGTATGTATGTATCTATCCCTTCATCCACCCATTCACCCGGTGACTGAACCTAGGACCACTGAGTTTATCTCTGACCCTTTTAAAAAGTTTTATTGGGGTTGGGGATTTAGCTCAGTGGTAGAGCACTTGCCTAGCAAGCGCAAGGCCCTGGGTTCGGTCCCCAGCTCCGAAAAAAAGAATTAAAAAAAAAAAAAGTTTTATTACGAGACAAGGTTTTATTGGGTCAAGTCTAGGCTGCTGTTGAACTAGCAAACCTTATGGTTTAGTCCTGTGTACCTGTGTAGCTATGATTGCAGACATGTGTTACCACACCCATATTCAGCTATGTATTTTATGTAGCTCCTTTCTCAGTGCTGCATTTTTTTGCGCGCGCACGTGTGTGTGTGTGTGTGTGTGTGTGTGTGTGTGTGTGTGTGTGAGAGAGAGAGACAGAGACAGAGACAGAGACAGAGACAGACAGAGACAGACAGCACTGAACTAGTGACTATAGCAGGGGCAACATTAATTGGGAAAGTTCCTAACTCCGAGCTTTCATTTGATAAATGTGGCCCCAGAGGTATTTGATATATTAAGAACTTTTAAGTTACTATAAAGTAAAAGAAAAACAGATTGGAAAAAACATTGCAGTATATGTGTATTAAATTAAATAAGATTAATATCAAAACATTGTAATAACTTAAACAAAAACCAAAGCACTGAACCTAGCAAAGACTTAAGCAGGGAATTCTCCCAACCGGGGAAGTGAAGCTCATTAATTCATTCCTTCAGTGGGTTCCGAGCTCTTACACCAGGTTCTGGTCTAATACATACGGCAGATAACTGAGCAGTCTGGACTGGTGTAAAAGACAGAGGACATTTCCCAAAAAGAAAAAATTCACATAATGAGCATGCTGTTATGAAAATAAGAGGGTGTGGGGGCACACGCTTTTAATACTACCATGATGGAGGGAGAGACAGGTAGATCTCTGTGAGTTTGAAGCCAGCCTTGTCTATATGAGAATTTCAGGGAACCCAAGGCTACGGTGAAATCCTGTGGGGGTTGCGGGGGAGAGAGCGAGTGCGAGAGCGCCACTGGAGAGATAGTTCAGGTCAGTCAGTAATGTGCCGAGAAACTGAATTCAATGTCTAAAACCCATGTTTAAAAACAAAAACAAGGGGCTGGAGAGATGGCTCAGTGGTTAAGAACACTGACTGCAGGGTTGGGGATTTAGCTCAGTGGTAGAGCGCTTGCCTAGCAAGCGCAAGGCCCTGGGTTCAGTCCCCAGCTTCGGAAAAAAGAAAAGAAAAGGAAAAAAACAAAAACAAAACAAAACAAAAAAACCAGAACACTGACTGCTCTTCCAGAGGCCCTGAGTTCAATTCCCAGCAACCACATGGCAGCTCACAACCATCTGTAATGGGATCTGGTGCCCTCTTCTGGTGTGTCTGAAGACAGTGACGGTGTACATGACATATACATGAAATAAATAAATCTTAAAAAAACCAAAAATCCCTGAGTGCCATGTGTTTGTAATCTTGATGTTGGAAAGCTGGGAACAGGGGCCTCCCTGGGACTCACAGGGTTTAAGGCCTGCCCAACTGTAAGGCTGGGTGTGGTAGTCCACGCATGCCTTTAATTCCATCCCTCAGAGGGCAGATGCAGCAGATCCTGAGTTCCAGGACAGCTAGGGCTACATAGAGAGACCTTGTCTCAACAAAACAAAATAAGAAAAAAGAGATTGTGCCTGGTTCCAGGAACCTCGTCAACCCTACGTCAGGTTAGTCAAGTCATAGATCTTGCAGGAGAACCTACAACTGCCACTTTACTAAACCAACTCTTAGTTACACTCTAAATATCTATCCTTTACCCATAGAGTAGTGTAGTGCTCACCCCTCACCAAGGAAACTTGTCTTTGCAACAGATGGAGACATCACAGACAACCACAGCTGATGAATGCAGAGCTCTGTGGAGCCCAGTCCAACTGACACATCTACAGCACAGCCCAGCCTTAAAGCTCGGGAATCATCGTGGAGTGGGGCGGGGCAGGAAGGTTGTAAGAGCCAGAAGAGCAGGACGTTTGCTGTGAGACTTTGTCTCCTAGAAAAGCCAACCACATCACGGAGTCTCAACAACACAGCTTCCTTAACATAAGCTGAAGAGGGATGACACCAGCAGACACGCTAACATGCACTAGAGGCAGCTAAGGACTGCTGAGAGGAAGCCTTCTTCAGGGGAGAGCATCTCACTTGGTGTCTAATACCAAGTACTCACAGAAGTACACTGCACAGAGCAGGTTGCATTTACATATTTAAGAATGGAAACTCATCCGCAGTAACAAAGAAAAAGGCTATGAATTTGAAAGATGGGGTGGGGCATGGGAGGAATTGGAGATGAGAGAAGGGCCAAATGGTATAATCTCAAACATTTAAAAATACATTTACCTTAAACATCTTGAAAGGTAATTTCTCAGTCGTTTAAAATTGATCATAATTTTGAAAAACTAAAAAGATGTGATTCAATTCTGATATGGGAACTGTATTATTTTAAAAGGAAAATAGTGGCCAATTTTTAAAGTTCTGTTAGGTTCCATGATATTTAAACTCATACTTTTCCTTTTTAGCCTTTTGTTTGTTTCTTCTTGAAGATATTTTTGTAATGAATAAAAAGTTTCTTCCTGGCTCAGGAGATTGCTTGTTCCTTTTGGAAATTACTTACGGTTTATTCTATTTATTTTCTTTCCTATGGAATTGCATTGATTTTGTCTTTGAGAGAGAAACTTCCTCTGGAAAGTGTTCTTGTGTTCTCGTGCAGTAGTGAACTGTAGTGATTTGATTCAGCCCACGAGTCACGGCCACAGCTGCACAATCTCCTGGTTTTTGTGCAGGGTAGTTAAGATGTGTCTGTCAGATATTTCCTTCCCCTCTCCCCTCCTTTCCTCTTCCCTCTCCTCCCTTTCCCTTCACTTCCCTTTCTTGACAAGATTCCTCTGTGTGGCCCTGGCTACCTTGGACCTTGCTCTGTAGACCAGGCTGGCATCAACTCACAGAGCTCCTTATGTGCCACTGTCCTGGCAGATATTTCCATAGGTAAAGAAACTGTGTGTGTGTAGTTAAAGGAGCAAACTAGAATGCCTCTCCGTTCATTATTTAAGTGTTAGGGAACCAAGTGTTTCAAACCGTCAAGTATGGGAAATTTGCCAAGTCACCAAGTATCCTTAAAGTTTTATATATATATTTGAACTTGGGTGGTGGTGGCATAAGCCTTTAATCCTAGTACTTGGGAGGTAGAGATAACAAGGTGGTACACACAGATCTCTCAGAGTTCTAGGCTAGCCTGGTTTACAAAGTATTCTAGGACCACTAGAGCTAAACAGAGAAACCTGTCTTGAAAACAAACAAACAAAACAAAAAACAAAACAACAAACAAACAAAGTATCCAACCAAGCAAAAAAAAAGGGCAATAAATGGTTTTCAGATGGAAACTTACAATTTTAAGAAATTCTTCAATGAACAGATAGTTTTGTTTTTTATATATTACTGGAGATTGACCTGAAGACACACAGAGAAAGATTGATGCCTGTTATTTTGTAGGTTATTTTTAATTTATTAATTAGAGACTTTTTAGGGTCTGAGAAAGAGATAATAGAATAGGAAAAGGGATTTCCGTCTTTATTGTTTGGTAAGTGACTGTTGGGAATATGAGACTTGTAAGAGAGACAGCAGACAGGCTTTTAGAAATAGACCTGAAATAGCAGCTCTCATACTTTGACCTTTGTGTCCCATAATTTTGACAACCTTGTGTACAATGTTTTTCTTTAAAGGAACCTTGAACATAACTTCAAAAGAAGATTTGAGTTTTACTTCTGGACTGCATATAGAAGGCTATCAGAATGTCGGGAGCCTCTGTGAAGGTAGCCGTTCGAGTGAGGCCCTTCAATTCCCGAGAGACCAGCAAGGAGTCCAAGTGCATCATTCAGATGCAGGGCAACTCGACCAGTGAGTACAAGTTGTTTTCCATTAGTGCATGTGTTCCCTTTCCTTCTCGCTGGGATAGAGTACACAGACGTCTGTGTCCTGACTGCCTGTTCAGGATGATCTACTGTGGTTTACCCCGGCAGACTATCTGCAGTAGTACTTAAACATGGACTCTTTATTTCGTCCTTTGTAGCTGGGGGAGCCCGGATGGCCCAAGTGTTGATCCTTACTTAGCAAGTTTAGAGTCTATGATAGTAAAGGAATAAGCAGTGGTTTTTACTTAATTCTGAAGTAAGATATAACTTTAAAGTCCCAAGATTGTTTTCTTTCTTTTATTAAATATAATTTGAGCTGGTAAAATGTCTCTTGATTTATAATGGTTGATTTGAGCATTGGTTATGGTTGTAATATGAGGCAAAATTTTTTTTTTTTTTAAATGATGTTTATTTTCAGGAATAGTGTTTCCATGGGGTGTGGTGTTACATTAAAATGACCCCCCCTGCACAGCAGGAGTTGAATGTTTCATTGTAACTTTGGTTCCATGCCCAAGACACATCTTTTGATCTGCTGAAACTGGTTCCACTGCTGAAATTTTCCTTCCCACAATATATGTTTATAGTTCTCTTCTGGTTTGACATACACACGTTTCATTAAATGCAGCATATAATGTAGATTTTTCAACAGGGTCATTATAAACTGTCAAGTAAGAAACCTTGAATAATGGCTTTAAAGCTCATAGTCTTGGCTACAGGGTAATTCTTAGCTTTTGATTTCCCTTACATCGGTGTAAACAATTTTGCCATCTTTGAAGGTTTAAAAGCATTTGCCTTCTTGGGGTATGATCCAAGTTCTTGATTTTTCTTTTCTTCTAGGTCCTTTATCTGAGGCAAAATATTATTAAATACAAGTAGACACTGCCATCTTTTAGTGTGTACTTTGTAATAAAGTAGAATTATTTATTGATTTTTTTTTTCAGAGTGGTTACTGCCACAGTCTCTCAGTGGACTTCTGAACGTTTACGATAGGAATAATGTGACAGGCCGCAGCCTGTCAAATGCAACCTGACGAAACAAGTTCATGAAGGAAGGGAGGGCTGGAGTCTGGGTGTGTGATTCCCATTGTGGCAGGAAAGGCATACAATCAGGAAACAGAAAGACATACAGACAGAAATTGCTCTCTCTTTCTCCCCCTTCTGTCTCTGAGTCAGGGTTCCTCTGTTTAGTCCTGGCTGTCCTGTAACTCACCTTGTTAACCTACCAGGCTGGCCTCGAACTCAGAGACCCACCTGCTTCTGTCCCTCAGCGCTGGGATTAAAGGTGTGCGCCATTACTGCCCAGCTCACTTTCTCCTTTTTAAAAAGGCGGCGCCAGTGTTGAGCAGATGTCCAAGTACCAAAATATTTTGCTTCTGAAAATTTGTCTGCCACAACCCCCCCTTTAAATTCTTTTCCTGGGGGTTGGGGATTTAGCTCAGTGGTAGAGCACTTGCCTAGCAAGCGCAAGGCCCTGAGTTCGGTCCCCAGCTCTGAAAAAAAGAAAAAAAAATTGTTTTCCTTTAGCAAAATTTTTTTTCTAAAGGTAGGATCTTCTATGTCCCAGATTGGCCTCAACTGTGTCGTGTAGTTGAGGGTGGTCTTGAACTTCTGATCCTCCTGCCTCTATCTTCTGAATACCGAGTTGCAGACGCGTGCTGCCATACCTGGCTTTATGCCATGCAGAGAATGGAACCCAGGGCTTTGTGCCCAAGAGCAAGGAACTCTGCAAGTGAACTATAATCCCCAGGCCTCAAAATGACCGTGACACAAAGTAAAAGTGATCAAAGGTGATACTTGCTATCAAATATGGTTTTAGAAACATGCAAATGCTGCCTGGCATCGTGCTGTGAACCCGTTACCTCAGCACGCAGGAGACTAAGGCATGAGGCTGGCGAGTCTGACCCAGTTTTGGTGCTGTAACAAGACCACATCTTAGAACAAAAATAAAAATTAGAGCTTAGGTGTTAGCTCAGTGAGTAGAGTGCTAACTGCAAGCATGAGGACCTGAGTTCGATCCCCAGAGCCCATGTGAATGTGAAGTCACATGACTGGGAGGGAAGACAGGCACTGCTCAGCAAGTGTCCGGCCAGCTGAGACAACAGCCTTAATACATGAGTGTGTGGCTTCCTGAGACCAACATCTGAGATTGACTTCTGGTCTCCACATGCCTGCACACACACACACACATGTGCATGTGTGCCCACTCACACACAAACATACATATTCATAAAATAAAGATGAAAACTACAAATGTAGGTTGGGAAAGAGCAAATAAAATAGCTTTGTAATGAGACAGCTATTGAAGTATTTAGTCTTAGTTTGGAGCTTCTAACCTGTTTTTGATCATTCAGTTCCCAGATAAAGGACACACGCAACCGTAAGCCTTTATGAGCACTAAGGCTGGGTTGATACTTTACCCTTTATGCTATTAAAGTCTGTTCCCATTGATAACCGTGAGTCATTACTTACTATGTTTTGGGCTGCTCTTAACTCCAATCGGCCAACCCTCATGGCCATGCTGTCTTGACTCCTAACTCATGGCGTCTTCTCTCCTCCTCCTTCTCTCCTTCCATGTGGTCTCCTCAGACACCAAGCCCACCTATCTCAGTTCTGCCCAGCTATAGGCTGTAGCCATCTTTATTCGCCAGTCAGAAATCACTTGGGGACAGGTTACAGCATCGCTTAGGTCCACATGCTCAGCATTACAATACATAGCAACAGACCGAACCCCAATAGGTGTAGGGTATACTGGAGGAATGAATAGGTCGAAATAATTAATAGATGAAAGCTACTTTAAAAAAGATTCGTTTATTTGTATGACTATGAGTGTCTTGTCTATAAGCATGTAAGCATACCGTGTACATGCCTGGTACCTGAGGAGAGCAGACAGGGTTTTCAGTTTCCTGAAACGAGTTGCAGATGGTTGTATACTGTCCCATGGGTGCTGGGATCCAAACCTGGGTCCTCTGCAAGCGAAGCAAGTGTTCTTATTAAAAGACAGAAACCAAAAGCTTCAAACTAGACCGATGACTCATTGCAATGAACGTTTGCCGGTAAAGATGTGTGGACAAAGGTTATAGTGTGTGACACAGTGCAGCTTCCAATGACAAGATTTTTTTCTTCTTTTTTTATTTCCTTTTGTGTGTGGGGGGTGTGTTTGCAAGGGTGGATATGGAGGAACAGGGAGATGAGTGGGATTGGGGTGCATGATATGAAATTTGTAAAGAATCAATAAAAAGTTAGTCTTAGATTGAGAGAGTACATGTATTTTTTAAATAGCATTGTTGAAAAAATGGGGCTGGAGAGATGACTGAGTAGTTAAGGCACATATTGCTCTTCCTGGGGACCTTAGTTCCATTCCCAGAACTCAGATCAGGCGGCTTACAACTGCCTGTAATCTCAACAAAGGGGATTTGACACATATGCCCACTCTACTTGCACAAACAAAAATAAAATAATAAAAATAGGGCTGGAGAGATGGCTCAGCGGTTAAGAGCACTGACTGCTCTTCCAGAGGTCATGAGTTCACATCCCAGCAACCACATGGTGGCTCACAAGCATCTGTAACGAAATCCGATGCCCTCTTCTGCTGTGTCTGAAGGCAGCTACAGTGTACTCGTCATATATAAAATGAATAAATAAAATCTTTTAAAAAAATAATAAAAATAAAAAATAATACCTTATAGATAGATAGATAGATAAGGATAAGTCATAGTCATATGTGTTAGCTACTAAGGAAGGCTGTTGTGCTAGGAAACTAGCCTGCCTGGGGATCACCAGATGATAGCTCCTTGCAGATGGAGTACAGGAGAGTGTGGGATGCCCATTCTATAATAACTTTTACAAAGAGTAGAAAAGGTGGGGAGGGAGGATGGACAAGAAACCAGGAAAGGGGATAACATTTGAAATGTAAATAAACGGGCTGGGGAGATGGCTCAGTGGTTAAGAGCACTGACTGCTCTTCCAGAGGTCCTGAGTTCAATTCCCATCAACCACATGGTGGCTCACAACCATCTGGAATGGGATCTGATGCCCTCTTCTGGTGTGTCTGAAGACAGTGACGGTGTACTTACATATAATAAATACATAAATCTTTAAAAAATGTAAATAAATAAAAAAATCCAATGATTTTTTTTAAAACTTAAGAAAAGAGTAGAAAAGCATAAAGAATACTTTGAGGAATATGCAAATTTTGAAAGCTTAGTGGCGGTAGCCTTTATATTTATGTGGCCCGTGGTCTCAGGAATCATTTTCTGGCACAAACAAATATTACTGCCTTAAATAGTTTAGAGTCCTGAACACAGACAAATGGCTTTGCTCAGTAATATCCATTTAAATTTTTTTTGGTCTACTTAGTAGAAAGGAAAATGGGTCAAAAGTAATGATTTAGCTTTTAACAATCATGCTTAATTATGTGTGTAAGTTTGGAGACACTGGATGCATACACATTCCCTCAGACAAAGAGGAGGTGGGGAGAGCTGGTTTTCTCATAGTGTGCAGAATTGAACTGTAATATTTTGTTTTGTCTTTTGTAGAATTCTGTCTTGCTCTTGGGGAAATCTGTTCATCTGTCTTCCTTTGACTAGAATCTTAACATTTTTATTCTTTAATGCTTAAGCCCAGTAGAATAGAAGTAGTTATGTGTTGTTTTTTCTTGTTTGCTTACACTGCATTTTTAAAGGCTTTCCTATTGATACATATGCATTTCTAAACCAGATGATGCACATCACAGCAGACACAGAGAATGTTCCAGGTCGACTAATTGAAAATAAGGGCATGACCACTGTGGGGATTTGAGAAGGACTGATGTGGAAGAGAATGCTTTTATTTGATTAGTTTGCTTTTTTGAGACAGGCCTTACTCTCTAACCTAGGCTGGTCTGATACCCATGGTTATTTTACCTCAGTCTCCTGAGTGCTAGGTTTGCAATTGGGAGCCACTACACACTTGTAGGAAGGAATGCTCTTAAGTTTGTATGATTTTTTTCTGTTAGGAATGGATCAGTCATGTAGAAAGGGGTTGGGTCCTCCGTACCTGTCTGCAGCAGGTTAGGGTCCGCTTGTCCAGGCGCAGCCTTGCTCCACAGCCTGCTCCTCCTGAAGTCTTCCCGCTACATTTGCCTCCTTCCTTTCTCAGAGAGGGGACTAGTTACTTCTAAAGCCACAAGTCTACTTGATTAAATGTTTCACAAAAGTAAGAGAATGCCCAGGTCAGGGGCCTTCTCTTTCCTCAGTGGTGTCAAGGGTGGGGAAGACTGGGATCTTCAAGGCCACCTTTCTTGTGCACAGGCTTGTGCGTTGGCTGACTTTGTGGTGGACCTTTCCCCTCTGGTCCTTCTGCAGCACTCCCAGTTTACTTATATACTGATCGATCGATCTGTCTGTCTGTCTGCCTGTCTGCCTGTCTATCTATCTATCATCTACCTAACTACCTGCCTATCACTCTGTGTGTGTGTGTGTGTGTGTGTGTGTGTGTGTGTGTGTATGTGTGTGTGTGTGTAACAAGTGTGTATGACTCTGTGAGTGTGGGGGTCAGAGAACAACTTCAGATGCTTTTTCCTTTCACTCTTTGATGGGTTCTGGAGCTTGAACGGAGGCTGTCAGGCTTTCATGGGCAAGCACCTTTACTCACTGAGCCATCTTGCTGGCCCTGTACCCCTATATTTACATTGCTTCCCCCTTCTAGGCTAAAGTTCAGGATCATAAAGATTAGATTGTGCTCTCATTTATAGACAAGTGTCAGGAATATCCCGTTCTCTCTCTCCTCTCCTTCCTTTCCTTCTTGAACAGTGTCTCTTGTAACCCAGGCTGGCCTCTAACTCCTCCTGTTCCATCTGCTGAAGGCTGGTGTTAGAGGCAGGCATTATTGTCTAGTGTATGAGTTGCTGCGGTTTAGACAAGAACTTTGCTAACTGAGTGATACTTCTGTTTTTTTTTTCTTTTCATTTTGCCTAAGAAGTCTTACTATTTTTGATTACTTGAGCATATCATGTTGAGACATATTTATATGGGATAAAAATAATAATGGTTTTGGTAAATTAGAACTATTTCTTCTGTTTCTATTTATCTAATTGTTTCCAAGGGTTAGTTGACTTTATGAACACAATTTAATAGAATAGTATTGTTGGAACCTGTTGTGTGTGTGTGTGTGTGTGTGTGTGTGTGTGTGTGTGTGTTGTGTGTGTGTTTGTGTGTGTGTGTTGTGTTTTGTGTGTGTGTGTGTGTGTGTGGTGTGTGTGTGGTGTGTGTGTTGTGTGTGTGGTCTGTGTGTGTGTGTGTTGTGTGTGTGGTGTGTGTGTGTGTGTGGTCTATCTTGTATTTATTTGGAGGTGCCTGCTGTGGAGTTCTATTTATAACACTGCATTGAGGAAGAGAGAGATGATGTATTTTTTTTGGCTGCTTCTACAAACAAAAGAGGATTCTTTGGATTTAACTGTCACTTTGCAGCAGTAATTGTCAGTGTTGCAATTATTTTCTATATTAGGAAATACTGGGTAGTGTTAGAATAGTTATCCTGTAGATGTTGTAGTTATAGATATATTACTCTATAGGTATTATGGGTGTTTATCCATAATATATTACTTATTTGTGTGTGTGTGTGTGTGTGTGGGACAACTTAGGGAGGTGATTCTTTCTTTCTCTCTTGTGGGTTCCAAGAATCAAACTTGGGTCATCAGGCTTCATAGCAAATACTTTTACTCACTGAGCATCTAGCCAGACTTTCTCATCCATTTCTCAGCAGATGAGAGTAGGTAGATGCTTGGTTTACTCTCTGAGGACTCTTTAATTGGCCTGTGATGATCCTACTCATGTCTTTATTGCAGGCCTGGCCTGTTGGACAAAGTCTGACGTATAGGCTTTTACTTTGTGCAGTGGTCCCATAAATTTGGAGGGGTTCTGAGGTTATGTTTCATATCCATTGTACCTTTAATAGTAAGTATTCACTAAATAGAATTTGTTTTATCTTTCTCTTTAGTCATAATTGATAAGTAGATAGAATGAATAGATAGATAGATAGATAGATAGATAGATAGATAGATAGATAGATAGATAGAATGAACCTTTTTTGTTTTGTTTTTCTAAGCCATGCTGGTCTAGAACTCACAGATATCTGGCTGCCTTTTTTTCCTTCTTATTTCTGTTCTTAACAGTGGTATCTACAGCCGTACAGCCGGGCTGTAATGGTGCACACCTTTGATCCCAGCACAGAGGCAGGCAGATGTGTTTGTTTGAGTCTGACCTACAGAGCTAGTTATAGCACAGCCCAAGCTACACAGAGAAACCGGTCTCTAAAATATCAAGACAAAAAAAACAAGACTAGAAATAGGGCTCTTTTATTTTCTCCATTTTCAGTGAGAATAACATAGTTTGTACAGTGGTTTTCCTTTACCGAATGAAACCATTGAAATGGTCTGGCACTTATCAGTCTGTTGGATGCCTTTCCCTTTTTTTGAATATTCTTCAAGACCATGATTTCATCTAGACTTAGACCTGTAAGGTTGAGGCAAGAGATCTGGGTTTTCGGGTTAGGCTGGGCTACTTAATGAGCCTGAGGCCAGTCACAGCTGCATAATGAGAAGCTGTCAGAAAACAGTGCCATTCCAGAGCTAGCTCAGGGGTAGCTCAGCCTGTGCTTAGCCTGCATGAAGTCAAGCCTGCCCAACCAGCGCCTCATGGTTTCAGTAGCTCGTGTTCTTTTGTACTTATGGTCAGTGTTTCATTTGTCATCGTTTATTTCAGACTCTTGAGTCTTAGGCTCTTCCTTTGTTGAATGGAGATCCTGAGCTCGATGTAGCTCACTGATATAGCCACTGCATACATACCACGTGAGGCAGAGGCTTCAGTTTCCAGAGTCAGTAAACGGGGAGAAAACCGTTGCTAATGTCTTCCCAACTGTCTGGCCCAGGAAAGACCATTTATTAGAATCAAATACAATGATATATACTTGTAGAATGATATTTGAAAAATAATTTTTGTGCTGAATCTTAGTACCAAAGTTGTTTTTAGTCAGAGTTTAATTCTTTTGCATTTATTTTATTTTTTGTGTGTATGTCAATGCGTGCGTATATGCGTGCATGCACTTGTGTGGGGGTCAGAGATACCTTGTGAGTCATTCCTCTTTTTACTTTGTGGATTCCAGGGGTTGAACTCATAATAAGGCTCAGTGGTAAGCATCCTTACTGGTCGAGCCATTTTGCTAGCCAGAAATGTAAGTTTAAAGTCAGCAATAATTATGCATAGGTTGGATTAGAGTTTTTCTGTGTATATTTGGAACTGCTTTTCATTCATTCATTTATTCAAATGCATTCCGCTCTGTATGCGCATGCTCACATGTGTATGTGTGTGTGTGTGTGTGTGGTGACCGAGGGGCACATGTCTGCTGTGCCATGGTGCTCAGAGAACAACCATGGAGTGTCACTTTTGTCTCTCCTGTTATTTGTGGGTCCTAGAGATCCAGTTCAGGTAATCAGGCTTACATGGACGGTTCTCCTACCTGCTGAGCTTTCTTGCTGGCCCAAGAACTCCATTAAAAATTTTATATTGCATTAATTATTTGTTTTGTGTGGGGAGGCAGTATTTGTGCCACAGTACAGACGTGGAGTCAGAGTGCAACTCTTGGGAGTTGGTTCTCTCCTTCCTCCATGTGGGTTCTGGGAATCAAAAATGGTTCATCAGACTTGGTGGCAAGTGCCAGCACCTCTTACTGGCCCAAGAACGGACTTTATTATATATAAGCTTTTAAATTGCTTCCATTGTTTTCATACCGAAACAGCTATGTAGGAGACAGCTGGGCTGGAGAGATGGCTCAGCAGTTAAGAGCACTTGTTGCTCTTGCAGAAGACCTGGTTCATTTCCTATCACTCACTGGGGTGCGTGACTCACAGCTATCCAGTACTCTGGATCTAGGGGAATCCCACACCTCCTTCTGACCTCCATGGGAAAGCTCTTTTTGCCTTGGCTCATCGGGAAAACCTTTGTAAAGTAGGCTGGCCTGAGATTTACCTGCCTGCCTCTGCCTTCTGAGTGCTGGGATTAAAGATGTGTGCCCCTAGGCTGTCCCAGCAATAAGATCTGCTAGGAAACCTGATCTTTGTTTTCTACTTTCCATTTTAGAGTGAATTTAAAAAAAAAAAAATCCATGCCAATAGCAAGGTGCTGTGATTGCTTTTGGTAACGCAGTGAGGTCTGAAGTGGAGGGTTAACTTCTGTTAGGGAAGGTGAGCATTCAGTGTTTGCTGTCAAGGATTGTGCATTGTGGTAGACTAAATATTGTTCAGAGCCGTATTGTTTAGTAATGTGGGTGATGTGGGTATAAGCAGGAAATTGGGTTTATTGTTATTCAGCAAGCAGAGGAAGCTTTTAGAATTTTTAGTTTTCTTTTAGAGATAAAGTGATTGAAGTGGTTTGATGCCTGTTGGAAAGCACGGAAGAGGAGCATCTTTACAAGGAAGTGGAGAAGGGAAAGATAGGAGGTTACAGAAGCCCTTTGTTTGGCAGAGCAGAGAGTGCAGTGAGGAAATGGTTCTGGAGTTGGTTCTCCTCTTTCTCCTTTATTGAGGCATTTCTCTTGATTCTGCTGTTGTCCCATATTTGCCAGGCTCCTTGGTCTTTGTGGTTTGTTTATGTGTGTGCACGTCTGTGTTTGTGGTGCCTGTGGAGGCTACAGGCATCAGATCCCTGGGAGCAAGAGTTACAGATGTTAGTGAGCTGCCTGACTTGGGTGCTGGGATCTGAACTCCAGGCCTCAGAGTTGAGCAGCCAGTGCCCCTTACTGCTCAGCTGTCTGTCGGTTCCCACGTTGCACCCTTTTATGTGGACTCTGGTGAGTATTTCTTTATGTGGCTGCTACCTTCACCCCTGGGCCATCTCTTGGCCCTCACTTCATCTCCTAAAATTGTTCAATATTTGCTTAGGAAGATGAGCTGTTTCTTGGGGGGGCGGGGTGTAGGGAGAGTGTAGGGTCTCACTGTGTAGTTGAGGCTGGCTTCACCTTTCAATCTGCCTGCTTTGATCTCCTGAGCCACCATATCTAGCTTTTAGAATTTTTTTTTTTTTTTTTCCCCCGGAGCTGGGGACCGAACCCAGGGCCTTGCGCTTGCTAGGCAAGCGCTCTACCACTGAGCTAAATCCCCAACCCCTAGCTTTTAGAATTTTAAAAGATACTATAAAGCAAGTGTGTTCTCAATTTTATTCTATTTTATTTTCTTGCGTGCATGTATGTCTCCTGATGCCTGTGGAGGCTAGAAGAGAGGTCAGATTCCCCGGAACTAGAAGAGGTGTAGCTTGTTTTCTTATCTTTCCACCTCCACCACCACCCCTGCCCCCTTTCCTTTGAGACAGAGTCTTTTTATGTAGCCCTGGCTGTCCTGAAACTCACTAGGTAGACAAAGCTCACCTTGAACTCTTCCTTTGGGAAACTGGGATTAAGATGCTGCCACCACTCCTACCTAGCTTCTTTTCTTACTATAAATAAATACATAAACAAACAAACAAACAAATAAATAAATAAATATTCTTTTTAGCTCTTCAGGATTGAGTATATATAATATACTTACACCTGTCTTTTTATTATTTTTTTAAGTCACATTAAAGATGTAGTTATTTTAAATGGTTAAAGCACTCTATGATTATATGTATTTTGTTCAAATCTACCTTATGTTTTCTGCCCCTTTTACTGTATTGGCAGAAGACTCTAAAAGGTTATGGCTTTAGGTTTTGATTTCATGGTTTTGAAATATAAATGGCAGATATTTTTTTTTTGCTCTTTTTTTCCCTTAATTTTTGACATAGGATGCTTATGATAGATGGTATCTACTCTGGTATCACTGGGCTTTTTGCTTTGAGGCAGAGTCATACTGTGCAGCCTTAGATGTCTACACACACACACCCCTCCTGCCTCTGCTTCCTGAGTGGTATGAGTACAGGCACAAGCCAACATGCCTAGCCTATCACTAGGATTTTTAACGAACCCAAACATGCTTTTTGAGAATATCCTAAACATGGTTTTGAGAAAAGTTAATATAAAGTTACAGAGCTCCACACTGATATGTTAATTACAGTTGTAGGCAGAGCCTTGGTAGTTTGTCGACAACAGTATAATTACTACATTAGCGACTTCGAGATATTAGATAAACAAATTTATTCTGCAGAATAAAAAGGGTTTTAAATACAAATCTTTTAGCCGCCTTGCCTCCTGGGTTCACTAGTGAAAACATTTGTATATTTATGCTGTGGTAACACAATTGGAAAGCAGGAGAGGGGGAAGGAGGAGGGGGTGGAGTAAAATAGAGTATTTAACAGACTTTGGAAGGTTGAGGATTTTACATTAGTTTATTGTGTGAGTGTAAACCCATGCATGCGTACGTACACCATGGTGTATGTGTGGAGCTCAGGGAAGAACTTGAGGGGTCAGTTCTCTCCTATCATGTGCATCCCAGGGACCAAACCAGGGTTGGGGTTTTTTTTTGATGTTTTGTTGTTGTTGTTTTTAAATTAATTTATTTATTCAGATACACCAGAAGAGGTCATCTGATCCCATTACAGATGCGAGCCACCATGTAGTTGGTGGGAACTGAACTCAGGATCTTGGGAAGTGCTCTTAACCACTGAGCCACCCCTCCAACCATCCCACCTCCACCCCCACCCCCAGGTTGTCTCTTGATGGCAAGTGTCTTTCCCTGCTAAGCCATCTTGCTAGTCTCTAAGTTTAGGGTTTTTTAAAATTGTTTTTATTTATGTGTATGTACCTGTGAAGTTTATTCATGTAGGAGCCCAGAGAATCCAGCAGTTGTCAGACTCTGGGGAACCGGAATTACAGGTGGTTATGCACCACCATGAGGGTGCTGGGTACCTACTGAACCCAGTCCTTTGCAAGAGTGGTGAGCACCTAACTGCTGTGCCATCTCCGCAGCTCCTCTGAGGCTAATCTTAACCCGAAGTGACTGCAAGAGAGAGAACAGGATCAGCTCTGGTTCTTACTAAACCAACGGAGGCCTTTGAGACATGTGTGATTGTCGTTTTAAAGATGTTCATCTATACTGTAGATAGCGACACCGTCCTGCTCCTTTGGGTAAACAGTATTGACTGTGGCATGAGAATTTGAACCCAAAGGCAAAGTGTGAAAAATTTCTGGATAAGGGGTCATTGTTCCTTTTGATATGGGAAGAAAGATACATTCAGACCTTAGGTGTAGCTGCTTTTCAGATTTATAAAGGAGGACTTAGAAAGCAGCTTTGAATAAGGCTGAATTTTGGTGGTGTCTGTAACAAGCATTCAGGAGGGGGAGGTAGAAGGAAGATAACTTTTAGGTTAGCCTGGGCTATGAGATCCTTGCCTCACCATTCTGCCAGTGTTTATTATAGAAATATGTTCATGTTTTCAATTAGGAAATGTTTTAATATTGGAGATAATACATTTAAAAACACAAAGCACAAAATGTAAAAATATAAGCTAAATCTCAAAAAGAAGGTATGGGGAGTGCTCATTGGTTTTGAATATGTACTACTCTTGCAGAAGATTTAAGTTTGGTTCTTAGCATCTACACTGGGTGGCTCACAACTGCCTGTAACTCCAGTTGCAAGGGATCAGAACTCACATACCCCTAAACACACACACACACACACACACACACACACACACACACACACACGAAAACCAATCCAAAACAAGACTATGCTATGGCTGGCTCGGTGGCTCGGTGGCTCGGTGGTTAAGAGGACTTCAGAGGACCTGGGTTGATTTCCAGTCCCTACAGGGTGGGTCACACCATCTGTAACTTCGGCTCTAAGGCACCCAACATTCTTCTTGCTCTCTGCCACCAGGCATGTAAATGGTGCATAAACAGAAATGCAGGCACAACTCCCATGCAAGTTTAAAAAATAAAAAAAAAATTGTATAGATACAGAACTTAAGAAGTAGAACATAGGGGCTGGAGAGATGGCTCAGTGGGTAAGAGCAGTAGGCTCTCTTCCAGAGGACCAGTTCAATCCCAGCACGCATTCTGTGGCGGACAACCATCTATAGCTGTGGGTCCAGGGGATCTGATGCCCTCTTCCAGCCTTTCTGGCACTTGGCAGGCGCAAGATGCAGTCACATGCAAACAAATCAACCAGACACAGAGAATTGAAATTTTTTTTAAAAAAAGCAGGAATTACTATTTTTTATTTGGGAACTGAAATATTTCAAACATCGATAGATTTAGTATCTTTTATGAAAACTATTTATAATTATACTGTGTGTGTGGCTAGAGATCGAGCCTGGGGTCTCACATGGGCTAGGAAGCTACTGAGCTAGCTCCTAAGCCTTGTAAAGAACTGTTGAAAGACCGTGCATTTCTGTTTATTGTTGAAACAGGTGGTGATTTAAAAAAAACCAGGGTGGGGCTGGGAATGTAGCAAAATTCTAGCATTCTTGCTTAGCATGTGCAAAGCCGTGGCCTCAGTCCCCAGCACTGTGCAGACAAACAAACAAGAAACCCAGGTTGGTTGTATTACTGTAAGAAGCTTCAGAGACAGGGAGAAAAGCTTGCTAAGGAGGAAGAAAAGGATTTTGTGTGAGCATGCTACACTCCGACGTAGATTGTGTTCTGTTTTTCCCTTCAGGGAAATGACAAGTCAAGGTATATAGGCTCTGAGAATTTGTACTTTTTCATGTTCTGACAGAACTGCTAACTTAAGTGTGTGATAACAGCCAATTTCTAGATGTCAGAGACGTTTATTAACTGTCTTTTGAGTGTTTAGGGCCTACTCAAGGGCCGTGCCTCCACCTCATCGTTCTTGCTGGTTTTTTAGCTCGGACTCTAATTTTTATTTTCTTGGTAATTTGTTGTCTTATTGTTAAAACAGGGAAACTTTAAGTAAATAAAGAGTGTTTTTAAACAGTGCCTATGGTTTAATTCAGGGGGTAGCTATATGCATATAGCCATGTACATAAACAAAAACATAAAATGCCTCCGGTTTCACCCTGGCAGTCTTTGTGAGTGTGGAAAGCTAATTATGGCAGTTCTGCAGAGTCAGATTCTAGATCTGCTGCTGCCATCTCTGGGCTAAAGAGTATTAAACTTTTCTGTGATGGTTTCTTTATAAAATGATGAGAAAACATTTGCCTCATTGAGTGGTTGGGAGGATAAAAAGGTTACTAAACACAAAAGACTTATGGGTTGGAGTAATTATGCCTTCAGATGCGGGCTGGTCTCGTACTCTTTTGTTAGACTTTGATTAGATTACCATGTATTTGTAGGGAGATGTTCTTTCTAGAACCATGTTCTTTGGTCACATGATTATGTGTAATGTGAGCCTTATTAATACTCTGTCAGCGTTTGAGGTTGGAACATAAGTATGCAGTTGTACCCAGAGGAATCCAGCAAGAGGGAGAGCTGAGCACCATAGCAACGGTTGCTGTTTGTGTCCTCTTCACCAGCTGCCCAAGACACATTGACGCTTTAATCCTGTTTTCACTGATAGTTTGGGATGTAGCCTTGCCTCGGCGAAATGAGCTGGTTGAGTTGTGCAGTCTTAGAGGAGACTTTCTGATCACATGTTTGGGAGTGTCTGTCTCTTATGAAATATGAGGCGATAAAGCTTTGTCTATATGAGAAAGGACGGAGTAAGCCTCAGCATTCAGTCAGTTGCTTCCATGTGGTATGGTGGCATGAGTGACGTGAGAAGTCATGTTCAATGTGTAGCGAGATTTATGATCTTATGCTCTGTGGTTCCACATAAACACCCATGCACACATATACATGTAATAGATTACAGGTTGTCTGCTGGGGGTTTTAGAAACCCAAACTTCACCGTGCTTTTCTTTTTTCATTACCAAATACTTTTTTGAGGTAGATAGCAAACACTTTACAGCCTTTGTTTCGCATTGGTTGGCTTAATGTAACCATACCTATCTAATTTTCATTTCTAACAGGTTGAAATATTTCATACCTTATGATGTACTTTTAAATAGAAACTGCTAAATTTTAGCTGCTTACTTAGCAAGGGAGGACAAACATTCAGTTCTGGAAGATTTGAGAAGCTGTTACATACTAGGCTCTGTTCTGAATACTAGTAACACCCAAATGAGTGTTGTGGTATGATTTTGCATGCACGCGCACGTGTGTGTGTGTGTGTGTGTGTGTGTGTGTGTCTATTCCAGTATACATCGCCTCTCAAACAATGATACCTTTTTTGTTTTTTGATTGCTCCATTAAGATTCAGTAGTATAAATGTACTGTTTGGGATAATTTAAACATTCAGTATAATATATTGGGCTAATAAACCTGAAGGATTTAACACAATTAACTCTCTTTATTCTCTAGGTATTATCAACCCAAAGAACCCAAAGGAAGCACCAAAGTCTTTCAGCTTTGACTACTCTTACTGGTCTCACACCTCGGTGAGTCTACTGCCTCCCTTTTCCTTCTTTGTCTTTCCCTTATCTTCAGTTGTTCCAGGATCCGGTTCTAGTTTTCTGAGTGTGGTCAGGGATCAGTTCTCTGTGCGTTTCAGGGAGAGGTATTGGGTTTTTTGTTTTTTTTTGTTTTTTTGTTCTTTTTTTTCGGAGCTGGGGGCCGAACCCACGGCCTTGTGCTTGCTACCACTGAGCCAAATCCCCAACCCCAGGTTTTTTGTTTTTTAAGACAGAATCTCATTGCCCATATTGGCCTTGTACTCACTGTTTATCCCAGTCTAACTTTCAACCTTGGGGCAGCATTCCTGACTTACCTTCTCAACTGCTGGGATTACAGGAATGGGCAACACCACCTAGCTAAGAAGTTCCCAGTTCATGAGTTCATTTAAAAATTATTTATTTGTTCATTCACAGGTTTTGTGTGTGTGTGTGTGTGTGTGTGTGTGTGTGTGTGTGTGTGTGTGTGTGGCGGGGTGTGCATGTGTGCACATGTGGAAGCTAGAGGTTGGTATCTGGTGTGCTCCTCTATCACTTTCCGCCATATTGAGCCAGGATTTCTCTGAACCTGTAGCTCGCCAACTAGCTAGATTGTCTGGTCAATGACCCTTAGGACCCCCCTGACTACGTCTCAGTACTAGGGTTAAAGATACGTGCTACTCTGGGCAGCTTTTATGTGGGGACCAGGGTTCTAAACTTAGACTTTTATGTTTGCACAGAAGCACCTTACCCACGGAGCCATATCCCCAGCCTCTTAATCTATCTTAATTTTAATTTTTAAAGACAGATGTTTTAAAGCTCTGATACGGTGGCACACACTTTTAGACCCAGCAGTCAGGAGACAGAGGCAGGTGGATTTCTGTGAGTTCAAAGCCAGCCTGGTCTGCAGATCAGGATCCAGGTCAGCCAGGGCTACACAGTGAGACTCTGTCTCAAAAACCCAAAAATCAAAAACTTAAAGAAAAAGTGAGACTGGCCTTGAGTTCCTCACTCTTGCCTCTTCCTTCACAGTGATGGAATTACAACTCTGTGACTTCACCCAGCCCTAATTTAGTTTGATATAGAGAATACTACCTACAGAATAAAATATTCACTTTCATCAAGCATTTTGATTCTTCCCTGACACCTTTAGTCAGTAAAGAACCAGATCTGCTGACTTTTAAAGGCTGCTTCTAAACCTGAGTTTGCTTCCATTTCTTTGCTTCTGTTTCTTAGGCATTTAAAGTTTTTCCTGCTCTGTGAGGAAAGATGTTCCAACTATCCACAGAGCCTAATATCAAGGAAAGGGCTGAGGGAGGAAATGGAACTGCTCTTCAACAAAGTTGTATTTATTAAAAACAGCCACACTATTAGAGTGAGTTCAAAGAAGCAGTTTCATATGTGAGCCTGGCCGCTGGTCTGTTATTTGGATTTTCTCTTAAGAAAATCGTGGAGCTCTAACTCTACAGTGTCTCCTGTATGTCTGTATAAAGTGGAAAAAAAGTACATGGATGGTTCTCAAAATGTGTAGTCTAGCTTAAATGACTAGCCCATTTCCAAACCTTTTTTAAGATATGGAAGCAGTCAAGTATGGGAAAGAGTATTAGTAACACAACTTCCCTATCTTCACAGCCTGAAGACCCCTGCTTTGCATCTCAGAGCCGCGTGTACAATGACATTGGGAAGGAGATGCTCTTGCATGCCTTCGAAGGCTATAATGTCTGTATCTTTGCCTATGGGCAGACCGGTGCTGGGAAATCCTACACGATGATGGGGAAACAAGAAGAGAGCCAGGCCGGGATCATCCCACAGGTAAGGCAGCAGCGTTAGCATCCATGCCCGTCCACGCTGTCCGTCTCAGATTGCTTTTCATTTGGCAAAAGTATACTCAGAGCCTCTGATATGCAAGGCGCTAAGGTAGACGACCCATCTACTTCCCTCAAAGGTGCTCACTACCAAGAGGGAAGATTGACAGGTACATACATAGACTCTTAGATGGAAAAGTTCACGTTTTCTAAAACATTTCTGCACTGCCATATTATCCTATCTTTTAGTGTTCTCAGCCTTTTTCTTAAAGTTTTTCCTGAATGTTGGAACACTCAGGAAGTGTTGGTCTAAGGACTGTGTCTTCCCCCCTGTCTTAGGATCTTGTTGCTGTGAACAGACACCATATTCAATGTAAGTTTTATAAAGGACAACATTTAATTGGGGCTGGCTTACAGGTTCAGAGGTTCAGTCCATTATCATCAAGGCAGGAACATGGCAGCCTCGCAGCATCTAGGCAGGCATGGTGCAGGAGGAGCTGAGTTCTACATCTTCACTGAAAGGAAGCCAGGAAGATACTAAGCATCCCTAGGCAGCCAGGAGGAGGGTCTCCAAGCTCACCCCAGTGACACACTTCCTCCAACAAGAACACACCTTCTTTTTTTTTTTTTTGAAGATTTTATTTATGTTATTCATATGAGTACACTGTAGCTGTCTTCAGACACATCAGAAGAGTGCATCAGATCCCATTATAGATGTCTATGAGCCACCACATGGTTGCTGGGGATTGAACTCAGGACCTCTGGAAGAACAGTTGGAGCTCTTAACCGCTGAGCCTTTTCTCCAACCCAAGACCACACCTTCTAATAGTGCCACTCCTTGGGCCAAGCTTATGCAAACCAAAACCTTCCACTCCCAGGTCTCCTTAGGCTTGTTCAAACACGTGAGTCTATGGAGGCCATACTTAAACTTAGCATAATAAAAAAACATTTAGTTCAACCATTTAAACTTCATAATTTTTTTTTTTTTTTTTTTTTTTTTTTTTTTTTTTTTTTTTGGTTCTTTTTTTTCGAGCTGGGGACCGAACCCAGGGCCTTGCGCTTCCTAGGTAAGCGCTCTACCACTGATCTAAATCCCCAGCCCCTTAGTTCAACTTTTAAAGTCCCCATAATCTATAGCAGAATCAACAATGTTAAAAGCCCAAAGTCCAAAATTCAAAGTCTCTACCAAGATCCTTTTAATCACTTAACTGTAATCCCCAATTAAGACTGGCAACCAGCTGGGCAAACTTCAAACTCTGCCATTTCCATGTCTGATGTCAAAGTAGTCTAAAGATTTTCAACTCCTTTTTTTCATAATGCTCTTCTTGAGACTTAACCAGAGAACAAAATCTATGATGGGCCTTTCTGAGAAGTTTTTTGTCTATTTAATTAATCTGAATCTTTTTACCTTAAACTTAGGCCCACTCTTAGGGCAAAAAGCAGACAAGGGTAAAAAGCAGCCACATTCTTCACCAAAATACCACAAAAGTAGTCTTTACAGCACACACTGAAATTCTTCTCCTCTGAAACCTCTTAGGCCAGGTCTGCACAGTTCAAATCACTCTCAGTAACAAAGATTTCTGAATCCCTACTAAGATAGCCCATTAAGCCCCATTTAAAGCATTCCTCTGGGGTTGGGGATTTAGCTCAGTGGTAGAGCGCTTGCCTAGCAAGCACAAGGCCCTGGGTTCGGTCCCCAGCTCCGAAAAATAGAAGAGGGGGGAAAAAAAAAAAGCATTCCTCTACTTTCCAAATCCAAACTCCACATTCTTCCAAATAAAAGCATGATCAGGCCTATCACAGCAATACCCCAGTCCCCGGTACCAACTTCTGTCTTAGTTAGGGTCTTGTTGCTGTGAACAGACACCATGACCAAGTTTTATAACGGACAACATTTAACTGGGGTTGGCTTACAGGTTCAAAGATTCAGTCCATTATCATCAAGGAGGGAGCATGGCAGCATCACAGCATCCAGGCAGGCATGGTGCAGGAGAGCTGAGTTCTACATCTTCACCTGAAGGAAGCCAAGAACAGACTGAGCATCCCCAGGCAACTAGGAGGAGGGTCTCCAAGCCCACCCCACAGTGACACACTTCCTCCAACAAGGCCACACCTTCTAATAGTGCCACTCCCTGGGCCAAGCATATACAAACCAATACACACACACACACACCCACACACACACACACACACACACACACACACACACACACACACACAGAGCCCATCAGAGTATATAATTTTTATTTAAAATATTGTTTCAAGTGTATGACAACGGGTTGGGGATTTAGCTCAGTGGTAGAGCGCTTGCCTAGCAACCGCAAGGCCCTGGGTTCGGTCCCCAGCTCCGAAAAAAAGAAAAAAAAAATCAAGTGTATGACGTCCATTTAGAGAGAGAAGAAGAAAGAATATCTTATTAATTAACCCACCTAACACTGTGGATGATGTAATAAGTCTGATCTGGGCTGTTCACAGTTCTTTTCCTTCTGCTTTCCTAGTTGTGTGAAGAACTTTTTGAGAAGATCAATGACAACTGTAATGAAGATATGTCTTACTCCGTGGAGGTGAGTATAGCTATTCCTGAAACCAGAGGCTTTTGTTTTCCTGTCTCCCCCCGACCCCCCCCAAAACAGGGTTGCTCAATTCAGGCCTGGTCTCAGTGTATCAGTGTAGGTGGAACTCACTATGTAGAACCGGCAGGCCTCAACCTCACAAAGATGTGCCTGCCTCTGCCTCTTGAGTGCTAGGACTGTGTGTACCGCCCCTGCCCAGCTTAAACTTGATCTTTTAAACTGCTGTGTAGAAGCACAGCTCAGAATGAAAGAAAAAAGTTCTATTTTAGGTGCCCTGAAAATGTGTGTTTAAAATTTTTAAATTAAGAAAGGTAAGGGTTAATGTTTGTATGCCCAAAGAGCTGTGATGCAGAAGAGTCTTCCTTTGAGGAAGTGTCACACTGTGGCACGCTGTGGTTTGCCACACTTCAGATCCATGTGCTTAAAGTCTGAAGTTACAGCTTTATAAAGGACAGAAGCATCCTTCGAAGCCAGACTCAGGCTGGGGATGTAGCCATCTTAGAATGCTTGCTTTGCTTGTCGATGGACCTGGACTCAGTCTCCAGCACTGGAGTAGATGAAGGATAGAGAATCAAAGTTAGACTTTTTAAAATTTCTGAGTCTGGTTTATTTTGTTTAATATGATCTCTAGTTACACCCATTTTCCTGCAATTAATAGAACTTCATTCATCCTTGTGACTCAATAAACCTCCATCGTAGGTGCTAAAGAGATGGCTCAGTGGTTAATATACTTGCTTATGTGTGAATGTGGGGACCACAGTTCAGATCCCCAGAACTTCTATAAAGACCTAGTAGGTAGTGGTCCTCTCATAAGGCAGAGGCAGAGGCAGAGGCAGAGGCAGAGGCAGAGGGGCAGAGGGGCAGAGGGGCAGAGGGGCAGAGGGGCAGAGGGGCAGAGAGAGAGGCAGAGAGGCAGAGAGGCAGAGAGAGAGGCAGAGAGGGAGAGGCAGAGGCAGAGGCAGGATGTCAAGGAAGCCAGGTAGCAAGGCAAACTGCATCAGAGCGCTCTGGGTCTGATTGCGAGATCCTGCTAAGGGGAACAGTGGAGGATGAGCTGATTCCCAACATGGAACCCTGTTCCACACACATCTTCCCACCACATATACACATAAAAATGAGAAAAGAAAAACCCTACTATTGGGGCTGGAGAGATGGCTCAGCAATTAAGAGTGCTTGCTGCTCTTCCACAGGACCCAGGTTTGGTTCCCAGCACCAGGTCAAGTGGCTCACAGGTCTGTGACTCTAGCTCTAGGGGACCTGATGCCATCTGCTGTCCTCTGCCAGCAACTGCACTCTCAGGGATGTATACACGCAGATACACAAACATACACATAAGCAAACATCTGAAAATCCCATTAGACAAGTCTGCATTATAATACAATAGCATACAATAGCACACGATAACATGTATAACGTGTTTCATTGTATTTGCGTATTCATATGTAGTGTATCTTTTTTCCATCTTTATTAAATTGGGTATTTCTTATTTACATTTCAAATGTTATTCCCTTTCCCAGTTTCCAGGCCAACATTCCCCTAACCTCTCCCCTCCTTCTATGTGAGTGTTCCCTTCCCCACCCTCCCCCCATTACCGCCCTCCCCCCAAGAATCCCGTTCACTGGGGGTTCAGTCTTGGTAGGACCAAGGGCTTCCCCTTCCACTGGTGCTCTTACTAGGCTATTCATTGCCACCTATGCAGTTGGAGCCCAGGGTGAGTCCATGTATAGTCTTTGGGTAGTGGCTTAGTCCCTGGAATATGTAGTGTATCTTGATCATATTCTCTCTTATCACCCTTTTTTTCTTCCTTCCATTTTTACTGATTCTCTGTTTTGGGGTGAGTCCTTTCTTCATATTTTCTTAGGGGGAGGGTGTGACCCACTGAGTCTAGTTACAGGAGTTACAGGAACCTGGCTAAGCAGTTATTTACAGAAGCATGGGCAGCTTATCAGCAGCTTCATTGCTGAAGAAAATGTCTCTTTTTTTCCTTAGCAACCATTAAGCATTTCCTCAGGGAAGGATGGAGCCTCATGGGCCCGACTCTCTAGCAACTCAGCTGCCTGTGAATTCTCAGAGAGGGATGAGGGTTTGTGAATTGCTTCCCTTCCCTTCCATTGCAGATGTTGACAGTACAGTCTCGGGCACGTCATCACAGACCTTGTGAACTCGTGACTGCCGGGCCATCTCATGCTCAGAAGCCAGAGTTCTGCAGCGTTGTACCCCTTCCTCCAGTTCTTATGTCATTCTGCCCTCTCTTCCACTGTGCCCCTGAGCCTTGACGGAGTGATGCAGAGTTCACTTGGGGCTGGGCATTCAGCACTTGCTTAGCTTTGCACAAAGTTCAGGCTGGAGGAGAGTTCATCCAGCCGATCTTAGGAAGCCAACACGCTGTGCTGCTTTCCTGTGAGGGGTAACTTCTCACATTGGCACGGCCAGCATGTTGGTATTTTGTGGAAATCCTGATGGTTTTATGAGCAAGGAATTAGAGGAAAGGGAATTGGTTAGACAAGTACTGCTTCAGACTAGGAAATACAGCATGGTCCCTTCACCACCACTACAGGCATGTCTTGCTGATGGGACAAGAATGCATGGAGTGCATTGTTTGAGCCTTCCTAAGTCTTTTGTAAGCCATCATCTTTGACTAACCACCACTCCTAGTGGATATCCATAGTTAATAGCACTGTGGTCAATTCCAAAGGATTAGTTACTGGACTGCTCAGCTCAAAGTGTTTGCTATAAAGGAGCCACAGTGCTGTGCGGATGTGGGATCCCAGCTCCAAGCAGGCAGGCACACCCAGTTCCCTGCTGCTCTCTTACCAGATGCTCCATGCCAGTGAGAGACCCTATTTAAAAATGCATATGGTGTCTGAGGAAGGACACCCGAGATGAGATTGACCTCTAGCATCCACATGCATGTCCACATGTGTACCCACTTGAACACACGCTAAACAAAAGAACAGTCATTGCTCTCTTGTTTTCTCTGCTCTGAGTATTATTTGTGTGTTTTAATTTTGATAAAAATATTAATTTATGGGGCTGGTTCAGCAGTTAAGAGCATTGTCTGCTTTTCCAGAGGATACAGGTTCAACTCAAGGCACCCACATGGTAGCTCACAACTGTCAGTACTTCTGGTTCCAGGGGCTCTGACGCCCTCGCAGATATACATATAGGCAAAAACATCAATCACATAAAATAAATACATTTTAAAAAAAGAAAGAGATAGAAATATTAATTTCCAGTCTCTTGGAATAACCTCACTTTAAGCCTCAATACCGACGGGCATATCTCTTTTTAAAATGCCAATAAGGCTGGGTGAGATGGTGCATTCCTATAATCTCAACACTTGGGGGCTGAGGCAGGAGGAGTGCAAGTTTGAGGCCTGGTTTAGCTGTAAAGAACCTGCTTCAAAAGAGAGTAATAAAGTTCTACTACAATATATATTTTCTGCTAAGAAAAATAGCCCTTCTGTGTACCTGTTTGCCTCTTCCTTCCTGAGAAGGACTGTCCCTGACCCATGCAGCAGGAAGTCCACACACTGCCAGTAGAATGAAGGGCCCAGGACTATGGTGTTCTGAAGAACAGTTGTACAGCTTTTGGGAACTTTTTAAAAATGAGAGAGAATCTCCTTTTTTCAGTTTAGGCTGACTTGGAATGCACGTTCCTTCTGCCTCTGCCTCCTGGATACTGAGTTTTCAAGGTCTATATCACTAGAGTTTTGAAAAGTGTTTAACATGTAGTATCTTTTCTAGATCCTTTGATTTACTTTCATAAAATGTTCCTAGGTGAGCTACATGGAAATTTACTGTGAGAGAGTACGAGATTTGCTGAATCCCAAAAACAAGGGTAATTTGCGTGTGCGTGAACACCCACTTCTCGGACCCTATGTGGAGGATCTGTCCAAGCTGGCAGTCACTTCCTACACTGACATTGCTGACCTCATGGATGCTGGGAACAAAGCCAGGTATGTAGGAAATAGACTGGTGACCAAATGAATCCGTTGGCGTGTTCTTTGGTTCTTTGGTTTTCAGTGTGAGAATTGAAGCAGCCCGAGTCTGGATAGCTGGGAGGGTAGGCTTCAGCATGTTAATAAGTAGCTGTCTTCTCATTAAAATGCTGCACTGTTGAAACAGTCAGAACTTCGGTTAGCTCTTAGGTATTGATTAAGGTATGGTAAAATGTTAGCTGTCATATCTAGATGAGGCTGTGATAGTAACTGGTCTGGAATAACGAGCCAGTTAAGAATAAAAGTTGCATGCTCTGGTGATTACCAAGGGCAGCTGCAGTATGAGACGGGATTGTGATGCGGGGCCTTTTGAGCTGTGGGGTAACTGGATGGGCTCACAAAGACAGCATTTTGCGCAGTTGTGTAAGCGACAGTCCTTTAGTCTAAGTAAGGGTAAGGCTGCTGTCTGTGATTGTTGTGCACAGTTGTATAGAGCCTGCTGACCACTGGAAGGATCCTCTTGTCAAACGGTCACCTTTGGTTTGTTTAGGACGGTGGCAGCTACCAACATGAACGAGACGAGTAGCCGTTCCCACGCTGTGTTTACCATTGTTTTTACCCAGAAGAAACAGGATCCTGAGACGAACCTTTCTACTGAGAAGGTGGGAGAACTGCTGATCTCTTAGGTTGCCAAGGGAGTTTGTGGAGAACTTCCTTTTACTCGGTGCATGTTTTGGACAGATTGGTGGTGTTCTCTCCCTTGGTGGGAGTGGTTTTTAACTTCTACTCACCATTTACCCCACACCAGTGTTCAGTGTGCTGGGTCTTTCATGGAACTGAAAGATAGAAAACACGGTTAAGAAAATGTGAAGCTTTGGGAAAATACTTTATTTATTTTATGCAAAACAGATAAGTGGGTCTTTTGGAGGAAAATACCATTTTTTCTTGACCAGACAGCAATAATGTTGATTGATAACATTATTGCAGGGATGTCCGCAGATGAATAGGCACACAGTCCACTTCATTCCTGGGAGATAACACTGTAACAACGCTAATGCTGTTTAAATACCTTTCTTTGCTTACCTGTTTGTTTTTGTTACTGAGAATTGAACCCAGAGACTATGGAGCCATTCCTAGCCCCTGGTTTCCTGTCGTGTTTCTGATGGATATCGAGGGCGGAAGCACACCAGGCACTCTAGGCAAGCTCTCTGCAGCCATTTTGGATTGTTACTTTCTCATTTCATTAGTAGTTAAATATGGAGCTAGGAAAGAAATTGCATGATTGAGTCATGGTTTTGCTACTCTTTACTTACATAACCTTTAACAAATTATCTTAACCTTCTTGATTTCCTTCTGTAACAACTTCAAAGGATTGTTTAAAGGATTAAATATTAATGTAGGCCAAGTGCATATAACAGTGTCTGTCACCAAGTAGCCACTCAGTATTTGTTTATTTTGTTGTTGTAACTAATAAAAATAATTATGATGGAACTTAAAATCAAGTTTCAGTCATCTGGAGTGGGGTGGTTGGGGTACTTAGAACTGAACGTAGGCCTCACATATGTTGGATAAGTGCTATGTACTGTGCTGTGAGTCTAGGTTTATTACTGCTAGTTAGACGGGATTCTCGGCCTTCAGCCTTGTAAAGTGAGTTACTTCTCATAGTGTTGTCACTGAAAGCTAGGATCCTTTTATGCCTAGAAACTACTATTTTGTTTCAGCTGATTGAACCCAGGGTATCCCTTCTAGATACTTTTGTCTAAACTGCCCTGAAAATTTTTGAACAGTTCCATTGAGGCATTATAAAGATATATAATAACCTACATATATTCAGAGTACACAGTTGGACCATTTTTGATGAATGCTTACATATGTGAAATAACTCACATACTGAGAATTTCTGTTACTCCAAAAAGTTGTCTTATGACTTTGTAGTATTTCTTTGTCTCCTCTTTTACATCATCCTGACAGCTCTTTTTTTTTTCTTTTCTTTTTTTCGGAGCTGGGGACTGAACCCAGGGCCTTGCGCTTGCTAGGCAAACACTCTACCACTGAGCTAAATCCCCAACCCTGCTGACAGCTCTTAATATGCTTTTGGTACTGTGGATTAATTTGTATTTAGTATAGTTCTATGTACATGAGATACATTTTTTATTAGATTTCTTTTGCTCATGGTTTTGATAGTCATTTGTGTTATGCCAATAGTTGATTCCTTTTCATTGCTTTCAACTACTCCATTATTTAATTTTGCCTTATAATTTGGCCCTATGAGATTTGTGCACATGTGTGTGGAAATGCATAGCTGGCACTTTGATTTTTATTTTGTTTTTATTTATATTGGTGAATATTTAAGAATATAGTTGAATTTTGTAGTAGATGTGTGTTTAGATTCTGGTTTGGGGCCTTATTTTTGTTTGTTTTTGCTTCATCTTTTGAGTCAGGGTCTCTGTTATGTAGCCCTGGCTGTCTTGGAATTCGCTGTGTAGACCAGGCTGGCCTTGGACTCACAGAGATCTTCCTGCATCTATCTCCTGAGTCCTGGAATTAAAGGCAAACTTAGCTTCTTAAGAAACATCTAAACAGTTTTCAAAATAATTATTGCCACCAGAAGTATGTAAGAGCTCCAGTTATTCAGTGCCTCATGTTCATATGCCAGTTTAATGGGCTTCCTGTGTGTGTCCGTGGGTGTGCACATGTGTGTACACACAGAGGTCAATGTGTGTTAAGACACAGCCTCACTGTGTACCCCTGGCTGGCCTGGAACTTGCTGTGGAGACTAGACTGGCCTGGAATTCACAGAAATCCACCCGCCTCTGCTTCTTGGGTATCAGGACTACTGTTTGGTTTGGTTTGTTATTTGTTAAGTCTTGAGCTCATCACTTACAGAGAATACCGCCTTTGAGCTCACGGATGGCCCTCTTACCTCTGCTCCCGAGTGTTAGAATCAGTCGTGTGCTACCACACCTAGCCATCTTGTTCATTTTTACACATTTCATGTCATTGTTCTTTACCTAGGTCAGTAAAATCAGCCTGGTGGATCTAGCAGGAAGTGAACGAGCTGATTCAACTGGCGCCAAAGGAACTCGATTAAAGGTAGTGATTTTAGTAAAATGGTCAGTCAGTCAGTGTTTGGTATCATGAGTGTAAAACTAAGGTTAGAGGTTGAAGCTACATACTGCCTAGTTTTACAAATGAAATTCTATCGAGTGATAGGTGTGTCTTTTAATTTATATATTGTTTGTAGTGGCATTTACTATTTATTTTGATATAGGTTCTCAGGTAATCCAGTCTGGCCTTGAACTAGCATGAGTTTGAACTCCGATCCTCCTGCCTCCATCTCCTGGGCATGAAGATTCTAGGCATAGGCTACTAATGCCTCTTGTATGGTCCTGGAAATAGGACCTGGTGCTGTGTGGGCTGGTGAAGCACACCACTACCAATCGAGCTAGATCCCAGCCCCGAGACCTTTTCTGTTGCAGAGGCAGAGTTGCACTAGAGACTATAGGACAAACAAACCTGATTCTTAGATTTACTTTTTAATGGAAAAATCCCAACTATTGTTCTGTAATTTCAATGAAATGATAAGTTAGATAACAAAATATGAAAGACTTTATGGTCAAGAGTGAGGGTTATATTATATTTGGAGATGTGGCTAAAACTTGGCTAGATGGGAGAGACAGCAGTGAGAATAGGATATACAGATGCAGATGAAATGACAAGTGTGGACCTGACAGACACACTGTTTAGCAAGGAGTTCTGGGAGGAAGGCTTGCTTCTCAGATTCTGCAGCACAAGCATCTTAAGACGACTGGGAGATGGGTGCATGGTCTCAGCATGAAACCAAGCGAGCAGAGGAAAGACCAGAGGCTGCAGGAGGCTTTAGAACTTACGTCATAGAGAAGCAGATAGACTCAGCTGGCGGCAGTGAGTGGTGTGCAGTGGTAGAAATTCTTTGTTGTAAATCTTTCATGTTTGCTGTTTATTTTAGGAAGGTGCAAATATTAACAAGTCTCTTACAACTTTGGGCAAAGTCATTTCGGCCTTGGCAGAGGTGGTAAGTCTCCCGTTTCACTCTAAGGAAGCGTGTGCTCAGTAAGCGAGCTTGCCGACGCTGTGCTTCTTGATGAGGGCGTACTGGTTTTGGCCTTTTTATGTGATTTAAACCATTTTTCAGGTAGGACTAGAATAGGATGTCACTTGACTAAAATAACCGTAGTTGTATGATGCTAGAGCAGAGACCTAAAATTTTCTGAGCCTTACTTCACACCTCATAACAACCAAGTGTAGGTTTCCCACGAAGTCTCTCATGGTAGAAGACATAGTTTTGGAGTATTTTAAACAATGTGGCTTTGGAGAATGATGTTGATTTAGAAGCCAATAATATATATTCTTAACGTACAGTCAAGTATCATTTAGTGAGATGCGTGCATTCGTAGAAATGCGCCATTTGCTGGATTTGTCATTGTACTAATAGACAACACACTAAAACTATGGGAAATAGTACAGCGATGGACCGGTGAGTCTCGGCCCGCAGCGGCCGTGGATTGAGCATTGTTGTGAGTGCGGTGCGTGTCCACCAGCATCTCTACGACCCATGCATCGTGTTACTGTACTGCCTGCCTCCTGAAGCCGACAGCGGCACTGTGAGTGCTCAGTGCCGTTCCCATCTTAACTGCCATTGCCTCTGCACTGCATATGGAGATTAAATGGCCTTTCCTTTTGCAATATTGAGCTAAGCCAAGTTTTGTATGGTCTTCATTATTTAAATTTAAGACCCAGGGTAGTTCTTGTATGCTCTAATTTAGTTGGTCTTTGAATCACTAAGAAGAATTAAATCTCTTCTTGTCCCTAGAAAGTGTTCTGATTTCCATTTATTCTAGAGGCTTACCCCATGTTCCTTTTCTCTCCTTTAAATGCTTTCATTTGCAGGATAACTGCACAAGCAAGGTACGGTGGGGATTGGTCACGCTGAACATGCTTAGTGATCAGCTCTATGGCTTACTGTTTTGAGAGGATAAATACGACATAAGTTAGAATAGATCCTTCCAAAAGGGTTTGTTATTTTTTTCTGGCTCTGGAATTTAGAATGATTATTTAGGGTGGCTGTGAATCATGAGGCTTCACACCAGACTTAATTATGGAACATAAAGTACTTTGGAGAAGGGATAAAAATAAAGGAACAAGAGAGAAATTGGAGGAAGCGTTTACTGGTGTCATGATGTTTATTCCACTGATCTGTGTCTCCATAGCTCTGTAAACCACTCAAGAGTAGTAAGTTTGATTTCCTTGGAGTCCTGTTCTAAAGCATAGTTAATTTGTTGAGATTATTGGAAACAGGCAAGATAAAAGTATATATATATATATATATATATATATATATATTATCAATATATGTAAATTGTTTTACTTATTTCTCACCATAGAAACTTAGGAGTAATTTAAAACATTTTTTCCATTTGATTATACAAGATAAAGTAAAGGCTATAGAATCAGTTTAAAGTTTTAACGGAAGCTAGGAAAGATTGTTTGTATTTTCCTTTACCCAGTAGTACCTGCTCCCTCATATTTCTATACAAATACCCTGATAAAAGCTTTTGTTATTCTTTTCTACAAAAAACCTCAGATCACCTAATAGTTAGGAATTATATGCAGGAAAGTCAGGGAGAGGCGGCCTTTACATCAGAGTTTTTAGTATTCACATGTTTGATTTGCTTGTTTTCCCCACTTTGGGGGATTTGTTTTAAAAGACTGTCTTTATTAGTGTTGTCACAGGCGTGTGCTATGGTGCAGGAGCAGATGTTTGAGGACAGCACTTGGTCGTTGGCTGTCTCCTTTTGGGAACCAAACTTGGTGTTATTTGATGTATCAGTGCAGATTTTGGTTATGTTGTTTTTTAGCTGCTTGTCAAAGATAATGTGCCTGAGGTGTTTATAAGTTAAATGCTGGATTGCCTTTAAAATAATTAAAGACATGGATGGGACATTAGCTAATAGTATTACATTGTTAAATTACTAACTTTGTTCCTTATGTATCTGCTCAAGTTTTGAGACCTGTACCCACACTTAGTGTTTGGGTAATGGCAGAATATTATATCGATAATGGTTAAAGCTGTGTTCATGGAATGAACCCCATGTTCATTGCAATGCTACTCTCTTGACAAGTTTTTTTGTTTTTTTTTTCGGAGCTGGGGACCGATACTCTCTTGAATTAAAAATGAAATGCTAAATAAATTGTTTTGCATGTGCTTTTTGAAGAATTGACCTGTATGTAGAACATTTCAGTCATGATAGAATGCTATTATAGTTAGATTTTCTTCAGAGTTTTAGACTGCTTTGCTCTTCATGTGAATTTCCCCTCGTGGTATTGCTAACACTATTCCCTTCCCTTTTCTAGAGTAAAAAGAAGAAGAAAACTGATTTTATTCCTTACAGGGATTCTGTTCTTACTTGGCTCCTTCGAGAAAATCTAGGTATGTTGAGCACTCGTACAGGCCAGCTTTGTAGTCGTCATTTTAAAGCTGTGTAATGATGTAGTTCTGGATATTCATAGTAACTTACTTGAGTGCTTCATGTCTTTTCCTGGTTTTGCATTTGATTTTCCCTGGCTGGCTTCACTTACTCTAGGACACTAACTGAGGAGCAGTTACTGTCCTCTGTGCTCCATGCAGCTACTTAACATGTGTTCCTTAAGAGCCCTCCTGACCAAGGTCCATTTATTTGATGAGCATGAGTGTTTGTGCAGCATGTGTATGTCCAGGACCTGCAGAGCTTGTAAGACAGCATTGAATCCCTTGGAATTGGAGTTGCAGGCTGTTGTAAACTAGCCTGTGATTGCTGGGAAAACTGTTTTCTACAAAGGCAGTTAGCACTCCTAACCACTGAGCCGTCTCTTCAGCTCCTTCCTCAGTGTACTCCAAACTCCTATTCCTCTGACATGTCCATAGTCAAGCACATGCTACGTAGACTGTCTCCTACTACTCAAGCCTTTTCACCTTCCAGCCTCTCTCTTCAGTGTTTGCTCCTCAGTAAGAAAAAATAATCAACCAACTTTCCTCTCTCTGAGGGCAGTCGTGGTAGAGTGGTTCAGCGCTTGATTAGTGTGTGTATGTTTGTATAAGACAGGGTCATACACAACCCAGGCCGCACTGAACTCCTGATACCACCTCCTGGTCTGGAATTATGGGCCTGTGCTACCATAGCTGGCTGGAGCTGCTTCAGGGAGAGTGGGAGAGGAACTGGAGTCAGGAGCATAGGAAAGCAGGATATGAGTGGGACAGTGTGCAGCGCGGGAAAGTTCACGAATGTTACAGTGTTCCTGGGTTGGTGGCACAGAGCTGTGAACACATTACTTAGGAATATACCAGCTCAGACCAGCATGGCTACCTGAGACCTTGTCAAAAAGGAAAAAAATCATTGGAGTTTGATTACATTTTAGGATCTGCTGTCAGCTTTAACGTAGTAAATGAAATTCTTTTTTCTAAAAACGTGAGTGAGATCCTTATCATTCATGTTCTCAGGTGGCAACTCCCGAACTGCAATGGTGGCTGCTCTGAGTCCCGCAGACATCAACTATGATGAAACCTTGAGCACGCTGAGGTACTCTCCTTTGATCCCGGAGCCGAGTAGTTCTGTGTGCCATAGATTTCCTTACACTGCGAGGGGTTGTGTGTGTCCTGTGATCCTTTTTTCTCATAATAAGAGAAAAATGATTTTTGTTACAATGGGGTTTACCTAGGTGACTTTGAGATTCATTGGGATAAATGAAAGGGGTTTTTTTTTTTGTTTTTGTTTTTGTTTTTACAGGAAAGATTTCCAAATTACTTGAGTAAGATATTTGGATAAATTTTAGATAATAAAATTTTCTCATAATATTTACTTCTAATAATAGAAGTATTGGTGTATACACATAGTGTGTACACATAGTGTGTACACATAGTTTGTACACAGTTTGCAGATAGATTTAAGTTGTAAAAAGTAAACGTAATTATAAATTAATTTGAAACTATTTTCCTTTCTCCCATTAAAGATATTCTTAATACAGCAAAAGAACACTGTTATAGGCTGACAAGCTGGGTTTGAGCCTCTTTCTGGTATTTATTTCTATTGTGATCTGAACCAATCACTTAAGTGTCTTAGTCTTTGCCTCACACAACTAATTTATTCGTCAAGACTCTTAAAGTGTGTAGGTGCTCAGAACGCTCGATGTAGAGGTAACGGCTTGTTATCTGTGAGAAGTAGAGTCTCTGAGAAATGCCAAGGATGCGTTTTCTCTCTGTATCTAGGTATGCAGATCGTGCAAAACAGATTAAATGCAACGCTGTTATCAATGAGGACCCGAATGCCAAGCTGGTTCGGGAGCTGAAGGAGGAAGTGACCCGACTGAAGGACCTTCTCCGTGCTCAGGGGCTGGGGGACATTATCGATAGTAAGTGAACCAGGACCATACAGAAGCCTGCGTGCCTCTCTAGATTCTTATATCTAAACCAAGCTGAGGGTTGGTGTGCTGGGCACTTGGCAGGCAGAGGCAGGCTGATCTCACTGAGTTTAAGGACAGCCAGAGCTACACAGTGAGACCTTATCTCACATAAGTGAATAAGCCCAGAGCTGAGAGACTTGACGAAACTGAGTGGAGGTCAAAATGGCGTTATGAGGTGGTGCCAGTGAAATAATCTCAGATTTTTCTAGTGTAGAATGCACTCAGATATGTAAAGCTTTTTTCTTTTTAATTTTAAGTTTATTCTGAAAAATTAACCACTTCATAAAAGTAGTCCTTGGAAGCTTTTGTTTCCCTGAACTAGTGTAGCAGTGCTAACACTCGCTAACCCACATGAAGAAGAGCTCACCTCACTGTTCAGGTCTGCTTCCAGATGGCACTCACCCTCGGTGAGCCGTGTTCGCTGTGGGAGGGAGGAGGAAAGTCTAACTGTGTCAGGCTCCAGAGCTAGCCTAGCAGACGGCACTGCTGCACAGGGCTCCTAACTGTGAGGCCCGCTGCCTGAGAATCACCTCCCTCTACCGGCGTGTACTCAGCCTCTGCTAAGGAGCTTACAGTGCAGCTCACTGTTGCTCAGCCTGTGCGAGGCTCAGGTGCTAACCTCAGCACCTCAGAAAAGAGTTCTTGTCATAAAATTGATTATTCAGATAGAATATGGGTTATTTAATAAAGCATATTTTTATTTTTAATGTAAAGTATTATATACTTTGAAATACTGACAGATTTCAAACCCTCCTCTAACTTAGCTCTTATTCAGATAGAATATGGGTTATTTAATAAAGCATATTTTTATTTTTAATGTAAAGTGTTATATACTTTGAAATACTGACAGATTTCAAACCCTCCTCTAACTTAGCTCTTATCGATTAGAACCTGGATTTTAATTAATATAATTATGAAAAATGATAACCTATATTACTGAATTTTCATTTCTTTTACTTCCCAAATGCCAAATGCTATTCTGTTCCCACTCCATTGCTACTGATTCTGAACTTTGACCCTTCTTGTATTTCCCTCCTGCTTACCTTTAGTTGATCCATTGATGGATGATTACTCTGGAAGTGGAGGCAAATGTGTGTATATCACGGTCATTTCCAGTGCACTGACTTGCTAATCTGCCTTGCTGGTCAGCCTTGCATGCCTGCGGTCCTAACAGGGAATCCCAGACAGAGTGCCGTGAAGTCCAGTTCTCTTGTTTTTACCCCTCTCCATTTAGCAAAGTAACTTAATGAAGTTTAGTTTATGCCTTCACTGAAGTGGATTCTTCTACTCCATCTTCAGTGTTCCTGACTGTATAATTAAATCAGGTTCAAAGTTACACAGGAAAAGGTTAGTCACACATGATAAGCTCATTTATTGATAGTCTGTAATAAACTTGGCCCTGTTCTAGGCATCTTAAACATTATTTCTTTTTTAATTCTGTTATTGATAAAATTATTTTATCCTTTTTTATAATCCTCAGGAGTCTTTTTTCCTGAGGTGCCATGGTTTCTCGTGTTTGGATTAGGCAGTTTACCTCAGAGCTCTTTCAATCATTACTACGTCAACACTTTTTTTTTCCCTCTTGAGTTGCTTCTCTTTATGATCCAATTATTTAATAGGGAAATTCTTTTAATTAGCATTGTAAATGTGAGTCTTTGTATAATTATAAAATTCATTTCTAGTTAGCCAATTCTAGTCTGTAATTAAAGAGCGCTGTGCATGCTGGGTTAGCACTCACCTGTGCTTAGCTCCGTTAGTTTCTCTTCATATCTTGGGCCTTATCTTATTTGATCATTAGATAGACATTTTTTCCTCCTTTCATAGATTGCTATCTAAAATTTAAAATTGATATCAAAGTATATGACTCAGATGAAGATATCTTTATATAAATGTTAAGTTGGCAGGGAAATAGTTGTTTATGCTTTTAAGATAACTCATCAAGACATGTCAAATCTCAGTTTGGGGACAAGGGGATACATAGAACCCAAAGGTGCTACCAGTCACTGTGCTGACTTAAGCCCAGAGGACTGGGATGCCCAGACACGCTTGTGGCTCTTGGCCTGGAACAGCTCTGTCTGAGATCTCCAAGGCTGAAGGATATTGGTGTGGAGAGGGTGCCCTCTTGTTCTTGCCTTTGTGTTCAAGGTGCTGCTGCTGGCCTGTTGCCTCTTTTCTGAGCTGCTGTGGCATTTCCTGGAAAATGTGCATGGCTAAGTTGTAACCTCAAAGGAGGCAGCCCTGCTACTTCTCAGCTTCCTTTTGGAGTACTTGTTTTAATTCACCTCACGGCTTGCATGTGTCCACAGGACCATCTAACCTCCGCCCGCCCTCCTTCCCACCGTGCTGCCATCATCTCTGATGGATGATTTTTGCTCCAGTTCCTGTTTGCTTTTTAAACCTGCTTCTTTGCTTGTTTCCCCATGTTTCCCCTTTATCTGCAGATGGTAGTTTTCAAACTGTCTTGAAGCAACTACCACAGGCAGAACTGGTTTTCATTAAATAGTAAAGATGACTAAACCCAGTGAGTGACTGTTTTCCCTACTACGTCCACTGCCTCATATCCTTAGAGGAAAATCTAGTTTTGATACGAATTTTAGTAATGTAGATTTTTCTCAAATTTAAAAATAAGGACCAGCAAGATGGCTCAGTGGAGAAAGGTGCTTGCTACCGAGTCTGAGGGCCTGATTTAGATCCCTGGTTCCCACATGGTGGAAGGAGAGAACTGATTCTCACAAGTTGTCCTCTGACCACACAGGAACACACACAAAAGAAATCAATGTCATTTTAAAAAAAGCCTCTTACTGAGCTAATTTTAACATGGAAATGTAAGCGACATGGACATGTTAGCACACACTGTAATCCCACAGTATCAGCGTTCAGGAGTGGGAGGCCAGAGAGTCAGGAGTTCAAGGTCATTCTTGGCCATACAGCAAGTGTGAGCTTAGGCCAAGCTTCATGAGACCCTGTCTTCAAACAGACAAGACAAAAGGATTGTACCAATGGTTTTTCTTTGCAGTTCATTTGAGAAAGATGATTCATGAATTGAATCACAGAAAAGCAAACCAGCGAGTTTTGTTATTAGTGGACTTTTTCCCAGGACTAAGTTTAAGGCCATAATTTTCAGTTGTACTCCAGACCCTAGCTAGTGCAAATATGTCCTGAAAACTTGCCTGTCGTACTAGCAAGGAGACTTCCCAGTGTTCTAGTGATTGTGGCATTAGACAGGGGGTTTTACTTAACGTATCAAATGGTCGGTAGTTTTGTTTACTGTGACTCATAAAGGGAAAGTATACTAAAACTCGTTAATACACTAGCTATCCTTTTCTATTGAAACAAGCACTCACTATGCATATCAGACCATACTTCCTCAAAATTATTCTCATTTCTACAGTTACTTTTAATTTAGAATATATTTTGGCATGTTAAAATGCTTCTAAGACTACTCAATGCTCAGGGTTGTAACTAACATTTCTTAAATTCTTGTCTGAATTCCATTAAACACTAAACTAGGCCAATATGTTCTAATATTTGCTATTTTCCCCTTTCTGTTAAAAACAACTGGAGTTTAAAAATAGAGTGCGACTGTAGGTACTGAAGACTTGGAGTAATTGAAAGGATTGAAGGGCTTAGTTTACCCTAGTTTACCAGTGATTTCCTGCTTAGGAAGAGCATCTTTAAAGCTCTGGCTACATCCTCTCACCCGGGACACATGTCAGATCCAAATTCAGAAGTGGCTACCTGCCTAGGATCAATATTAAAGAGCGACATGTTTTAGAACTGCCATCTAGTACAGTTTCATAGCTTGTCTGTGTCAGAGCGCGCGTTAATCTTGTGCTTTGATGCTGTCCTTTCTCACACTGGTGTTCCTTCCTGTCTTTTTTCCTCCTCTGCTCCTCTCCTTCTCTTTTCCTACCTTTTCTTCTTTCTGCCTCCCAGATCTGAAAGATTTTCAGAACAATAAGCATAGGTACTTGCTAGCCTCTGAGAATCAACGCCCTGGCAATTTCTCCACAGCATCCATGGGGTCCCTCACTTCATCCCCGTCTTCATGCTCACTTAATAGTCAGGCGGGCCTAACCTCTGTGACCAGTATTCAAGAGAGGATTATGTCTACACCTGGAGGGGAGGAAGCCATTGAACGTCTGAAGGTAAGTCTGAGATTGAATGCAGAGCCTTCTGTGTCATCATTGCAGAAGGCAGAACTAGGAGTGAATCAGCACCTCTGAAATTTTGGCTTAGCACATGGAAATGTTAACAGTTAGAGGAGCGCTGAAAATGAACTCATTTGTTTTATTTTAGTTAATTTCTTTTTATCAGAATGTTTGAGTTTGACGTGGCCAGAGATGGAAAGGTCCTAAGGTAGCCGTGTAAAATAGCTGGTGAGCAGAGAGAGGTTTACACTGAGGGTAATTTGTACGTCACAGTCAGGTTGGTTTGTTTGTTACACATTTAGTTTTAAAGCCACACATGAGCCCGTTAGGCCAGTTCTCAGGAGATGGAGAAGGGAGGATGAGGAGTTCAGCACCATCCTGGCTTCATAGTGAGCTTGAGGCCAGCCGAGGCAATATGAAGCCTTTTCTAATGTAGTAATAATTTAAATGGAATAACTAGCTGGAAAATTTGGTTTCACTGCAGATAGAATTCTCCATAGGCCATTCTTCTATTAGTAATATTAATATATAATTAACTGAAAGTTTGACCATTTGAGTGGTGATAGCAGGTTTATTAGGTCACATGACATTATACCTTTTAGAACTCACAAAGCCCTTAGTTGTAGGAGAGGAGGGCTTCTCCTCCTGTCTGCTGTAGCTGGATCCCTGGGCTGCACATCTGTCCCTGGTGCCCACTGTATTGGTTACTTGTTGGAACCAAATACCTGAGAAGACGCATCGTAAGGGAGCGTTCATTTTTTTTTTTTTTTTTTTTTTTTTTTTTTGGTTCTTTTTTTTGGCGGAACCAAATACCTGAGAAGCGCTCTACCACTGAGCTAAATCCCCAACCCCGGGAGCGTTCATTTTTACCTGTGTGAGAGTAAGCTAAGGAGAGGCATGGCTGCCGGAGTTCACGTGAGGCCGCTTGCTCACACCTTTGCCGATCAGGAAACAGAGAAGGAAAATGGTAGGACTCACCTGGCTTTCTCCTTGCCCCTCTTTATTTCGGTCTGGGACCCTGATTCTCAGGACAATGCTGCCACATTCCTGGTGGGTCTTCTCTCTCTTTGGCTTCTCTGGCAGTACTCTCAGTGACAGTCAGGCGCGTCTCTAATTTTAAATTGGGTTAAGTTGATTAACGACGTCACATCACCCCTGGCTCCCAGCGCTGCAGGTGAGGGTTCTTCAGTCTGTTGCTGGCTGTGTTGTTTTGCTGGTTTGTATTTTGTCTCTGAATGTGAAAACCAGGAGCAGTCCTTAGCCTTTGCCCTTGAGTGACGCAGTGAGAGCGGACAGGCGTGATCTATGGTGCCGAGACCTCAGCTTCCCGCCCTTTTGCTGCCTCCATCCTTTCGGCCTTTGTGTTCACGAGTACCAGGGTAGGGGAAACTCAAGTCACTGTCATGCCAGGGATCCTCCTCCTTATCGCTCATATCCCCCACTGCCAACTGTGCCCATCCAAAGACAGTTGAGAACAGCGGCGCCCTAGCTAATGGGTAAAGTTAGGGAAGAGGAAGGCGGGCAGGCCGGCTCGCTGAACACCCCATAGCGGAGGTCAGCCAGTCTGCCCCGTGCTTTACTGTGGCTTTCCGGTGAGTGGTAACGGACTTTCTATGAGGCAGGCTTCAGAGCTCTTTCTTGTCATCCCATCCTTTCCCTTGGTTACTTCCTTCAAAAAGAAGGCGATTCCAAAATAGAGAACAACGCTTTTGTGTCTTCATTCAGAAAGTGAGGGAAGTTCTAAAATGTCTGGCAAAAGGAGAGAAAGGAGACATCTTTCTGTTCAAGGTTGCAAGGTACAGGGTAATTAATCTCTGCAGTTGTGAAACTGACTTGGAAGCCTTCCTACAGGGAATATTGAAGTCCCGTGTGGGAAGGTGTGTTCATTCTCAAATTTCCTCACTAGTAGGGTCAGTGACTGTGGCCAGCAGGACTCTGGCAGTAGGGAAAGTGAGACTTGCCTCTCATTATTTATAGCAAATGTTCTCCTCTTTTAGAGATTTTGAATCTTTTATATTGAACCTTCCCGCACAACTGAGTTTACCTTTTCCTCCTCTGACAAAGGAGAAGTTTCCTTCTGGTTGCTAGCTAAAACCAACTGAAAATCACGCCACATGCTAGGAGTCAAGACAGTGCGTGGGCTTTTTCAGAATTCGGTCACCCAGCAGCCACTGCCAGTGGTTTTAGGGGGTAACGCTTTCCTTATTCGAGGGGCTCTCTCCCAGCTGCCTAAATCTGAGGAAAACCAAGCTGTGACACTTCAGTCAGCTCTCACTGCTCTCGGTTCCCTTGAAGCAACGCAAGTAAACCTTTCTTTCTGTAGCTTTCTTCTGGAGTGCGGATAGCCTCTTTGCAGCTTTGTGCGCAGTCATGCTGCAGCTCCCTGAAGCAGAAGCGCCTGGTTCTGCTCTTCCTTTGTGAATGGTGAGAATTCCTTTTGGACAGGCCTGCATTTTAATGATGCAGGCAGAGAACATCTTTGGTCCGGAATGCGGGACAGCAGTTGTACAATAGAACACTTGAGAATGTCTGAGCAGCTGCATTCCTAAGGCATGACACTGCAAGAGAAAAATACTGCAAGAGAACAGCAGCAGTGGGGGCTAATCCATCTTCTAACGACTTACTTGCCTTTGCTTCTCTGTACTTTTAGCTTAAGTGTTTGCACGTTACTTTTCAATAGGTGCTGCCCCTCTTTGTCCATTGAATAGCCTGTTCCCATGTAGACTATGAGTATCTCCATTCCTTTCTAAACTTCTGACAAAAACAGAAGAAACGGGATAGTGCTGTGTCATTTTAACTTAAAGCCACGAGTTGAACTGAGTTGAAATCTCTGTATGCCCGATTTGGTCTTTTTACTCAGTACTGAGTCGTAAGCGTGTAGCTATAGCCACTGGCTCTGATGCTTATAGACTGGCATCGAAGTCAGTACTGAGAGAGTCATAGCCCAGACAGCATATAAAGATCCATAAGCGTCCAGCATAGACAGGCGGGGCTAGTGCTGCACCAAGCAGGCTGTGGCCTCACACCCGAACTTACTCAAGAAGCTTGTGTACAGTGACCTTAGCTACTGGATGGCTTCCAGCAGCACTCCACAGAGTAAGCATCTACTCTTCTAAATGTTAAAGCCTGAACTACAGTGTTTTTTTGTGGAAGTATTTCTAATTACCCCACCACATTTTCTGCCTTCTTACTGCCCCTCAAGAAGAAACGAAGAGCTGAGGATGGTAGCACGCGCCTGTAGTCTCCGCACTCGGAGGGCTGAGCCAGCAGGATCAGGAATTCAGCATCAGCTGTGGCTGTGTTGAGTGTGAGGTGAGGCAGGGCCCATGAGATCCTGTCTCAATCAAGCAGCCAATAAATTAATAAAATGTAAAGATCGGTAATAGTTCGGAAGCCCAGCTCAAGGAGTAAGATAGGCTTAGGTTAATGTCTTAGGTTTTTGGTCTTTGGTTTTCTCATCTACAGAGTGATTGTAGAGTAAATGGTTACTCAGTCTTTGCTAGCACTGAAGGTTTGCTGGTGCGCCATCAACATTTCCTCTAAGCTACTGGAGCGCTGTTTGTTTGTCTTTTGTGTTTTATTTTCTTGAGACCGGGTTTCTTTGTGTAGCTCTGGCTGTCCTGGAACTCACTGTATAGACCAGGCTGCCCTCAAGCTCACAGAGATCCACCTGCCTCTTCCTCCCAAGTGCTGGAATCAAAGGTGTGCGCCACCACTGCCTGGATCTCCTTGTAGCCTTTGAAAGCAATAGCCTTTTAAACAATATAAATATTACAACTTGAAACCATGATTTAAAAAGAAAGAGAACAGTGCCTTGAGTTTGGGTGTTGGTATCACCCTTCCTCTGTCTTGTGCAAATGTGCGCATGGATTCACCGTTTGTCTATTTTTATTAGGACATGGAAGATTTGTGTGTCTGATGTGTACTTAATTTTAGGCTTAATTTTGAGCTGCGTTTGTAAATAAGAAAAGGTGAAATAGAGTTGAAAACAAATTTATGATCCTCACCTTATATGAAAGAAAAAGAGCTATGAGTCTTCCTTGGCCTTCAGAGGGTGTTGTCTGCCTTATGCTTTCCTTGTGAACGTGGAATTAACCTGTGGCTCTTCTCCTTCAATTGTGCTCCTTCCCTAGGAGTCAGAGAAGATCATTGCTGAGTTGAATGAAACCTGGGAAGAGAAACTTCGTAAAACAGAGGCCATCAGAATGGAGAGGTCAGGAGATAAAATCTTTGGTGCTACTAAGTTTTCTGGAGAGTTTGAGTGGCTTTTGTAGTTTCAAAAAAAAAAGATAAAATAGAATTAAAAGCAAAGACCCCCCTCTTCCCCTCCTGAAACACAACATGAATAAGTCTGCCTTGGGAAGCTGTATCCAATCACATTTGTACTTTGAAGTGACTATTTAAAGATTCCCTAGGGCAGCAGTTCTCAACCAATGGACAGGGGTCACATATCAGATATCCTGCATATCAAGTGCTTACCATTCATTACGGCAGCAAGATTACAGTTATAAAGTAGTAGCACAAATAATGTTATGGTCGAGGGGCACCACAGCATGAGTAACTATGTTAAAGGGTTGCAGCGTTGGGGAGGTAGAGAACCGAGGCTCTGGGGAGTCACGTGCTTAATGGCTACCACACTCAATGCCGCTCGGACCGGGAGAACGCAGGTTAAGTACAGGAGAGACTTCGCTTGGTCATGGCCTGTTTCTAAAGACCCGCTCTGGCTCTGTTGAGTCGCTTCCTCTAGAACCTTATGGGTAAAAGGTAGAGTTTAGGCTGTGAAGTTTTAACATTCTTGTTCTGTTTATACTGTTGAAATAATTGCACACTTAAAAAAGGAAGTTGCTTCCTATCTTCTCCTGTGAAAACAAGAGAGAAACAAACTCTGGTGTATCGATGAGTAAATGTAAGGAAGAATTTTCTAACTTCCCTTAGATGTTTTAAACTAGAATTATTGGAGCAGGCAAGATGTCTCAGCACATAAAGGTTGTTTGCTATTCAAGCTTGATTAGCTGAGGTAGACCACAGAAAGGTGGAAAAAGAAAATGAAATTCACAAAGCTGGTCCCACAACATCAGGCACATGCACAATAAACAGGCATATACACACATACAACAAACAAACACAAACCATGAACCTTCCTAGAATTACTGTACCAAAATGGTGGCGGCGTATGGGAACATGATGCTTGAGAAAAATCACATTTACAGGCTGCACTTCAAATACCGAAACCACCCACTTCCACTGGCCCCTGTAATGTTAACACCAGAGCACTGGCCCCCAAGTCATTTTGATTGCATTCTTAGATTCTAGGGAAATGATTTTTCTTGTTGTATGTACAGCTTTAAGTAAAATAACTTTTCAAAATTCTTGCCTAGATGAACAGAACTTTAGCATGGAAAGTGTTCTTTGATTTATTTTGAGTACTGTTTCTCTGAAAATGGGTTCTCATCAGTGATAAGCATATCATTCTCCGTCTCCCTCGCTGGCTTTGGATGTAGCCAACGGCTTTTGGCTGTCTTGTTTCCCAGCTCCTTTAATTTTTTTTTTTTTTTTTTTTTTTTTTCGAGCTGGGGATTGAACCCAGGGCCTTGCGCTTCCTAGGCAAGCGCTCTACCACTGAGCCAAATCCCCAACCCCTCCCAGCTCCTTTAAAACCACTGTAATTGACGACTTGGCTTTAGTATTCTGATTTACTCGGTCTCTTTGTTTTTGTTTTTCAAGAGAAGCCTTGTTGGCTGAGATGGGAGTTGCCATACGGGAAGATGGGGGAACACTTGGCGTTTTCTCACCTAAAAAGGTAAGAAAGCGGTGTTGTAAAACAGAAACGATACAATTTGTCTTAGTAAAGCCACTTCATGTCTTTCAGAGAGCCATGTTAATTAGATCCTTAGCTTAATTTCAGGTATTTCTGATTTCATCTTACATACAAGGAGAACCTAGTTGTAAAGTGATTATAGTGGTTACAAGAGAGAAAACCCAGGGCACTGAGACTCGTAGTCTTGTGTATATTTAAGCATCTTCTGTTGCTCTTCCTGACCTAGCTGTAGCACTGATGTTCCTTTTTAGTGTCCAGTGCTTGTCTAGCGTGCAGTTAGCCCTGGTTCGCTCTTCAGTATCATATGTTCCGAGAAGGACGCCGCATGTCTACTCCCAACATAGAAGAGTTTACAGTCAGTAGCGTCAGCCCTGCTTCATACCATGGGGCCCATTTCCAGCTGTTGATGTTTGTGAACAGCAGTGCTGCCTCATGCTTTCTACTACTACAACCATTTCTTTAATGAAGTAGTTCCGATCTTTACCCTCCGGATGCCTCTGTTCCTTCAGCATGCTTTTCTTCTACAGGCTTATTCATTTATAAGAATGCACTGTGGGCATGTACACCTGAGAGCTAGTAGAGGGTGTCAGATCCCATCACAGATGGTGTGAGCCACCGTGTGGGTGCTGGGAATTGAGCCCAGGACCTCTGGGAGAGGAGCCGGTGCTCTTAACCACTGAGCCATCGTCCAGCTCCCAAGCAAACTTTTTTTTTTTTTTTTTTTTTTTTGTTTAAATTAGTCAGTAACTTTTCTACTTGTGTAATCATAGTTGTAGTATAGTTAGGGACCTTCTTGTTAGTTAAGTCGATAACATGTCTTTTTTTTTCTTTTCTTTTCTTTTTTTTTTTAGGAGCTGGGGACCCAACCCAGGGCCTTAGCTTGCTAGGCAAGCGCTCTACCACTGAGCTAAATCCTAACCACTTTTTTTTTTTTTTAATCATAGTCCCCAAACTGTTGTACAAATTCTAACGTTATTTTCAACAGAACAGATTAATTTAGCTGGGTATGGTGACATACACCTACAATCCCAACACTTAGGCAGTGAATGCAGGAAGATCAGAGTCCAGTATCTGCTTCATAATGAATTCAAAACCCACCTGGATCACAAACCAGAAGAAAGGGAGGGGCCGCAGAGATGTCCCAGCAGCTAGTTTTCCAGTGGACCCGACTTTGGTTCCTGGCACCCAGGTTGGGTGGCTAAAAACTGCCTGTAACTCTAGCATTAAGAAACCCAAAGTTGAGTCATTTTACCCTAATGGTCTAGTTTTTCATACATAGTACCTACATGGTAGAGGTTTTCGCAGTTATGGTTTTGATAGAGTTTAGATTTTGCTCTTGCAAACCTCTAAAAGTTTCTCTTCTTTTTAGACAAGGTCTCCTATATCTCGGGTGGTTTAAGGCTCCTATATAGCAGAGGATGCCTTAGAACTTCTGATCCTCCTGCCCCCAACTCTTTTTTTTTTTTTTTAAGATTTATTTATTATATATAAGTACATTGTAGCTGTCTTCAGACACACCAGAAGAGGGCATCAGATCCCATTATAGATGGTTGTGAGCCACCATGTGGTTGCTGGGAATTGAACTCAGGATCTGAAAGAGAAGTCAGTCTTAACCACTGAGCCATCTCTCCAGCCCAGTGCCCCCAACTCTTAAGCAATGGGATTATAGGCATGCGGTACTCTTCTCCGTATATATGGTACTAGAGATCAAACCCAGAGCTAATTGGGTGAGAGGCAAGCCCTCTGCCACCCGGGCTACCTCCACAGCCCTTCAGTTTTCATGACATTGTTGTGTGTGTGTTCAGAACTGTGACTCACCAGTCAAACTTTTCTATATGTTTAAGCATCTGGATTCAAGATGCTTGGGGAAAACAAGCAAAAACAGCTTAGAAAAGTAATTTGGTAGTTAGCCAGGCATGGTGGCAAATGCCCTTAATCACAGCACTTGGGAGGCAGTGTCAGCTGGATCTCTGAGTTCAAGATTAGCCTCCTCTACAGAGAGAGTTCTGGGACAGTCAGGGCTACCTAAAGAAACTGTCTCAGAAAAACAAATAAAATAAGTAACAATATCATATTTGGTAAGAGTTTGAAGTAACCCAAACAATTGTTGTAAGCAACATAAAATTATAAGCTGAGCTCTGGACTTTCAAAGGTTTTTCTTGCTTTTGGTTTTCTAGACTCCCTCAGGAAAGGGAAAGAAATACTGCAGGGCACGTTTAGACTCAACAGGGGATGTTGCTGAGGTTTCTTTTTCTTAGTCCCCTGAGGAGATTAGAAAGAATGCTGCCCAGTAGCCGAGCGGTGCTGGTGACTGCGGCACACGCACACCTTTAATCCTGTACTCAGGAGGCAGAGGCAGGCAGATCCGAGTCTGAGGCCAGCCTAGTATATAGGAAAAGTTCCAAGACAATCAGGGCTACACAGATAAACCCTGTCTACACCTACGCACACGCACACGTGCGCGCGCGCGCGCACACACACACACACACACACACACACACACACACACACACACACACACACTCACACACGGAGAAAGGAAAGGGAAGAGGAGGAGGAGGAAGAAGGAGAACGCTGTCCATGGAGAGAGATCTTTGACTCTGTTGGAACAGCCCGATTCTTCATCAGAAATGTGAAGCTGGTGACGATGCAGAAGCTTTCGTTCCGTTCAGACGGCCCTTACGTCCTTTCCCTTCCTACTCCTCTGACTGCTCTTCCACTCATCCATATTTGCTAGCACTCTCTGGGGTAGACGTTGGCCCCAAGACCACGTGACTTATTTTTGGATTCCAGTGGGGGCTTTTCACCAAAGAAGGAGGCTTTCTAAGATGTTTAGAAATACTAGTGTCAGATGAAGAGCCCTTTAGAAGATGTTTATGCTGTTGACAGTAACTTTAAGTAAGGTAAATACTAATAAAGATAATAACTAGGGCTATGAAACTTATAGAAGGGACTGAATATTTTAATAAAAAATGGAATTTTTATTTTAAAAGGGATATGAATATTTTAATTAAAATTGAAAATTTTGTGTTAAGTTGTTGTTTTGTTTTGTTTGTTTGTTTTGGTTTTTGAGACCTGAAACTTGCTCTGTAGATTAGGCTGGCGTCAAATTCACAGAGTTCCACCTGCCTCTGCCGCCTTAGTGCTAGGGCTAAAGGCGTGGACCACCACCAACTTGGCTGTTTTAAGATTTTTTTTAATTTTTATCTCTTTTTAAAGATTAATTTATTTATCTATGTATATAAGTGTTCTATCTGCATGTACACCTGCATACCTGAAGAGGGCATTGGATCCCATTACAGATGGTTGTGAGCCACCATGTGGTTGCTGGGAATTGAACTCAGGTCCTCTGGAAGAGAAGGCAGTGCTCTTAACCGCTCAGCCATCTCTCCAACCTGTTTTACGGTTTTTTAATCTACATATTTACAAAAATTGTATTTAGCTCGGCCCAGACTTGGTCTGTTTTAACTTTTCCCTTGTGTTCACGATGCTCTCACCTCTGACGACCTCGTCTCATAGAGGTGCTGCCACACTAACCAGGCAACCTGAGTTTGAACCCAGACTCTGAAGGAGAGATCCACCTTCCTTGAGTTGTCCTTTGATTCCCATGTCTCTTACCTACTGAGCTATGTCTCCAGCTCCATTATTTTTTATATTTTGTATTTTGTATTTTTTTATTTTTGAAACAGGGTCTCTCACTATGTAGACCTCACTGGCCTGAAACTCTCTGTAGATCAGGTTGGCCATGAGATCCACCTGGCTCTGAGTGCCGCCATACGGAGCCGAACTCAGGCTCTTACACAGGATGTCCTGGTCTAATCGGAGGAGGCCTACAGAACACGTTCATGTTATTAGTTACAGAGTTAAACTGGGACTTTTTCTGAGCCTCTCACTTCAGGCACTCAGGGCAGTCTGACTGGCCTTTAGGCCTCCAGCAAAGCCCTGTTGCTACAGCTTTCTCATGATGGCTTGCCCCAAAGTGATATTCTGCAACCTTTTTTAGACTCCACACCTTGTTAACCTCAATGAAGACCCTCTAATGTCAGAGTGTTTGCTTTATTATATCAAGGACGGAATTACAAGGTATGTTTGCTTTGCTATTTTATATTTTCTTCTAGATAATTGATAACTAAAGGAAATTGTCCAAAAATGTTAATAATTTTCTATCTCTTCTTTCTGAAATGATTACATATTATCTTTCCTCTTCTCAGTTGTTAGCACTTAGTTTTCTCTAGGGGAACTTGGATGAAAATTACTCTGTAACAACATACATGAGTTCCCAGAGAAGTTGATTTGCACTGTTTCTCCCCGTGTGTAAATTACATCAGTGCTTCTCTCCCAGTGCATTGCGCATGCAGGGGGGATCATCGCACTTGAGAACGAATCTGTAGTTGAAAGCCTCTGATATAAAAAGCCGGTGCATTTTTTTTTTTTTAGATATCAAAGAATGTTCTTAGGGAGAAAGCAGTTCATTGTCTATAAGTGTTTTTGTGTCTGAATTTCCCTGGGAAACACTTTCCCTTGTGTTCAGGGTTGGCCAAGCAGATGCTGAGCGGCGCCAGGACATCGTGCTGAGTGGGGCCCACATTAAAGAAGAGCATTGTATCTTTCGGAGTGAGAGAAACAACACTGGCGAAGGTGAGAGTTTGTGTTTTCATTTCTCAAGCAACTTTTCCTCCGAAGGATAAGAACTTCTTTTAAGATTTGGAATTCCCTATCTGTGTTAGTGGAAATTTTTGGTCAGTCATATTGAAAAATGGAGAAACTTGGGATGTTTATAAATGTGTGGACAGACATAGCTACTTAGCATGAAAATAGCAGGAACAAAGGGAGCCTTTCTTCCTGCCAAAAACGCAGGATGTAGGCAACTAGGTTTGGTCTTGAATGTTAACTATTTAATAGAAAAGTAAGAGAAAAATAACTGTTCTAGATAACAGGAGATTTGAAAAATCTTTAGTACTAGCCCAGTAGAATTTATTTTTATTTTAAAGGGAAGAAAAGTCAATTTTGTGGGAGTCCCTACTCCTGCACAGTTCGTTAATGTGACTGCAGCTAACTGATGGCATTTCTGCTAGGCACTAGCTTCTCCCCTGAATGTATGATTTTTCCTGAAACACAATGTTAGCTTTTATTTGCGTATTGTACTTAAGATCTCTGCTGTATCAGATTTTATCAAAATCAGTATTTCCTATCTTCTTCTGGGGCTTGTGAAATTTAGTTAAATATTTTTAGCATAGCCACAGCTCCCAATAACTTCCTACACTGATTTTAGTTCTAGAATCTTGAAACAAAAATAGCCAAACTTCACACAAAGAAACTAAAAGACCCTACCCCTCCCCCCCCGCCCCCTAACCCCCCTCGGTCTCACAGACACTTTAGTCTCTTGGTTACAAGATCTATTCTGTTTACCATGAGTCCTGAGAGTGACCCACTTCTCCTTGTTTGGTTGTACTAGTTTATGACAATAACCTGGGTTTGTATTCTTCCTAGTTATTGTGACCTTAGAGCCCTGTGAGCGCTCAGAAACCTATGTGAATGGCAAGAGGGTGGCCCATCCTGTTCAGCTGCGCTCAGGTGAGGCTCAGAAGGAAGAGGTGTGACGTCATCAGCAGTGTACACTTCTGTGAGCAGCGCACACTTCGATTCTTTATTTTAAGCCGAAATTTACCCTAGGATTCATGGTCTTGTTAAAATGAAACTACAGAGCTGTCTTTTTAATCTTGCTTTTGTTATTGTTTGTGTGGTTATTTTCATTGTTTTTGAGGCAGGGTCTCATGAAGTAGTACTGGTTGATCTAGAATTCCCTAGATAGACGGGTAGGCCCCACAGAGATCTTCCTATCTCTGCTTCCTGAGTGCTGGGATTAAAAGCGTGTAGCTGCCTTCTTATATTAAAAGAGTGAAATGATTTTTCTTATTTGAGATAGGTTTTTCCTGTGTAGCCTGGGATGGCCTCCAAGTTGTAAGCCTCTGCCCTGGCCTCCTGAGTGCTAGGATTACAAGTTTACCCCACCTAGTCTGGCAAGATTAACATATTACAAACTAGATGCTGTTATTAAAATGGACTCCTTAGAACTGGGACTGTGGCTGATTGGTAAGACACATTTGCTAGTGTATCCGGATTTGATTGACAGCACTGTAAAACAAATTCTCACTCCTGTTTCCGTTTTGTTTAGGGAACCGTATCATCATGGGTAAAAATCATGTTTTCCGATTTAACCACCCTGAGCAAGCGCGAGCAGAGCGGGAGAAGACTCCCTCAGCTGAGACCCCCTCTGAGCCTGTGGATTGGACATTTGCTCAGAGAGAACTTCTCGAAAAACAAGGGATTGATATGAAACAGGAGATGGAGAAAAGGTGACCCTGAGAGTTATGTGTCCCGGACGATGCTTTGAACACTCTAGCTTTCACAACACAGCTGCTGATTTCATAACTTATTCTTACTTTGGTATTTTGTTCTGTTGTTCGTCTTACTTCTAGGCTTCAGGAAATGGAGATCCTTTACAAAAAGGAGAAGGAGGAAGCTGATCTTCTTCTGGAGCAGCAGAGACTGGTAGGAATCTGTCCTGAATCTGCAGCTATTGGGAAGGGCAGTTGCTCTCACACCTCTAGCAGGCTCTCATTGGGACTGTCATGTATCTTCTGGCAATCTTAGTCCGAGCAAACATCTAGAAGGTACTGTTCTGTGCCTGTTATTTCTTACAGTTAGATCTTTACTTCCATCACACTCGAGAGCTTTCTGAAGAAATAGTGAGAGCTTTCTGACACCTTTGCCCGTCAGTCGTGCCTTTTCAATGTGCACCAGTAGTGTGTCCTCTAAATGACAGTAGCTGACTGTTGAACTTGGCGGGCGTTTGCCTTGGTTTTGTCTCTGGCCCCTGATAGTACTAATCCTCTGCTCTGAGGCTGGCCTGGGATCGTCCTCGTGCTGAGCAGGATGTTTTTCTTCTCTTTGAAGTTAAATGGTGTCTAAAAGTGTCGCTGCACAGTTGCATGTGTTAATCCTCTGTTGCCCTGCATGGAGTCTGAATTCTCAGTAAGGTTCTCAGTGGCTTTTGTGGTACCAGTGTAGTGGGGCTGCACACCCGTCTCAGGAGAGGGACGCTGCTGGTGGACAAAGGCTTTGGGTAAGCAGTTGGGTTAGCACTTTATGCTGATAGTCGATTTCCGAGGTTTTATAAGAATGTCTTATGGATAAATAAATTGTTCTTAGCAGATTTTAACATTAAGGCCAGCCACAGAGCCTTGGTAGTAAGAAGTCCCATGGTGCTGGAGGTGGTGACGCTAATCCCAGCACTCAGGAGGCAGAGGCTGGAGGATCTCTATGAGGCCAGCCTGGGCTACATACTGAGTTCCAGGACTTCCAGGGCTACACAGGGAGATTAAATGCAATTGATACAGTTTAGGAAGTTACTTTTTTTTTTTTTTTTGGTTTTTTTTTTCGGAGCTTGGGACCGAACCCAGGGCCTTGCACTTCCTAGGCAAGCGCTCTACCACTGAGCTAAATCCCCAACCCCAGGAAGTTACTTTTTTTTAAAAGGAGGTATTAATGAGAAATTAAGGGGCAGATGCTTGCTTCTTCCTGTAACATGAACTACAACACATGGGTTTTAACCTTATGCTCTGCTCTATTGGAGAACCATTGCTTTGTGGGCCATGAGAGCTAAGAGACCCTAAGCAAAAGCAACCTTACTTGGAGCACTTGGTTCTTGGCAGTGGGTTAAACCACTTAATTTATTATCTTTAAAATTATAGTTAAGCCCTCAAAAATATGGATTGGAAGAATAAATTAAGCCCTTGGAACAGGGTAATATCAGTGTTACAGGGAGAGTCTCTAGAAGGCTCACGGCTTTGCCTTTAATGGAGGGCTTGAAAGATTTGTGACACATGAAGTAGTCTTTTATCATAATTATGTAGTATAATTTAATAACATGCCTCTGATGGTCTGTGAGAGACATCAAGGAGGAAAGGTGTAATTAAACACTATTTATTAACAATAGTGTCTCCTATTTAAAGGTAGAGTGCTTTGTAATTTACAAAGAGCTTAGCTTTCTCATTTTACTTGGTCCTTGCAACAACTCTGTTAGCATAGACGTGTACATAAGTGAAAGATACAGCATTGCCTTTAGTTTGAAGTTGAGATTAAGGCTGAAAAACTATGTCTCTGTGCATGTGTGTGTTTTAAAGATTTGCTTCAGTAGTGGCATTACATACCTGCTAACTCACGGATCTAAACCTTAAACTTGAATCCTGTAGCTTACCTCAGTGCCTCTCTGGCACTGAGAATCTGTTAAAGGCACAGGTAGTGATTGGGCCTGGGGACTGGGATCTGGGCTTCTGGTCATGATGGTGCTAGTGGCCATGGGAACACACAGTAAATAAGTAGTCACTAAAGAGGATAGTGTCTGGTGCTCTCTATTACCCAACATTGATGATCATTTTATGCCTTGGCATAAAGACACTCATGAAACCTGACATAGTATCACACGATTGAAATCCAGCTGCCTACATGGCTGAGACAAGAGGATCATAAGTTCATAGCAAGTTTGCACAATTCAGCACGATGCTGCCTACAAATCTAAAACAAACAGAAGAGGGAATGGGGTTATAGTTACAGGGACTGCATAGCATGCAAAGGCGCTGGGTTCAGTCCCGAGGAAAGGAAGGACAGGTAGGAGGGAAGGGGAGAGAAATACTTGTAAGAGAAAGTAAGCCGTGTGAGATACACTTCCTGTTGGTTTTTCGGAGGCCATCCATAGACAGCAGCGAATGGTGCTCTGGTTGCTGTTTGTTCTGTGTATCTGGAGGCAAGCGAGGGTACTAGGGCAGTTAGTTCCCTTATAGCAAGGAAGTTGCTTTCTATCTAGAAGTCTAGCTCTCTACTAATAGAAATGTGTTTTTATGATTCTGTGTTAGTCGACCAAAATGTGCCCTATATTGAGAGAATATGGAGAAATTGCTGTTTTCTCTACTTTATTAAAATATTCATAATTACTTTTTAGATATTATTAAATACTATATGCTATAATTTTTAGCATAATGACAGCATTAAAAATTGAAATTCAGGCTGGAGAGGTGGCTCAGTGGTTAAGAGCACTGGCTGCTCTTCCAGAGGTCCTGCCTTCAATTCCCAACAACCACATGGTGTCTCACAACCATCTGTAATGGAATCTGATGCTCTCTTCTGGTGTGTCTGAAGACAGCTACAGTGTACTCACATACATAAAATAAATATGTAAATCTTTTTTAAAAAATTGGAATTCAGAGCCCACTAGACTACTCAGTGGATAAAGGTGCTTACCCTCAAACCTGAGGACCTGAACTTCATCTCTGGAACCCACATGATGGAAGGAGAGAACTGACTCCTGCGATAGTTCTCTGACCTCCACACATGTGCCGTAGCATGAACAGGCATTCAAACACACACATATGCATGCACATGCATACAAACATACATTCCATAATTTTTTAAAGTTGTAGTTAATGAATTTTCTGTAACGATAGCTCCCAAGTGCAGCCCGTCCTTGCGTCTCCACGTCTCTTACAGTCAGTGCTCTTGTGTCCCTGTGTCTTCCATCCTTTCCCTTTCAACATTTCTTGTCTCTTCTCTTTCTCAGTTGCATGTATTCATTTGTGGGACTTCCGGCAGGCCCATTTTGCATTTGCTGTACAGTAAACATGGATGAAACCTTTATTGACAGGTGAAGTGGCCAGGCCCAAGTAGCATCTCCAGCTTTGGAATCAGGAGGAATAGGATCAGTTCTTCTTTAGTTGGGATGGGGCTTAAATCTTGTGTGTGTCATGGTCAGAATGAGATACAATGGTAAATTTGAACCGTAAGAGCTAATTTAATAGAACTTTTAAAAAGAAAGAAAATTATGACTGATTTATTTTTGACTGATAAACTTTTTGAGTTTATATAGACTATTATGTTTCATTTTAGAATTTAAAGGTATCTTTGATTTCTCAAGCCTGACACTTAAGTAATGATTAGAATACTTGACATTTTCTAGATTCAGAAATATTCACTTTATCCCTAATCAATTACAGCCAAGAAATAAAATGATATTTATGTGGAAGAATGTGAGATAATTTGTGTTGAACAAAACTAAGTTTATATAGTTGGGGAAAAAAAAAAAAGAACAAGTCAGACATGCTTTTTCCTCAGTCACTGATGTTGTCTTGAGAATGGCAGCTGCTCAGTCAGTAAAGCAGCTGCTGCAGATGCATGATGGCCTGGGGAGAGAGCCAGGCATGGCAGCTTCCTAGCCTCAAGAGATGGCATGGTAACCTCTAAGCTCACTGGCTGGCCAGCCCAGCAGAGCTCGTGAGAACACTGACCTTCACACATGCACAGCACACACAGGGCTAGCCTTCTACTGTTTTCCTTTGTGGTGCTGGGATTGAGGCAAGGGCTCGCCCATGCTAGGCAAACCCTTTGTCACTGGGCTATACTTAAAGCTCCCATTCTGCTTTTTTTAAAACTAAAAGGAGAACAGGAACAAATAGATGTCACTGTGGTAAAATATTTTCTGTGCAAGTGTGAGGACTTGGGTTTGGATCCCCCAGCGCCCATGTGAAACCAAGCATGGAGGCATGTATTAATCTAGCCTGGGGGAGGAGAGCCAGGTGGATTCTGGGGTCTCATAGCCAAGCCGTTTAGTGCAGCTGGCAAGCTCTAGGTTTAGCAAGTGATCCTGTCTCAAAACACAAGATGGAGGGAGACAGAGGAAGATATCCAACATAGACCTCTGGCTTGCACACATGTGCTACGTGCATATGCCACAAAAGTATAGAATCCGTAAGCTTGCCTTGATCTACTCGTCCTTGTTAAATTTTCAAGTAGAGTTTAGAAGTGGGTTTAGTACCTGTTTATTTAGCAGAAGTGCAAATCAATAGCAGTGTCTTTAAATTCAAAACCCAATCATTGTCATTATTGCAGATACTGTTTTTCAGTTCTCTCCTAAGAGGACCGTATGTACAGATAGTTGTGTCTGGAAAATGAGATATGCTATTCAGTTTTGATGTCTAAGGGCTTGTGGTGGCACATGTCTTTAAATCTCAGCAATCAGGAGGCAGAGGCAGGCAGATGTCTGAGCTTGGTCTACAGAGTGAGTTCCATGGTAATCGGGGCTATACTGAGAAACAGTTTTGATGATCACAGGCAAGAAAAATTTGTGTTAAGCACAGCTGGTTAGGAGAGCTAGCGAAATGGCTTGTTGCTAAGAGTACTGGCTGCTCTTCCAGAGGTCCATTTCCAGTGGCTCACAATCACCTTTACCTCCAGTTCTGGGGATCCAACACCCTCTTTGACCGCCCTGAGCACTAGGCATGCATATGGTACACTGACATGCATGCAGGCAAAATACCTAAACCTGTAGAATTAATGTACAAAAATAATAAACGATAAGAGAACTGTTGGTTTTGGGCTGACAAGATGGTTGGTTTTTGTTGTTGTTGTTGTTGTTTGGGCACAATCTAATACTAAGCCCAGATTGTCCTAGAACTTGTGGCAATCCTCCAGTCTCAGGCTCACCTGTGCTGAGACTACAGGTGTAAGGGCCCATGCCTTGCTTCTGAAATACTCTGTTCTGCTAGAGTTGTCAAGTGCTAGCCTAGCATGTACAAGGCCCAAGCATCCTCTCCAAGAAAGCAGGTTTAAAATGTGCTGTCACTCTGGGAACTCGTAATTATAGTTAATGAAAGGCTGTTTGCCCAGCTTAAGTTTTGTTCCAGTAACTTCTTAAAATCTTAGAGGGTGGTATTATTGACTTCATCATGTTTAAAAAAAAAATAAAAAAATAAGCTGTGAATTTTTTTTAATGCCTTTTTGTTCTCGCAGTAACAAACCTTAATATAAATGGCAAACCCAGTGTCTGCATCTAGAGAGACCAGTTTCAAAGTCATCCCATTCCAGTAGGAAAGGGATCTGCCTGAAAAGAACCTTACCTGTTCTGCAAATAGGAGTTCTTACACTTAACATCATCTGCCTCTCTCTCGACTTTCCATCTAACTTTTCTAGGGTTGCTCATTTTAGCAAAGCTAAACAAAGCTTGGCATCTGCAGCCTTACTAACCTTTGTTAATCTGCCTGCTGGCCACATCTCTGTGTGCATCCGTGCTCACTCTTGGGAAGGAGATTCTGGACGGAGCAGCAGCAATAACCAAGGCAAATGTGGGAGAGCGGCTGCATGGGCTGTGAGCATGCGTGGGATCTAGGGATGGCGTGTTTTCGTGGCGTGGTGGAGGTGCATTCTCACACTGGGTTACTAAGTTCTTCTGACCTCAGTGAGAGACTGTTCAGCCCTCCGAGAGATGTGCTTCATTTGTCCCGGAAAGTGGGATTTGGATTAGGAGTCCAAGTAAGTCTTTGTTAACAGTCTCCACATATGCATAGGCCCTAAGAGAGTTCCTGACCTAGATTTTGTTTTGGTTTTTGGGGCTTTTAAATTTGTTTTTAGATTTTTGTTTTGTTTTTAAATTTGTTTAAAGCATTTTGCTTGCTTTTTCTTCAGTTTGATTTTCCTTTTTACATTTTAATTTTGGTTATTTGGGGGCCATTTTTTTATTTTGTTTTTCCAAAGGACGCGGATTCTGATAGCGGGGACGATTCTGACAAGAGATCCTGTGAAGAGAGCTGGAAACTGATTACTTCTCTGAGAGAAAAGCTACCTCCCAGCAAGTTACAAACCATTGTTAAAAAGTGTGGGCTCCCCAGCAGCGGAAAGAAACGAGAACCAATTAAAATGTATCAGATCCCACAAAGAAGGCGCCTGAGTAAAGATTCCAAGTGGGTCACCATCTCAGATCTTAAGATCCAGGCTGTTAAAGAGATTTGCTATGAGGTTGCCCTCAATGACTTTAGGCACAGTCGGCAGGAGATTGAAGCCTTGGCTATTGTTAAGATGAAGGAACTCTGTGCCATGTATGGGAAGAAAGACCCCAATGAGCGGGACTCCTGGAGGGCTGTGGCCAGGGACGTGTGGGACACTGTTGGGGTGGGGGATGAGAAGATTGAAGATATGATGGTTACTGGGAAAGCTGGGACAGATGTAGATGACCTCAAGGTCCACATAGACAAGCTGGAAGATATTTTGCAAGAAGTCAAAAAGCAAAATAATATGAAAGATGAAGAGATCAAAGTCTTAAGGAATAAAATGCTCAAAATGGAGAAAGTGTTGCCATTGATTGGATCACAGGAACAGAAGAGCCAAGGAAACCAAAAGACAAAAGAGCCCCTGGTTGCTAGTGCTAACAGCATCCCTGATAATGGTGTCAGTAAAGGAGACAGCAGAGAACTTGCCAAAGAAGAACGTGTTTCCCAGCTGATGAATGGGGATCCAGCTTTTAGACGTGGACGTCTACGTTGGATGAGACAAGAGCAAATTCGGTTTAAGAACCTACAACAGCAAGAGATAACAAAACAGCTTCGTCGGCAGAATGTACCCCACAGGTTCATCCCTCCTGAGAACCGGAAGCCCCGCTTTCCCTTCAAGAGCAATCCTAAACACAGAAACTCTTGGAGTCCTGGGACACATATTATCATAACAGAAGATGAGGTTATTGAGCTAAGAATTCCAAAAGATGAAGAAGGAAGAAAAGGAAATAAAGAAGAAAGCCAAGAAAAAGTAGGTAGAGCAGCTTCTAAAGATCCCCAGTCAGCATGGGGCTCTCAGGGTACAAGAAGTCAGGATCATATCCAAGTTAGCAAACAGCACATTATCAATCAACAACCACCACCTCAGCTACGCTGGAGAAGCAATTCTCTCAATAATGGCCAACCGAAAAACATGCGTTGCCAGGCAACTGCCTCCTCAGAGTCACTAAACTCCCACAGCAGTCACCCCAACGCTGATCTACAAACTTTCCAGGCCAAGCGTCACATTCACCAACACCGTCAGTCTTACTGTAATTATAACACTGGAGATCAGGTAGAGGGCAGTACAGCCAACTGCTGTCAAAAGCAGACTGACAAGCCCAGCCACTGTAGCCAATTTGTGACACCTCCAAGGATGAGGAGACAATTCTCAGCACCCAATCTCAAAGCGGGTCGAGAAACCACAGTCTAAGTCGATTACTGGACAAACTTGAAGTTGTAGCAAAGGAAACAGGCAGTGTTAATGTTAGCTCATGGATTGAGTTGGTGCCTACTATATGCATATGATTTTAACGTGTGTTCCTACAGTTACTAACTGGTCTGCATTGTTAAAATGTAAAACACTGGTAAATGTTTCAATGCCTCCCTTTTGACTGTGTATTATCAGTGGGCAGGTTCTAGAATTGGGTGTAAAACAGCAAGGCCCCGTAGTTTTCTGATAGTTTCCTCTATGGTGCCTACATTATTAATGTACTTACACTGGCTTCTCTTGTTTTGGTGTAAGATTTTTCTTTTTAAATAGTGCTTTGATATCCCAAAAGACCTGCCTCTTGTTTTATGGAAATGCTCAAAAGAAGAGTTGGATATCTAGAAGAAGTGCCTCTTACTCCCCATTCACATCAGGGATTGGCTGAAAACCAGCACGCAGCTGTGTGGACACAGCTTCAGGCTTCACCTTGGTGTCTGTTCTTTTCCATAAATACTGTTGGCATTTTGACAAGCTCAAATCCAAGGTCTTCAGACATGTTTTGTCCTGACAGCCTTGCATCTTGCACATCATCATCTTAGTCTATATTTTTAAGCATATTTCGGTAATTTACTGTATCAGAACATACAAAATTTGTCATATCTCTAAAATCTTGAAGTTGACACTGTCTCAGTTTCTATTTGGTTTGTATTTGAAATTTACTGACTTCTCACACATAGCATGAACTATATTTGCTAAAATTAGGCCAACAGAAACACCAACAAGAGTGTGTGCTTTGAGCAATGTGTGTAGGCTTCTAAGAAGATTGTTTGGTGCGCAAAGGAAGAGATGGGGCATGGTAAGAAGGCGGCTGATGGACACCTCTTCAGTGCCTTTTTCCAGTAGCTGATAAGATCATAAAAATGAACCTGGCTGGAGGCTGAAGCCCTGTATATAGTAAACTGTTCCTTGGTCAACAGCTGGAAGGCTCACTGATTCTCTGGCGAGGAAGGCTAAGTCCTGACGAACAGTCGCTCACTGCTCTGGCAATACCTCACTTCACCATGCTGGGCCTGCAGTTTGCCTTGATAGAGAATCCGCTTTGAATAAAAAAAGGAAAAAGAAAAAAAAAAAGGAAAGAGAAAAAATAAAGAGAAAGAAAAGGCAGATTTTAATTGAAGAAAAGAATGGCTTTCTATATGCTTCTTCATCTCTCGTACTTTTCAGAAGCTTTTCTAGGAGTCCGTATGGAGAGCTACAGCTTGCCCGAAGTCACAGTGCTGAAGATTCTAGGTGACACCAAGTCATGTGCCGAACATCGGCATTTCAGTGGTGCGAAAACTCGCAGCCAGGACAGCACCGCACTGAAGGAGGTCTTCATGCCTGTGGTTATATGCTTTTCCTTTCTGCTTTTTGTGTGGGTACTGTTTTATTAGAGCACATTAATTTTCATTGTAGTGGACTCACTCTCTCTCTCTCTCTCTCTCTCTCTCTCTCTCTCTCTCTCTCTCTCTCTCTCTCTCTCTCGCTGTCTTAATGCACAGGAAGTTGCTTCCAAGATTTTTTTTTTCCATAAAATCCTTGGGGGAGCTATGTTTCCTTCATAGCTGGACAGTTCTTGTCTTCAGTGATGGTTTATATGGCAGAGTCAGCGTGGGCGAATGATGCCTGCCGTGTGCTGGCTTCGTTGAGATGACAATCTCTGTGCCATTTGGTTTGAATGGACTCTTGATAGGCTACTTCAAGTCAGTCACTTCAGTGCATCTGTGTAAATCTACGGCTGACTTTCTTCTTCACACATAATTATACTATCTGGGTTTTTGTTAAAAATTCATTTTCTGAAATTAAAAGTGTTAATTGCTTAGATTCTAACTTGAAAGAAGATACTTCAGGTCCTGCCAGCCTCACTTGTTACAGATACGCCTCCCTTTCCTACTAAACACTAGGAGCATGGTAACTCCCCTCCACTGACGTCACAGTGGAAAGCTCTGTGCTGTTTTCATGTACACATGTGGGCGGTGTTTTGCCCACAGGGATAGCCCAAAGAGTTACCTCTGTTCTTCTGCTAATCTAAGTGCCCTGTATTACTGAATCGACCAGACAGCTAGCTATAGAAATCCTTAATTTTCTAGACAACCAGGAAAGACATGAACCCAGGATTCACTGCCAGCAGTGTTCTTTCATGCATTTGAGAGCACTTACCTTAGAAAACTGTGTGTACAGAATTGTTTGATTGTCTCACTGCACAAGTGTAAAACACCAGCACGCTTTTGTGGGCTCCTATTCCTCTATTAAGACAGAGTCTCCTTGATTTGCCCACACTGGCCGCAAACCTGTAATCCTCTTGCGTCAGCTTCCATGATTGCTGGAGTTGGAGGTGTGTGTCAGCAGGCTCAGCTTGTGTTTGTTTGTTTGTTGTTTTTTAATTTTTGTTTTGATATTGTGGTATCTCTCCCTCAGCTTAAATTAAACCAGACCAAAGAGAACTTGTTTTCATTAAAGCATTATTTTATTATGAAAATATTCCTAGGTGTTATCACTGTGAAATGAAGAAAAGTATTCATGCTTGGGAAATTTTGAGTGATCTGGCATTACCAGGACTGCAGTAAAGTCCTACTTTATTGGATAAGGTTTTCCAGACCCGATTGTAAGTCTATAGACAGTTGCAAAATCTGATTAATAAATTTAAACCAAAGGGCTTTTCCTTTACTCTTGCTTCTGATCCTTCTAGAATAGCAAATTGTTTCTCCCTTCATAGGCAATAGAACAAATAGGAAGTGCCTGTTACGTTGAGTGACTTGAGCTGACCTTTTGTGCTGTAGCTGTAAGATACTAAAAACAAAACACTGAGTCTGTTACAGCAGCGCCTGACTTTTTAAATGCTATCAGATCATAGCACTTACATGGGTGTCCTGTGATCATTGCTGTAGCTGGTGCCTTCCTGGTCCTTTATTGACTTGCCTTAATGATTTTCACAGAAGCCTGAGAGCGGAAGCTTCTTGTGGCCTACTGCAGTGTGATGAAGGAGTCTTGGGTTCCGTGTAAAGCAAGCTTGTGTTCTGTATCATTAGAGACAAATTCATTACCGTCTTCATACCTGTCCAGCTGATGTCATTCTACTCTGCTCTAGGGAGACTCAGTGTGGCCCACTTTAGGTAGTGAAATGTGTCATTTTTCCTATTATTACTGTAAAAAGAAGTTGTGAACCTTCTTGTTGATGAACTCTGGTTTTCCCCTCAATTTCTTAAAACATTGCTTGAAGATTGTCTGAGTGTAAGACTGCCTTCTCAGAAAGGGAGAGTAGTTTGTAATATTAAAAAAAAATAAAGTCTTCATGAAATAAAACTTGGAATGATCTTTTAAGTGTGATTTATCTCTATGGAGGAGGGGAAAGTGAAACAGCTTAATACTAATTTCTTAGTCTCTCCTGCTTTTTCATCTGAAGATAGTTGTGTGCCAAGTGTCCTTTTTGTATTTTTGTATGGACTTTCAAGCTTTTGCATTTAATGCCCTTTTCTATTTTATGAAATTCGGGGCCCCAGGATGTAGGGAAATGGGGTACTGCACTTAACCTACCACAGAGGGCCTGGGCTTTGTCTCTAGTGGCACAAAATGACAAGAAAATGCTTTAACTTACACTTTATGCTGTTTAGTATATAAGTAAGAGTAATATTTTTAATTTCATTTTAATTAAACTTTTCAATTTTTTATATCATAGTCAAGATTTGAAATTATTTTAGGTGACATACTTTTTCTCTCTACTTTAGCCTCAGTTTTTCTCCACTCAGATTATTGTTAGTCTGCTAAAGACGAAACAGGACAAAACAGAATGTTGGTTTTGTTTTTTTAATGGAGCAGTGGTCTTACTAACAATTTGGGCCTAGCTAAGAGTCGGAGCGATGGCTCAACTGTTAAGAGCACTGACTGTTCTTCCAGACGACCTAGGTTCAATTCCCAGCACCCACATGGCAGCTCACAACTGCCTGTAATTTAGGTTCCAGTGGTTCCTACTCCCTCAGACAGACAGACATGTAGGTCAAACACCAATGCAAATAAAAATAAATTACTTAAAAAATTTTAGAGCTAGAATAGTTTTTCAAGTTGGAGCATTGTGCATTGCAAATGAGAATTCAACACATGCACCTCGTGTGTGTGAGCTTTTAATACACTGTGCTTTTTGAGGGAGGCATCTGGACCCCATCTCACACCCTTCCCCTCCAGGCACTTTGTATTTTTCTGCTCTGGGAGAAACCAGTGCAGGTTTCTAAGGTCGGTAGTGTATGTCCTAGGACACAGAGGCAGTTCCAGTGCAGTGTGATACGTGCAGCAATGGCTTTGCGGGCGGGCAGAGCCGTATCCGGAGAGACAGTGGAAGAAGTCTGTGGAGGAAGCAAGCCCTGAGCAAGCCCCACACACAACTGAGAATTTCCCAAGAACAAGGGAACGAAGGATCAGGGTGTGAGAAACTACCAACCCAGTGTCTACAGGGAAATTCCTTTTTTGGATCCACCTTGCTGAAAGCTCACTGTGGTCACAGTACAGAGGGTAGATTGTAGGCAGGCAAGTGCACCGCCATGCGCACCAGTCAAAAAGTTGGTGAGAAAGCGTGCTTCTCCGAGCAGCGCCAAGACGGAGATGTGAGCTATTTTGATCTTAGAAACAATGCCCATGTCTGAGCATGATGACTTACTCCTGTCATCTCAGCACTGAGGAAACTGGCAGGGAGATCTCATGGGCCAGCCTTGGCTACATGAGATCCTGCATCTTCAAGTGGGGGTGGGGTGGTGGCAAGATAAGTTAGTGGTTAAGAGCCCTTGTTCTTACAGAGTAACTGGATTCAAATCCCACACCCACACGGTTGCTCACAGCTACCTGTAACCCCACTTCCAGGGATCCAGCAGACACACACTACCCATACGTGCCTACAGGCAAAACATAACTGCGTAAAATAAATCTAAAAAAATTAAACTGTTGCTTAGAAAAATTGTTGGACCCTTGGGGAGCAGACGTCGATCTGAGATTGTCTCCCTGGTGATGAGGAGCACATTTAAATGTTGACAAGAGGGGTTGGGGATTTAGCTCAGTGGTAGAGCGCTTGCCTAGGAAGCGCAAGGCCCTGGGTTCAGTCCCCAGCTCCGAAAAAAAGAACCAAAAAAAAAAAAAAAATGTTGGCAAGAAGCGAGGTGTCCCGTGGGATATGGGTGGCTATCTCTCCCTTCCTGTGATTGCTTGCTGATTACACCTTGTCATTTGTTAAAAGCTGCCTATCCAGGAAACTAAGGAAGGTGCCTTTGCTTCTGTGCATGACTCGTGCCACTCACCGTCCGTGCAGTATCCAGAGCCATCTTTTTAAAATCCGAGTCGTATCTTGTCAGCGGCCTCACGGGCTTCCTTCGCACTTTGAAACCTGAATTGTGGCATTGTTTACAAGGCTTTACATAGCGTGGCTAGTTGCCCACCCCTGATTTCATGTCTTAATATCACAGAGCAGATACCGCTGGCCTTGTGTTCCTCCTCAGTTACACTTCCTCACGACTGTAGCTTGTTTCCTGTCGTACTTATCTCCTCCACAGCTCTGCTCCTGTGCCATTCTTTCTACTGCAGCCCACCCTAGATCAGCTCACACTTATTTTTTCTTATACTTATTTTTTTAAACCAGGCATGGTGCACATGCCTTTAATCACAGTACTTGGGAGGCAGAAGCAGATAGCTCTAAGTTCAAGGCTAGCCTGGACTATATAGTGAGTTCCAGGACGGCTAGAACTACACAGTGAGACCGTGTCTCAAAATAAAGAAATTTATTGAGATAGTGTCTCAGGTAGCCCATTCGGTCTTTGAACTTTCTATGTAGCTGAAGGTGACTTTGAACTTGTGTTCCTTCTGCCTCCACCTCCCCGCTGCTAGAATTACAGGTTTGTACCTAGTCTACGCAGTGCTGGGCTCTGTGCATTCTAGACAAGCACTCTATAGACACGCACTATTTTAATGATTACAACCTCTGCTTATCTTGTCTGTGCACTTGCTTGGTTCTTCCACGAAACTGTAGCAAGTAGGACTCAGAGCAGTCACTCTTGGGTGTCATGTGTCACAGAATCCTCGAAGACTTGTGAGAACATAGACTGCTGAGTCCATCCCCGGAATAAATGGCTGACAAGGTCTGGCATGAGACTCGATGGTTTGCATCCAAAGTACCTAGGTGATGTCTGACTCTTAGGCAAAACTGTTGAGGTAGAACTGGGGTTAGAAAGCATTTGTCTGAGAACCAGATGGTAACCAAGTCTTAAATTGGTGTTGGGGATAGAACCCGATGGAGCTTGGGTGCATGCTAGACAAGTATGCGACCACTAAATATCCTGCTGGTCCTTAGTAATACTTGAAGCTTTGCTGACCGTGTAGTTAGATCCAGACATCTATGGTCTGGATCTACCCGCAGGCCATGGTGTGCTGGTCCCTGACTTAAAAGACAGGCATTTTGAGTTTGTTTCCATCTGGAGGAGTGAAATGTACCGGATGCTTGCATGGTAATTGACAATATGGTCCCTGTACTTACGAAATTCAAAATTATGGAGAGGCTACCACTGGGCAGATAACCACACTAGTACTTATCAATACTGTGTGACAGGCCAAGAGAGAAAAATACAGGGTGCTGTAAAGTCCTCTAATAGGTGCTTCAAGGAACGAGAGCACCTCGCCCGTCTCTTGGCTGCTTCGGGTTTCTCTTTAGTATCCTTCACTGGTTCTTTTCCCCCTGGCAATCCGTCATCTGTCTTCTGCTTTGCTCTATGTTCTTCAGAACGCTTCTCTACCAAAATGTATTGCATGCTGTGTGTACTGTCTATCATCGGTCCCCCACCGAAGCGACCTTTCCCTTACTAACCCATATCCGTGGCGGCAGGTCATTAGGAGGAGTACAGGGTTTATATGTCTGCCAGAGGTTAGAGACATGGCTTACACTGCTACTATCATAGAGAACTGAAGTTGGATTTCTAGCACCTGTGTGAGACACCTCACAGTCACATGTAATTCTCCCCAGTGCCAACCTTCCGCCTCCATGCCCTCATCCACGCTGCACACACACACACACACACACACACACACACACACACACACACACACACACACACACACTTTATGACATACTAATACCCTTGGAAGCTCATGAGCAGTCAGGTTTGGGAAGGGCTTCAGCCTTTTTTTTAAAGGTGTTATCTGAACTATCAAATTCTGATCAAAATTCAGTTGGAGGTTGATTTTTTTTTTTTTCAGCCATCCCAAGGGTGATGAGAGATCGTTTACTCCCACTGAAGCTTGGCCAGTGCCTATAGAGAAAGCCACCCTCACACCTTTGCGACTTTAGGGGATGGAGGGGGTGGATGGTAGTTTGACCAACTTATAGGCTTATTCTTGAAGAAATCCCCAAGATAAAAGGTGTTTGTTATTGTTTTTAAGCATTTTAAGATTTATTTATTTTATGTATGAGTACTCTATCTACATGTACACCTACGTGCCAGAAGAGGGCATTGGATCCCATTACAGATGGTTGTGAGCCACTATGTGGTTGCTGGGAATTGAACTCAGGACCTCTGGAAGAACAGTTGGTGCTCTTAACCCCTGAGCCATCGCTCCAGCTCCATAAAAGATTTTTGTACATGGAGAGTTTTAGATGAAACAGCAGGCACTTCTCTTTTTGGGGGAAGAATCCCATATTGTAAACAGGTTTTAAGGGGGAAATACCAAAGACTACAGAACTCACATTTCAAGACTACAGAAGAGCTGAAAAAGTAATACAATAAGTTTTTTTAAAGATTTATTTATTCGTTTTTTAATGTGTGTGTATGTGACATGTCTTTATGAGTTTACATGCCCCGCAGTGCCTGCGAAGTCCAGAAGGCACTCTCCTGATTCTGTCTGGAGTGAGAGGTGGTTGTGATCTCATGTGGGTGCTGGGAACTGAACCCAGGTCCTCTGGCCGAGAGCAAGAGCCCTTCACCCCTGAATTCTCTCACTAGCCTCCTGGTTACTTTATTTACTTTTTCTGATTACTTTGAAAATTGGAGACGCCATGATAGTTGGCCCCTAAATGTTTCTATGTATATATCTCCTAAAATCAAAGGGTTTTTTTTTTTATTAATATCATGCTAGTTCTACATCAGGATGTATTATACGGCCATTTTAAAAAAAATCTCTTATTTATCTCAAAAATACAAATTTTAGAAGACTGTGTCTTCTAATGAGACTCAGTGAGCATTTATACACTGAATTGGTTATGAGCTGTTAGAAGTCTCTTATTATGGGCTGGCAAAATGGATCCGCAGGCGATCCTGTCACCGGCTGCCATGCCTGCTGACTGAGTTCCATCACGGGAACCCACATGGTTGAAGGAGAGGACCGAATCCTAAAACTTCCACCTCACTTCAGCACACGTGTGCCCGCAACACTCAGCTATAACAAACAGACAGATGAATACATAAATAGCATTTATGGAGAAAGCAGTAAGGAAGACACCCACCAACAACCTGCAGCTTCACATGCACGATCACACCTGCGTGCATGCAAAGAAAAAGGTATGTGCGTGTATGCACACAGCAAGGACCATTTCATTAATATGATTTTATTTAAGAGGACTTTCACATGCCTTTTAGAAGGTTTATCTGTTGGTCGTTCTCCAGCTGTTTGGTATGAAGATCTATACTAATTTTTTTTAAATCTCTCTCTCTTTTTTTAAAGATTTATTTATTTATTGTATATGAGTACACTGTGTCTGTCTTCAGACACACCAGAAGAGGGCATGTGCTCTCATTACAGATGGTTGTGAGCCACCATGTGGTTGCTGGGAATTGAACTCAGGACCTCTGGAAGAGCAGTCGGTGCTCTTAACCACTGAGCCATCTCTCCAGCCCCCTAAAATTTTTAAAGAAGAAAAAAACTATTGTTTAGGAAAGACTTAATTTTCTGGAATTGTTAGACTATTATTAAAACCAATACTTATCTCCCCTAACTTAATAATAATAATAATAATAATAATAATAATAATAATAATGACAACAGTCTTAAACTTTAAAAAGAAGCAAGAATGTTTTCCCCATCACCCAAAGAGCATTTCAGGTGATGCCACTTATACAGGAAATACAGGCAGCAGGGCTGAGAGAACACATGGATCGTGGCTCAGCAGTAAGAGCGTACTCTGCTCTTGCAGAGGCCTGGAGTTCAGTTCTCAGCACCCACATCGGGTGGATCCTCACAACTTCCTGTAACTCTGGCCCCCTCGGATCCAGCCCCCTGTTCTGGTGTCTTCAGGCTTCTGCATTCACACATGCACAGACACACACACACACACACACACACACACACACACACACACACACACACACACACTTTTTTTTTTTTTTTTTTTTTGGAGCTAGGGACCCGAGACCCAGGGCCTTTTTTGCTAGGCAAGCGCTCTAAAACACTTTTAAAAATTATAATAAATCCTTTAAAAAAAATACATGGATCGATTGGAGACATAGAATCTGATTTGTAAGCCCAGTGGTGATTGCATACATCTTTAATCCCAGCACTTGATGAATCTCTGAGTTCAAGGCCAGCCTGCTCTACAGAGAGAGTTCCATGACAGCCAGGGCTACACAGAGGAAGCCTGTTTCAAAAAAAAAAAAATTGTATTATACTTATTTTAATTCACATACTAGTATATTTAAAATAAAATTTCTCTGAAACCATTTCAGTTCAGTGGTACTGTAGGCTTTTAATTTTTCAACCATAAGGAACTTCAACATCTGTAGTCTTAGTTACTTCCCTTTTGAGTAGTTAGAAGACTGGGGCCTTAGGAGGTTCCAGTGACCTTAGTCTTGCCTGGTGTCTTCTTTCTCTGGAATTGCTGATGTGTAAGCTCCCACCCTCCCGTTTCCCTGTGTTGGCCCTTTGCTGAGCGTACTTCCCCTCAGTGATCCTGTCATTTCTCCCTTCCTTCTCTCTTCCTCCCCTCTACATGTTCTCTCCTTTCTTTTCATCCAGGACTATGAGAGTAAATTGCAGGCCTTGCAGAAGCAGGTTGAGACTCGATCTCTGGCTGCAGAGACAACGGAAGAGGAAGAGGAGGAGGAGGAAGGTGAGAGCCTGTCTTCTGGATCACGACAGTCCTTACAGAGCTGGGCTCTTCAGCTCTGCCCTGCTGTTTACTCACCTTGTACTAAGCCTGCTGAAAAATGGTTTAAAAGATGCCCATTGCTGCAACGCTCGGGTATTGGGGGAGGGGGAGATCGTTAGAGTAGATAGAATTTGTAAGGTTTCCAAGGACCCTCTTTGTAGAATCTTTGGGGAACTTCACGTAGACCATCTCTCCTCACTGCACGTTAGGACTTCATGGGTCAGTCTCATGTGAGAGCAGGGCTTAATCATTGCTTGCCCGGTTTGCTCAGCTTTCTGGTTCCCATCTCAGATTCCCTGCTCAGGGTTTTGGATCGTGTTGGTGTCCTCAAGGCCATTGTGGGCAGATTTGTTTGATTGTGACAGTCTTGCCAGGTAGCCATGTAGCACTGTCTGGCCTGACACTGTTGTAGACGGGCCTTGAACTAATGTTACTCTTGCTGACACAGTGTCCCAAATCCCGGGACAGAAGGCATGGACCGCCATGGCTGCCTCATTTATTGCTAGTTCCGTTGTCTAGTCGTGCTTCCCTGTCTTTATTTACCAGAGCGTCTTAGCTGAATGGGAGCCGTTTCTGTTAGTTATTGTCACGTTATGAAAGTGTACAATATAGTAACAATCAGGGACTTTGAAAATTATACCTACACACGGGAATTCTATTAAGAAGGAAATAAAAGGAAAATGGGGTTGGTGAGATGGCTCATCAGGTAAAGGGTGTTTGTTGCCAAGGCTGGTGACCTAAGTTTGATCTATGGAGCCCACATTATCAAAAGTGACAACTGACTCTTACAGGTTGTATTTTTGAGCCACGACATGCATGCAATCGTACACATCCTTTCCCCCAAAACATAAATAACTAATAAAATATTTATTTATTTATTTACTTATTTATTTAAGAATAGCACTTGGAGGGTTGAGGAGAATGAGGAGTTTGAAGCCAGTTTTGACTGCATAGCATATTCGAAGCCAACCTGTCTCAAACAAACCAAACAGCCCACAACTGTATTCTTTTGATTTTCAGCTTTCTGAAGTATATATACAATAAGTACTTATGGTGGCTAAGTCACTGTGACATCTGCTTCCTCTGCCCTTTCAGTTCCTTGGACACAGCATGAATTTGAGTTGGCCCAGTGGGCGTTCCGGAAATGGAAGTCTCACCAGTTTACTTCATTAAGGGACTTACTCTGGGGCAATGCGGTATACCTGAAGGAAGCCAATGCTATCAGTGTGGAACTGAAGAAAAAGGTATGGAGGGGGGTGAGAAAGAACATGGGTGTTCAGGAGGCACAGTGGGCCAAGTTAAATTAACCTTTCCTCAGGGAGCTCAGCTGTCCTAGGCCATGAATCAGCCTTATTTCATATATGTGCCAGCACAACATGGGCCATAATTAAACATTTTACAAACGTGAGTATTTTAAAGGGGAGCTGGATACTCTTATTAATAGATTAATGCTTGTTATATTTCCAGGAAAAGATTTTTGGTTTTCTTTTCTTCTCCATCTTTAGCTTGCACCTATGAGAACTCTAAGCCCCCTTTCACCAATTCACTCCTCTTCTAGGGCCTGAGAGGCACTGAGTAGGGGACAAGTATGTGGGCTCTGCACTCAGACAGAGATCCTAGTCCAGCGCAGTTACACTGACCTCATGGTTCTGCAGCTCTGTTGCTTCCTTCACTTGGGTTGACAGCAGAACCTGCCACCGAGCGAGATGAGAGATGAAAGGGCATGGGCTCATACAGAACACCACTAACGGGGCTGGGCATGAGAGACCTGCTGCTGGTGACCAAACACAAGGCCCGTGCTTTCCACTGAGCCCAACCTCCAACCTCCAACCATCCTCATGAAATCTTGGATTGTTCTGTGTGTCTCACTACTTCACAGCTGGAGGCCATATTGTAGGGTAGGGAAAAACACACACCACCTGCTTAGAAAAATTCATCGCTGCTCCTGGGGGATATGGTTTACACCTCTAAACTGGGGTAGGTGTTGTCTTCACTCGTGGTCCCAAACACTTTTTAATTAATTATTAGCCATTTTCTTCATTAAGTAGGCTAAGGTCGGGAACTGTATCTTCTTTTCTTAGTAATGTACCTGTTGTTTAATTAGTATTTGTTGGTAAAAATACAAGAAGCATAGCAAGAAGTAAATGACACGATGCAGTCGCAACACTTTCGCCATGGTAACCTCTTGCACAGTGCTAGTTGGTGTCCTCTATAGTCCACTAAAAAGTGACTTGTGCATCCTCTCATTAGCAAGTGGCCAGGTCCACCTTTTGGTGTTTTGTTTATGCTCCATGGAAGTCTTCTCTTGTCCACTGAGGTTTACAGCAACAACAACAACACCCAAACAAACAAACAGTAAAACCATTTCCACTCCAGGAAAACAAAGCCTATAAATCCCTGAGTTTAAAATGTAGGTGGCTCTCACAAGCTCTTTCCCCTCAGCCACGCCCTGACGCCATCTCTGCGTCTTCCCTGCTGAGAGAGTGCTGTGCGCCCTGTGCACCCTTCCTCCCGTTGCAGGTGCAGTTCCAGTTCGTTCTGCTGACTGACACACTGTACTCCCCTGTGCCTCCCGAACTGCTTCCCACGGAGATGGGGAAAACTCACGAGGACAGGCCTTTCCCTCGGACAGTGGTGGCTGTGGAAGTCCAGGATCTGAAGAATGGAGCAACACATTATTGGTCTTTGGATAAACTCAAGTAGGAAAATCTTCATAAAAGATTATTTTTTAAAAGAAAATAGCCTGGCATAGTAACCCAGGCCTTTCATCCCAGCACTCAGGAGGCAGAGGCAGGTGGATCTCTATGAGTTCTAGGCTAGCTTGGTCTACAGAGTGAGTTCCAGGGTAGCTAGGGCTACACAGACAACCCCTGTATCAAAAAACCAAAACAACAACAACAAAAAGTGAATGTCTTCAGTGGGTTCCCTCATGCCCAGCTCTCTCTGAGGACGACATCAGTTTCTTCTCTGTAGTTCTGAGTGCTGTGACCGTCAAAGTTATTACCCATTCATTTCCTAAAGTCAAAGAAACTCACTTCTCAGACAGCTTTGATATTTATTGATTCTTACATTTACTTTCATAAGCCCTCTTAAATATTAAATGAGCCAATTCTATATTTATTTCTCTCTTGGATCTGACTATTGTCCCTCTTACTTTAGTTCTGGGCCTCAGGGTAACCTTCAATAAGCAAGGAAGTGATAGTTTTTTTCTCTCAGTCTAGGTAAATTTAGACATCAAACACCAATTAAATTGCATTTCTTCCATGACTGTGGGTTTAATCAAATTAGATCGCTCTCCCTCTCCCTCTCCTTCCCCTTTTCTTTCATGCACATGTGTGCACACACATATTTCACTTTACATGTTTTTTAACTATCGGCGGCTTTTCTCTACTCATCTTTGGATACTGAGGATTTGGATTTCTATACTTCTGTTTATAGTACCATTACGTGAAATAAAATAAAAATAAAAATACCTAGCATGCAAAAAGTTTCCAAAGTAAAGTTTTAATGCAGTCTCATGGTCTTAACCTGTACCCCATATTTGCTTAATAGGCAGAGACTGGATCTAATGCGAGAGATGTATGACAGGGCAGGTGAGGTGGCCTCCAATGCCCAAGACGACAGCGAGACGACCATGACAGGCAGCGACCCGTTTTACGATCGGTTCCACTGGTTCAAACTTGTGGGAAGGTATGTCACGTCTTTGTTGCTTTTTAAAAATGAGTGAGAAGTACCTTTGACCTTTTAAATGTCAGTAGAAAGTATACAGGGGTAAGGAGTTCATAGGACTTCTCAGGCTGGGGTCATAGCTCACCACGGATGTTCCAGGTTCAATTCCTAGTAGGATCAGAAGAAAAATACAAACAAACCAAAAAAACCACCTCCTCTCTGAATCTTACCCACTCAGAAGCACGGTGTTGTTTAAAGCATTTACTTCGGTTTCACTCAGTCTGCGTAGTTTTTATGTCCAGCTTTTTAGCCAGCATATTTGACAGTTGTCCTGGACTCCTAACTTTCTGACAACATGTTTCATAGTTGATCAAAGAAGACTGAGAAGAAAAAGAAAACGTTTCTGAATCCTGTTTGCTTTCAGTAGACATCACAGTGTGGGTTACCAGACTGCAGTTGTTACCCAGAACCTGACTGGTCCTCCATGATTTGTCTTAGGAAAATTTGAGAAGAATTTGTCTCGCTTTAGTCATTGCCCAGGGCAGGTTAACTGCACACCACTGTGGCCTCTTCAGGCTGTGCAGGATTCTGTGGAAACAAACGTGACTGCAGCGGCGCTGAGAACTCGGTTCTCAGGTTTCACATGGGGACCAGGGGTTGCGAGTGTTCGAGAGGGGTTTATGTTCTTATGTGGGTGGGTGTTCTGCCTGCATGTGTATCTGTGCCATATGCATGCTGATACCCACCAAGGCCAGAAGACGGCACTGAATCCCCTGGAACTGACCTTACAGGAGGCTGTGAGCTACTCCGTGGGTCCTGGGAACCAAATCTGGGTCCTTCTGCAAGAGCATCCAGTGCCTTTAACCACTCAACCACTTCTCCAGCCCCAGGAAACGGGGACTCTGAGCTTAGCGGTTTCTGAGTTCTGAGTTGCTCTTTATTGTAGATGCCCTGGACGGTGTGTGGAGGAGCCACTGCAGTGGCGTTGCTGGGGTCAGCCATTTCCACTCCACCCTGAGAGTAGACTAGGGTTTGCCGGAGTGGGTTGTCCAGACACATCCCACTCAGGCACAGGCTGCTCCAGCACACAAGGTTTTCGTCCATTTGGTTTTCTGTTCCGAGATGATGAGAGAACGCAAACACTATGGCCCTGTTTCTCTCCTGAGTGGCTCCTGGAGGCCGGGGCGCTGCTCCTGTGTAAGCCGGAGAACGTAGAAGTTTTGCAGAGGAGCATTCCCTGAGATGTCTGCTCACGGTTGCTCTTTGCTGCCCTGAGCTGAGGGTCTGTCCTGAGGTCTCTTCGGCCTGCGCCCGTTCCCTTTACCTGGGCTGTGCAGTTTCTGTTCATTTAGCGTTTGCTTTTCTATTTGCTTTCACTGTGTTGATTCTGCCAGTGCATTCTGTCCTGTTGGCACTTGAGCATCCTGTTTAACCAACTATTCCTCTCTCCCTGCCTGTGTTAATCGGCGTCTTACCTGGTGTCTAGCTCCCCTATTTTCCACGGCTGTGTGAATGAGCGCCTTGCCGACCGCACACCCTCCCCCACTTTTTCCACGGCCGATTCCGACATCACTGAACTGGCTGACGAGCAGCAGGATGCCATGGAGGACTTTGATGATGAGGCCTTCGTGGATGACACCGGCTCTGACGCAGGGACGGAAGAGGGATCAGAGCTCTTCAGTGATGGGCATGACCCATTTTACGACCGATCCCCTTGGTTCATTTTAGTAGGAAGGTTGGTGAGGTCATTGCGAGAAAGGCCAAAAGGGACCAGCTCTTGTTCTAAATGCCTCTGTGCAGTTTTGGCTAGAATGCCCAGGCCTTATCCACACAGCACAGTCTACTTAGTACTCCATACAGCAGCTTATGAAGCAAATTGCCCAGTAATTTAGCTAGGACTCAGAGGTAGTTGTCTCAGTTAATGTTACTGTGGTCCAGAGGCTTCATCTCTAAAGGAATGTGGTTAGCAAAGCATAAGGGATAAAACTAGCAGGGGCAGAGCAAGCCCAAGGCCAGGCTGAAGGGTGTGTGGCACCTCAGAAGCTAAAGGGAAGTAATAGACTTGGTCATCAGTAGAATAGCAGTGCCTAGCTCTCCCCTGTGGTAATGACTGCTGTGCTGTGTTCTGAGCCTATGTGGGGTTTCTGACGAATCTCAGGAAGTTCTCACCTCTGTCAGTATTTGTTGGTGGCACACAGAACTGCTTTATGTTGAGGTCGTTGTCACTGGCTGCTGCTGTGCATTTCCCTCTGTCAGAGATGCGTAGGTTCCCCATATTTCTACCATCCACATCCACTCTTCAGATTAAAGGAATTTTAAATTTGGCAGTAGAAGGCTCGCTGCCCTAAGTGGGTGTGGTGGTGCGCACGCGCAGTCGCGCACCTGGGGCGGAGGCAGGAGTTAGGAAGTCAGGGTTATACTCAGCGTTAAGTTATACATGGTTTGCAGCCAGCTTGGGGTATAGGATGCCCTGTTTCAACCAAACAGAACAAAAAGATAAAGAGCAGTGATGCCTAAGAAGCACATACTGCCCAAGCCGTCTACAAACAAGGGACCCACCCCTGCTGAATGGTCAGCACCAGTTACACGACAGTGCAGCGAGCCTCTGACACAGCAGACACAGGACTAAAGCCTCGTTGTCCTGTGGTGTCGGACACTGGAGAAGATAATGGAAGAGCGGAAAGAAAAGCTTTCAGACAGACATGAATACCTAAGTTAATATGGCAGACCCTCCATGAACAGATGTGCTGAGGTCACATCATCACATGTGTGCTGTGGTGTGTGCCCAGTGTTCGGGTTTTAGAGGACTCGGTCACTGATATTAAAACTAAGGAAAGCACTGCAGACGGTGCTTCATTCTCTGGATTTCTGTGTCCCTCGGTGGATTTCCATTCTAAGATCGGCAGGCACTTAGAACCAGGTTTTGATCACTGGCATAGTCACTTGGCTCCTAAATCTGTGGCTGTGGTCTACAGCATCTCACTGTGGAGTGGACAGCGTCACCCTATGTGACCTGGTCCAGAGAATCCAGACACAGTGGTCAGGACAACCAAAGAGCCTTAAAATCCTTTTCCCTCATCATTTATACTCTATTGTCCATACTAGCAAAGTGAATATAGCCGTTAGTCCTTCTGCCTAGGACCAGGCAGGGGGCACATGGCAGAGGCAGGCAGATACCTGTTCAACAGCCCGGTCTACACAGTGAGTTCCAGGACAGCCAGAGCTGCATAGTGAGACCCTGTCTCAAAAGAAAGGAAGCAAGGGAAGGGAGGGAGGGAGGGAAGGAAGGAGAAGACTTTGGCCTTGGAGCATGTGCATCGTGAGTCAGCCTTATGAGAGCGTTAAGACAGAGTCCTCCCTGATGGGCACACTCACTGGGTCAGTAAGGTGTGCACTTGTATGGAGCTGTGGCCTCAGGAGGTGATGCTTCCATTTGTCTGGATTTCTGGGTTCTAGAACGAACACTGTCTTGCCAAAAGGAACTTGAGGTGTTGGTGATGTGGCTGGGGTGAATTTAGTGGTAATTTTCTGCGTTCAAATCCTACCACCAGGCAAAATGATACTGGGAGAGGTGAAGGAATAGCAGTCAGGAGAGGGAAGAAGAGTTCTCCATTTTTGCCGTCAGCCATATTTGTCCAGAAGAACAGCAGCATTCCGCTGGGCAGTAGGGCTAGGCTGTGTGAGAGGGGTAACTGCTCTTTCCGTAACCGCTGGTATCAGAGTTCCCTATTGGCTATAACTGTAACTCTAATTCCCGTGTAAAGTTTGCATGGTCCTTTGAATTCCATTTATAGCTTTTCCTCTTGGCCATGGCTGTCTGGTGAGTCTTTGTATCAAGAGTAAAAGAGCTTGTCCCTTTAGCTATTCTCTTACAGCATGTCGGGATGTCATGAACCGTCGTCATGACTTGGGGTGAAATGGAAAACAGATGTTAGTCTTCTGGGCCAAAGGGGGCAAAAGATGGGTAGTCTGTAACCTTTCCCAAGTACCTAATCTGACCTCTTGTCTGCAAGTACCACTGTAATTATGCTGACTTTCTTTATGTTGACAATTAGTTTTTCTTACTGATGTAACTTCACATCATTTTCTGCTAATGTGTCTTACATCCTCTCCCCTCTCATCCCCATTCTCCTTCAGTCTGCTAGGTCAAAGTATAAGGATGTTCAGTACAGAGTCAGTCATGGCACACTAGCGTAAAGCGTCACAGGAGAGCCTGTATACAGCGTTGAGCTAAAGGCTGTATTCTGATAACACGACAGAGAACCGTCTAATGCGTGCATCCATGTATCGCAGGCCAGTGCCTCCGCCTTACCATGGGCTCTTTTCTAAAGTGGAAGTGTGCAGTAATGCCTTACTGCTTCTGGGAAAGCCTTTGCCGTGGGTAGCAGGGATTCTCACCTTTTTTAAAAATGTATTTTTATTTTTTAAATAAGTTTGGTTTTTTTTAAAGATTTATTTATTTTAATTATATGAGGACACTGTAGCTGTCAGACACAGAAGAGGACATCGGATCCCATTACGGATGGTTGTGAGCCACCATGTGGTTGCTGGGATTTGAACTCAGGACCTCTAGAAGAGCAGTCAGTGCTCTTAACCTCTGAGCCATCTCTCCAGCCCTGGATTCTCACCTTTTGATGTGCAATCCAGTGTTATTTTTATGATGACATGCCTGTGGATATATGTTTTTAAAACCAGCAATTCTTGGGCTAAGGACACTGTTTGGCGGTACAGTGCCTGCCTAACATGTCAAGGTCATACAGAACACAGGCACAGCAGCGGTTTTATTTTTTCTAATAATTATACTTAACATAGTAAAATTAAGCAATGGCAGAAACGTTAAGTGCTCTGTGTACTTCATTTCCATCATAACTTTGCTCTTGAAAAATCAACCTAGTATACAGTTAGGTGGCTTGCTTGTCTGTCCCTTGTAGGACCTATTTTTCTGAAAAGCTTCTTATCTTCTGTGTAAAAATAAAAAACAGTTCACATTCCTGGTTTCTTTTTCTTTTTCTTTTTTTAAGATTTATTTATTTTATTTATAAGTACACTGTAGCTGTCTTCAGACGCACCAGAAGAAGGCATCGGATCCCACTACAGATGGTTGTGAGCCTCCATGTGGTTGCTGGGATTTGAACTCAGGACCTCTGGAAGAGCAGTCAGTGCTCTTAACCGCTGAGCTGTCTCTCTAGCCCTACATTCCTGGTTTCTAATATACATAGATATTCACTTACCAGATATTTATTGAGTGTATTTACTGTAAGCCTGGCCCTCTCAGATAGGTGAGCAAATCCAGAGATGGTTCCCATCTTCACAGTCTTACCGTCTGGTGAGTGATGAAGACACCAAGTAATAATCACATAAGTCCAAATCGTAACCACTATGAGAAAAGAATTGTGTGTGTCACTTGAGCTGTACAGTGTTGGGAGGACCTGTGGTGAGGTAGCATCTCCAGTGAGATCCAAGCGTGGGCAGAGCATCAGTGCCGAGAGCACTCCCGGAAGAGACATGCCAGGGCTCTTACTGCTCCAGTCACTGTACATGGCGGCTCTGACTGGATGCCAGAGGCAGGAGTGTACTCTGCGTGTGTGTTAACTTTGGAAGTGAAATCAGCCATTTGGTTCCCCATGCTAAATTCTTAGAATTTTAACCTCAGTCACAGTAGTGGTGCCTGACCCTATTTGTAATTACTTTGTAAATTACATTTTCATTCACAAGTTTCTGTTCAGCAGAAGTTTAACTGTCTGTGTTAGCATTCCCTCCCTTGCTTTGGAGCAGACTGAAAGGGAAGTAGACATGGTGGTACTGTTTCCTGTTCCTTTGCAGCTACTTTAGTTTGCTTTTCATTCATACTTCATTTATGTTCTTAAGTATTATTGCTGTGATGGATTTGACCTGTTTTTGTAATTGCTTCTATTGTTTTGAGTTGAAATCCCAAGTATTCACCCCTTCATCCTTCTCTCCTTGTAACTTACATAAATGTTAGGACAGGCGATGCAGCCGACAGCCCTGTGTGTCAGGTTTAGTTGTCTCATTTCCCGGTGTGGCATTTACTCTTCTGCCTTTTGTTTTATGTGCAAAGATCAGCGTATACCAAGTGAGAAGCAGAGCAGTGGGGATTAGAGTCCACTTGTCCATCCTGGGAATGAGAGCTCTTAAGATTTGTGTTCTAACTGCTTTAAAAACAAACCAGTAAGACAGGTGAGAGGGCTGAGTGGTGACAGCCTTTACTACCAAGCCCGACTACCTGACTTTGGTCCAGGCGACTCACGTGGTGGAAAAAGCACAGACCTTAACACGGTTGTCTTCCGTCCTCCACACTCTGTGGGCATGTCCTCCCCTCACCTACAACACACACAAACACACACATGGACACTCACACACACACATGCAGAGGCAGACACGTGCATGCACATATGTACATACAATTGAAAAGAATCTCTACAAAATAATGAACTTTTAAAAGCAAAAACAGGATAGGACTTAGTTTGTTAGACATATATTAGGTGTCGGCCAGGTTTGGCAGCTCAGATCTGTAATCTCAGTTACTTGGAAGCTGAGACAGAAGGATTGAGAAGTTTAAAGCTTGCCTAAGCTACAGAGTGAACTCAAAGCAGGCCTACGTAACTTCGTGAGACCCTGTCTCGGTAGAAGCCTGGGGGCAGTAGTTGAGCGTGAGGACTTACATGGTTAAGTGTGAGACTCCGAGTCTCTCTCCTCTGGCCCCCAAAGAAGGAAACACAAGGAGGCAGGAGAGACCTGCAAATTCCCTTTTATTTACAATTTTGGTTTGAGGTTCAAGGGCAACTCCACAGGGGCCAGCCAAGTCCTCTGAGGACTTAATGTTAATTCCCACTCAGTCTCCAGCAAGCTCACTTCCCAGAATATCTGGCTACATCCCCTTTCTGCCTACATGGCTGGTCCTCACACCTTTTTAATCGTCCTTTAAGTAAAACAAGACTCTGTGCTGGGATGTAAAACCCATTTTACAGCTACTAACCGTTCTTCACTCGGATCCCCCTTAGCTCTTGGTTTCTGTTTTGCCTACGGATCTATTGGTGCAGCCTTGTTCTGAAGAGTAAGCTCTTCAGTGGGCGCCTCTCCTTGGCAGCACTCCCTACTTGAACATTTCCTTCCAAGTGTCGCTCTTCTTCCCAAGGTGCAGTGTCTTGGTAGAGTAATTTGGTGTACGTTGGTCTTTGTCAGCTGCTCTGCCGTGCTTCTGCACAGCTCATGTGTTGACGACACACCTGGAAGCCATCGAAGATCAGAACTCAGCTGAGAGGGGGGAGGCAGAGAGCCCTCAGCCTCTCCTTCCTCAGATGTTCTGATGTTTGTCTGGGTTTCTGTCCACAGGGCATTTGTGTACTTGAGCAACCTGCTGTATCCAGTGCCCCTGATTCACAGGGTGGCCATCGTCAGTGAGAAGGGGGAAGTGCGGGGCTTCCTTCGAGTGGCTGTGCAGGCCATTGCAGGTGAGTTAGAGAGAGCTGACCTTATCTAAATGAGAGCTGGGGTTCTTCCCCATAGGAGAAGCAGGCTAGGGGCTGGAGCAGTGGCTCAGCAGGTAAGAGCACTGACTGCTCTAACAGAAGACCCAGGTTCAATTCCCAGCACCCACATGGCAGCTCACAACTGTCTGTAACTCCAATTCCAAGAGATCCAACACCCTCACACAGACACACATGTAAGCGGAACACCAATGAACATAAAATAAAATTTAAAAAGAGAAGAAATCATAGAAAAAGCAGGCTAGGTTCTTGATGCAGGTGACACTTGAGTCACATACATGAGTGGTAGTGTGTTTGTTCAACTTGGGGAAGGCCTCCATTCTTTCCTTTCTATTAGCTTTATCCCACCGCCATCCCAGCTCTTAAGTGTCATGATTTCACCTTAGTCTGGGACATTGCTGTTTTAGGACAGCTGGCGGGTAATATAAGTAAAGTCTCAGATTGACTTTGTGAAAGTGACGAGCGGTTTAGACTGGCATAGTGGATTGTGTGGTTTGAAGCCAGGCCAACCCCATAGTAAGCCCCTCCTCCCACGTGTGCTTTCATTCACTGCTGGCTTTCTTTCTACTTAGCGGATGAAGAAGCTCCTGATTATGGCTCTGGAATTCGACAGTCAGGAACAGCTAAAATATCTTTTGATAATGAGTACTTTAATCAGGTAAGAAGTATTTGGGAAAGAAGGAGCGAACACCTTGAGGAGAGAAAAAGAAGTAAATGGTCTTATGAGCAAAGCATGCAGTGCTGGCACACAATCCTCTGGTCTTCAACTCTAGCCATTCTAAGACGCTGGTTATACCACAGTTACTCAGTGAAATACGGATGTGTCTAACACTTCCAAAGATGAAAATGCTTGAGCACATTGCCTTCTCTCAGACAATTCTTAGTCCATTTAAGTATTAATTTGCAAAAATAGTTTGTTGTACAAATAAAAATATTATTTTTGTACAAACAAAAGTCAGTTAGGAAATGGGAGAGCAGGCCCTTACCTCACCGTGCCTTACTTTCAGAGTGACTTCCCTTCAGCTGCAATGACTCGTTCTGGTCTGTCCTTGGAGGAGCTGAGGATTGTTGAGGGACAGGGCCAGAGTTCTGAAGTCATCAGTCCTCCAGAAGAAGTCAATCGAATGAATGACTTGGGTATGTAGACAGATGACTGTCACTGAGGAGATTCTCACTGGGAAAGCATTGGGTGCCACAGACAAGCAAGATAATGGCTTTGGTTGACTAGAAACAGGAAGAACGCCCGCTCCTCCTCTTTATGTTACTTGAACCATGTGCCACTTAACTCTTCAGATTTGAAGTCGGGCACTCTGCTGGACGGGAAGATGGTGATGGAAGGATTTTCCGAAGAGATTGGTAACCACCTGAAACTGGGCAGTGCGTTCACTTTCCGAGTCACTGTGCTCCAGGCCAGTGGGATCCTGCCGGAGTATGCAGACATCTTTTGTCAGTTCAAGTAAGTCACCTATGGTAGTTAACTTCTCTGTTTCCATGGTAGAATACCCTGACGAAAAGCAGCCTGGAGAAGAAAGGTTTAATTTAGGCTACAGGTTCAGTGGGGCAGAGTCCATCATGCAGAAAAGGCACGGCGGTGTGAGCAGGAGACGAACTGGTCTCATTTTCATTCACAGGCAGGAAGCAGAGAGAGAGAACAGGAAGTGGGTTGTGGCTACTAGGAATGAACGTCCCCAGCAGGGCTCTCCTCCTTCCTAACCTCCCAAACAGCTACCAACTGGGGACCAAGTGTCCATGCATGGGGACATTTCTCATTCAAAAGATACGCATTGCCCTTTCTCTGTGCCCATCTAGCAAGTTGTTAACTGCAGAGATGTCTGTCCTTCTTTCTGTAGAGTGCTTTACATGTGTGAAAGATGAAAGCTCTTGAGAGATAAAACAAGTCCCTGAGAGAGCACTTTGGTCACTCGAGATGAGACTAGTAGTCAAGCCCCATGCAGGAATTAGTCAGGGTCCCAGGAGTCTACACCACATCCCGCCAGAGCACTCTGCGCTGTCTCTGTATTCCAGGAACGTGGTGTCTGATCCAGAGGAGCCTGCTAGTCTTCAGTGCTTTTCATGCTGAAATGTCTTCTTAAAAAACCAGGCAAATTGTCTTCCCAACAGTTTTACATATTTAGCACTTTGGAAAAAGGAAATGTATATGATGTAAAGAAAAACCATCACTGTACGAAGTGTGTGGAGGAGATGCGGGTAGGCATGTAAGGTTACCAGTGCCACTGAGACGGCGGCTCAGGCCCACTTGTGCTCATGGGCACCTCTGGCAGACGTGGTATGTAAGGCCAGGAGAAGAAAAACTAGAGTGCGGGTGGTGGAACAAGAAGGGAAGGAAAGGTACAGGCATAATAATAATAATAATAATAATAATAATAATAATAATAATAAAAAAAAACAGAGATACCAAGGGACTGGAGAAAAGGCGCAATCATTAAGAACACTGCCTACTCTGCCAAAGGACCTGGGTCCAATTACCAGGCACTTACCTAGGGCACACGGCTATTTGTAACACAGTTCCAGAGACTGTGAGTCCCTCATCTGGCCTCTGTGGGCACAATGCACTTGCATATGGTACACCAATAAATATAGTAAAATGGGCTGGAGAAATGGCTTAGTGGTTAAGAGCACTGGCTGTTCTTCCAGAGGTTCTGAGTTCAATTCCCAGCAACCGCATGATGGCTCACAACCATCTGTAATGGGATCTGATGCTCTCTTCTGGTGTGTCTGAAGACAGCTATAGTGTCTTCACTGTATATAAATAAGTAAATCTTTAAAAAAAAAAGTAAATACAGTAAAATAATAAACACATAAACAATTTTAAATGTGTGTATTTTTTAAAAGAGTTCAGAAAAGATATTGCATAAGCCTGGAATGCAGAGTGCACTGTACAGATCGCTAGTGATCTGGAGCACTCGGCAGAGCACTGTCACCCTCAGACCTGGAGAACTGATGTGAAAGTCAACAGCAAACTACGACACTTTCCTGCTATTCCAAATCTTTCCCCCTTTGGGCACTGGAGTCTGGCTCGGTGGTTAAGAGCACTCACTGCTCTTGGAGAAGACCCCGGTTCGGATCTCAGCATCCACACGGTGCTTCACAACCTTAACTCCACCCCTTCTGAGCACCTGAGACACCAGGCATGTATATGACACATATGCGTACATTGAGTACACATGCATAGGTTCAAGCAGAACACTCATACACTTAAATCTAAACATTTTCTTTTTTTTTTTTTTTTTTTTTTTTTTTTTTTTTTTTTCCGAGCTGGGGACCGAACCCAGGGCCTTGCTCTCTCTAGGCAAGCGCTCTACCGCTGAGCTAAATCCCCAACCCCTAAACATTTTCTTTAAAAAAAAAATCTTCTTTATGCCATTTAACCTTTTAGAGTGTCATCTGTGTGTCAAGCCCTGTGGGCAAACACTTGCCACCTGCTGGAGAAACAGGCACACAGTGGTGCGTCACTGTCACTTTTGAGGAGAAGTAGGTCCCTGCTGCCATCAGAACATAAAACCATGAGGTTTATGTCAGGAGATTTCCTGGAAGAGATGGCTTTTGAGCATCTCTGGTCTAGATAGTAGGCTCCTAGGCCAGTCTCCCAAGGGCAGTTTTACTGTTCTCTCAGAGGCTCAGATTTGCCAAGTTTTCTGTATATAATAGGATTTTAATTTTAACAAAACAAATGAACAAAAGCTTCTACAAAAGAACAATGCTTTATACTTTTTTTCAGGGGACGTGGGTGGGTTTGCTTGATGTGGGGTCTTGGTGGAGCAGGTGTATTCATTTACCTTTTAGGTTTTTGGGGTAGGTTTGTTCTTTTTTTTTTTTTTTCCGGAGCTGAGGACGGAACCAGGGCCTTGGGCTTGCTAGGCAAGCGCTCTACCACTGAACTAAATCCCCAAACCCAGGTTTGTTCTTTTGTGGGTTGGGGTTAGACTTTTTTTGGTTTTTGGGTTTGGGGTAGGTTTGTTCACTTGGGTTTTGGGTTGGAGGGGTAGTTGGCTTGTTTTAAAACAGGGATTCTCTGTGTATCCCTGGCTGCCTGGAACGTCTATGCAGACCTCAGTGGCCTTGAACTCTGCAATTCTCCCCCCTCTCCTTCTTGAGTGCTCATATTACAGTCGTGTGCGCCACATCCTGCTACAGATGTGTTGACTTCTTTACCTTCTGCGAGTCATGCTTGTGTATATGGCCACTTACATAAATAGCCAGGCTGGTTTAATTTTTCAGCTAGTTTTGAGTCTGAAGTACCATCTGTATGGTATTGAGAATGCTGACACAGAAAGAGGTAATCATTTGGCTCAGTAAAAACAAACAAACAAACAAACAAATGTGCTTTGTTCTTACGCTTCCAGCTTGAGTCCAAAGAGCTCTTAAACAGGTTCTGTCAGACACAGTAGTACTCCAGTGCTTAGAGGCAGGAGCAGATGGGTCTCTGTGAGTTTGGGGCCAGCTTGACCTTCATAACGAGACTCAATGAAACACAATGAGATTCTGATTAATTTTGATGCACTGTTCATCTGTCTATCTTTTTATTAAGCTTTTTGCATCGGCATGACGAAGCGTTCTCCACTGAACCCCTGAAGAACAACGGAAGAGGAAGTCCCCTGGGCTTTTACCATGTACAGAATGTGAGTAATGGGGACATTTTGCCACTTATCTCTCCGGTTTATGTACCCTGATATTTTGGCTAAGGGAGGATGATCGTGTGATGCATGAGCTGTTTGGTGTGCTTGAATAGGGGAGCTTTGCAGAGAGAATAAAGAGTAAAGATTGTGGCCAGGGCAGTAAGGTAGTCTGCAGAGGAGAGCAGCCACGCTCTTACCAAATTATAGGGGCCCACTGAGTGTGTGCGTCTAGTGTCCCAGTCAAATGTTCCATTAGTTTGAATATGAATTTTTAAGGAATGTTTGTATCTTAGAAAAAAAGAAGCATGTTTACTGTAAGTTTTGATAAGTAACGTAGTATCCTATAAACTCTAAGATACTTAATTATTGTTTACAAGTACTGTAGAGATATAATACCTCTGTAACTAAGCTGAGATTGGGAGCTTTTCCCTTGTGTCTAATTTAACTATTCATGTCCCCTACAACTCTCTGAATGCGTGAAGCAAGGACGTAGACTTTCCAACTTGCATGTAGAATTTCAGTCAACCTTCATTGAAGAGTCATCTTGGGAGTGGGGAGATGGCTCAGCTGCTATAAGCCCTTCCTGACAAGCCTGTGACCTGAGTTCAGTCCTGAGGACCCACACGCTGTCTTCTCATCCCCACATGGGCACCAGAGCACAAGCACCATGCACACAAATAAGTTAATTCAGCATCAAGCCAATGCCAGCGCCATCACAACACAGTGCTTAGGAAGGACTTGTGTTGTCCTGGTTCTGTTTTCTCTGCTGTCTCATCCTCACTTGCCCACCACAGACTGTCACAATCCCTGTGCCACAGCTGAGGGAACTCAGGCCCTTGCCTGGGTTACAAAGCTGGGAGAGGAAGGATAGGGCTTCAGCACAGTGAAGCGTGGCTCCTAACCATGCCTTGTGTTGGTCATCACTCATCACATCCACTCTGTAGAGAGAGAGACCCAGGCCAGGGTTGTAGAGTGCTCACCTCACATGCACATGTCCTAGGTTTGAACTCCAACAAAAACAAAAACTTTAAATATAGGAAGTCAGACAATCAAAATAAAATTAAAAATAGAGCATGAACTGTGGGGCTAGAGAGACGGCTCTGTGGTTGATTGTGTCTCACTCTTTTTTTTTTTTTTTTTTTTTTTTTCCGGAGCTGGGGACCGAACCCAGGGCCTTGCGCTTGCTAGGCAAGCGCTGTACCACTGAGCTAAATCCCCAACCCGTGTCTCACTCTTGTAGAAGGCCTGACTTAGGTTCCTAGCCCATGTCTGTTGGCTCATGACTGCCTATAACTCCAGCTGCAAGGGATCCAAAACCCTCTTCTGGCCTCTGAGGACATCCACCCACTCACATGCACTTATCCCAAACATAAACATACACAGTACCTATAATTAAAATAAAATATGTATTTGATAAATACTGACCAGTCATTTAATAAGCATCTGACTCATAAAACCACAGAAGTCCCCAAGGAGCTTAGAATTCATGAGGGGAACTATAGATATAAAGTGTGGAGACATGAGAATGAGTCAGTACATTCAAAAGGGAACATTTTCTATATGGAAAGATTTTAAGTGGCTTTTTTGTATGAGGGAGAATGGTTATGTAGAGAGAGAGGTAGCAGAAATAAAAGATGAGGAAAAGAAAAGCGGGTGTCAGACTTGGCGTTGCCTCTGCTCATAGGCCACAGTCAACACATGTTCTTACCTCTTACCAATCACCTGGGCTTTGGAGGGAAAGCCTTTCTAGCAGATTCCTGGCCATTCCTCGGAGAAAGCAGGTAGAGAGAGCAACAATGAAACAATGAGCAGAGGCAGAGGAAGGGCAATTCTGCTGCACCATGGAGAGTCTAGAATGCAGAAGCTTGGTAAAGCGGCATTAGAATGAGGAGCAGAGGAAAAGCTGTCTTGTGCAGTCACACGCCCAGCACGTACAGGACACCTGACAGCTGACGGCTGCTAGAAGCACACACGTGTGCCTGCCTGTCCTATTCTTACCCTAACCTCACTGAACGTTCTTCTTACTAGATTGCAGTGGAGGTCACCGAGTCATTTGTGGACTACATCAAAACCAAACCCATCGTGTTTGAGGTCTTCGGGCATTACCAGCAGCACCCACTTCATCTGCAAGGACAAGAGCTTAACAGGTCTGCGTGAGACAAGCGAAGGCTTTGTTGTTGCTGCTCTGGTTTTTAGTTCCTTGCTTTCTGGAAAAGAACTCTTGAGGGATGCAGAATTGTCACTACTTGTCATAAGAAGAAAAGTTTATTAATAGAGTAGAAAGTTGGCACAGTAGAGCTAGAATGTGCGTGTAGTTGGTTCTGACAGCCTTCTTCATGAAGCAGAACTCAAAGTGGAGTCCTCACAGCTAATAAGATCAGTGATATAACTTCTGTTTGTTCTTGTTTTTGAGACAGGGTCTCTTTATGTAGCCCAGGCTGTCTTGCAACTCACTATAGAAGACCAGGCTATCCTCAAACTTAGAGATCTGTCTGCCTCTGCCTCTGCCTCTGCCTCTGCCTCTGCCTCTGCCTCTGCCTCTGCTTCTGCCCCTGCCTCTGCCTCTGCCTCTGCCTCTGCCCCTGCCCCTGCCCCTGCCCCTGCCCCTGCCCCTGCCCCTGCCCCCCCCCTGCCCCTGCCCCTGCCCCTGCCCCTGCCCCTGCCCCCCCTGCCCCTGCCCCTGCCAGGCTATCCTCAAACTTAGAATCTCTCTGCCTCTGCCTCTGCCTCTGCCTCTGCCTCTGCCTCTGCCTCCTGCCTCTGCCTCTGCCTCTGCCTCTGCCTCTGCCTCTGCCTCTGCCTCTGCCTCTGCCTCTGCCTCTGCCCCTGCCCCTGCCCCTGCCCCTGCCCCTGCCCCTGCCCCTGCCCCTGCCCCTGCCCCTGCCCCTGCCAGTGAGTGCTGAGTTAACGGTGTGAGCCACCATGCCTTTTATTGGTGGTAATGGCAGCACCAGTTGAAATTTAGAGGAGGACTTTTATCAAAATGTGTTGGTCTCTGTGTGGGATTGTGTTGGGTATCCCTTTTCCTAAGATTTAAGCAGTGGAATGCTGAGGGGTGGAGGGCAGGGGCATGCTCTGATTCCAGCCCTGGAAGCAGAGGTGGGCGGATCTCTGTGAGTTCGAGGCAAGCCTGGAAAAAAAAGGCAAAAACCCCCAAAGATTTAAACATTTTAAGCTTGCCATTATTTTTGACACTTAACTCTTTTCAGTCCTAACAATGTTTTCCTTTTCTCTTTGCAGTCCACCTCAGCCATCTCGAAGATTCTTCCCCCCACCCATGCCACTCTCCAGACCAGGTGAGCAGCAGCTGTGCTCTCTCTTGTGCACACATATATTCTGAACAATTTCCAGACAAGAAGAGAATCCCACCCGAATTCTTCTCTCTCTGTGCTTGCGTCCTGCTCCTCTTGTGTATTTCTGACAGGAGCAAGAGTGCTTGGCCCAGATCTGAGAAGTCAGAAATAATTAAGCTCTGTCTCTCTGCTCTTCTCATTCAGACTTTAATAATCTCCCCTCTTTCTTAAATCTCTCTGCTTTATATGTGATTACTTCTGTCAGTCATAACAGTCCTTTGCGTATTAAATTTATTCTGCGTGTTCAGCTTTATTGTGGAACCTTATTTTTGATTGACAGATAATAGTTGTCCATACTTAGGATACGGGATGATGTGTTTGTAACTGTATTCTTAGAGGCACCCACATATCTCAGTATAACTAGCATGTCCATACCTTAAGCATGACTCATTCGTTTGTGGCACATATATTCAAGTTCCTTCCCTGTAGCACTTTGTAACTGACAATAGATACCCTCTTATACAAGAGAGCACCAGAATTTGTTTCTCTTCCTTGAGCTTGTTTTCACTTTTCTTTATTTTTGTTCTTTTTCCTTACTGACCACTTTCCAAATCCCCACCCTTGCCCCATGCTCATTCTCCTTCCTGTCTATGTCCCATCCCCATCGGCCTTCAGACCATGAAAGAAAGATTGAGCTGATGCGGTTTCTCATGGCTGGCTATGTGAATGTGCATGTGTTGGATGCATTCTCTGAGCACGCCAATGTGCTTGCTTCCTCTGCTGTTGCCACCTTCCAGAATGAGGCCGATTCATTGCCGCCTTTTCTCTTTCCGCCAGTTCCCAGCTTCCAGCAGGAAAGGGTACCCAGACACCATGGTTAGTAGCTAAACTAGCTCTGCGTTAGACGTAGACCCGGCCTCCATGAAACACTGACGTCTCTGTTCCCGAGTTACTGTAGAGCTCTCGCATTGTCAGGACCACATCACAGTCCCTCCAGGAGTCAGGGAGTCCCTTACCTCTGTCTCTTTCACATTTCTCTGAGGATGAGATGCCCTGGTCTTCCCCCTGAGACAAGGTCTCTAGCCCAGGCTAGCCTTGAACTACTTTTATAGCTGCGGATGGTCTTGAACTTCTGACCTACCAGTCCCGTCTTACCTGCACATGTGTGTACCTCATACCCAGTTTACGGAGCGCTAGGGGTTAAACCTAGAGCTCACCTGTCCTAAGCAAGCGTCCTGTGTACTTAGCAAGCGTCACCCCTCCTGACACTTTTTTTTTTATATCTTTATTAACTTGAGTATTTCTTATTTACATTTCGACCTCCTGACACTTTTGTTTGTATTTTTGCAATAGTATTTCATATTTTGATTTTTTTTAAACTAATAGTTGGTTTTTATTAGTAGCGTTGCGAATCAAACCCCGGGCCTTGTGCCTGTTAGACAATCATTTTAGCACTGAGCTGTGTTCCTCCCACCTCCTCTCTTCTATCTTCCCCTCCCCTCTCTTTCCTGAGCACTTAGGGTTTGCTTATGTAGATGACTGCCAGAGCGGGAAGCAGCTTCCTTAATAGCAGCCCCAGCATTGTGAAGCTCAGCTGGGCGACTGCTGCCAGTGGGCTGTTCATTTGAGGAGCTCCGTGACTGCTAAAGCCCCTCATAGACGCCATGTGCTGGGTCTTCACAGTACTTTTCAAAGTAGTAGACTGAATATTATGATCCGTATTTTACCAGTTGAGGAGAGACTCACAGAGTAAGCAGCTTAACCGCAGACACATAGCTTTAGTATTGTTAGGACTGTGGGACTTGAATCTGAAAACAATGCACAACAGAAGGCTACTTTCAGATTCTCGTATTTACAGATCAGACTAATGGCCTCAGATCCGCCTGCACATTACAAGCATTGGAGAATTCCAAGTCCCACCCACAGACACACAGACATTATGATTTGATTCTCTGGGGTATAACCCTCGATTTGACCATCTTTAAAATCTTGGTGATTCTTAGATATGGGGAGGTCTGGGAGCTGTGGTTTGGCAGACAGCCCTAGTGACATGCCCTGGTGTTTCCCAAGCATCATCTTCCCAATATGGTTGTGATGTGATACCATGCCCAGATGGGAAACTCTGGAAAGCAAAGGATTTCTAGTGATCTGTAAAGCACATTTATTTTATATAAAAGCCTGTTTTCTCATGTTTAGAAACAGTGTTTTGAGACAGAGGACCTTAGTGCTCTGATTTAGACCCTGACACACTTAGTTCAACTTTCTCCTCTCAGAGATTGACATTAAAGATGCTTATATTTTTGCTGAGTAAACCAGGAATAGATTTTTGACTTGTTATAAAATGTTTTTAAAGTTCCAGCTACTAAGTTAAACACCATGAACAAAACCAGCCTTGGGCAAAGCATGAGCAAGTACGACCTTCTGGTTTGGTTTGAGATCAGTGAACTGGAGCCTACTGGAGAGTAAGTCCAATTTTGAATACATTTCAATCAAGTGTTCAGATTAGAGATAGAGCGCTGAGCCTGCTTGGGTTCCTGCATCCTTGTCTTGTCAAGTTCCTCTTCAGGATTGAATTGGTGCCTTGCTATACTTCTCTCCGATGAGGCGTTGCCAGAGGCCACCTGGTAGGGTTGATTAGCAACAGCAATATGGTGGGTGCCCGTGCCCTTGGTTGTGAGGGAAGACTCCACTGTGGTGGTTCTGTTAGGATTGGTGCACAGGACATGCCTCAGGTTCCCACGGAGGTCACTGGGGGCTGAGGAGAGGGGGCAGCGGATCTGGGCACCTGCTGCCAAGTCTGGCGGTCCGATTTGATCCCTGGGACATACACGGTGGAAGGGAGAACTTCACTTGTCCTTCTCCCTCCACACATGTGCCATGTAGTGTCGTGAGCACACACACACACACACACACACACACACACACACACACACACACATAAGCACACACACACACACACACACACACACACACACACATACACACACACACACACACACACACATAGCACACACACACATGCACACACAAGCACACACACACACACGAACACACACACACACACACACACTCGCACGACACACACACACACACACGACACACACACTCACAAGCACACACACACACACACACACACAGGCACACACACACACACACACACTCACAGGCACACACACACACTCACACACACACATACACACACACACACATGTACACACACACATGCACACACACACACACACACAAACACACACACACATGCACACACAAGCACACACCACACACACATGCACACACACAAATGAATAAATAATGCAATATTTTGAAATTAGAATACTAATCTCAATGAGGTCAGTGGATTAAAATTTTGTTTTATTTTATAAAAATTAATCCATGAATAAAATTTTCCACCTTGCCACTATTTGAGACCACCACGACATTGTAGGAAATTGTGTAGTACCTTTGGCCTGTACCTGTGTAAAACTCTCCAGTCATGTTGACCAGAGATACCCCTGAAAAAGAGCCACTCTCCTAAATTACCAGGGTCCATGAGCTGTGTTAGAGTAAATAATGAATGCAATCATTGCTTATCGTTGTATCTGAAATGCCTTGTGCAAAACACAAGAAAGAGAATCTACTCCTGAAACAGCCAAGCAGGTACCATTAGCCCAGGTTGTACATCAGTTAGCCCTCGTTAGGGAGTAACTGTACTGCAGTGTTCCTGTGTATGCTGCAGTGAGACACCATCAGTGATGATCAGCACCATTAACCGTTAGTGTCTGCTCTGCTTAGGACCCTGTGTCAAATAGAGCTCTGTAGCTGCTCAGTTGACAGTCGTCTGAAGAAGGTGACTTTCCACAGGCAGATCTGCAATGTTATCGTAGCTTCCATTATGAAGAAGTTGTTAAGTGTGGTTTCTACTAAAGTAATTGCCTTCTGTAGCTTTAGAGTTAGAACTGGAAATTACCTATTTCTTATTCCACTCAGTGCTGTGACAGTTATTCATTATTTACCGAATTATTATGCAGTGGACAGAGATGGAACAGAGAAGTCACCATCTTTCCACACTCCAGTCAGGCAGGGACGCTGAGACAGATCCGTGCAGGTGGCTCTGTGATGACGTGCCGCACCGGGCCAGACATGGAGCAGAGCATAGAACAGATTCCCCTTGGCTACAACCTAGGACGACTTGGCAGGTGAAGCAATCCTAACTTCTGTCTTCTGTGTTTTTATTTTTATAGGTATATTCCAGCTGTGGTTGACCATACAGCAGGCTTGCCCTGCCAGGGGACATTTTTGCTGCACCAGGTATTGACGTCTGAGACAGAACAATAGATTTCTCAGTTTTTCATCTCTATTTGGAGAGGGGATGTGGGAAGACATTTTTGTTTTGTCTCTTTTTTTAAAATCAGGGTAAAAAAAATACCTGGGAATTGAAGAATTGAATACAAAACATCAAATACTGTTTCTATTTGTATTAGAGTTTTGTGGAGTAACAACTTAGAATCAATCTCTCTCTTTCTCTCTCTCTCTCCTTTCCCTCTCTCTTTTCCCTCTCTCTCTCTCCTCACCCTACACACACACATACACACACACACACACACACACACACACACACACACACACACACACAAAAGGGGTGATGATTTACTAGAATAACTTGCATGCAGCTAGTCCAATAATCCAGTAGTTGCTCCATGCACAAAACTGAATGTCTCAGCTTGTCCTCAGCATACGCTGGAGTCCACAAGATGTAAACTGTAATGCCTGTGAAGGAATGGACTTGCTAGGAAGGGCAAGAACAAGCAGGCAGAGAACAAGGCGTCCTTCTTCTGTGACCTTCTATAGAATGTATGGCCCAGATATGGACAGGTCTTCCCGCCTCTAAAGGTCTGGAATAGCTGGCTGGTGGTGGCTTGTGCCTTTAACCCAGCATTTCAGAGGCAGAGGCAGGCCGGTCTCTGTTAGTTAGGGACCTGCCTGACCTACAGAGCTAGTTCCAGGATAGCCAAGGCTACACAAAGAAACCCTGTCTCAAAAATAACAACAAAAAAATCTGGATTAAAGGTTTGTATTCCCACTTCAAAGAAATAGATCTTCCCACTTCAAATTATTTTATTAAGCAAAAATACAATATGTATAAATATATTTTAGAATAGCTCTTGTGAGAAACGGTCTGGGGGAGGCCCTCTAAGACTTCATCCTTGACAGAGTTACTATTAGTTGGTGATTACTACAAAAGCCTCTCTCCTTTATGGATATAGACACGGGTAAGTCGTCCAAGGCCCTGCACACGGCCCTTACCAAACACTGTTCCGCATTAACTGTGTGGTTGGTGAAGCTAGGAAGGTGACAAGGTGGGAGCATTAGGAAGAGTGGGAGAGAGGCAGTGTACATAGCTATGGTCAGAACACAGTGTATCAATGTATGGAAACGATGAAGGTCAATCACTACCCTTTGTGCTGCTCTCATACAATATTCTATATGGTTCATGGTTGTGTCTCAATGTCAGTCTTTCAGTTTTGTATTAATTCATTTGAGACAGATTTTTACTCTGCCCTTCCACCTGGCATCCATCCTGGTGTGACTCTTGTGCTCTCGCCTCAGCCTCTGATCATTGGCTTAGCAGCTCCGAGCCACCATAACCTGGCAATGGTTGTTTTTTTAAATGTATTTATATATTACGTACGCAGTGTTCTGCCTGTGTGTATGCCTGCAGGCCAGAAGCCAGCACCAGCTCTCATTACAGATGATTGTGAGCCATTATGTGGTTGCTGGGAATTGAACTCAGGACCTCTGGAAGAGCAGTCAGTGCTCTTAACCACTGAGCCATCTCTCCAGCCCCCGCAATGGGGGTTTGTTGACTTGCTTTTTCTGGTCTTGTTTTGGTTTTGGCTGTATAGGTCATTAAATCTGAACCCCTTTTTGTATTAGGCAAGTACTCTACCACTGAGCAATGTCCTTGACACTGTATTTTTGTAATAGAGTCTTGATGTGTGGCCCAGGTCCTTGAATTTAAGAGATCCTCCTGCCTCAGTCTTCTAAGTACTCGGATTACAGGCATGTGCCACCGAGTATCGCAAGAAGGTTTTCATGAGGTTGATGGTGAAAGTCTGAATAGATTAAAACCACGCTTTTTAAATGTACACTACTCATTTGGTAAAATAATATCCAAAGCCTAGTGTGTCACTACACTTTTATAATCCCAGCATTCAGGATGCAGAGCAGAATGATGAATTCAATGGCGGTCTTAGCTTCTTAGTAATTCCTGACCAGTTTGAGCTACATAGCAAAATCCAGTCTTTTAAAAAAAAAAATTGAGCCAATGCTCAAAACTACTTCTTGTCCAGGTATCCATGTTGCAGCAAGCTCCATCTCCCTATTACAGGGTCTCAATCTGTTTCTGCCTTCCCCACCTTTGTGTGTGTCTCTGTCTGTCTGTCCCAGCCCCACCTCCACCTCTCTCTCTCTCTCTTTCCCAGGATGTGTGAATTCATCTGGCCTCAAGCTTCATCCTGTGATTACAGGGGTGAAACTACAAGGCGTCTCTTAAAACCAGATCAGCAGATGGTTTGTTCATTTCTAATACATTCTTCTAAATTGTAATTTTGATCCGTTGCCCAGGGCATCCAGCGACGGATCACAGTGACTATTATCCATGAGAAGGGCAGTGAGCTCCACTGGAAAGATGTCCGTGAGCTGGTGGTAGGTGAGTACAGTCAGCTGAGGGAGATGTCATCACTCTGCTGAGTGCAGGGGAGGTGTGCAGAACTGGAGACCACAAGGTGAAGAAAGTAGACCCCTTGAGTTTGAGGCTCTCTTTCTTTCTTGGTGGGGGGAGGAGGCTCAAGACAGGGTTTCTCCATGTAGTCCTGCCTGTCCCGGAACTCCCTCTGTAGACCAGGCTGGCCTCGAACTCAGAGATCTGCCTGCCTCTGCCTCCCAGTGCTCGGACTAAAGGTGTGTGTCACCGCTGCCCTACAGGTTTGAAGCTCTCGAGTGCTGGGTGTGGCTTAGGAGAAGAATGATTATCTAGTACATGCAAGGTCCTGGGTTCAATTGAGGGGGGGGGAATATATATGTAGGCATGCTAGTCAAATGCCCTTCCACTAAGACGTAGTACTGATGATTGAACCGGGGTCTTACACATGTTCTACCACTAAGCTGCTCCCTCTTACTCTCTCTTTTTTTTTTTTTTTTTTTAAGATAGTATGTCCCTAAGCTGTCCAGGCTGGCCTTGAACTTGTGGTCTTTCTGCTAAGTAGTTAAAATGATAAGCCTGTGCCACCAGACCTTTTGATTTAACAAAGTTATATCTTATTTTTTAAGGTGCTCACCTTCTGGTTTCTTTATCCCTTCTTTTAGGTCGGATTAGGAATAAACCTGAGGTGGATGAAGCTGCAGTTGATGCTATCCTTTCCCTAAACATCATCTCTGCTAAGTCCCTCAAGTCTTCTCACAGCTCCAGCAGGTAGGTACTCCGTGCCACACAAGTGTCAGCTGCTGCTGTCTGATGGACTCACACCAGATTCCCTGTTTGCGGTGACCCCTGGTGCAAACGAAGACAGCAATTTCCTTTTCACTTCAAAGATCTGCTGTGGTGCTGTACCCCTTAAATCCACCTTTGGGAGGCAGAGATTGGAGGGTCTCTGAGTTCAAGGCTGACTTCGTCTACATAGGAAGCTGCAGGGCAGCCAGGACTACGGACTCCATAGAGAGATTGTATCTTTAAATAAACAAATTCTGGGCTGGAGAGATGCCTCAGCCATCCGTTAAAGGCTAGGCTCACAACCAAAAATATAAATAAACAAATTCTGTTTTCAGAGCTGGAAAAATGACTCAGTAGTTAAAAGTACTTACTGCTCTTGTAGAAGACCCAAATTCCATTCCCAGCATCCCATCTTGTGACTTAGAACAGCCTCTAATTCCCACTCTAGGTTAGGTTATTGTCTTGGAGAACCAGAAAGCTGGTAGCCAGGAGCCCATGCGTGTCCAGTATGGACGGAGGACACTGCCTTAGCAGTCCTCTGTGCTGCTTTAGACCCTGGAGAACTTGCTCGTGTGTGTGTTGGGAAAAGGGTGGGAGTAAGACAGGAGGCAGAAACAGAATGAATAGGTTTGGGCCAGGACTAACTTTTTCCTTCTATTGCAGTTTTGTATAGGAGAAGGAAAAGCAAACAAACAAACATGCTTGCTTTTCTGCATGCAAGGAGAGTTGGCAGGGCCTGTGAGGAGGAGGAGGAGGAGGAGGAGGAGGAGAATAAGTGGGTGTTGTGTCTGGGGAGAGGTACCATCGTCTCTTCCTGGGCAGACCATAAATAACACTGTGTCTCTGAAGTCAGCAGAGACACCTCATGACTCTCTCTTGCCAATGTTCAGATGGCATTCGTCACTGTTTCCTTCAGCTGCTAAGTAGATGGTGTTGGGTTGAACCCCTGACTATGCTGGGCCTGTGTACACTGAAATACCCTTGACAGGTCCTCTGACCTGAGCCCAGTAACAGGTCGGGTGCTATCTGAAGTGAATTCGGCTTCAAATCAGTTGGCTGAAGTTGAGAATAATGAAAGATAGACACCTTGAACTATATATATATAATATATATATATACATTTTATTTAGCATGTATGTGTAAGAGAAATATATATACATTTTACTTTGTGTGTATGTGTGAAGGGGTGTACATATGGAAGTCAAAGGACACCTTGCTGGAGTCAGTTCTCTCCATCAACCGTGTGAGCCCTGGGAAGTACACTTGGGTCCTCATCTGCCGGCTTATCTCTCCCGCTCAGCATTTTTGTATTAATTGAAGTTTTGAGTGTACTCATTATCAATTCTTGCAATAAGTCGTCTTTTCTTTCTTTTTTTTTTTCCAAAAGATTTGTTTATTTGTATATGAGTACACCTGTCACTGTCTTCAGACACACCAGATGAGGGCATCAGACCTCATTACAGATGGTTGTGAGCCACCATGTGGTTGCTGGGAATTGAACTCATGACCTCTGGAAGAGCAGTCAGTGCTCTTAACCACTGAGCCATCTCTCCAGCCCTTTAATTGTGGGGTCATTTGTTGGAAGGCTGACGTCTTTCTTATAAACCATGCTCCTAGTGTATGTAACAAGAACAGGAAGCCGAAAGGAAGAGGGTTAAAGGGTTAAAAGCCAGAAGCTGTTGTGGGCCACAGAGTGAAATTCTGTCTTAAAAGAAAAAAAATCTCACCTAAATTCAACGACTATTAAACAATTCAACTTTTCATATTGGAAAAATCATTTAAATTGGTTTTCACAGAAAGTTCTTTTTGCCTTTATATTTGATTGATGTTTGATTGTTTAAATGTAAATGATTATAATAATAAATACAGTTGGCATAGAAAGACTTAAGAAGGCTGGAGAAATGGCTCTGTAGTTAAGAGCACTGGCTGTTCGTCAAGAGGACCCAGACTCAGTTCCCAGACCCATAGCTCAACTCAGAACTTCCGTCCCAGTATCCTCTTCTGAATTCCTCTGACACCGAGCACACATGTGGTGCACTTACCTCCACGCAGGAACAATGTTTATATACATTTAAAACAATGTCTAAGAACAGATATATACTAGGAACTCCTAAGCAAGCCACTCGGCTTTTAAAATTAGTTCTCCAGGTGTATGGGACGCCTCTGTGCTTTGGAAGTCACTTGTCTTGTTGCAGTGAAGTACCTGGCAAAGCTACTCAAGGAAGGTGAGGTTTATCACCACTCCAGAATATAGGCCGTCCATCATGCTAAGGCAGCCGGAGCCTGAGGCAGCCGGTCTCGCTGCATCTGCAGCCAAGGAGCAGAGAGCGGTGAGCACTGGTGCAGCTCACTTGGTTCTGTGTGCTGAGTCTGGACTGCAGCCATGGAATGCACAGGTCTTGTTAGGGAGCCTCTTTCCGCCTCAGTTCCCCTGGCCTAGACAAGCCTCCTACACACGCCTGCAGATTGGTCTCTGAGAGGATTCTTGGTCCTGCCAAGTTAACGCAGTGTGCACCATGACAGGCTCACAGGTTAATATAGCGAGTTGAGGCTATCTAAGGGCTAGTGTTGAAATGAATGCATAGATCTGCACATTGGCTGCTGTACTCTGTGCCTCAGAGGGCTTCTCTAACATGTTAGTAGTGCAGAGTCGTTGGCAAGATCCTGTTCCCGTTCTCCTCACACCCGCACTTCTGTTAACCAGGCCTTGGTTTTCTTTAGCTCTACAGCAGTTTCTTACCATATCCAGTACTAAGTCAAACTTGGGGGTGGGTCGTTACAGATGTGGTCTCCATATTCCTTTGTAGTCCATCTTTTATCTTTTCTTTTTTAAAATTTTTGGTTTTTTGAAACAGGGTTTCTCTCTATAACTTCCCTGGCTGTCCTGAAACTTGCTTTGTAGACTGGACTGGCTCAGAACTCACAGACACCCTCCTGCCTCTGCCTCCTGAGTGCTAGGGTTAAAGGCATGCACCACCATGCCCAGTCCATTGTTTTTCTTAGTCAAAGTCTTGGGAGAAGGATCGATGTCACTATAAGTCCCTTATCAGATTGTGTCCCAGAATTCTCTGTTCATTGTTTGTCCACCAGAATTCAGTTTGCTTCTTAGCATATTTTGCCTTTTTAAAGGATATTTTTCTCTGTGTGTTTCTATTTCTCCATATATATTTGTTTTTCTTTCTGTCTGTCTTTTGGTTGCTGGACTAACGAAAGCATTTTCTGTTTTTGCAGGCTCTTTCTTGATAAGGATATTCCTAGGTACTTTCTGTTTGCTTTTTTGCACATAGAGATTCTAGTTTCCCAGAACGCTTTATGTCTTATGTTGCCTCAGTTCCTGTTCTAATTCACTGCTTTCTTTCCTGTGTAAACCTAGGCTTTACCTAGAACAGAGCAAGACCTTATTGTGCAACCTAGGAATGCCCTGGTGCCATTGGTTCTGATGAATGTGTATACAGTTTCATACATAACCTCCTGAATGACTCAGTGCTCTAAATTATTGTATCATTCCACTTACTAAATTTTCAACACCCCAGGTGTTCTTTTCTACATTCTAAAATAGAATATTTTGCATTTCATATGAAATCTCAGGCTGTGTTCTCTGACATTCTCTCTTCCCTTCTCCCTCGCTCTAACCCAAATCTCTCTAAGCTTGAAGTTTGCTGCAGATCCCACTTACTTTGTTTTGCTCTGTGCCTACTTCATGGAGAGCAGATTTTCTCTTTGGGAGTTGAGTCTGCAAAAAGAAATGTTGTTAGTTAGTCAGTTTTCCTTAAAGACAGTCTCACTGTATAGACCAGGTTGGCCTTCAACTCACAGGATCCTCTGGCCGCTGTTTGCAGAGTATCAAGGTTAAAAGCATGTGAAAGGCATTTAGGGAGGCTCATTCCACCTCAGCTGGCTGGAGAGTAGTCCCCCTCCACACACACACACACACACACACACAGCATCAAGTGTAACCATAAGTAAGTTGGTGTCACCATGCTTGGTAGCAGGGCACTGAGGAGGTAGAGGCAGGCAGACCTCTGTGTATGAGGCTAGCCTGTGCTGTATGAAAGACATTTTCCATTATTAGAATTTCTTAAACTAAATTGAGATAAAGGTTTTACTTTAAACAAGATTTTGAGTACATAAAGGTGTTCTGTGGAATCTCTATGCCATGAAAAAGGCTTTCCTTGTCTGGCATTTCTGTTGTACTGGGTCACGTGGTGTCTGTCTCATTAACTGTTGCTGTATGCCTTCTGAGTCTGTATAGAGGATTGTCCTGTCCCACACTCATTGCCTCAAAACTTGACGTTGAGCGACAGTCACATTCCAGAAAAGGCCTGAGTGGGACAGCTGCAGGTGGGCGTGGCCGCACCTCAAATCTGGGCACTGGGAACATGAGCTGCGCTCAGGGGAGTCACTTTCCGAGTTTTCCCTGCTCGTGATTTCTGGAGGAAGATGCATGGGTGTGCTCAGATCGAAGATATGCTTGTTAATTGTCATTGGAAATCTAAAAAGCAGAACTAGTGAGGTCAGCATTTGGAAAGGATTAAGGAAGAACGTGGTTGGCAGGGAGTAGTGTACGGTAAACAGTCTTTCCGTGAGGGGGAGTTCTGTTCTTTCTAAGAGCTAGTGTTGTGAGGGGGTTGGGTCGACAAGAGGCATCTCCCCCATAAGGTGTCAGAGTTCTAAGAAGAAATGATACAGGCCTTGGAATTGATCTGAAGCCCCATCAGTGCCACCTGTCTGTCATATTGCCAGTAGGAAAAACTAAAACTTGAAGATCTTAAACCAGTCTGCTAAATCTAGCTTATGATTATTTCTTAACTATACGGTTGATTTTCAGATACATTTAGATGGAATGAATGATAAAAACTACCTTAATGTTGTAAAATTCGTCTCTACTATTAATAGATCAACTTGGGTTTATTCGCTGAAATAATGATTTTCATAATTAGATTCTGCCTATTCCTACCTTCAAGCATCCCAGGTATTTAAGCGTCTCTTAGAGTCTGCAGAGCTGTCATATGGGAACCGAAACCTACCTGTTACTGAGTCCTTGCTTTTTCTGTTTGTTTGGTTGGTTTTGGTTTGGTTTGGTTTTGCTTTTTTAGACAGGATTTCTCTGTGTAGTCTTGGTTGCCCTGGGACTCAGAGATCCTACTGCCTCTACGTCCTGGGACTAAAGGTGTGAAGCACCATGTCTGCTGAGTCCTTGTTTGTTATTAAAACAGACAGAATGGCTCACTTGAACTACTTCTTCAGATTCTGTCTTTATCCTTCCTGTTTCTTTTGAATGCTCTCATAGCTCATGTTGAGGGGAGGCTGGATTTGTTTGAGAAAGTCTTGTGCTATGCCCCGGATAGTCTGGAACTTGGTAGAACAGACTGGAAAGTAGACAAACTAGTCTCAGGCTCAGCAGTCCTCCTGTCTCCGCCCGAGTTGGGACTGCAGTGGACATGTGAGCAGGCAAAAGCTTTATCTCCAAGCAGGGATGAAGCACGCAGCTAAGTGTCCCAATGGATGGCGCCTGCCTCTGTTAGAGTGAGATAAGCAGAGAATGGCAGTGATTGGCACAGGGTTCCTTAGGACCCCACCAGTAGCAATCTCTCTGCTACCGTTGGCTACTTTGGGTTGACACATTGTCTTTCTGACCTCAGGACCTTCTACCGCTTTGAGGCTGTATGGGACAGCTCCCTACATAACTCCCTCCTTCTGAACCGAGTGACACCCTATGGAGAAAAGATCTACATGACCTTATCTGCTTATCTGGAGGTAAGGGATCCATCAATTCGGCTGGCCTGAGACGTAAGCAGTGACAGGGAGCAGTCAGCAAAACTCCAACCTACTTTTCATCCCTCCCCCCTCCGTATCCTTAAACTGTTTATTTGATTTCACTTTGCTAACTATTCTAATTGTTTTAGATCTCTTCCAGGGCTCTGTTTAGTCAAAAGAGCACAACTGTTTTAATCATTTAAGCTTCAGGAACCCAATCACTAGTTAAGACAGTTTCCTACCATGTTTTTCTGGTTGTTTCGTGTTGTTCCAGGTCTTAGGACAAGCCTGAGTTCTTCCGTTTTTATTTCTTTGAGCCTCGTGTGTCCAAGGCTCGCTCCAACTTACTGTGTAGCTGAGGATGAGTTGTTGCTCCTGTTTCTCCTTCCCAGATGCTGGCTGGGGTGACAGGCATGAGCCATCATGCCTGATCTGAGCCACGTTCTAACTTCTGTGCTGTCACATATGGCCCTGTGTCCATCCTCACATGAGCTTCTCTGTCTCGATTTCTTCTTCTCCTGCTCCTTTTCTTCTTCCTCCTCCTTCTCTCCTCCTCCTCCCCTTCCTCCTCTTCCTCCTCCTCCACTTTTTCTTTTCTTCTTCTTCTTCCTCCTTACCCTTTTCTTCCTCCTCCTTCTCTTCTCTTCCTGCTTGCTCGCTCTTTCTTTCTTTCTTTCTTTCTTCCTTTCTTTGTTTTGTTTTGTTTTGTTTTGTTCTTTAAGACAGGGTTTCTCTGTGTAGTCCTGGCTGTCCTGAAACTCTCTTTGTAGATCAGGCTGGCCTTGAACTCATAGAGATCCACCTGCCTCTGCCTCCCGAGTGCTGGGATTCAAAGCATGTGCCACCATGCCTGGCTTTTTCATTGTTAAATAGTGTGCAATGATAGGATTTTCCCTCAAAAGAAAATATACATTTATCATGAATGCACCTGACTTTGTATTATTATTTGTTGAAGCAGAAACCTACCTATCTCCACAGTTGGAACCAGCTTAGCAAATTTGCTGCTGGACAGCCTTTCAGCACCGCTGCTCTGCCTGTATCACGTAGCACTTTATCTTGTCTGTCTGCAGTTGGATCATTGCATCCAGCCAGCCGTCATCACTAAGGATGTGTGCATGGTCTTCTATTCCCGAGATGCCAAGATCTCACCACCACGTTCTCTGAGAAACCTCTTTGGTAGTGGCTACTCAAAGTCACCAGACTCGTAAGTCTTTGAAACAAGCTTACTTTTCAGTTCTTTGCCTAGTCCAACAGAAACAGCAGGCCTTAGGCACCCCCAGCTTCTGTTGCAAGTTAGTTTATCATCTATAAACCATTAGAGTAACTGACAATCACCTGAGCTGAGATGACTTGCATGGTAGCATTTAATACAATGTTAGTGAGTGCGTGAGTTTATGAAGGAAAGGAGTGTTCTGTGTAAATACTTCCAAAGCAGGTTAGTGAGGACTAATTGTCTCTGTTACTCATATTTTTAATAGATTGCCATTAAGAGTTTCTTCTCTGTAAGATTTGTTGTACATATTTAAGGCACTCAAAAATAGACATCTGAGAATATCTAGCCTGGGTACTTGAATATCACCACCCCTCAGCTTAATGGATAAAATAAGAATTACTATAATGCAATTCAATGTTGTTACTCCTTTCCTTCCACTCAGACATTTTTCTGTCTTCTCTTATGTCTTAGTTTTCTCATTTATGTTGCAAATTTCCTAAGTATATTCTGTTCTATTCATCATATTGAAATAACAGTGGTCAAAATATAAAACTGAAAATAGGCATCTCCTATGAGAAATAAAGTAAATAAGCAAACAACAGTTAATGATAAAAAAAAATAATCAGTGTCTTAACTAGGACCAGAGAGATGGCCCAGGGGTGAAGGGGCTGGCCATCAACCTGAGTGGCAGCACCCACATGATGGCACCAGAAAACTGACTCCCCAAGCTGACCTTCAACCTATGCATGCAGACACACACACACACACACACACACACACACACACACACACACACACACACAGCACATAAATAAAATTTAAAAAAGTGTGCAGCTAAGTGTGGAATTGTAGCCATTGAAAAGACATGCTCTTTCTTAAGAAAACAAACCTAGGTTTCCCCCATTTTGTGCTACAACAAACTCATCAGTTGTTCTACTTTATTTTCAAATAGCAACCGAGTAACTGGAATCTACGAGCTTAGCTTATGCAAAATGGCAGATACTGGGAGCCCAGGTAAGCTCTTTCTACACTGCCAGGGGCCAGCCCTGGCAGAGGTCGTCTTTCTTGTTGGTTCTTCTTGAGGCAGTGGAGGGGTAATAGTGTCAGTGAGGGTTAGGCTTGGTTTTACATGATCTTTAGGGTTGCTGTATAATAATAAAAAGTTTACTTATGTAAGTCTAAGTTACTATGCTACTGTAGCTGACCTGCCTTCTGTGTTCCTCTGAGTCCAGAAACTGCAGTCTCTGGCACTTAGCACCTCATCCTAAAACAGCAGGAGATAAAGTAAAGGACAAATTGCTAGAGCCTTTTCCCTTTTGCCCAGATGCGTCTCATTTAGCAGCTAGGGGGAAGTTTGGAGCAGTAAACTTCTATTGAACCAGGAGAAGAGAATAGCTATTGCAGAAGGATAAATTTTTACATAGACAAGTAAATATACATAAACACACATAAGTTCATATACCAATATATGAATGTGCATTTATACATTTCTACTCTTACCAGTTGGGTTCAGCTTGCATGCATTCTCACAATTACATTCTTACACACACATCCATACTTACATATGCATATGGAGCAAAAGACCAAGCACCAGTGCAGAAAGAACTCACTCATTCTGGATGAAAGATGAGCTCCAATCTTTATTACACAGAGAAGGAAAAAGCTTCTACCTTTTTAATGCTAAATGAATTAAATCCAAGTTTGTAAGAAGAAAGCTTTGTTACTTTAATAAGAGTAAGCCTGCCTTGTATTAAGAAAGAACCAGTTCTGTCCCATGGTAAGGAGAAGCCTGCCTGCTCCTTCTGCTCTCTGCAGCTTCTATTTTCCTCTTTCCCTCTGCATTCTGCACATTGCTCTCTTAATATTTTAAGTTACCTATAGTCTCTATGTTATTCCACTCTGCATTTCTTCTCAGCCCAGATCTTTTTAGCTCACTTCTCCTTAGCTCAATTCAGCTCAGTTCTTCTTAGCACCCTTATTAGCTCAGTTCTCTTTTGCTCAGTCCTGACTCCTCAGCTCAGTCCCTCTCCAGCTCAGTCCTTACTCTTCTCTTCATCCTCAGCACTTAAACATCTTTCAGAATACATGATCACATTATAAAGTTCATCACAAGTTCACACACAAAAAAAAATCAAATCATAAATTGAAATAGAAGTTTACAACAGAGAATGTTTGCACACATATCCATCAGGAGTAATTATCTGGCTAAACATCCATCACCTGTCACAGCTCCACAGGTTCACCGAAGGATTAAAACCATAGCTAAGTTATTAGTGAAGTTTTGTATAGACAAACCCAGTCAATACTTTGATCTCTGTCCTAGCACCTATAATAAATTGTTAGTTCCCTTTTATGACCTTTGGTTAATTGTTTTACAACCTCTTAGGAAGTGCTCTGAGTAGGAGAAAGTCTGGTTACTATCTAAAAAGCAATTAACTGGTGACACTTGGGAGACTGACAGAGTTCTCACTCAGTTTTGTCTGTCAGAAAGAGACTTGAAAGCAGTCCCACTATAAAAAAGCTTAATAATCACTGATATAATTTTAGGAATTCTTACAGGATCATCATTAAGACTTAAGAAGCCATCTATTTTTCTATGTAGCATCACTATGAGACAGTACACCTTCATAGATCTGCAGAGATCTGCTCCAGAGGGGTGGGCTATTACTTAACGATTGATATATATATACATATATATATACATAAATATATATATGTTTAATAACAACAGGAAAAGCAATTTAATAGCAGGAATCTTTCCTAAAATGAGTTCTCCTACGGACTTGCTTTATAAGAGGGAACCTGTTGCAGATTATATAATAATCTGAAGCAGAACAACTCAGGAAGATCACCTGCCAGTTATTAGCTTGTCCCATTATGGCTCCTGACACCACACCATATTCTTCTGGAGTATTACTAAAAAAGGTTGGAGTTTCATTCATGGTGGGAGGAAGAAAATCTTTTTTAGTATTTTACAAGCCAATTTTGTAGTGGTGGTGGTAGTAAGATACACTATTTGACTTATGATATATAATATGGTTATAAAAATGGTTTCCAACAAGATACACTAGGCTGTGAAATATAAACTTGTTGAGAGAATTAGAATAACTTGGCTTAGTGGGGCATGGTGGCTCACACCTTCAGTCCCAGCACTCAGAAGACAGAGGCAGGTGGATCTCTGTGAGTTTGAGGCCAGCCTGGTCTACAGAGCAGGTTTCAGGACAGACACACAGACACACAAAGAAACCCTGTCTCAAAAACCAAAAGATATCTTTGTCTTAGAAAGCATTTCTTGGACTGGAGAGATGGCTCAGTGGTTAAGAGTGCTGACTGCTCTTCCAGAGGTCCTGAGTTCAATCCCAGCAACCACATGGTGGCTCATAACCATCTGTAATGGGATCCGATGCCCTCTTCTGGTGTGTCTGAAGATGGCAGTAGTGTGTTCACATACATAAACTAAATAAATCTTAAAAAAAAATACTTATATAAATAAATAAATGAATAAATAAATAAGAAAGCAAGCATTTCTTTTTTTTTCTTTTTTCTTTTTTCTTTTTTTTTTTTTTTGGAGCTGGGGACCGAACCCAGGGCCTTGCGCTTGCTAGGCAAGCGCTCTACCACTGAGCTAAATCCCCACCCCCGCAAGCATTTCTTGAGACAGGATTTTGTTCAAGCCCACAACTTACCGCAGCCCCTGCCTTCCAAGTCTTAGGATCACAGGTTCTGAGCCATGGAGCCCAACTGTCCAGAAAACCTTACAGCTGCTTACTGTCCCGCCTTAGCACAGATCATTTGTTGACCTCATACTGTTGAGCAACATCGGCCTTACCAGGGAATTACCAGGAATCCATGCTTATGGCTGAGACACAGGTTAATCACAGTAAAGCGTTTGTTTAGTTTACACAGGCCCTAGTCCCGGCCCAGCATTTCAAATGAAAGGAAACACTGTTTTCTTTTATGGTTTTTGAGTCAGGGTTTCTCTGTATAGCCCTGGCTGTCCTGGAACTCGCTTTGTAGTAGACCAGGCTGGCCTCAAACTCAGAGATCCACCTGCCTCTGCCTTTCAAGTTCTGGGATTAAAGGCACGAGCCACTCTGTCCTTGCTTTCTTTCTGTTCTCATTATGTACCCCAGACTAGTGTGGAACTTGTTGTTTAGACCATGTGAGCCTCAGACTCACAGGTTTACCTGCTTCTGCCTCTTCTGTGCCACCATCATTCCTGATCAATCTTAATAATCAATAAAAGCGCACAGATTTTAAGGCCAAATTTAGTTTGCCATTTAAAAATGTGCAAGAGTAATTTGTTTTGACTTAAATTGGTATTAGATTCTTCTCTGGGGATTAAAAAACAGAAAACGTGGTTTCTCCTCTGTCAGGCATGCAGAGGCGGAGGAGAAAAGTCTTGGATACCTCGGTGGCGTATGTTCGGGGAGAGGAGAACCTCGCAGGCTGGCGACCTCGTGGAGACAGCCTCATCCTGGAACACCAGTGGGAGCTGGAGAAGCTGGAGCTGCTGCATGAGGTATCAAGGGTAGACTGGGCCCAGTCAAGGACTCAGGCAGGACAGCAACCACCCAGTCCTACCCCTGCCTCCTCTGCGTGGCTCCTCAGCTCTTTGATTTCCTGTGATGATGAGAGCATATTGATTTGCATATGAAAACACTTAATGAGCTTAGATAAATAATGTTCCTATTCTCAGGTGGAAAAAACTCGCCACTTCTTGCTGCTTCGGGAGAGACTTGGTGACAGCATACCCAAGTCTATGAGTGACTCACTGTCCCCCAGCCTCAGCAGTGGAACCCTTAGCACCTCGACCAGCATCTCTTCTCAGATCTCAACCACCACCTTTGAAAGCGCCATCACACCGAGCGAGAGCAGTGGCTACGACTCAGCAGACATTGAAAGCCTGGTAGACCGGGAGAAAGAACTGGCTACAAAGGTGGGGACCCTTCTGTTTTGCTTAGAGTCCTGACCAGCAGAGCACTGAGATAGCCTCACTCTGCTCTGTCATTTCAGCAGCTCTCTTTGAAGACACTAATACTCATACTGAATAGTAAGGGTCAGCCCTTGCCTCTGAGCTTAAGAAGGATCCCAAGCCTTTCACCGTGCTGTGTCCTATAGAGTTGGTATTGTGAGCTGGCCTTGGAAACACATATTAGGGGTATCCAGAAGCTTAGGGAATTCATGTGGGAGAGGGACAGGAAATGGAGTGGATCCTATGTGGGCAGCCAACACTTCCCAGTGGGTCCTGGGAATGATGTAAATATTTCAAGTGGTATTTGTTTGTTCCTGTGTACTTTAAATAAGATTAAAACTTCTTTAGGAGGACGAATAGTATATAGCTCAGTGGTAGAGTACTTTTGCCCAGCATGTGCAAGGCCATAAGTTTGACCTTAAGTACTGCCAAAAATGCATGAAGTTGTCAACAATAAGAGTTGTCTTGGGCTGGAGAGATGGCTCAGTGGTTGAGAGCACTGACTGCTCTTCCAGAGGTCCTGAGTTCAATTCCCAGCAACCACATGGTGGCTCACAACCGCCTGTAATGAGATCTGATGCCCTCTTCCTGTGTCTGAATGAAAACAACTACAGTGTACTTACAAATAATAAATAAATCTTAAAAAAAAAAAAGAGTTGTCTTTAGCAGAAATGAAAGGGATAGCTTTGTGAAACAGAGAGAGAGAGAGAGAGAGAGAGAGAGAGAGAGAGAGAGAGAGAGCAGAGCTCCTTGTTATACTGATTCATCAGAAACAACGAAGCCTCTTTAAAGGGGGGTAACTCCTGGGCTTGCAGTTGCCTGTAGTTGGCAACAGATAAAATAGAAAACTGAGAGGGGTTCTTTGTGTGTCTTGTCTTCTAGTGTGTTTAGGAAAGTGTATCCAACCAGAAGGGTTCATGGTTTTAGTTTTGGCTTTCTAGTGTGGGGAATTAAACTTAGGTCCTCATGTATGCCAGATGCACTCTGCCACTAAGCTACATTCCCAACACATGTCTTTTACTGAATTGAGAATTAGAGAGATATCCAATCTTTTGGGTTTTCTGAGACACACACACAGTCTTCCTGTATTGCCATGGCTGACTTGAAACTTATTGTCTAGGTCAAGGTGACCTTGAATTTGTAGCAACCAGTTCCTGGCTGTGCGGAGTGCTGGAATTAGAGATGTATACTGCCATGCCTAGTTCTTCTTGTTATATTCCGAAACACTTTTTTTTTAAGACAGGGTTTCTCCATTATGTAGCCCTTAGTGTCCTGAAACTTGCTATGTAGACCAGACTAGTCTTGAACTCACAGAGATCTGCCTGCCTCTGCTTCTCTAATGTTCCACTCCCAAGCACTTCTTTTAAATATATATATATGTTAATATTTTTTAATATTTTTTAATCTATTTTATGTATATGAGCACACTGTCATTATCTTCAGACACAGGAAGAGGGCATCAGATCTCATTACAGATGATTGTGAGCCACCATGTGGTTGCTGAGAATTGAACTCAGGACCTCTGGAAGAACAGTCAAGAACAGTCAGTGCTCTTAACCGCTGAGCCGTCTCTCCAGCCCTCTTACGCACTTCTGGTATTAGGCTTTTTTTTTTTTTTTTTCTTTTGGCGAGCTGAGGACCGATCCTAGGGCCTTGAGCTTGCTAGGCAAGCTCTACCACTGAGCTAAATCCCAACCCCTCTTACATACTTCTAAGCTATGTCTGTAGTAATTTGCTTTGGTTGTATTAAGGATGGTTGTTGAAATCCATTTGCTTTTTATTGCATTAACTAGACACACGCTAACTTTCCTCAACACATTAGTTACTCTAAGCTAGCATAGGTGTAGGGCATGTTGGTTCTCCTCCTATACAGGACTTCATTTGGCCATTGGAGTTTTATGTTCAGCCTTAACTGACTGTCTTTCTCTCATTCTCAGTGCCTGCAGCTTCTCACCCACACTTTCAACCGAGAATTCAGCCAGGTACATGGCAGCATCAGTGACTGTAAGGTGAGTGTACCGAGGTGATGGCTTTTCATTGTTGTGGTGTTGACCCTTTCCTTCCCTGCTGTCCGGTCTCAACTTTTGCTGCTTTTAGTGGTTGAGATGGGTGCCGACTATGTCTGTGTCTGAAGGCGTGTAATGTTATGCTCTGGCATGGCTTCTGATTTTGTTAGAACACTGACTTCTGAAGTCAGTAGACCCCTTCTAGGATGCATAGGGTCACCATGATAGGATATATTAGTTTTATTGTTTTTGTTTTTGAGTCCCTCAGAAGAGCTTGTGATGTTGGCAAGTACTCTGCTTCTGTGTGGAACAGAAACATGAAGCTATCGGTGACATCAAGCTTAGAGCATTGGGCAAAGATTGATAGCTCTTGAGATATTCGTGTGTCCTTCATGGCCTTCATCAGCTTGACCCTTTGGCTTTCCCTTCAACCTTCCCAGCTGTTGCCTGCCTGAGTCTCTTTGCACTTCCCATACCTTCCTTCTCTAGATGTTCCCCTGTCCCGCTCCCTCCTCACTTCCGGTTTCTGCTCCAGCACTGCCTTCTTGGGAGTAGGCTTCTTTAGCACACACAGCAGGCCAGTGACCCCCTGCAAAGTTTGTTTTTCCTTTTTATATTTTAATTTTATGTGTATGGGTATTTTGCATGCATGTAGCTCTGTGCATCATGTTTGTACCTGGTACCTGTGGAGGTCAGAAAAGGATGTTGGATCCCCAGGAACTGAAGTCACAGATAGTTGTGAAATACTCTGTGGGTGCTGGGACTCAAACCCAGGTCCTCTGTAAGAGCAGCCAGTTCTCTTGACCACTGAGACATATTTCTGGCCCTAATATCTAGTACTTTTTATTTTATTTTATTTATTTGTTTGTTTGTTTGTTTTTTTAAGACATGTCCTAACCAGGTATCTCTGGCTTCTCAGAGACTTGGTATAGTAGCATCTTGACCTCACAGAGATCTGCTTGCCTCTGCCTCCTGAGTACTGACATGGGCCTGACGATCTGGCACGTTTTGAATGTCTGTCTTCTTCGTTAATGTCTGCTCCATGAGTACAGGACCTTGTCATGTGCTTAGAACAATGCACGTGTGCTGTAGGTCCTTGGGACAATGCACATGTGCTGTAGGTGCTTGGGACAATGCACATGTGCTGTAGGTCCTTGGGACAATGCACATGTGCTGTAGGTCCTTGGGACAATGCATGTGTGCTGTAGGTGCTTGGGACAACGTGTGCTGTAGGTGCTTGGGACAATGCATGTGTGCTGTAGGTGCTTAGGGCAATGCACATGTGCTATAGGTGCTTAGAGCAATGCACATGTGCTATAGGTGTTTGGCGTTTATGCGCAGAGTATTTAATAGCAAGGAGAATTAGAGACACATAAAGTTTCTCATTCCTTTCCTCCCTCTCCTTTATCTCCTCCTCCTCTTTTTCCTCACTCTGGAGACAGAACAAGGCTTTGTTGCATTGCCTGCGAACAGTAATGATTGTGTGTAGTTTTCTTTTTTTTTTTTTTTTTTTTTTTTTTTTAATTTTTTTTCGAGCTGGGGACCGAACCCAGGGCCTTTTCCTTTAGGCAAGCACTCTACCACTGAGCCAAATCCCCAACCCCGTGTGTAGTTTTTCTTTAATGACTGAATCAGTCTTATAAAACCAAGGCACTAGTTGTCTTACACAACTCACTGCTCTATGGCAGGGGCAGAGGGGAGGTGCTTGTCATGCAAGCACTTGATCCTGAGTTCAGATCCCCAGTGCCCATGTAAAAAGCATCTGCAGTGGACCACGCCTGTGATCCCAGTGCTGAGGGGGCAGAGACAGGTGGACCCTGGGGATTATGCACTCCATTGTTCTGCTGCTGAACCTCATTGGTGCCGTCCTTGTTGTAGTTGTCTGACATCTCTCCGATTGGACGCGACCCCTCAGTGTCCAGTTTCAGCAGTTCCACCCTCACGCCCTCCTCCACATGCCCCTCCCTGGTGGACTCCAGGAGCAGCTCTATGGATCAGAAGTAAGTACTCCGATTTCACAGAGACAGGTAAACAGGCCCAGCTTTTCTATAGTTCTGGGCTCAGCAGGCATCACTGTCCTACAGTGGACAACTCTAAAATGTGTGCGTACTTTTTTCATTTAATTTTATTAAATTTAGGATGTTACTAGCTGTATGAAATTGTTATATGAGTTACTAAGAAAGCAAAAGCTTAAAAACACCACTCCAATGTAAGATGCATCCCAATTCAGGAAATGAGAAAGCAGGGAGGACCAGGGAGAGGCTCGGGTGGTGAAGCTTGCCATGCAAGCAGGGGAACCACATAAAAAGCATCTGCAGTGGACCATGCCTGCCATCCCAGTGCCGAGGGGGCAGACACGGGTGGACCCTGGGGCTTGCTGGCCAACTAGTCTAGCTAAATTCTGAGATCCAGGTTCAGTGAGAGTTTCTGTCTCAAAAACATCCCCAAGGCTCAGAGGACATCACAGGAGAGGGAACAGAAGGAATTCAAGAGCTTGGGGGTGGAGGGAGGTGGGGGTGAGCCAAGCATTGGTGGCGCACACTGGGGAGGCAGAAGCAGGCAGATCTCTGAGCTTGAGACCAGCATGGTCTACAGAGTGAGCACCAAGACACCTAGGGATACACAGAGAAACCCTATCTCAAAACAACAACAACAAAGACCCATACAGCGGGGGATGGGAGGAGCGCTGTGGGATGCTGTCTTCTGGATGTGGAGTAGCCACTGCATTCACGAGCCATGGCAGCTGTGGGCACCTGCCTGAGATCTGCATAAGATGAAGCTGGCCTGTGGCTAGGGGTGGGGCTCACAGGGCCCAATCCTAGCTCAGGAGCTGTGGCCTGGCCACTGGTAGGTTGCCCGTGCTCTAGGATATGGCCCCACGCCTGTGTGACTATAGACAACACTAACTGAACTCACTGGGTTACTAACGAGAAGTTGGAAGGGGCATGTGTGCTGGTGAATCAGGGGGAGTGGAGGGTAGAGAGACAGAACAGATACTACACAAAAGGTAAACACTTTAAACATGAAGTGCAGAATGACAGGACGGCATCTAGTGTCCACCTCTGGCTTCCGCATGCATGGACAAGAAATAGTAACTAATGCGAAATAGGCCGTTAGAATAAGAAAGATGGGGCTGGAGAGATGGCTCAGCGGTTAAGAACACCCGACTACTCTTCCAGAGGTCCTGTGTTCAATTCCCAGCAACCACATGGTGGCTCACAACCATCTGTAAAGAGATCCCATGCCCTCTCCTAGTGTATCTGAAGACAGCTACAGTGTACTTATATAAATAAATGAATAAATATTAAAAAAAAAAAATAAGAAAGATGGGTTGGGGATTGCTCAGTGGTAGAAGCGCTTGCTAGGCAAAAACAAGAAAGAAAGAAAGAAAGAAAGAAAGAAAGAAAGAAAGAAAGAAAGAAAGAAAGAAAGAAAGAAAGAAAGAAAGATACAGAATCGTCAGGCTAAGCTGTTCTAGGAAATCCCTAACAACCAGAACAGAGACCTAAAGAATGATCCAGATCATACTCTACTCCCGTGCCCTTTTTTTTTTTTTTTTTTTTTGGAGCTGGGGACTGAACCCAGGGCCTTGCACTTGCTAGGCAAGCGCTCTACCACTGAGCTAAATCCCCAACCCCCCTGTGCTCTTAGGAACCTATAGCTAGGTCCAGGTGTGTCTGCATTTGTTTGCCTTCTCTACTGTCCCCAAGGTGGTGAACTTTTTAAAAACCCTTGGAAACTTGCTATAGCACAGTGTCCAAGCATCTCCCCGAGTTTCTGACTGTGAAGTCTACCAGTCCCAGAGAATGCTGCTGCTCTCAGTCAGGGGCCACACTTTGAGAACCACTGTGTCTGTTCTGGCCCTGAGACTGATAGGAAACTCGTGAGAGAACACGAGTTCATAGTCAGCCGCTTGTGTTCTCAGGAGTAAGAGAGGCTGCGATTCACTGTCCCCAGCGTCCTTTTCCAAGGACAACTAACTGGAGTTGAGAATTACCTTTCTGACACCAGCTTGTTTTAGCTGAACTCCGAAGCCGATGCTTGCCTCTGGTACTTGGGCAGGGGCACTGTGTCTGGGTGAGGTCATGTCCACAGTTGCTTTGACCTTCCTGAAATGCTTCTTACTCTTCTCTTCCTCCGTAAGGACCCCAGAAGCCAACTCTCGTGCCTCTAGTCCCTGCCAGGAGTTTGAACAGTTTCAGATCATCCCAACTGTGGAGACACCCTATTTGGCCCGAGCAGGAAAGAATGAATTTCTCAATCTTGTTCCAGACATTGAAGAAGTTAGAGCGGGGTGAGTACTGTGACACGCAGCCTTTTTAACTCTGCTGTGCAGGGTCGTTCCAGCCTAGCATACACTGACTGTCCTTGTTATGTGCATTAGGTGTCTAAGCCTGGCACACTGTGCTGCTGTGGCATTTGCTTTTTTTCTGTGTTGCTTTGGCCAATGATAATCTAGGCCACATGGATCCTTTTCCTGTCCTGTTGCATCTGAGGGCTTGCCTAGTGGAAGCGTGTATTGATGGATTTCAGCTGATTACCATTTACTTTAGGAGAAACTGACTTCTTTTGCAATGTCCTTTTAGCTCAGTGGTGTCTAAGAAAGGATACCTGCATTTCAAAGAGCCACTTTCCAGTAACTGGGCTAAACATTTCGTTGTGGTTCGTCGCCCTTACGTCTTCATCTATAACAGTGACAAAGACCCAGTAGAGCGTGGCATCATTAACCTGTCCACAGCACAGGTGGAGTACAGCGAGGACCAGCAGGCCATGCTGAAGGTCAGTCTGTCCTGACTCTGCTGTCTGTTGCTACCTGTGTTCTTCCCTTTTGAGTTTGGCGTCCTGGTCTGTGGCATGGATCCTAGTTTATATCAGTGTGCAGTGCTATACACCCTGTGAATGTGACCAGATGGTCCTAGCTATTCATTTTCTCCAATGGCTTTATTTTAATGTTTCTTTCCAGACACCTAATACTTTTGCTGTGTGCACAAAGCACCGTGGGGTCCTTCTGCAAGCTCTCAATGACAAAGACATGAATGACTGGTTATATGCCTTTAACCCACTTCTGGCTGGCACAATAAGGTAAAATGCCGTTCTTTTCCTTCATTTTGTCATGTTGAGACAGTTCTAAGTTCTCCCCCTTGTCCCAAGGGCTGGGATCATAGGCGTGCACTACACGATAGGAAGCGGTTTCCTTTCTCTGCTTGGCTTTCAGCCCCAGAGATAACCAGCCTAGATAGGAAAGATATGTCCTTCTAACTGGGTTGACAATGGAAAGAAGAAAAGGGTAGGGACACTGGGCATGGACGCACTTAGTCTCCTTTGGTTTCAGTTTTCAAGAGCTCTGTAGAGGGTCCAGAGCCCTGAGTACAGGAAGGACTGCGAGTGCTTTAATGGACTCCCACAGTCCAGCCCTCTGTGTAAGGGGCTTATCTCACAGAGTTCACAGAGTAGGGAAGACCTCTTAGCTGTCATTTTGCTACTGTGTTGAATCATAATGTAAATGTCTGCTATGCAGGATAGCTGGTGTGCAACCCTGTGAAAAGGTTATTCAGCCCCCAAAGGGGTCCCGGCCCACAAGTTGAGAATTGCTGGTCTAGCCATTTGTTTAGGAGCATAGAAACCTGGGCCTGCAGTATCACCTGTGAGGAGACCCGCATCCACTTTTCTAACCCTGACTCCTGTTTTCTCATAGGTCAAAACTCTCTCGCAGATGCCCAAGCCAGCCAAAATACTAAGCGACCCTCCTGAGCCTTGCTCACCTTCGACAGATAAAGAAAGTGTTACCTCTCATTCTCTTTGTGACTCTTGACGGTTATTCTTGTATGTAATCCTGTGGCTTAACGACTTTCCCTCGTCATCCTGCACTTCTCTAGTTCTCCTGCTCCCTTTCTCCATGGCTCTGTCCTCTCTTCATTCTTGTGCTGACTTGTAGCATGTGGCCTAACAAAGGGGAACAAACCCACTACACATTCATACACACTCACATTCACACACCCCGAGGGGTCCAGCAGGTCTCCAAATGATTTTCCTGCATACTTCAGCTTCCTTTTGGACGATAGGTCCCCTTCATGGTCACTGTCCGGCTGTTGTCTCTGTACAGCTCTGGTTTTCAGGGTAACTTCTCTGTCTCTCTTTCTTTTCCCCCTTTGTTTATGATAATCTACTTTTTGCTGGGTGGCTGAGAGACTAAGGGAGGAGACATTTGGTATTTTTAGCCAGGAGAAAAAAAAACACTTGGTTTTCTTTGTCTTTCTGTCTGTCTGTCTGTGCCTGCCTCTCTCTCTCTCTCTCTCTCTCTCTCTCTCTCTCTCTCTCCCTGTGTGTGTGTGTGTGTCTCTGTGTCTGTCTCCCCCCATCCCTTCTAGTGGCTAATTCCTGTGTTTTCATTCAGGGAAAGCATTGTGGGAAGCTCAGAAATGGGATTCAAATTCTCTGTCTGAATCAGGGCTCAGAACATGGGTTTATAGAGTGGAGATACAGAGGGACCTTTGAGATCAGCCTAGAACAGCGGCTGCTGCTGGCCCTTGAAGGCTCAGGCTGCTGCAGGAGACTGGTCAGTTGCAAGGGTGAGAGTTACAGCTCCTCACAGCAGGGTCCTGCAAACTTGTCTCCCCACTGGGAAGGAGCCTTTTGTCTAGGAGTTTGCCAGCCCTGCCTATCCTCTGGCATTACTGTTTGGAATTATGTGATGTCATGAACAGATTTCCCACAAGAGGGACTGGGGAGTGTTTGACTTTCTGGTGATCGACTGGACCCTGTTGCTTTGAGAGTGCAGGAGTGATTGTTGCAGCTCCCTTTGGTCAGAGACTTGTGGCTTCAGCGGAAACGTTGAAGTCTCCATCTGAGCCCAGTGGCCATTCATAGTAATACTTGTCTCCATATAAGCAAACATGGCGTTGTTTTCTGGATGCCAGAACTGACCAGTCCCCATCACCAAACAAATCAGAAGACATTTAGGGTCAAAAAAGATTGTCCCCAACTGCCCTGTACTTTGCTGTTGGATCGTGACATGCCCCCTGCCCCCATGTCCCTGTGTGGTTTGGAAATACTCCCTTAGGAAGAAGAATTCACTGCTGCCAGTTTCTGTGGCTTCTAACAAGCCAGGTCTCTGGGTTCAAGAGGTCATCATAGAGAACAAGGCTCTTCCTCCACCTGCCAGTAAGCGTTGAGGACTGAGTGGGGCACAGAATGCCTGCCAGGGTTAATTCAGTTGCTGTGCCAGTGACCTGGGGCTCACTCACGCTGCTCTTTACTGGTCTTGCCAGCCTGATCACTCACTCACCCAGGAAGGCATCTGCTCACCTCCACTCAGGAAGGCTCCTGGCTTACCGGTTCATCGCCACTGCATAGTAGCCACTAGGGGGCGAGCGTGCAGACCCTTGCTTCTGACCTCAGCGGGCTTCTCTCTGAAGAACACGACTCCCAGCTCCTTTTGTTACAGTTGCCTTGCAAAGAAAAGGAAAAGTGGACCATGGAGAAAAGAAAGGGCAGAAGTCAGACTGTTCTTATCTAAAAGATGATCACTCTGTTAGATTTTTTAAAACTTTCTTTCTCTCCTTAAAGCATAGGTTACTAACTGCAATGTTACTTGTTCTCTAAGCATATATATATGAGATTTTAATGTAGTTAGGAGTCTGTGTCTGATGGACACAGCGTGTCCTTCTGGTGTATGCTCATTTGCAGGCTGTCTATGCTGGTAGACAGTCTCCTGGACCAGAACCAAATCTATCAGGGAAACGAAGAGCAAAGGTCGCTTTTAAACTGAATCACTGATGTTGCTGCTGTTAGGAAGTTAGATGGAAGGATCCGTGTCTGTGAAGCCTGAGGGAGGGTGACTTGTGTGACACTAAACCCTGCGATGGCTTGTGTTTTAACTCAAACAAAACTGGTTTAGAAAGTCTTTGCTTTGCAAATATCAAATGTTAGCATGAGCCAAACTGGACCGCTCCTCCATCAGCTGCTCCCTGTAAGGAGGCCTCATTAGGAAGCCAGGGAAAGTAAGGTTGGAGCTTGGGCACTCGTGCTTCTACCTGCGGTCACTGGGCCTCCGTACTGTAAGGCCCACGACTCCATCAGAATCTGAGCATTTGGGGGCTTGATGTTCTAGTTCCATAAAGCTTCAAAGCTCCGAAGGAGAAAGGGTTTTATGGCAGGGCCTGATCATGAGATGTTTGTGGTTGCTATAGTAGCAGGAAAGTTACGACAACTAACCTTTAAGGAAACTATTAAGATAATTTTTTTTAAAAAAATTTCAAAGCACTCCTTTAAACAAAAAACCTACAAGGAAAACATAACAAATTACAGAAAAGCGAGTGCTGATTAAAACGAATTAGCCTCCCCTTCCTTCACATCTCTATCCTCTTCCTCCCAAGCAGATAAAGCCTCATGACTGTCCCCGCCAGTGCTCAGGCCTTGCCTGCTTCTGGGAGGCCACCCTGGGAGTCAGGCAGCTCTCAGGCCCAGACTGCAGGGGCCAGGCAGTCTCTGCACAAGGCTAGGCAGGAGCACGGGCCAGACGGCTTCTGAGCAGGCCCTGACCTCTATCCATAAATGAGAAACTTGGTGAGGTGAGGCTGAAGGTTCCTCAAGTAAGAAAACATTAATTTTTCCCTTCAGCTATGTGGAATTTGTATATCTTAATTTTTCAATTTTTTAAAATTTTGGTTAGATGAAGGAATGAATGATTGTGAAAGGTGTTTGGGGTCTAAAAACATGATTTTTCCTGGTACATATGTCAAAGCATAGACTTTGTTATCTGCTGCTTCCTGTCTAACTTACAGGGATATTTAATTTTGTAAGGTATTGTATATCTATACAGCTGTAATGAATTGCACACTGGACTGAGAGGCAAGGTTCTGCCCTGTGTGGCTCCTGCTGGGACTCGTGCGTTTTCCTCTTGGGTGCTGTACGTTGGCTCCTCTGAACAATACCAGGGGCGCGTGGTCTGTTTAGCGTGGGCCTGTCACTCTTCATTTGGGTTCCTTTTGGAAACTGTAGTCTTTAACTTGCTCTGTGAGGAGAAAGGAATAATTCTGCTGCTGCTCCTGGAAGGTCTGCCGAATGCATTTGAGCGAAACTGTGGCGCTGTGCACTGCAGCCATCTGCCACAGCCTGTGCTCCACCATGAGTAAGACCACAGCCATGGAGCAAGGCAGAGTCGTCAGCTGGGGGACTGCTGCTGTCACTGTTCAAAAGGCCATTTATGAGCTCAAAAAAAAATCTTAAGAGCGCCCCTAATTACTTAAAAATGGAAATTTAAGAAATGTCTTTAAGACTTGATACAGAGCTGGTGTTAAATTCTCACAGCAGAGGTTAGGGGGTGGCTCAACGGTAGAGCACTTGGCAGTTCTATGTGACGCCTTCGGTTCAGTCTCGGTCCTGCAGATCAGAGAGCCTCACGGTAGACGGCCGCTCAGACAGTCAGGCAGAGGTGGGTGCCAACCCTGGATGTTGTCCGTTGTCATGTCGTCAGTTGACCCTTCTCATGCTGTCTATTCAGGCATCAGCTCACCTGAGGGATCCACCAGCCTCCTCACGTCTAAGCATTGTCGTAGACTTTGTGGCTCTGACATACTTGTCTGTTGAGAGTCCAGTCTCTCGTCATCCTCCCCATGCTATAACAGAATCCATGAAGCATAAGTGGCCTTTTTGAACCAAGACTTTGCAAACTGATCTCTCCCCAGGGAAGGAGTTGAGCACAAGCAACAATGTACATTATTAATTCTGGATTCACTCTCATGTTTTATTTTGTAAATATTAATGTTTGGAGCTTGAGTATACAAAATGTAAATACAGTTCTTGTATTTGTACTAACCCTGATTCTTTTGCTGTATAGCCCTGGATGTGTAATGCAGACATTATCTAACTGTGTGTGGTAACCTTGCATCACAGAACTGCTAGTGAACGAGGTAAAAATAATAAAGGTACAACCAGTGCATCGCACCGCCTGCGTTTTCTTCTTTGGTTTTGTTTTTTGTTTTTTTTTTTTTTTTTTCCTTTTTTTTTTTTTCGGAGCTGGGGATCGAACCCAGGGCCTTGCGCTTGCTAGGCAAGTGCTCTACCGCTGAGCTAAATCCCCAACCCCGGTTTTGGTTTTTTGAGACAGGGTTTCTCTGTGTAGCCCTAGCTATCCCAGAACTCAGGGCCAGGCTGGCCTCGAACTCAGAGATCTGCCTCCCTCTGCCTCCAGAGTACTAGGATTAAAGGTGTGCACCCCTGCCCCCAGGCTTTTGTACTTTATTCTTATGCTCTTCGGAAAGCCATCACTTACTAATTTTGATTCTTAGAGAGATAATTTTATTTATTATTTATCTATTTATTTATTTATTTTGGTTTTTTGAGACTGTAACTCTGGCTGTCCTAGAGTTCACTTTGTAAAACAGGCTGGCTTCAAACTCAGAGATCTGCCTCCCTTTGCCTCCTGAGTGCTACTATTAAAGATGTGTGCCAGCCAAGCAGTGGTGCGGAGGCAGAGGTGGGTGGATCTCTGAGCTCTCAGCTACCTGGTCTACAGACCATGGTGTAACCTATGGTCTCTTTTCTGATATAACTTGAGAAGCACATGTGCCGTTGTTTGAGTTTTCTGTAACTGCTTTGTCTGAAAGATGTGGGGAATTCTCCAGAAGCCCCTTTCATAGATCTACCCACGATGAGTTGTACTGGACTTGGGTCTGGGGACGGTTAGGGAAGGTAGCAGTTTGAAATTTGCAGTGAGCCTCCCCTTGTAAGCAGAGCACAGACAAGGGACCGTGGCCATGAAGTCTGTACCTAGACAAAAGCAATGATGTGGTCAGCTGCAGCAGTGCACACCTACGATCTCAGTGCTTGGGAGGCTAAAGCAGGAGGATCCAGCTGTCCAGGGCAGGATTTCATCATAGACAGCAGGCAAGGCACCTGTGGCCTCCGCTGCAGTGAGAGGTATTCCAGTGCTTAACACTAAGCCAATAGTGTTAGATATATTAATGCAGTGGTCAGTTTAAGAAAGGAGGCTGACACACAGTTCCCTTTCAGAAATGAGGTTTATTAGGAAAGAGCATCTCAAGACCAAGATCAGGCCATGAAGTGAGAGGGAAAGCGTTAGAAAAGAATGGTGTGCGTGTGTGTGTGTGTGTGTGAGTGAGCGCGCACTCTCTCATGTGCTCTATTAAGAGTAAGAATAAAACCGGGCCTGGTGGTGCATGTTTTTAATACCAGCACTTGGGAGGCAGAGGTAAGTGGATCTCTGAGTAAGAGGCCAGTGTGGTAGAAGAGAATTAACTCCTACAAGCTGTGCTTTGACCTGTACTTGCACACCCTGGCACTCATGCCTGCACATGTATGCATATGCATAAAATAAATTAATTTTTTTTCTAATAAAAACTATGGTGGGTTCGTGCTGTAATCCTGCCATTTACGGAGGCCGAGACAGGAAGATTTTGAGTTGAAGATCTGTCTAGATTATGTAGTGAAATCTTATCACAAAACCAGAAAAAAACGCGTTTGCTAAAAATCTACATGGAGGTATAGAGAACAGAGAGTGGCTTCCTAGCTATGCGCCTCAGCAAAGCAGGTGCTGCAGCTCCCTGGAGCCTTGGAGATGGTAGAATATCTGTGCGGAGGGGACAGGTTCCAGACGGGCCAGGACACCTAAAGCTGAACTTCAGAGCACCCTAATACACGAGGTCAGGAAGATCTCGATACATGAAGGTCCCACAAAGAGGAAGTGGGATGACCTGGGTGCTCTCTAACATGGCACTTGACTAGCAGACTAAGAACCATTAAAGAGGAAGGGCTCAGTTGCTACATCCTGTGAGGCTGATGAGCCAAGAATAAGCACTGAGCCATGACCACAGGCGTGGGCAACAGGAGATGGTAAGGAGTCTGTGGGAGCCATGCAGTGCCATCCCCATTTCAGAATCAACTGAGAGAAGAGAAAGGTGGATGGAGACCACATTGTCATTTTTTATTACGTCTCCTTATCGTGTGTGTGTGTGTGTGTGTGTGTGTGTGTGTGTGTTCACATGCTGTGGTTCTTGTGGGAGGTGGCAGGACAGTTGCAGGAGTCCATTCTCTCCTATCATGTGGGTCATAGGCATCAGATTCCAGGTTTTCAAGTTTGGCAGCATGTGCCTTAACCCAGTGAGCCATTCTTCTGGCCCTGGTCACTGTTACGATTAGTAAAACTACTGTTAGAGGATGCGGATTAGGCCGGGGGCAAATATACTTAGTTCATCTAAAATCTGACCTCGGTAGCTGAGGAGTTGAGGGGTTGGAGCATCTCTTTGCTTTGTTTTTGAGTCTCCTGTAGGCTAGGATGGCCTTGAGCTGCTATGTAGCTGAAGATGGCCTTGAACTCCTGATCCTTCATCTCCCAAGTCCTGAGACTTCAGCCCTGCACTACCTTGCTCAGTCTAACATGGTGTGGGAACCAACCCCAGAACTGCGTACACTAGGTATATACTCTTAGCAACTGAGCCATGTCCTGTGTCCCAGCCAGTCTGGCACTTCTGGCACTTTGAAGGTCCTGTTATAGATTGAGGGGAGGGGTGCGTATGTGTGTGAGTTTGGTTGTTTTTTGTGCCATGTGCACGCCTGGTGCCTGAAAAAGCCAGAAAAGGGCAACAGATCCCCAGGGACTAGAGTTGTGAGCCTGTCTGTGGGTTCTGGAATCTTCCCAGGTCTTCTGGAAGAACAGTAAGCGCTCTTAAGCACAGAGCCCTCTCCAGCCCAAGGATGACTGTATTCTCCTTGATCTACTTCCTAAGTGCTGAGGTTATCCATGTGTGTGCTGCCATGCCTGCCCGGCTTTCTGGGGTGCTGGAACATGAACCAGGAAGAGCAGCGGTGTCCCTGTCCTGAGTCATCTCCTAGCTCCCCAGCCTGCAAGTCTTAATCTTCCTGCTTCTGCTTCCAAAGTCCCTACCGAAGATGTGTGCCGTCAGATGGGTGCTGTTGTGCTCAGCTTTACTGACAATTTCTGCAAAGATTTTTTTTTTTATTGCAAAAGGAAGAAAAGAAACAGTGTAACTAGCAGGGGCTAATGGACCCTGGAGGGACGAATTAAATCACTGTCTGTCCCTGGGCTCTAGTTTAAACATAAGCTCTGTCAGACTTCAGTTTGAACTCAATAATCATCTCTGAGCTTGTTTTCACAAAGGTGGTTACCTAGGGCTCCCTCCCAAGAGCAGGAGAACCGGGCGGTCTCGTGCAACTCTGCATCTGTTTTTATCGTCTCCTTAGATTTCTGGTCTTTATTTATTTATCTTGGTGTGTATGTGCACTCCCGTGCCATTTCTCAGGTACTTTTAAACTTCTTTGTTTGTTTGAGACAGGGTCTCCCAGGGGCCTGGAACTCACTGAGAAGGCTTAGCTGACTGACCACCAGCTGACTTCACCCAGCACTGGGGTTACAGGAGTCACCGTGCCTGGTTGGGACTCGGGTCTCAGGATTGCCCAGCAAACACTTTATCAACTAAGCTATGCCTCAGCCCAGCTTTCTGTGTGTGTGTGTGTGTGTGTGTGTGTGTGTGTGTGTGTGTGTGTGTGTGTAATTTGGATGGAAAGATTTTGCAGTCTCCCTTTGAAACTGCCTTGTCCCTGCAGAACCCTGAACCTCTTGTGAGCATTTCACCAGCTCAGTCTTATGTGTGTCTGTGTGTGTATCTGAGAGGGTCTGTGTGAGAGGTTGTGTGTGTGTGTGTGTGTGTGTGTGTGTGTGTGTGTGTGTGTGTGTGTAAAAGTGCTTTCTCCCTAGCCTGCCTCCAGCCACTGGAGTTCAACTATAGGAACTACACAGAAAGGTTGGGGGCAGAGCTGAACTGTTGACGTCTGTACCAACTAAGTCATTGCTGACACACTGTCTTATGTAAGTTAAACAGACGAACAGAGGGCTCCACCCTGGGAGGATTTACTCCTAGGGACAGGGTTGTGGCTAGGATTTCTTTTTTTTTTTTTTTTTTTGAACCTTGGACATGCCAGGCAAATGCTCTACCAGAGCTATACCCTCTACACCCCCCAGCCCTTTACTTTTTGAGGCAAGGTCTCTCCACATCCCAGGCTGGCCTCATTTTCAGTACTGCCACAGCCTCCAGAGGGCTGGCAGTTTCTGATGTTTCTCGATGTAAGTGGGTACATCAAGCCAACTTTTTTTTTTTTTTTTTTTAGCTGAATTAAGTTTTAAGTATTACATACAGCCCACTTGTCAGTGTGACCAGTGTCCCTCTGGCCTTGGTCTCTCTCTCAGGTCACTCTCCTATAGTTTTCCAACATCTCCGGGAATCAGTACTTTCTCCTTAGTACCTTAACATAAACAACAATAACAAAAACACAAAACAAAACAACAAAAACCCTGGACCATTCAAGTATGGGCTAGCAATGGTGAATAAGAAAAATAGCTATTTGATACCTAAATATGTGTGCATAGAGTAATTTCTGTTCAGTGGTGGCTTAAGGAAGTCCAGACGTTTAGTCACTTTGACTCAGCATAATTTCTTCCTTATTAAATCTCAGACTAGAGTAATCAATCCGTCCCTGCAACAAAATGTAGTGGCAATCCTCTGTTGGAAGTAAGCCCAGGGGAGGAGGAAGAAGTTGAAGTAAGTTGAAAGGTATGCCCGTCACCAGGGCAGGGCTCTCTTAGCCCTGCTTCACACAGGCGGCTGTCTCCCAAACTCCTCACTGAGAAAGTCAAGGCAGCCTTCCATTTGAAGTCAACTAAATTCTCTGATACACAGACGTAGCCAGTTTCACAAGTTATAAGTAGGCATGACCATGTCATGCTGATCCTGTTAAGAAAGAGGAATCCAGGACTTGGTCCCCGCTGGGCCCAGGGTTAAAGTTCAGTTCCACCACTAACTGGCTGGGAAAGTCACTTCGCTGAGCACACACAGGATGAAGAATGGTTTGTTTTCCCTAACTTCAAAACTATATGTTACTTGTACTTGAATGTACAGATGCTTTGCCTGCATATATGTCTGTGTGTCACGTGTGTGCAGTGCCCACAGAGGCCAGAGAAAGGCACCAGATCCTCTGCAACTGGGACCGCAGAACTTTGTCCTGGGAAGGTGGCAAACAGGCAGGAGCCTACGGTCACCACCTGAGGTCTATTGAGAACCAGTGCAGGGCTATTCTCATCTCCGTGAAGCCTTCTCCGAGATGTTCTGAGCCAGGGTTTCTCCTTATTTGCTATAAGGCTAACATGCCGAAACCAGCTTGTGGTGGTGGCATCCAGTACAGCAGTAACTGCAAAGTGTTCTAGTCCTCCAGGGAGAGCCGGCCAGCGAAGCTCCTCCCTGATATGCCTACCATGGTCTGTGGCCCATTGGAGTTAAGAAGGCCTAAGAGTTAGGTGTTGTGGCACAAGCTGGTAACCCTTAGAGGTGGAGTTGGGGATTGCAAATTTGAAGCCAGCCTGAGCTATCCAGTAAGATGCTGCCTAAAAAAAACAAGCAAAAACAAACAAACAAACAAACAAAGAAAAAAACAAAGATTAGTAACTGTGGCTGAAGAGATTGTTTGATGGCTGGGAACACATCCTGCTCTCGCTAGGACAGGAGTTTGGATCCCAGCAGCCATGTTAGGAGCTCACAACAGCCCACAACTCCAGCACCTTCTGGTTTTTCTCAGGAGCCTACAGCACTTGCCCATACCCATACACATAAACTAGACGAACAAAACCAAAATCACAGTAGCTAAGGCTAGAGTCAGTGACATAACTCACTGTAGAAGTGCCCACTGTAGGGATTGGGGTTTAGCTCAGTGGTGGAGTGCTTGCCTAGAAAGCGCAAGGCCCTGGGTTCAGTCCTCAGCTCCTCAGCTCTGGGGAAGGGGGCGGGGAGGAGTGCCTGCTGCGCCTGCTGCTAGCCCAATGACCTGCGTTTGATCCCAAGAACCACACGGTAGGGGAGCATGGCTCTGGCTCCTGCAAGTCATACTACCACACGTGTGCCCAGACCCACACACAGACAAGCACACACAATAAGCAAAAGGGGAGGGAGGGACTGGACAATAACTACAATAATTATATTGTCTTTGCATGGCCCTGGACTGGGGAGGCCTCAACTGTAGACTTACAGTGCCGAGACTGGGCATATTCTGTAAAAACATAAGGCTGAACTTTATGGTACATGTCTGCTGTCTCAGCACTGGGAAGGCCGAGAGGCAGGAGGACTGCAGGAGTCTGAGGCCACCCTGGGCTACAAAGCGAGACCTAGTCTCAAAATAATGAAAATACTTTGTGATCGCTATTCCTGGTTGTCAACTTGACCACATCCGGAATGAACTACAATCCAGAAATGGGAGGGTTCACCTATGATTCAGATCTTGAGGCTGGAGGACACAGGCTTTTGATCCAGATCTTGAGGCATAGTGGCCATGAAAAAGGCTTAGGCCCAGGCAAGGTAGTAAGTACACGCCTTTAATCCCAAGAGACAGAGGCTAGCAGATCTCTGAGTTCAAGGCCAGCCTGGGACAGAGCAAGTTCCAAATCCACAGGCTTGGTGGTACATGCCTTTAATCTGGGCCACACCTCTGCTGGAGGCCTGCATAAGGACAACAGAACAGTTCTTCTTCGCCTGCTTGCTCTTACTTGCCAGGACTGGATTCCAGCTTACACAGAAGACCAGCTACAACACCCAGCTTCGTGGGACTGAGCAACTACTGGACCCTTGGACTTCCCATTCACAGCTGCCCATCTTGGATTAGTTATAGACTGGAAGTCATTCCGATAATTTCCCTTAATATGTAGTAATAATTAATGTAATAATTTCCCTTAACATTCCATAATTTCTGTGACTCTAGAGAACCCTGACTAGTACAGAAGTTCAAGCTTCAACACCACAACATATTCAAAGGCCTGGAAACCAGGGCTGTGGATTGAGAACTTGTCAAAATAAATAATCAAAGCAAAGCATTAACTTGGAAACTTGACCACTCCCACTCCCACCCAGGGCCTTGTACACGCTGGACAACAGGCTGACTCTCAAGGATCTCCCAGGAAAGGGGATAACATCTGAAATGTAAATAAAGTTCAATTAAAAAAAAAACAAAAAAAACAAAAAAACAAAAAAACCCCCAGGATTTTCTCATTTAAAAAAAAAAAAAAATCGGGGTTGCCTAGCAAGCGCAAGGCCCTGGGTTCGGTCCCCAGCTCTGAAAAAAAGAAAAAAAAATCTTCCAGGGGCAGCTCCTACCTGGTACTCCCTTGTTCTGGAAATAATGGTCTGACCAGCTCAGAGCTGAGGCAAATTTGACTGAGTTGGGGAGGAGTGGGGACATCAGGTACCTATCAGAGAGAGAGAGAAAGAGAGAAACAGAGAGAGAGAGACTGAGAGGGCAGGGCAAGGGATGTGGCTCAAGGGCAAAGCACTAGTCTAGAATGCTCAAAACGTACCGTTTGATTCATAATACTGGAGTGAGAAAAAAAAAAATCCAAGAAGCTGGTACAAACCAGTCTTTTCATTTGACATCAAGCATTATGCCTATGTGTGCAAAACTTACAAAAGATAAAGGGAATTCATTGAAGGTCATGATAAACACTCGTAGGGAGAGAGAGGGGTGTAGATGCAACACACCAACGCCTGAGTCTGAGTGGGAAAGTAAATTGAAACTAAAATGTGTTGGACCAGCAGGCGAAACAGCACTCTAGACCTACTCCGGAGCCGGAAACTCAGTATTTACAATGTAGTGGGGCTGAGGAAACAGGGTAGAGATGAGTACTTGTGTTCCACTACCTTTACAATAAATAACTTTATTCCAGTTTTGTTACCAGGTGATCCGACGCCCTCTTCTTGACCTCCCGAGCACCAGCCACGCACGAGGTACACGGACATACATGCAGGCAAACACATACACATAAAATAAAGTAAATAATTACGAAAACCAAAAAACCCTCGAGCCTCTCCTCCGTTCCTCTTTTTCTCATTCTGTGCGTGTGGGCGCTCGCGCCACTGCTGCAGTGGAGATCAGAAGCCAACTTTGTGGAATGGGATTTACTTCCACCCGCGTGGCTCTCTACTTGGGCCTTAGTGTGCACCGTTGTTTCTCGATCTGCAAAAATGGTGCACACTGACCACCCGCGTGGCTCTCTACTTGGGCCTTAGTGTGCACCGTTGTTTCTCGATCTGCAAAAATGGTGCACACTGACCACTTTGGGTTCCCACAGGTAGGACAGACTTGATTCTTGTCTCAGAGTTGAAACAGGGATCAAGAGCGCCTGTGGGCTTGGTAAATTGTAATGTGTGATCTAACCGGAGTTACTGCGTTAGCGAGACACCGAACCCAGGGTCTTCTCTTTCATGGCGGAGCTGCAGACCCGAGCTCCTGCACCGACGAGAGGGATCGTGTGCGGGTTCCGTTAGAACACTTACAAAATCCCTTTAAATGCTCCTCTCCTGCTCAAGGTGCCATCGACTACTCGGCGCTCTACAGATCTGGCCCCGGGGGTGGGCGGGTCCGTTTGCCCTCAGGTGGTATAACAGGCGCTGCAGAGAGCCAGTAGCGTGTGGGCATCGCCCCACCTCTGGCTTCTGATTGGCCGGTGTCTCAGTAAGCCTCTTGAGGCGCCGGGAGCCGGAGTTCACAGCACTTTCCCTCGGAGCGCTCAGTCTTTCGTGTTTCTTCCTCCTCGGATCTGCTCTGTCTACCGCCGCCATGGCCCAGTGAGTGACCCACACGCGCAGTTGGGCCGGGGAGACTTCCGGGGCTGAGCATGGTGATGGCGGGGCTCTACTCAGTCGTATCTCTGCTCTCCTCAATCCCGGGGGTCGCCTGGGTCTCCTCGCTCAGCCCTGACCCCTGCACCTCAGGATCCCCGCCTTGGGCAGCGCAAGCTCGGCCGCCCCTTCTTGGGAGCTTGCGGCTGCGAGGGACTCGAGGGAAGGAATCCGCTCTGTGTGGGGCACGGCCCACGCCCCTTCTGCTGGCCAGGCCATCAGGAATTACGGGGCAGGGGCAGGGCATTAGTGGCTTCGTGTGCCCGGACGCCCTTTAAAAGGAACTTCCTTGGAACTGTGAGGTGCAGGGTGCAGCCGATCCCAGGTGTATGTGGTGCGTGCGCAGAAGAAAAGGGTGCAGGCTACCTGTCCTCCTAAAAGCGACCAACTAACACTAACATCCTTTGTTTGTTTTTTTTTTTTTCCTTCTGGCATTTCAGAGCTGACATTGCACTGATTGGACTGGCTGTCATGGGCCAGAACTTAATTTTGAATATGAATGATCATGGGTTTGTGGTAAGTAGTGAGGACAGGCCGCCTTCCCTTGCGATCGGTCATTTGTTTTTCAGAGATCTCAAGGGATCTGATAGAGCTTCTCCCTCAGTAAGCCCTGTTGTTGCTTACTGGTCTTTGTAGAAGAATTTCTGCTTTAGTTGTGCTGTCTCTGTAGTTAAAGGAAGAGCCTCTTTGGATAGAAATAAATATAAAAGCAGTGGTTCTCAACATTACGGTTTATAATACTAGCAGAATTACAGTTATGGAGTAGTTACGAAAATAGTTTTATGATTGGGGGGGGTCATCACGATGTAAGATGTCTATTAAAGGGTTGCAGCATTAGGAAGGCTGAGAACCACAGATGGAAAGGACCCGGATCCTGGAGGCTCTAGCTCAGTTGACTAGCAAGACTTGGGGTAAGTGAAGATGAGAGTTTCATTTTCTGTGCATCTCATCTCCCAGTGTTGCTACCCTGGAGACTCAGCGTCCTCCCATCTCAGCCTTCTGAGTCCAGGGTTAGAGGATCCTCCTGCTAGTGGTCTCTGAATGTCCTTTCTAAATAGTAGCATGTCTTAGGTGCCAGGATTACCAGGGACAAAGGACTGGGCAGTAGTAACAGGTTCAACTTGATAAGCAACAAGTGGCAAAGGACCTTTCCTTCCGTTCTCTGCTGTGACGGAACTTTGCAGGGATCACCTGGCACTTAAAAAGAGAAGGCAGGTCAGCTCTCTAGAATTGGATGGAATAGACCTCTCTGTGTTGCTGGATCCACCACTTGAGGGTCATGTGTGTGCCAGGTCCTCTGACAGGCCTTTTGTCCTCCAGGTCTGTGCTTTTAATAGGACCGTCTCCAAAGTTGATGACTTCTTGGCCAAAGAGGCGAAGGGAACCAAAGTGATTGGTGCTCAGTCCTTAAAGGACATGGTCTCCAAGCTGAAGAAGCCCCGCCGGGTCATACTGCTCGTGAAGGCTGGGCAAGCAGTGGATGATTTCATCGAGAAACTAGTAAGGCCAGCTCCGTTCTCAGATGCCGCTGACAACTCAGAGCTTGTGTCCGTTCCTCCCTCTCCCTGTCTCACTTCTGCCATGTTGATTTTCACTTTCTGGGTACAAAGTGACCCGCTCTGATAAAATGCTTAAATGTTTCAGTCTTGGCTGGCTTGACTGGCACTTATGGAATAGTATTTTGGTCTTAGTTTTTCAAGGCAGGGTTTCTCTGTATAGCCTAGGCCTTCCTGAAACTCACCCTGTAGATAGACCAAGCTGGCCTCAAACTCACAGAGATCCATCCGCCTGCCTCCGCCTCCCGACTGCTGGGATTAAAGGCGAGGGGTACCAGCACTACCAAGCTATAGTTTTCTAGAAAGCTTTTATTTTTTTTTTTTCATTTTATTTTATACGAATGAGTGTTTTGCCTGAGTGTGTAACTGCACCATATACAGTTCCTGAGGGGGCCAGAAGAGAGTCAGACAGATTCCTTGGGATTGGAGTTTGTAGTCAATTGTGAGCTGCCATGTGGTTGCTGGGAATTGAACTCAGGTCCTCTCCAAAAGCAGCCAGTGCTCTTAACCCTTGAGCCATCTCACTAGCTCCTATTTTAAAACCAAACCAAACCAAACCACACTTTTTTTTTTTTTTTTTGTATGAATGGGTTTTTATTTTTAACTGAGGGCCTTTCAACCCCCAACATCTCAGCCAAACCACACTTTTATTTATTTAGTATTTTTGTGGGGGCAATGACACATTGGACGTGGGAGTCACAGGGACTTTTCTGTGGGAGTTGGTCCTTTACCTCCACCATATGGTTGTGGAAAGAACTCAGGGTCTCAGGGTGTGCGGCTTGGTGGCAGGGGCCTCTACCTGCTGAGCTTTCCCACTGACCCAGGGGTTTATTTTTATTACTATAGCGTGAGGTCACAGGAGCATGCAAGTGCAGGTCAGAGGACAACTATGTGGAGTCAGTTCTCCTCAGCCTTTGCTCTGGTCCTCAAGTTCTTCAAGCTTGGGACACCAGGCTTGTCCAACAACTGCTTCCCACACTGAGCCAGCCAGCCATCTCGTTGGCCCACAATGGTATACTCTTGGGTGGTCATAGTTCCAGGACACTGAGTACATTTCAGTCAGAGTTCGTGAAGAGTAATAGCATTTGAGCAGTAGTCATCTTACAGTCTGTTTTTATTGGGCAGTCTGTGGGTCCTGGTGTGTGTGCCCCGCGTTCCCATTGTGGTCCCCCTGGCTCCGGAGCCCATCGTGGAGCCTTGTGCATGACGGGGAAACACAAGCACCCTAGGCCACACCCCGCTGCTTTCTGTTTTGCTTGTTTTATTTTTTTCCTTTATTTTTGAGATAGCGTGTTACTGTGTTGTTGTGGGTGTAGGGATGCCTTTTATTTGTGGGGCAGGTTTGAGTCAGGGTTTCACTTTGCAGCTCAGGCTGTCCTGGAACTCGTGCTGTAGACCAGGGTGACTTCAGACTCACAGATCTGCCTGCCTCTGTGTTAGTGCAAACTTAGGAGTGTTGTAGTTTTCCTTTTAACCCGGCTAGCTCCCAGGTAATTGAGACGGAACCGTTATGTTTATTTGACAGCTCTAAGGGAAAACAATTGATCAGTGTTACTCTATTTTAATCCTCTAAGCTAATCTCTCTACCTCCCGGCCTGAAGTACGTGGATTTTAGTGCTGACCTGGCTCTCTCTGACCCAGGTGTTTTCTCATGGTGTCTCCTGGACCTTCTCCTCCTCCAGGCGAACACCCACTTCCTCTCTCTCCTTCTCCCTTATCCCTGGCTGGGAGGAAGTCCAGCCCTATTTTCCACCCTGCTCAGTCATTGGCTGATCAGCTTCTTTATTGACCAATCAGGGAATAGTTGGGGGGGAGCGATGCTTACTCAACATTGAGAAGGAGGTTCTCAGAATAAGGATTGCAACCAGATATGGGGTCCCAGAAATCAGCCTTTGAAACAAGGATAACCTTTACACAGTGCACAGTAACATTATGCCTACACGTCTGCCTCCCAAGTGCTAGGGTTAAAGGTGTGTACCACCACCTGCCTCGTTCTCACCGGCCTGGTCCTTACTAGGAACTGGGGTAGGTCATGATAATCCTTCCTCCTCAACCTTAGTGCTAGGTTGCAAGCACCAGCCACCATGCCTGCCTGTGTTTTCTGTTTTCGTTTTGGTCCTGAGGAAAAGAACCCAGGGCCTTTCAGCTTCAGAGCACACAATTTCACTGAGCTGTGACCCCAGCCCTGGTGTCCTGCAATATTGACTGTCATATTTATCAATGTCTTCAATGTCTAGTGCCAGGCCATAGTCAGCCTTAGTGTCCACACTGGGTTTTATTGAGACATGAGTTTTCTTTCTTCATACTCCTAAAAGTAACAGTTCTCATACAGTTGTTTTATTTGGCAACCTTGTATCAATTTGTTGGCTTTAATAAGACCATCTCCAGAGGTGCTGGAGAGATGGCTCAGCGGTTAAGAGCACTGGCTGCTCTTCCAGAGGTCCTGAGTTTAGTTCCCAGCATCACATGGTGGCTCACAACCATCTGTAATGGCAGCTCTAAGGCCTCCAACATCTGGCCTCCATGGGAATGCACACAAGAGGCAAACATTCACACACAAATACACATACACATAATATTTTTTAAAAATAATATCTTGGGGGCTGGAGAGATGACTCAGTGGTTAAGAGCACTGACTGCTCTTCCAGAGGTCCTGAGTTCAATTCCCAGCAACCACATGGTGGCTCATAACCATTTGTAATGGGATCCGATGTCCTCTTCTGGTGTCTGAAGACCGCTACAGTGTACTCACATACATAAAGTAAATAAATCTTTAAAAAAAGAAAAAAGAATATCTTTGGAAGAAAAACTGTACTTATGAACAAAGGGGACAGGAAGAGTTTATTTAGGTTCTCAGAAGTAGCTGTACAGCCCCCTGTGGAGTAAAGCGAGGCACCGATGTAGAACTGATGTAGACGTAGCTGTGATCGCAGAGGGAGGGTCACAGTACCGCAGGCAGAGTGCTGTGTTTGGGACTGGCATCGAAGGCAGGAGAAACTGTAGCCAGCACACTACTGTTGAGTAAGAGGCTTGGAAAGGAAGGGCTCTGAGTAAAGACCATCCTGAGCCTCGTGCTGCAGGAGGCCGCGCTGCCCACCGCTACCTCCCACACAGGACGGGAGGCTGGCTGACTTTTCTTCAACCTAGGAAAGTACTAACGTCCTCTCCAGTGCAGCTCTGGAAGGGGACACTGAGCAGTGAAGGGGAAAGCCAAGCAGAGGCAGGCGGGGCTGCACAGTTAGACCCTGCCTCAGGTGAGGAGGGATGGAGGAGAAGGAGCGACAGTGCTGTGGCGGGGTCTGACGGGGTTAGGTAGTCACAAACTTAAGGTGCGCTTAGTGACTGCTTTCCTTCCCACTGTTTATTTGGGGTTACTTTTGGTTTTAGTGGCCAAGGCATGTTTTATTTCTGCCTTTGGTCCCCACCCTAAGGCCGTGTTTGTTTACAGGTACCCTTGCTGGACACCGGTGACATCATCATTGATGGAGGAAATTCTGAATACCGGGATACGACAGTAAGTGTCCCTCAGTCTAGATTCTTTCAGGCCTTGGGAACATTCTAGAAAGAAATGCGAATAGCATTGTCCATGTGACAAAGAGTGAACTGTCTTGTGATCCTTGGGGACTGGTCCTGGCTGAATCTCAGCGGGTTTCTGTCAGACACTGGCTGGCTGAGACTCCAGTGCGTGGGGGTATAACTCAGGAGACGATGGCTTAGACACAGCAGGCTCAGGGCTTCTCGCATGATTTCCACCTCCTACAACGCATGGCCTGCTGCCGCTGTGCCGCATGGTCAGAGTCACGGCCCTTACGGTGCCATGCCAGAGCAAGTCACATGGTCTAACGTGTGAAACTGCGGTAAGTCTCCCACTGGACCTCTTCCCTGCACTTTGCCCTATAAGGCCTTTCCATCAAGATGGGGTCATGCATTCAGGAATCACCCTCAGGGATGGTGTAGATGTCTCAATCAAGTTTTTCTTTAAAATGTTTTACAGGAATTTTTACCTGTAATCCTCCTCTTGTAGCCTCCTTTGTTTAAATTATAGGACTCTAGTTCTTACTTCTTTTGAACTGCAACACTGAACGTATAAACTGTCTGGAATGGCTGGCTGTCCTTGGGTCATTTACTCACAAATGTGAGTTCTCTCTTGCACCTCCTTCCATTCATCAAAATTTATTTTATGAGGAAATCCTGAAACTGTTTTTCTCTCTTTTAGAGAAGATGCCAGGACCTCAAGGCCAAGGGCATCTTGTTCGTGGGGAGTGGAGTCAGTGGTGGTGAGGAAGGGGCTCGGTATGGGCCATCCCTCATGCCAGGAGGGAACAAAGAGGCCTGGTAAGTTCCTCAGCACCACGGATTTCAGCACCGACCAGCTGGGTGTGGGTGAGGTAGAAGGTTAGAGCTGGGAGGCCTTGGGCACGTCTCATCTAGATCCTGTACTCTCGCATCATGTCTGTGTGTCCTCCCCCTCTCTCACGCTGTCCCGGCAGAGACGGATTGCTGACCTTTGGGAGCTTAAGGCATAGCTTCCTTAGTGCAGTCCTAAGCATCGACGCTGCAGGCGTCAGGTCTCGGGGTCTGTACCGAACGCTCTTGGGAAGAGGTAGCTTTGCTTGGTGGAGGGAGGCTCGTGAGGAGAACGCCTTAAGGGTTCCTCTGAGCTGCCAGTGAGGTGGGATGAGATAAGAGTTGGTTTGCTCCAGACGAGCGCCTCTCTGAGAGTACCGCACAGTCCTGGCTTCTCTCTGATCCAGATGTGCAGGACCATGTTGTACCTGGTGACAGACATCCAGACGGTGAGAGTGTCCCTCAGGTGTTCTTGAATGGCTTGGTTTGCATCATAGCTTGTCCTCAAAAAGTGGTGGGAGATTCTTCCCTGTTCTGAGGGAGTCAGTGAGGTGCTGGGGATGGACCCCAGGTCTCGTGCATGATAGGTGTGCACTTTACTGCTGAGCCACGCCCCTCGCTCTTCGGTGCTTCCCTGGTGCTTCTGCCTTGCTGTCTCCTTTGTGAGTCGACTCAGGTGTTGTCCACTCCGAGGCCCACACAGGGTGGGTGGTGCACGCTTGTCAACAGTCAGACTATAGAGTGTCTGGAAAGTTTAGCACTCCAAATCTGAGTGATGTGTGAGCATGACCTGAGAGAGCTCCAGCCTTCTGTCAGCTGAACTCTACTTCCCTTTCACGCAGGCCCCACATCAAGACGATCTTCCAGGCCATCGCTGCAAAAGTAGGAACCGGAGAACCCTGCTGTGACTGGGCAAGTTCTGGGCTACCCTTTGACGAGTGCACAGCTGGAGAAAGAACACTTTGGTCCCAGTGGTTAGCTCTGTGCTGTGAGCCTCTCCGCCTTAAGTCTCTGTCCCAGCTTGTACCTGAAGTACACGCCTGTCTGTCTTAATGCCCTTGTACCTGAGCCAGCCCTTAAGGGCCTGGGCCTTACTGTGTTAGAGGCAGCTCCTCTGCCCTGCTAAAAAAAAGACGGCCATAAATAGGAGCAGAAGTGAAGAAGGGAAGGGAGATGTCTCTGTAGCTGTTTCCTTCAAGGCCAGAGGAGGTAGGAGTTAGAGTGAGCTAGATACCTTGTCCCATCAGGGATGCAGGAGTTAGAGTGGGCTAGCCACCTTGTCCCATCAGGGATGCAGGAGTTAGAATGGGCTAGCCACCTTGTCCCATCAGGGATGCAGGAGTTAGAGTGGGCTAGCCACCTTGTCCTGTCAGAGAGATGCCTCAGGCCATTGGATGGAAGAATCTTTGCATAGCCTGGGTTTCGGGTTTAGGTGTTCACCAAAGCTCAGGAATCTGGCCATAGGCACTTTCCCTCCTGTTTGGTGCTGCTGTGAGAATAAGCACAATCCCTTCAGACAGTAGCATGGATTGAAAAGCGCATCGGCCTAGGGAGGCAAGAGCTGCCGTTAGTGTTTTTTGTTAACCAGTAGTGTGGCCTAGGATAGATCTCTACAGGAAGGCTTATCTGAGAAATAGCTGAACTGGGTAATCTCTCTTCTCACCAGCTTTTCTTCCTCTTTTTCTTCCTTCAAATTTATTTTCTTGTTTCCCTTTTCTTCCTCTTCCTCTTGCATTTTCTTGCCTGCCTGCCTGCCTGCCTGCCTGCCTGTCTGTCTCTCTGTCTCTCTCTGATTAATATTTGTCTCTCTGGCGTATATGCATGGGAGACAGAAGCAGCTGCATGTGGAGGTGAGAGGACAGTAGGAGCTGGTTGTCTCCTTCCATCATGTGGGTGCTGGACTCAAACCCAGGTCTTCAGGCCTGGCAGCAAGCGCCTTTTCCTGCTGAGCCCTCTTGTATCCCCAACAGCTAGTGCGTCTCCTGAATTACAGACCTGTGCACCACCACACCCAGCTCCCCTCTTCTGTACCTGCTGTTTTCATGTGCTCACCTTACTATTTAGTAATCTGTCTGATGAAAGCAGGGAAGCATAAGCCCCAGGCATGTGGGCAGGAGCGAAGGACGCTCTCCCCAAACCTGCCAGCTTCGGTGGCTGCCTTTCCCCAGGGGCCAGTGCCCTTCCCTGGTGTCAGACTACTGTTAGAGTGCAGTGACGGCAGCTTCCATCTACCTCCCTCTAGGACGGTCAAAAGGAAAAGCCTGCTTGCACATAGAACCTGGACTCAGCCACAGTTGACTCCTATGACCTTCAGGCGTGAGGTCAGGTCATTAGGGTAAATAGTGTAGAGACTAAAAGTGGGCGAGCCTTGGCTCATTCACATCTGGAGTGACAGGAAGGGGATGTAAGATGTCCTCATACTGCACAGTTAGTGTCCAAACCAGAAGGGGCAGGTCAGTGCTAAAGGGAGATAGCCTCTGATAGAAAGGTCGTAGTGGTCAGCGTGGGCTGTGACTGCCAGGACAGACTCCCAAGTGCCCTGCTGTGGAAGTAACTGCATGTGACGTAAGCCTGGAGCTGAGCTGGGCTTGACTCTGCTGACTCGTTCCATCTCCCTGTCCACTAGACAGGGTACCCAGAGCAGCACAGCCGAAAGACCCTCCTCAAATTCCCCATGGCTAACTGATTAGCTGGCTACATCCTACAGATGACCTTGCCAGGGATGGGACCATCAGAGAATGCACTTCTGCGTTTAAAAGGCCAAGGCCAGACCTTGATAGAAGGTCATTTTACCCTCAGCAGCAGTCAGAACAATTGTATTACATTTGTATCTAGGAAAAATACCATGGAGACTTTTTTTTTAAAGATTTATTTATTGTATTTAAATGAGTATACTGTAGCTGCCTTCAGACACAACAGGGCATTGAATCCCTGTTATAGATGGTTGTGAGCCACCATGTGGTTGCTGGGAATTGAACTCAGGACCTCTGGAAGAGCAGTCAGTGCTCTTAACCGCTGAGCCATCGCTCCAGCCCAAGACTGTGGAGACTTAGCCTCGGCTGGGGAGTAGGGATGGGTAAAGGCTTTGGGTGTGTTGGGAAGGTCCTGTGAAATCACACTGTTTTCTCATGCTATTTTTCTGAAGTCGTCTTTCGGTCTGCTGAGACTTCTCTGATGACGCTTGTTTATCGCCACACAGGTGGGGGACGAGGGGGCCGGGCACTTTGTGAAGATGGTGCACAACGGGATAGAGTATGGTGACATGCAGCTGATCTGCGAGGCTTACCACTTGATGAAGGATGTTCTGGGCATGCGGCATGAGGAGATGGCTCAGGTAAGTCCTGCGTCCGCCTGGGTAATCGCCACTCAGACAGGGAGCTTGCTACTGACAATTAACCCTTCCTCCTTCCTGCTCGCCTGGCTGTCTGCTGGCCCACATGGACTCTGCCTAATGTAAGGGAAGCCCTGGTAATAACGTCATAAAGTGTGATAGCCAGCCACGTAGTCATCAGTCATGCTTTGTCAGGCTCCGTGTGTGACCTCGGATCTGTCCCTCACCGTGGGACACAGGGACTGGCCTTAGGCGTGGTCGGCAAGGACTCTGCCTCACAGCCCTTCCCAGTCTTCTTGTTCCTACCTTTGCTCCATACAGGAAGTAGCTGGCTTTGTTGACCAAGTGGGGGGCTCAGCAGTTGAGAGCACTTGGTATATACACTCAGCCTACAGAAGACTGGTGAGAACCTATCCGGTCATGTCCTTCTGACCTTTGTGGGCCTTATATGCAGTGCTACGTATGGATATTTTTTAAAGTTCATCCCAGTGGGGAAGCACAAGCATTTTCCCCACACTTCCTCACGGTCAGACAGCCATGGTGGCACACACCTTTGATCCAGGCACATGGGAGGCAGAGGCAGAGGCAGGTGGATCTCTTGAGTTTGAGGCCAGCCTGGTCGACAGAGTGAGTTCCAGGACTGCCAGGGCTACACAGAGACACCCTGTCTCAAAAACCAAAAGGAAGTGGGAAAAAAGCCCTCATCGTCCACCACTGAACTGTGCCCAAGAGGTGGGGTTTATGTAGGACAAGAAGGTGAGATTGTGCATAGGCCCAGATAAAGTGAGAGGTTTGGCTCCAAGGAGAGAGTCCAGTCCCAGTGGTAAGAAGTCAACCAGGGGGTTGGGGATTTAGCTCAGGGGTAGAGCGCTTGCCTAGGAAGCGCAAGGCCCTGGGTTCGGTCCCCAGCTCCGAAAAAAAAAAGAACCAAAAAAAAAAAAAAAAAAGAAGTCAACCAGGCAGATACTCAACACAACTGCCTGACCCGGGAAGTTGGACTCCATGGGCCACCAGGAGGAGGGGCTGCTGGCCCCATGTGCTCTCGGTGCAGTGAGGGCACCAACTACATACAGAAGCGATGTATCAGCTGAGCCAGGCTGCCCACAGAACCCGCTCACCGGGCTTTCTCCTCTGCGTAGGCGTTTGAAGACTGGAACAAGACAGAGCTGGACTCATTCCTGATTGAGATCACTGCTAACATTCTCAAGTTCCAGGACACTGATGGCAAAGAGCTCTTACCAAAGATCCGGGACAGTGCAGGGCAGAAGGGCACTGGGAAGTGGACGGCCATCTCCGCGCTGGAGTACGGCATGCCCGTCACCCTCATCGGTAATGCTGTGCCTTCCGCCTTCTTCGTTGTTTTTTTTAAAGATTTATTGATTTCATATACATGAGTACACTGTAGCTGTCTTCAGATACACCAGAAGACAGCATCAGATTCCATTACAGATGGTTGTGAGCCACCATGTGGTTGCTGGGATTTGAACTTAGGACCTCTAGAAGAGCAGTCGGGGCTCTTAACCACTGAGCCATCTCTCTAGCCCCCTTTTAAATATTTATTTATTTATTTATTATATGTAAGTACACTATAGCTCACCTTCTTTGTGTAGTCGATTCTTGAGACAGTCTTGATTAGTAGCTCAGGTTAGCCTTGTGCGAACATCTTCCTCAGCCTTCTGAGTACCAGGAATGCAGGCCTGCCTAGCTTTTTGGCTTGTTTGTTCTTTTTCTAAGATTTCTTTAATAATGGGTTCAGTAAGAGAAGTTCACAAACACATTTTGCTTATGTAGTCAACATTAGTTCTCTGGGTTTGGATGTCTGTCAGTCCATCCTTCTCTATTTTATGATTACCGTGCCTCACCCTGTGGGAGACCAGTGCGTGGTGAGTCCTGCCCAGGTAGGAGGAAGTTGACTGCAGTTGGGCCAATCCAGCAGTGCAGAGAGCATCTGTCCACCACCCACTCAGCTCTCTGCATTAGTGTTCCTGTCTTCAAAAGCATCCTCCTCGATCTTAGAGACTGGGTCCCTACCACAAAGAGGAAGCAGTCCCCATCTGACTCGGAAGCGCCTGGGAGGGTTTGCCACACTTGCCGTTGCATAATTGTCTTGCAAAGTTTCCTTCTACAAATGTCAAGTCATGCTGAAGGGAAGGAAAGCGGTTGGGTAAGGGCAAGCCAGCCACTCCCTAGCCCTGTTCTCAAGCTGTGCCTAGTAGCCTCACCCCGACCTGCAGCCCCACCCCCGAACTAAAACTCTGTGTTGGTTCCCAGAGATTCAGCCCACTTTGTTTGGAGGAAAAGAAAATTCACTCGTCTTAAATAAATTGAGCAGTAGTCTGCCACAAGGACTGGTTTGTGAAAATACTAAATGTCCTAGTGAGCTGTACGGAAGGATGTTAGGAAACAGGGCAGCTCAGCCACCGAGAGCACACACTCCTTTCCCAGAGGTTGGCGGCTCAGCACCCATAGCAGGTTGATCACAGCCTCCAGCACCAGGGAGATCTGACTCCTGGCCTCTGAGGGCTCTTTCACTCATGTATATGAATCCACACCACACACACACACCCACACACACACACACACAAACACACACACTCTCACACACACACACACACACACTCTCACACACACACACACACACACACTCACACACACACACACACACACTACACACACACACACACATACACACTCATACACACACACACACAATTAAAATTAAATCTTACAAAAATAGAAAAGCTAAACGTGGGGGCCAGTGAGACGGCCTAGCGGTTAAGAGCACTTGTTGCTCTTGCAGACGGTCTGGGTTTGCATCCCAGCACCTCCCTGGTTGCTAGTAGTGATCTGACGTCCAGTTCTAGGGATCTGACGCCCTCCTCTGGCCTCTTCAGGCACTGCAAGCAGTGATGCGTAGACACGTGAAAGCAAACACAGAAATAATAATTAAATCATTTTGAAAGCAGAGTGTGGAGGCGTACACATTTAATCCCAGAACTCGGGAGGCAGAGGCAGGAGGAGCAGTGGGCCCAGGCCATCCTCTGCGGTACAGTGAGGTCAGCTTGGACTTACAGAACCTTCTCTCACCACAGTGTCTTCTGTGCAGAACTGAGGTTTTCTCTTGGCCTGATACTGAGCTGTTCCATGCAGTCCTTACCTCTCTCACCTCACACTGCCCCTTGAGTCCTGAGGTGATCTTTGTAGGTGAATGCCTGCGTTTGTTTGAGGAGGCTGACTTGGAGTTTTAGCTGTGGATTAACTGTTCAGAGCTTTGTGGCCCTTCACCATAACCCAGGTCAAAGCACTCGGCTCTCTCACCCTGCCCTGGCTTCTGCTGTGGGATTCTGACTGCCCCTTCCTTCCCCACCAGGAGAAGCTGTCTTTGCTCGGTGCTTGTCTTCTCTGAAGGAGGAGCGAGTTCAGGCCAGCAGAAAGCTGAAGGGCCCCAAGATGGTCCAGCCAGAAGGCAGTAAGCAGGCGTTCCTGGAGGATATCCGTAAGGTGACTGCCCCTCGCCCCGGCGCCTGTGGTAGGCTCTGAAGAGACCGTCCACCATGTTCTCATTTCTAGCCTTTCCCAGTCCATCACCCGCTCTGGGGTCTGGGAGGTGGGAATGAAGCTGGGAGGTGGGTGGCTATTCCACCAACCACAGCTCTGAAGTCCGGTGTGGTGTCTCTTCCTAGGCCCTTTATGCTTCCAAGATCATCTCCTATGCTCAAGGCTTTATGCTGCTCAGACAGGCAGCCACTGAGTTTGGCTGGACCCTCAATTATGGCGGCATTGCCCTGATGTGGAGAGGGGGCTGCATTATCCGAAGGTAGGTAAGAGGCAAACCTGGGACTGCTGGGTACTCCCCACCGTGTGGCTCACATTGTCACAGCTCACTTTTGTCTTATGCAGCACCCCCTTCTGCATAGGTGTCCACACCTTAAAACACTTGGGGTTCAAGTTTAGAAAAAAAATGAGCTGGGGTGGTACACACCTTTAATTCCAGCAAAGAGGGAGGAGGATCTCTGAGTTGGAGGCCAGCCTGGTTCACAGACTGAGTTCCAGGACAGCCAGGGCTACACAGAGAAAGAAATCCTGTGTAGGGAACAGGCACAGTGGGTGGGGGACACCAAGAAACAATGTGTACAGCACTTTCTGGGCCCTGGATTGCAGCTCCTTTAGGAAAGTCCGGGAACACTTAGAGCTGCTTTTCTTAGCTGTGCTCCCTAGGCAGTGCAGTGAACCCAGTCCATGGACCATTGACATCACAGCGAGCATCGCGAGCTGGCTAGACCGTGCACAGCGTCTGTGTGGGTGATTGATTGACCTCTGGGGGTGGGAGGGAGAGGTGCCAGGCACGCATGGAGGTCAGCAGAACTTGTAGGATTCTGCCAAATCCCAAGTATGTCCATCCCAATGGTGCATTCTGGGACTAAGGAAATGACCACAGGATGAGTTTAGGAAGCTGCTGGATCTGCTGTGAGTCATACTTGAGCCAAAACTCCATTAAACCTGACCTTCACAGGCCTCTACCTTAGCTGGAGAACCACAGTGCTTCTTGGAACTCCTAGAATTAGGCAGCCTCCGGAAAGTGTGATTCTCTCCCACCGCAGTGTAGTTACCCTTGTAAAAGGCTGTAGGTCCCTTTCATTCAGGAGGGTCTGGGTCTGGAAATTGGTTCAAGAGCTGAGAGTCCATCTTGTTAGGATCCCATGTAGCCTTTCTTTGATTTGAGCTTTTCTTCTGCTGTTTTGTCTGTTTGATCCCTGGAAATGCCACAACCGATTAGCCAGCACCAAAAGTCTGCACAAGCACGCCATCATAAAATGTCACGGTGCTGCCCGTTAGAATACCTCCCCCCACCCCCACCCCCAGTCCTTTCTGTCTGTCTTGTGAGGCTTCAGGGTTCGCAGCAGCTCCTTTGCCCGCTGAGCCCTGTCACTGATTCATTAAATCCGAGGCTAGTTTATGAGGGGCTTGAGCACTCTGGAACTTTGACCTAACCCATCCCCTGGAGTTGACTCTAGAGCCTTTTGTTTGATAGGGGAAGTGGTCTCAAATAGCCCAGGCTGACCTTGAACTACTGATTCTTCTGTCTCCACCTCACTCTCTGTACTTTAAAAAAATTTTTTTTTAAATAATTTTTATGGGACTGGAGAGATGGCTCAGTGGTTAAGAGCACTGGCTGCTCTTCCAGAGAACCCAGGTTCAATTCCCTGTACCAACATGGTCGCTCACAACCATCTGTAACTCCAGTCCCAAGGGGTACGGTGCCCTCTCTGGCCTCCTTTGGCACTGTGTGCACCTGGTGCACAGGCATGCATGCAAAACGCACACTCAACACCACATTCTCTCTGTCTGTCCATCTGTCCATGTGCAGGGTGGTACATACGTGCCACAGTTGTGTGTAGACCTCAGAAGCCCATTGGGGGTTGGTTTTCTCACTGTCGGACTTGGTGGCGGACCAAGCTGCTGAGCCGCCTCATTGGCTCTCTACCTGGGAAGGTCACGCTGGCTCTGGTGCACGGGCCGTGACCTGCACCTCTGCCAAGCGAGTGCATGGCGCTCATCTCCAGGGGCTTGGCTGCTCTTGCTTTAAGGTTGATTTCTTGCAAACTATTTCAGTGTATTCCTGGGAAAAATTAAAGATGCCTTTGAGCGAAACCCAGAACTTCAGAACCTACTGCTCGATGACTTCTTTAAGTCAGCAGTCGACGACTGCCAGGTACGTTGTTGGCAACGGGTGTGCTGTGTGCTCTGGGTCTCGTTTAGTAGCATTGATTTCTCTGGAGTCTGTCCTGGAGACCAGAAGCTCAGTGTCTCTGGGGCAAACCCAGCCGCTGACCTTCTGCTCTCTGCTCAGGACTCCTGGCGCCGGGTGATCAGCACCGGGGTGCAAGCGGGCATCCCCATGCCCTGCTTCACAACCGCCCTCTCCTTCTACGATGGGTACAGACATGAGATGCTGCCCGCCAACCTCATCCAGGTGAGCTTGGGAGGGCATGGTGCCTTACCCTGGCTGGTTCCTGAGGCTGTGTACCTGCGAATCGCCCTGACCAACTGCGTTCGTTCCTCCCCTAGGCTCAACGGGACTACTTTGGGGCCCACACCTATGAACTCTTATCCAAACCAGGAGAATTCATCCACACCAACTGGACAGGCCACGGTGGCAGTGTGTCGTCCTCTTCATACAATGCCTAGTGGGCCTGTGGCTTTGCCCTCCCTCCCAGCGGCAGGACAGCCTCTGTGGCACTCAGCACCCCTCTTTGCCCTAGTTCCTGCTCAGCGCTCTTAGCCAAGTGTTGGCTGTGATCGCCGAAGAAGTCACCACGTGCTCCACCTCGATCTTTTGCGCTGCCCAGGAACTGACCTTGTGCTCCACTGCGTGACGGCCCGCTCCCTGACTGAGCTGTGCCATGTGGGTCAGAGAGCCTGCCGCTCTCCGCACACAGAGGGGTGGGTGGGGTTGTACAGCCGGACCGTGGATCATGAGTGTGGGTTCTGATGTCCTCCACCCAGTAGGAGTGTGTGGTGACACTCTTCTGGTGTGCCTGGTAGAAAGGTCTGCACCGAGTTCACTATTGGGAATTGATTTGCTTTCCTAAGACTCCAACTGAAACAGGACACGTTAACCTAGGGTAATGAGTAAGTCTGGGGAGGTGAGGAGCCAAGGGGTGGGTGGGCAGAGGCTCTCTTGGGTCTTTTACTGCCACACTTGGATGTTCACGTGGCATCCACCCCATCACACACCTGTAATAAACTTTTAGGCTGGCTTGGCCTCTTCGTGTCTCCTGAACCAGTCTGTCGAGGTCCCACCCTGCTGTGGTGGGACTTGCGGTGTGGTCAGTGTGTTCCTGACCAAGGCTTCTCTGTCTTGTTTCCTGATTGCATTACCTGGCCTTGGGCCATCCCACTGTGTTAGGCCAGCAGGGACCTCTACTCTGGGACTGCTTTTTCTGGACAGCTTTAGAGTCCGTCCCAGTAGTGGCCTGAGAACAGAGCAAACACTGTCTGTTTGGACAGCTGGGGCCTCCTGTCTCTGACTTGAGCCTCAGAAGCTTCCAGAGGGGCAGAGCTGACATGGAAAAGCAGTTTTTCCTCACCCCTCCTGGGTTTGGTCAGTTAGGAATCATGATCCCCTTCCCTCAAGCACCCCCGGAGTAGAGAGTGGGTCCCTGTACCCAAGCTTACTGACTCTTAAATCTTCCTAGATGTGAGGGCCAGGGCTTACCTGCCCTCAGCCCCATGCACAGACTCCTTTGCTTATCAACAGAGAAGCCGGAGGGTGAGCTTGAACTGAAGTGAAATCCAAGGGTTGACCAGGGTGAACTCTAGCCCTTTCTAGTTCACCTCCAAGAAGCTGTGGAAGGTCAGGTCAGGTCAGATCTGTAACCAGCCCCCTTTCCTAGTAGCTGTGTGGCTGGAATATCATTTCCTGCCCATGATCTGTTTTCTCATAGGAAAACGTCATGAGTTTCCATGACAGCAATAGCATTTGGTATTCCACACCTCGGCAGCTCCTTGTGAGGATGTGGTCTGCCTTGTACCAGGGCTATGCTGTCCCAGTGGGGAGTTCACTGTACAAGTGTTCTGAAGGCCTCTGTCCAGTGTCCCGTGTGTAGCACACGCTTAGGTATACTGATTAACAGATTCCCCAGCACGGTGTCCCCCTGGAGAGTCCCTGGGGCTGATCCCCCATTCTGCATTTCCAACAAGCTCTCAGCTGGTATCTGTGTTTCTGGACACTCGTGTCAATGAACACAACCCACACAAGAAACCAAGAGGCAAAACTGCCAGGGGACGAGTGTACAATCAAGGCCATGTGGTTAGGGCTTGAGCTCAGAGCTGTCCTAATGGCACTTCCGGGTGTGCTCTGTGTGTGCTCACGCATGTGCAAGTCCATTGGTTTGTTTGAAATGAGGTCTCTCACCGTGACCCAAAGCTCAGCCAAGATATTCACTTGCCTCTGCCTCCCTCCACAGCAGTTTTCAAGTACATAACCTGGTGCCTGATGGGCTGTGCTTTTGTTTACATGGGTTCTAGTCCAACCCTGGCAGGGAGGAGCTGGAAGCAGGAGTATGGAGAGTTCAAAGCCAGCCTAGGCATACCAAGACCCTATCTCGGACCCTTGCCTTCCTCTACGTAGAAGAAGGCTGCCCAACCTGTTGGGCTGGTAGTGTGACTCAGCAGTAGAGCTCTCACTCACCTGGCACAAGGGGTCACCTGCAACGGGAACCAGAAAAGAGAAGGAAGGCGGGTGGGGGATGGGGAGGGGAGGGTTTTTTTTGTTGTTTTTATTGTTTTTAAGTTCCTCTATGTAACTCCCGGGTTGTCTGGAACTCTGTATAGACCAGGTTGGCCATGAACTTGCAGAGATCTGCCAGCTTCTGCCTCCCAAATACTGGGATTAAAAGTTGTGTGTGGGGCTGGAGAGATGGCTCAGTGATTAAGAGCACTGACTGCTCTTCCAGAGGTCCTGAGTTCAAATCCCAGCAACCACATGGTGGCTCACAACCATCTGTAATGAGATCTGATGCCCTCTTCTGGTGTATCTGAAGACAGCTACAGTGTACTCATATATAATAAATAAATGAATCTTTTAAAAAAAAAAATCTTTAAAAAAAAAAGTGGTGTGTGAGCCTGGGGAATCCAATGCCCTATTCTGACCACTAAGGTACACATATATGCAGGCAAAACACCCATATACATAAAAGAAAATCTTAAGAAAACAAAGTTTAGGGTTGGGGATTTAGCTCAGTGGTAGAGTGCTTGCCTAGCAAGCACAAGGCCCTGGGTTCGGTCCCCAGCTCCGGAAAAAAAAAAAAAAAAAAAAAAAAACAAAGATTAAGACCACCCTGAGCTGGGGACTGGAGAGATGGTTCAGCAGTTAAGAGCACTGACTGCTCTTCCAGAGGTCCTGAGTTCAATTCCCAGCAACCACATGGTGGCTCACAAACATCTGTAGTGGGATCTGATGCCCTCTTCTGGTGTGTCTGAGGACAGCTACAGTGTACTCACATACATAAAAAACCCAGCAAGAGTGAGAGGGGGACTAGGGGTGGTGATAGCCAGACAGACAGTCTCAGGACCAGAAGTGCCTGTCACTAGCACTCATTCTGCAATCTTTAGAAAATACCACCTGCCATAGAGGCAGCAGTGGTGGTGCACACTTTAATCCAGCCCTGGGAAGAGGCAGGTGGATCCCCCAGTTTGGGTCTAGCCTGGTCTACAGATTAACCCTGTTTCAAAAAAAAAAAAAAAAATTGGAAGAAAGAAGGAAAGTGAAAGAAAATACCACCTGTCAATCACACTTCTCCTAGAGAGGAAAACTTTGATATGTGGCTGAGATGGGAAATCTGCCCTCCATTGGGATTTCTTGAGGGCACATACATAAGAGAGTGTGTAAAGCCTAAGTGTCCCACGTGTTGAGTGACTGGTAGGTCCTCTGCTCTCCCTGACTTCAGCAGTATCATCATCTCAAACTGCCAAGTGGACCAGGAGAGGTTAAATTGTCCAACCACAGAGCAGGGGCCTGAATCCCAGCAATCGGATGCCAGGAGCCAGGTAATGAGTTGGCCTGTCCTCTCCTTATGCAAGAACCAGGTAACTGTACACAAATATCTCTCAGCCGTTTGCCACATGAACTGCACACCTACTATGTGTTGGGTGCCATTTCCCCAGTGGTGAGAGAAGCAGGAAATCCTGACCTGCTGTTTGTTAATGGAGACCTGCTTTCCAAAGCTATACTTTCCAGTGCAATGTAAGGGGAAAACCAATGAAAAAAGTAATGAGGTTTAATCGAACTGGTATTTTTGGAGTCCTGTTTAATGCTGCTGAAAAGGGCTCAGGAAGTGTCTTATGTGCACTAAGGATGCTGGGAAGTGAGCAGAGGCAAGCTCTTGTCTGCCCATGAGGACACAGGAGCTTGGCTCTTTAGGATCAAATCTGACCTCTATCCAGCTGTAAGCAGTGTAATCCTGTGAAGAACTCTTTGGTCCTTGTAGCTATTTCTACTTGCAAAGTGGGCCTCATGGGCAGATGAGACAGAAGGTGAGTACCTAAGATCACGACAGGGACAAAGCCAGCACTCTGCTAACTACAAATATTACAACCAGGCAACCCCGATTTGATCACAGTGGAGCAACGGTGACACCTAGTGGCCATTCTAGGCTCCTGCGCCATGAGTTGGAAATAGTTTCAAAGTCGGCCAGCACCCTGCTTCAGACCCGGCATGGTTTAGACTCTCAAATTCCACAGGTCACCACAGTGATGCTCATTAGCCCTGAGATAGCATGTGGGGACACAGAGGGGGGACTGAGTGAGAGGTCATATCATCATTTATTTTGTCTTTCTGAGATGGTTTTGCTCAGTAGCCCGAGCTGGCCTTGAGCTCACTATCCCCTGCCTCAGCCCAAAGTGTTCACCCCCAACCTAGCAACAGAGATGATTTTCATAGGGAGAGGCTCCTGTGATGATGGGTAGACTGGATTAATTAAAGCCTTCAGAGGTTTAAAACATGAATAATAATCAAATTCAATGCTCTGTGGTCCTATTGCTCTGAAGAAGGGAATCTAGCTCTAGGTGGAGACAGACCTTGTCTCACTCCTCCCAGTGGGACAGTTCAGGGACCTGGCCCGGGGCCACCCCATGACGGCCTGTTCTTTTTTTTAGAACAGCTCTGTCTTTGTAGTTGAGGAACCAACCTGCCTCCATTTTGGGCTTAAAAGACATCTTACAGCAAAAACAAACTAGGTCATTCCTGTTTATGATTGAATCTGTTTCTCAAGGACTGGTCTATGTCCCACTGTAACCTTAACTACAATGGTTGCTGTACTGTACTGTACTGCCTGTTCCGGGAAAAGGCAACCATAATTTTGCTTTAAAACATTACCATAGGCCTGCAGGGATGGCTCAGCGGTCAAGGGCACTGACTGCTCTTCCAGAGGTCCTGAGTTCAATTCCCAGCAACCACATGGTGGCTCACAACCATCTGTAATGAGATCTGATGCCCTCTTCTGGTGTGTCTGAAGACAGCGACCTTGTACTCATATAAATAACAAATAAATCTTTTTTATAAAAAGTTGTTATAACCGGGGTTGGGGATTTAGCTCAGTGGTAGAGCACTTGCCTAGCAATTGCAAGGCCCTGGGTTCGGTCCTCAGCTCCAGAAAAAAAAAAAAAAAAGGTTGTTATAACCATCTTGCAACCCTACCTTTGTTTCAAAAGGTTGTTATGACTACCCATTGCTATGACAACCTTGCAGTTATGACTTTGTTTCAGGAGGTTGTTATGACTAACTCGTTCTGCTCCTGTAATCCCGCCTATTTGCCTGCCAACCCCCATTTGGGAACCCGTACACCTGAGCTATAAAAACCTTGTCTTCCTCACATCCAGTGTTGACCTCACAAACCCCACCTTACAAGGAGGCAGCTCATGCACTCGAATAAAGAGTTTGCGGTCATCAACTTGGCTGTGATGATTTGGGTTGGTGCTCTCTCTCGTGGAATCTTTGGGGTTAACATAGCATAGCAGACTATGGCCGTGGGGCTGAACTCCATGCCGGCCTCTCTTCTCCATCTCCTTCCTTCCTTCAAGATTTACAGCCTGCCTGTCCCTCAGGTTTCCTGTTAAACACTGATGCACCCTCCTCACGTTTTTTGTGTCCTCGATATATACATATACACATATATATATACATGTATATACATATATACATACATATATATATATATATATATATATATATATATATATATATATATATATATATATATATAGAGAGAGAGAGAGAGAGAGAGAGAGAGAGAGAAACAAGAACCTGCTGGGCATGGTGGCACACATCTTTAATCCCAGCATGAGGGAAGCAGAGGCAGGTGGATCTCTGTGAGGTCGAGGCCAGCCTGGTCTACAGATGAGTTCCAGGACAGCCAGGATTTCATAGTGAGACCCTGTCTTGAATAACTGCAAAGAAAGAAAAGGAGGGAAGGAAGGAAGAAGGAGGGAGGGAAGGAAGGAAGGGGCCTAAGTGGAAACTTGATTTCCCTGATATCATTTAACTTCTCTGGCAGGACTCAGGACCCCCCACCCAAGACTTCTCTCCTGCCCTCCTCCTCCTCCTCCTGCTCCTCCTCCTCCACTTCCTCCTCCTCCTCCTCCTCCTCTTCCTCCTCCTCTTCCTCCTCCACTTCCTCCTCCTCCTTCTCTACTTTCTCCTCCTCCTTCTCCTCTTCCTTCTTCCCCCCCCATCTCTCTCTCCCTCTCTCCCTCTCTCCCTCCCTCTCAGATAGCCTCAGTAAGTGGACCACACTGGCCTTGAACCCAGAGAGATCCACTTGCCTCTGCCTACCAAGGGTGGGTTTCCTCTCCTGGCTTTGCCTTTTAATTCTTTAATTGGTGGAAAAAATGAACTCATCTCTGCACTCCTACATGGCCTCCCTGCCATTTTTCGTACCTGCCCGTGATGTTTATGGCGTCTGTGTGGCAGACGGGTGGACTGTGTGGCATCCCTACCCAACCCTGCCTCCAGGGATCTCAGCTGGGCCCTGCCCGTAGAGGAGCCTGGGGATCTGACAGGATGGAAAGTGCAGATTCCCTCAGCCACGGTTGGGTGTTGATGGAGGTGGAGGTGATGTTAACGACACGGGGGAGACTCTGGAGTTCGCTGTCCATTTGTTTCCCTTGGGACTGGCACAGACCTTGAGAGCCATTCTCACAAGCATTGAGTGCTTGCAGCAGCAACGGAGTGCTTCGCTCATAGGACTGAGGTGAAGGAGAGCCTGAGAGAGTGGGGTTGGGAAGGAGGAAGACTTCTGGGAGGAGGGAGGGAGGGAGGGAGAGAGGGAGGGAGGGATAGAGGGAGTTAGACGCACATTGGGTTCACCGTTTCCACCCTCACAGGCTGGGGATCAATCCTGGGGCTCCCTGAACACTGCTGACAAGAGCTCTAGCATTGACAGACATCCCAGCTCTGTCATTTACTTTGTTTTTTTTCAGACAGAGTCTCTCTGTGTAGCTCTGGCTGTCCTGGAGCTCACTCTGCAGGCCAGGCTGGCCTCAGACTCAGAGATCCGCCTACCTCTGCCTCCTGGGTGCTGGGATTTAAGGTGTGCACCACCAGCTGACTTCTCTGTTTTACTCTTTAAAGGTTGACTTTGGGGTTGGAGATTTAGCTCAGTGGTAGAGCGCTTGCCTAGGAAGCGCAAGGCCCTGGGTTCGGTCCCCAGCTCCGAAAAAAAAAAAAAAAAGGTTGATTTTGTTGGGGTCAGGAGTCTCCCCACAAAGTACACAAACACCAGTCTCAGGCAGACAGGGATGGTTTATTGAACGCACACCCTGACAGTGATTGATGATCTGGTCATAGCTGAGGTTACAGCGCTGGACATCTTTCTATCAGTTTATAAAGGGGTAAAAAAACCATAAAAAACCACAGTGAGTTCATACACAGGTGCAGGCAGTACTGCCTGGTGGTCAGCTCTGACTCAAGACATTTTAGACAGTTAATATGGCCTTTAATTTGATGGGTCCTACGTAAAGTTCTGTTGTAGTGGTATTACGTTACTATGCTCTAAACTCCCTTTGCTACTGTGTAATGTGGACTCTCGAATGAAAGGCAGGCGCGCGCGCGCGCGCGCACACACACACACACACACACACACAGAGCCTGATTTTTAATATGCCCTAAGCAGCTCAATGGCTGGGCCACTCCCAAAATTCCACACTACTAACGCCTCCCTTCCGATACTCCTTATAAATACTCAATTATTACTTACTGAAATCTCTATTCGTTTTTGCTACCCCAGATCCGGTTGGGGGCGGGGCAGCTCATACATGGCGGAATGGTTTCTCTCCTGTTGCTCTCGGGCCTGACTCTCCTGTTCTCCTGACAAGAGATCCTACCTTTTTCTTCTTCCTTGCGTTCCTTGCCCAGGAAGTCTAAAGTCCCGCCCCTGTCTCCCTGCCCAGCCATTGGCTGCCGACAACTTTACTCACCAATTAGAGCCAACCAGGAGCAGGGACCCACGGCGTCTTACCTGTAGGCGTACGAATTCCAGTAAAAATTTTTTTAAAGATGTATTTATTTAATGTATATGAGTACACTGTAGCTGTCCTCAGACACACCAGAAAAGGGCATCAGATCCCATTACAGATGGCTGTGAGCCACCATGTGGTTGCTGGGAATTGAACTCAGGACCTCTGGAAGAGCAGTCAGTGCTCTTAATCGCTGAGCCATCTCTCCAGCCCCCAATAAAAATTTTAAAAAATTTAACATAATATAAATAAACCAAACCTACACACTTTGTGGTATTTCTTAAGATTAACAACCTCATACGAAACATGACAGGATGTGTGACCAGTATGGCCTTTCTCTGAATCAAGCTATTTTTCTGCTTCAATGACTGGCAGGCACGGAACAAAATGGCTACAGCTATGCTCGGGGCGGGGCCGACCTCAGCAGATTTTTTTTTTTTTTTAATGTATGAGTGTTTTGTCTGCACGCATGAATGTGGCCCTTGGAGGTCAGAAGAGGGCATTGAATCCCCTGAGAAACAGTAATCACGGACAGGTGCGAACCACCATGTGGGTGCCATGAACCAAATCCAGGTCCTTCCTCTGCAGGAACAGTAGGTATTAGCGCTGAGCCACTGTCTTAGTCAGGGTTTCTATTCCTGCACAAACATCACAACCAAGAAACAAGTTGGGGAGGAAAGGTTTACTCAGCTTACACCTCCACATTGCTGTTCATCACTAAAGAAGTCAGGATTGGAACTCAAGCAGGTCAGGAAGCAGGAGCTGATGCAGAGGCCATGGAGGGATGTTACTTACTGACTTGCTTCCCCTGGCTTGCTCAGCTTGCTCTCTTATAGAACCTAGGACCACCAGCCCAGGGACGGCACCACCCACAATGGATTGGGTCCCACCCTTGATCAGTAATTGAGAAAATGCCTTACAGCTGGGTCTCACAGAGGCATCTCCTCAAGGGAAGCTCCTTTCTCTGCAATAACTCCAGCTTGTGTCAAGTTGATACAGAAAACAACTTTCTGGTGTCAGTTCTCCTCTGTGGGTTCTGGGGATCAAACTCAGGGCCCCAGGCTGGCAGGTGAAGGTGCTTTGTCCCACAAAGTCATCTTGCCAGCCCAATGCTTTATCATGTGTTAATTATGGGCTATACACTCTAGGGGTTTTTAAAAAATATTTTATTTTATTTTATTTTATTTTATTTTGAGGCAGGGGTCTCACATTCCATGATAGCCCCATGGCTGGTCTTGAACTCAGGACCTCTGGAAGAGACCCACCTGCCTGGACTCCCCCCTGGGTTTTAAAAATTTTATTTTATTTTATTTTATTTTATTTTGAGGCAGGGTCTCACGATGTAGCCCCGTCTGGTCTTGAACTCACAGAGATCCACCTGCCTAGGACTCCTGAGTGGTGGGCTCAAAAGGGCCCCAACACATAAATGTTTTTAATTAAACACTTTTTATTTACTTATTATTTCTTTATTAAGCATATGTATGTATATATGTGTGTGCATCTGCAGGCAGGTACCGATGGAGACCAAAAGAGGATATTATGTCCCCTTGCGATGGAATTACAAGCGCTTCGTGAGCCACCCGATGTGGGTGGTGCGTTCTCCTTGCTCTCAGCTACCTCCAGTGAGCCACCTCTTACAGAAGGTTAAGCCTTGAGACGTCCTGGGGTCACACCAACGCTAGCAAGACTCTACCGCGAGCCGTCGCCAGGGGGCGCGCGCGGAACGGGAAAGAGGCGCTTCGCGCTTTGACCCTCGGCGCCGCCCGTCGCAGAGGTAGAGCGGGAAAGTCGGAGGACTGTGGCGGCCTGCCGGGGCTGTCGGCAGTGATGGAGGAGGTGGAGGCTGAGGAGCAGCAGCAGTACTCTCACCGGCAGGTACAAAATAAACCGGGGTCCCAGCAGGATAGGACGGCGAATTCCTGGGAGAGGAAAATGCCCCAAGTCCCTAGACGGCATCGGCGTGTACGCATGCGTCACTCGGCTGCAAGGAGGGGTGGGGTTCGCCCGGACCCTGCTTCCAGCCTGTCGGAGTCAGGGTTTCCCAGCGCTGAGGGTCGGGTGTGGGCGCTAAAGGGAGATGAGGCTTGGAGGAGCGTTTGCCCAGCCTACGGGAATCCGTGGATTCGAGTCCCACCTCCGCACAGACCGGTCTTAGTAGTGAATGATGTGACCCCAGCACGGGGCGGGGTGTGTGTGGAAACGAGGGGATTGGGGTAGAGGCAGAGGCTGGTTTAGGGGCATCTTCAGCGACAAACCCGAGTTCAAAGCCAACCAGGATTACTGGAGGGCCTGGTGGTGGTGGTACACGCCTTTTAATTCCAGACTGAGGAGGGCACATCTCAGAGTTTGAGGCTAGCCTGGTCTACAAAGCAAGTTCCAGGACAGCTAAGGGTACACAGAGAAATCCTGTCTCGAAAGAAAACAGCTTTAGAAGCTGAGGCAGGAGCATTATAAGTTTCAGATCAATTAAGTACCTTGAGAGACCCTGTCTCAAGAGCAAGGGAGGGCAGTGTGTGGGCGCTCAGGCCTTTAATTTGAGGAGTCAGAGCAAGCAGATGTCTGAGCTTGAGGCTAGCCTGGTCTACGTAGTGAGATCTGTCGATAAAGAGCAGAGGATCCGAGCAGTTCACTAGGACCAGGAAAACGCCCACTATTCTATGCTGCAGAGCCCGGATCCAGCCAGTGGCAGGCTGCCCTGGAACCCACCCAACGGCATGGGTTGTGATTTCGGGTCCTGTAGTTGGTTAACGGTGGCCCAAATATAGTTTTCTCCTTTGCCGAGTTGGAATGGGGATAACGACCGCTCAGGGCGGTGCCAGAGCCAATATTCAGTTGTTTGATGACTCAGAGCTGGGATCTCAGCTGGGAATGAGTGAGGTAAGGGTTGGGGGTTTCTTCTTAGGTATCTGCGTCCCAGCAGCTCTCTGCCCTGCACTCATATTTTAAGAAATTCAGACATTTCAGACATTGCTAGAGTCGAGCCATGGACACCCAAGTGGCCCATCTGCGTTCATTTGGTGGTTGCTTTAACTTCAGTGGTTCTCAACCTGTGTGTTGCGACCCCAATTAGATATCCTGCATATCTGATAATTATGATTCATGACCATAGCAAAGTTACAGTTCTGAAGTAGCAGTGAAATAATTTTGTGATTTATGTATTAAAATTAAATAAAAGTTAAAACAATTTTATTACATGAAGAACTGAATTAAAGGATAGCAGCCTTAGGAAGGTAGAGAACAGGAGAGGAGCTGGAGAGAAGGCTCAGTGGTTAAGAGCACTGACTGCTCTTCCCGAGGTCCTGAGTTCAATTCCCAGCAACCACACGGTGGCTCACGACCATTTCTAATGGGGTCCGATGCCCTCTTCTGGTGTGTCTGAAGATAGCTACAGTATACTCATATATAATAAATAAATTCTTAAAAAAAAAAAAAAAGGAAGAGAACTACTGCTCATCTGTTCTCTCGTAGCAAGCACAAGTCCCAGAACTGCGCCCTGACCCTCCTTAGATTGATTGGCCAAGCCATTTTAACCTGCTGGAGGCTCTAGGTTCAGATGAAGCCTGGCACGGGCCTTTGATCCCAGATCCCTGGGAGGCAGAGGCAGGCAGATCTCCAGCCTGGTCTGCAGAGTGAGTTCCAGGCCAAACCAGTGTTACAGGTTTGAAATAAAAACAAATAAGAAATAAAAGAAATAAAGTCAGATGACAACATAGGTCAAGTTCAGGGTGGCATATTTCAGCCTGTGTCTCCTGCAGACCAGGAAGGGTCTTCTGCTCCCTTATGTGCTTCTGATGGTTTGTTGTATTTCACAAGTGTGCTTAGTTGTTGAGCTTCTTGGTTTTTCTTTTGTTTGTTTGTTTGTTTTTCTTTTTTCTTTTTTTCGGAGCTGGGGACCGAACCCAGGGCCTTGCATTTTTTTTTTTTTTTTTTTTTTTTGTTTTTTTTTTTTTTTTTTTTTTTTTTTTTTTTTTTTTTTTTTTTTTTGTTTTTCCCAGAGCTGAGGATCAACCCAGGGCTCTTGCTACCACTGAGCTAAATCCCAACCCCAGTTGTTGAGTGTCTTATTTTTGCTTGGTTTGGTTTTTCCAAGGTAGAGGTTGGATATGTAGTCCCGGCTGTCTTGGGACTCACTGTATACATCAGGCTGGCCTCAAATTCAGAGACCTGCCAGCCTCTGCCTCCCGAGTGCTGGGATTAAAGGAGGGGACTGCCACCGCCCAGCTCACTTTGTTGTTTTTGACACTGACAGTTTTGAAGAGTCCATTAAGAGCAAGGTGTAGTGGAGAGCATAGGCTATGATTTATTATCACTATTATTATTATTATTATCACTACATTTATTTATTTCGGTGGGGCTGCTGTCGGGTCAACCTTTAAGGGTTAGATGTCAGTCTCTGCAGCTTTAGCCATAACCCCTCGTGCCACACACTTTTTGTGACAGAGTCTTACAAGGTAGCCTCAGCTAATCCGGAACTCGCAGAGATCCACCTGCCTCTGCCTTCCAAGCTCTGGGATCAAAGGCATGTGCCACCACATCTGGAAGTCTTATTATTTTTTTAAAATTTAATTTTATTATTATTTATTTATTTTTCATTTTTGTGATGCTAGGGATTGAACTCTGGACCTTGTACATGCTAGGCAAACACTCTGTCACTGAAGTACATAGCTGGAGCCCTTTTGTTTCTGTATTCTCAGCTTTTAGAGCAGGGCCTGGCTCTTAGTAGACAGTAAATTCTTACAGATTAAACGGAGTTGGAAAGATGAGTTTAAAGCTGGCGTCTCAGCTCCGGTGTACCTCCAGAGGACCCCGACGCCCACTCAAGCAGCAGTCTTGGCACGTAGGCAGAATCGAGCAAGGTAGACAGGGTCCTGCCCTGGAGTTTAGGGTCTGGTGATTTAGCCTCCAAGGTCTGCAGCCGGGAAGATGAGCGGCAGCTCAGCCGGCTGGAGCAGACGAAACTTCCCAGAGCCATGGTCAGAAAGATCCGTGTCCTGTTCCCAACCCTACCTGAAAGAGTACCGTAAGGGCCTTCTCCCTCTGAGGCTGACGGGTGGTTTCTTCTCCTCTGCCAAACGCCTGGGTTTGTCTCGCTTGATGTCTGAGCAGATGAGGGGTTAGGGGATGGGTTTCTGGCTCATCTGCCTGGCCTCACCCGAGCAGTCGACCCTCACCTTTCCTAAGTAGTGTGTACTTGCTGGTGTCACCATGCCTGCCTTAGCATTGTCTTCAGACATCATGTAGTGCTTCCGTCCAGACAGAGCAGCTGTGAGTCCTCGGGAGACCCTGCCTCACAGGTGTGTGGGAGGGAGGGCCACTAAACGCTCACTCATCTGCACCTCCCAGAGTGTGCAAGCCCGGGGTCTGGGTGAGGCTCTGCAGTCCTGTGGCTGCTCTGTATATACACCCAATAGATACATTGTTTCCCCAGGTTGGACTTGGGTGGAGCGGTCCTTTATTTTGCTGGTACCCTGTAGGGAGGGGTGGTTTGTTTCCCTCTCCCTGGGGAAGGGCACACTCCGTGGAGAGACCAAGCAGGGCTACTGCTTTGCCTGCTCAGAGCCTCTTCCCCCTTTTTTGGTAGTCTTGGCCCAGGGAAGAGTGAAATTTTTCTTTCTTCAGTATTTAAAAGGGTTTCTGAGGGCTGGAGAGATGGCTCAGAGGTTAAGAGCACTGACTGCTCTTCCAGAGGTCCTGAGTTCAATTCCCAGCAACCACATGGTGGCTCACAACCATCTGTAATGGGATCTGATGCCCTCTTCTGGTGTGTCTGAAGACAGCTACAGTGTACTTATATACATAAAATAAGTCTTTAAAAAGGGAGGGGGCCAGAGGACTAGGGATGTGACTCAGTGGAAGCGTTTGCCTGGTGTGTGAGACTCTGGTTTTGATTCCTAGCCCCTGCCAAAGACGGTGGGGAGAGGACTGTCCTTGAGGGACGGGAAGGCTGTTGAGGTGACTTGTGACCTTCCAGATCAAAGGATGGTCCAGTGTGGTTATCAGCCTTGCTTGTGCACGGAGGGTTGAGCCTTCTAGGGACTTGCAACAGAGGGATGGGAGCTTTCTGTCTTTGTTTAAGACCACAAACTGCATCCTATTCCCCAGAACCACATGGGGCCTGCAATGATCCAGCAGGATTCCTGGTGTGTCTGAAGACAGCTACAGTGTACTGAGGCATCATATTCCCCAGGGGAGCAGGGCTGAGGCAGGGGTAAATAGCGCCCGTGTGGTGGCACGTCTCCTCTTTGACTGTCATAGATTATCTTTATGTGACCTAAATCATAACCATTAGCTGAAAGTCACTTCTCCCCAAGTCACACTCCAGAGAGTGTCATTAGCTGATTAGTACCCTTAAGTGTCCCTCAGCCAGGATGGAGAGCACAGCAGGAAGTAGGCCCGGCAGCCCTCTCCTCGGTCCTAATCTTAAGATGTGCAAGCTCTTATGTGCAGCCCCTCAGGACTTTGGTTTCCCTGCAGAGACTCAAGGCAGCAGTTCACTACACGGTCGGCTGTCTCTGCCAGGAGGTGGAGCTGGACAAACAGGTGCACTTGAGCAAACAGACCATTGCGGCCATCTCCGAGGTCACTTTTCGACAGTGCGGTATGAGGCCACTACCTTTTACTTCGGGATTTGCCTGGGGCCAGTGTGGTGGGAGCTGAGGTGTGACACACACACACACACACACACACACACACACACACACCCCAACTCCCACCACCCCTAACCTTTGGCCACACTTTCCCTGGTCACCTCATGCTGTACGATTTGAATGCTGTGTGGGAAGGGCTGTCAGGTGGCCCTGTCGTGCCAACCGCAGATGTCCTCAGCACCTTGTTTAAACTGCTCCGGTGGCTGGAACTTTGGACACTGTCCCCCTGTCAGTGCTCTGTGACCCTCCCATGCTGTCTTTCCCTAGGGTAAGTGGCAGCTGAACCCATGGGTAGGCGCCTGCTTCGCTTGAGAGGAAGGTGGTGTCCCTACAAGCTTTAACTCAAGCAGAATTTAAAGGACGTCACTAGGGACCAAAGGTGTCCTCACAGTTAGGATAAGGCTTGAAAGAAGAGGAGGAGGTGGGGGAGGGCTGCTGGGAAGGACAAGGAGGGGTCTGTGGTTTTAAAAAGCCGGCGTCATGCTGACTGGAAGCCAAGGCTGCACGCCTGACGGTAGAGATAAACTATTTTCTCTCTCTCCTCTTTCAGAAAATTTTGCCAAAGACCTTGAAATGTTTGCCAGGTGGGTAGAGAAGCCGGCTGTGTAATCTGAGGTCCATTGACATCATGGTCCGCATCTGGCAGTGTATTTTGGGGTTCTTGTTTTCTGGGGGTTTGTGGCTGATCATGATCTGTAGGGAATTAACATCTACTCTGAAGGCGTCGGTTCAGACCGGCTTGGTATTTCTGGGTTGGTTTTTGCCGGTCTCCAAGTTACGCAGCTCTGAATTGCAGCCCCAGGACTCTGCACGTGTGTGGCTGCCTGTTGTAAAAACTGTTTCTTGGGATGGTTTGATGGTCAGGGTCTGGGAGCTCAGAGGGTCGGTCCCTCCCTGGAAGGGGCCGCATTGCGCCAGCCCTGATTGCCGGCAGGTGTACTGAGGATGACAGGGAGGGGCTTTCGTCCGTCTGCTTTGGCCACCAGGAAGACATAATTTTCCTGGGAAGTGGGGGAGGCGTGCTTCCAGCTGGAGGAGCCCGGTCTTATGGTGATTGGTGATTTACGTTCTCTCGTCAATTAGCACCTCAGGTCATTGGAAACCGTTGCTTTTCTGCAGCCGTTGGTTGACTGAGGTCTCTGCTCTCAGCAGCCGCCCGGCCCTGCCTCACGTCCGGGATGGATATTTTCAGTGCACTACAGTAGTGTGTTCTCGGGGGCTCTAAACCTTCCCCTTCCCTGTCTATATTAAAATCGGTCCCTGAAAACTGCTCAGCGTCATCAGCGTAGCCAGGAGGGATAAGGTAGTATTATGGGATGCTGATAGCTGCCCCCGCTGCTGCTTATTCGTGCCCACCCCTCGGTCTGTGAAGCACTGATTACCTTCCCTTCCCTTCCTGTGCTAGCTGTGAAAGTCAGTGAAATTTTTAAAAAAAATACGTTGGTGTAGTCCTAGCAGTAAGCTGGGCATGGTCCCCATGCCCAGGGGACACCCTTGTAATCTTGGTGCTTGGGAGTTGAGGCAGGAGGATCACAACTTCAAGAATGGTCTGGGCTACATAGTGACGCCCCCCCCCCCCCAAAAAAAATCCAGAAACTGGGGGCGAAGAGGTGGCTCAGTGTTTAGAGCACTTGTCCTTGCAGACTCCATGATGGTTCACAACTGCCCAGGACTGCAGTTCCTGGGGATCCAACATCCTCCTCTGTCTTCCTCAGGCACCAGACACAAATGTGCTACAGAGGGATACATGCGTACAACACACACACACACACACACACACACACACAAATAAAATTTAAAAAAATCAGAGACTGAGTTTGTGCGGTCCCGTAACAGACAGACAGACAGACAGATAGACAGACAGACATGGTTAGCATGAAAGCTGTGACAAACTTGGGTTAAGTGCCCAGCACTCAAGTAAACAACAAGGTACAATAGAAATATTTACTGTGGTAACACGTTAAGCTTTCAGATAGACCAGGTTATTAATTCTGGAGTCGGGGGGCAGGCATATGGGGATCGAACCTGGGTCCTTCTGCACAGCAGTCATGTGTCCCACCATTGAGCTACAGAGCCTGTGTCACCCATCCAGCTCTCTTTCCTTCCTTTAGAATCTGAACCAACTCTCACTAAAATACCCACACTGGTTTTGAATGTGTGATCCTCCTGCCTCAGCCTCCCAAGTAGCTATTTTCCAAATCTACCAGAGGCTTCTTCACTGTATAGGAAGTCTTGCTGCCTTCTGTATGTGATGCCATCTGCCTCTGCCTCTGCCTCTGCCTCTGCCTCTGCCTCTGCCTCTGCCTCTGCCTCTGCCTCCTGAGATCCTGACTGGGCTGGTCGGGGAGGGGTTGCGACCAGGCCCGGTACCGTTGCTTTTTAAAGATTTATTTATTTTATGTACATGAGTACACCGTCGCTGTCTTCAGACACACCAGAAGAGGGCATCGGATCTCATTACAGATGGTTGTGAAGCACCATGTGGTCGCAAGACAGCCACAGTGTGTGAAGACAGCCGCAGTGTTCTCATATACATTACATAAACAACAACAAAACCACTCCTTCCTCCTTTCTGTGGAGTAGTTTGCTGGAGTTGGGAATTGACCGTGTGAACTTCTGCTATCCATAGCATGGCTGTTGTGCCCAGTCCCTGCTCCTGCAGCTAGGACATTGAGGGCCTTAAGATCAAGGACAGATACAGAGCACTGGCTGGAAGGTGGAGGGCGCCATTGTTACTGTTGCCCAGTGGACAGCTGGGCTTCGCTGTCCTCCGTGGAGCTGGTGTCTCAGCTCCTGACCTCACTCGTTTTAGTGCGGTTGCTCCCTGGTGCTTTGCGTCTGCAGCGATGGACCAGTTAGGCACCTTCTCATCCCAAGTTCGACCGTGAACGTTTTTCTGTTTCATCCAAACTTTAATTCCAAGCATTTCGTGACTTGCTCCTGCCCTTTCTGCAGACATGCGAAAAGAAGCACAATTACCACTGACGACGTGAAGCTCTTATCGAGGCGGAGTAATTCACTGGTGAGCGATGGCTTTCTCCCCTCACTCCCCTGCCCCACCGGAATACATTATTCCCAATTAATCACTGGAGGCGCGTGGTTACTCCTCAGGGCACCTTGCATTAAAAACTAGAGATGGTCGAACCGTTCAGACCTGCTTATAATTTATGAATCTCCTTTCATCGTGATGGATCTTGCAAAGCCAATTTGAAATTTTCTAATCAGCTCTCTCCGGGTCCCATGATTTACCTTTTCCGTAATATCTCAAAACTTTGGTCCCATGCTTCATTTACGGTATGATGTCACAGATTAGCCATGGGCTAGACTCCGGGGATGGCTTCCTCGCGCTGCCTGCGGTACTTTTACCCCAGCGCTAGGGATTGACTCCAGGGCCTTATGCATGTAGACAAGTGGTATATGGCTGGCCTTATGTCCACACACCCCTTGTTGGCTTCTCGTTTGTAAAGATTTTTATTTTATTTTATGTGTATGAATGTATACCATATGCTTGCCCGGTGCCCTTAGGGGCCAGCAAAGGTCTCAGGTACCTGGAACTGGAGTAGCAGGTGGCCGTGAGCCACAGTGTGGGTGTCGAGAATCAGACCTGGGCCCTCCGCAAGAGCATTAAGTACTGTTAACCACTGAGCCATCTCCCCAGCCCTGTTTCTTGTTTTGAGACAGGGTCATGATGGATTATACAGGCTAGTCTTGAATTTGCTTTTAGACCAGGTAGGCTTTGAACATGAGACTCTTCTCCTGTGTCACCATCCCAGGAGCCTAGATTACAGTTGTCGCCCCACCCCCTGCCCCCCAGGTAGCCCATACCCGAAGTTCTCAGGGCCCCGGAGGTGGATGGAAGTCTTCAAGGCCGGTTATGCAGAAGAGAGCACAATTTCTGTTTTTTCACATCTGAAGAGTCATTTTGACCAAGCAGTCATTTTCTAGGTGAAGACACTTGACACTTTGAGGTGCTGGGGTCGCCTGGCTGTGGCTGACAGCAGATCTGGACCTCAGCGGTCCTGCCTGGTCTCCGCCCTTCCTACCCTCTCCCCTCCATAAGCACAGGGATCCGACTCTGAAACTCTCTGTTTCTCAGACAGTTAGCGCTCGATAGTCAATGGATTCCCACCCGGTTCTTTTGGAATATTGGAGAAGGTGTGAGTTACTGTGGTGACTTTTAGGTTTGCAAAATGGTTTATAGACAGATTTAAAGGCTTAAATAGAGTTTTGCTTTTTGTATATATACATAGCTAAAATACATTACAGAGAAGAACGAAGAGATCACACAGCTTAACCTGGAACGAAAGGCCAAGAAGAAAAGGAAGTCGGAGGATGAAGGCAGGAGCTCTAGGGAGCCCGGGGCTGAAGAGCTGGGCGATGAAAGTTAAGTCCTGGCCGCTTGGAAAGGAAGCCTTCAGCGGGAAGCGGCGTGCACGCCGTGAGGGCTCTGAGGGGATGAGGACGGACGTTTGAAGAAAGTACCGAGTGGTGGGCAGCTGTTTGTCTGCCTGTTTGAAGTCACTCCAAGAGCTGGGAATTCTGGCAAGGCCACCCCCAGACTTCACCTGCACAGGAAAGGCTTGCGCTCTGGGGGCACGCTGTTACTTAGTGACTGGTAAAATGGCTTAGCAATCAGATGCGCTGGCTGTTGGGGGCGAGCTTAGTCCTTCACTGTTTACTTCCTAGGCCAAACGCAGGTCTCTGAAGGCTGAATAAAGTTGTGTTTGCTGGGCTCTGGCTGCTGTGGTGTCGGCTCTCGGCCTCTGGGTCACCCGTGACAAGTGGGCTTTGGGAATGGAGTTTCTTCCTCTTCAGAGGTGATTTCAGAAGCACGGTTTTACAGGACTTCTCGTAATTCTGTAATTAAGTCTCAGCTCTCCCGTGGGAGAAGTTTGCCTGGCGGGAAAGTCTGGAGTGTCCCAAGGGCCCTGCTCTGCTGTCCCTGTGTCCTGAAGGCTGTGCAGTGTTGAGGGCCTGCTCTCTCCCTTACGGAGTGGTCGGGAACAGAGGGATCTCTGGAGCGCGAGCTCGCTCGCTCGTGGGGTAAAGGCAAAGCCAGATGGCCGGAGCTTCATCCCGAGGTGGAAGAGAGGATCTTCCTTAGGAAGGGCCCTGAGAAGGGGCGTGGCTCGCCCTGGGGAGGAGCCGACTGCTCCCCTGCTTTGTTTCAGGCCTGAGCCTCCCTTGGGTCTTGGGTTTTCTCTAGAGGTCTGAGATGGGTTCCTTGGGTCTGTCTGGCTGTGAGGGGTCTGTCCCTCATATCCCCACAATTCCAAACCTAGGACCTGTGAAGAGGCAGGAGGTGGGCCAGCACTTTGTCACGGTTTTGGGCTGTCAAAAACAGGTTTCTCAGGAAGTGACTGACACCTACACAAAGAAGTCATCCCTTACACATGGCCAGTCTATCTACATGCACTCTTAAATGGTCAAAAAAGGTATGTATGGGGACAGTGTGAGTGTCACTGAGGACAGTGAGTGTCACTGAGACACTGAGGACAGTGTGAGTGTCACAGGACAATGTGAGTGTCACTGAGGACAGTGTGAGTGTCACTGAGACGCTGAGGACAGTGTGAGTGTCACTGAGACACTGAGGACAGTGTGAGTGTCACTGAGGACAGTGTCACTGAGGTGCTGAGGACAGTGTGAGTGTCACTGAGGTGCTGAGGATAGTGTGAGTGTCACTGAGGACAGTGTGTGTCACTGAGGACAGTGAGTGTCACTGAGGACAGTGTGAGTGTCACTGAGGACAGTGTCACTGAGGTGCTGAGGACAGTGTGAGTGTCACTGAGGTGCTGAGGATAGTGTGAGTGTCACTGAGGACAGTGTGTGTGTCACTGAGGACAGTGAGTGTCACTGAGGACAGTGTGAGTGTCACTGAGGACAGTGTGAGTGTCACTGAGACACTGAGGACAGTGTGAGTGTCACTGAGGGACAGTGTCACTGAGGTGCTGAGGACAGTGTGAGTGTCACTGAGGTGCTGAGGATGGTGTGAGTGTCACTGGGGACAGTGTGTGTGTCACTGAGGGACAGTGTGTCACTGAGGACAGTGAGTGTCACTGAGGGACAGTGTGAGTGTCACTGAGGACAGTGTCACTGAGGTGCTGAGGACAGTGTGGAGTGTCACTGAGGTGCTGAGGATAGTGTGGAGTGTCACTGAGGGACAGTGTGTGTGTCACTGAGGACAGTGAGTGTCACTGAGGACAGTGTGAGTGTGAGTGTCACTGAGGACAGTGTGAGTGTCACTGAGGACAAGCTCCTGGTTTTTCCTTGCGTGTGCCCTGGTGAACAGTGGTGCCGTCCTGTGTCCCTGGGTCTTCACTGCACCTGGTTTCTTTCGCTCCTAGCAGAGTTCGACATTGTTTTCGCTCTGGGGACAGAACCCAGAGCCTCACACATGCGAGGCACGTGCTGGGCTGATGCATCCCAGCCGCAGTCTTGCTTTCACATGGGTGAGATCCACATCCTCAGCTCCCTATCCAGGCCTGATTTGACATTCACAAATCACCCAGCTTTGTCCCACTGGCTTCCTGCTCACTATAGACACAGTCACAAGGAAGCAGAACTTCCTCTCGCAGCAAGTGCGCACGTGTCCTAAAATAAGGGCAGACTCTCTCCAAACACAGCAAAAGTCCCGAGTCTTCAATTAAGGGGCTAAATCCGACCCCACAAATGTTTTTGTAAGAGCTGATTGCCCTGGCTTGTGCGTCACTGCCGGAGCGTGGAGAGGCGTGCCAGTGTTCAATGGACGTGTGCAGACCCCAAAGCAGGTGGTACCAGAGCTTAAAATACCAAGGAGGCCCTCGTCCACAGAGCACAGACTTCAGGTCTCCAAGGAGGATGGGTGGCTGCAGCACAAGAGGCAAGCGGCCGTCAGCCCTCAGTCTGCTGCTGCTGCTGCTCTGGGGGATCGCAGCCTCTGCCCTCCCCCTGGAGAGCGGTCCCACCGGCCAGGACAGCGTGGTGAGTTCAGTCCCCACTCTTCCACAGGATGACCTGTCTGCTTTGTCTATAATTCTGACCACCCAGTGAGTTGGCCTGCATTTGCATGATGTGTTCTGTGTGTGTGTGTGTGTGTGTGTGTGTGTGTGTGTGTGTGTGTGTGTGTGTGTGTGTGTGTGTCAAGACGTGCTCGTGTCCTTCGTCTGTCTCCAGGGTTCTACAATGTCCCTTTTAGACCACTGGTCTCCATTTGCCCTCAACTCTCCTAACCCGTGTCTGTCCAGGGACTCCTCTCTGCCTCTGTCACAGTGTTTCACCGGCCTCTGCCGGTCACACGCACTCCCAGAGCCTTAATTTATTATACACACAGCTATGCCGTCTCTTGCTCAAATAATTCCTGTCCTCTCATTCTCCATGGTGTAAATTATAATTTCATCGAATGATTTACTTTCTCCCTTTTCCATTTTGAAAAAGTTCCAAGAAAGAGTACATCAGGTTAACCATTAAAAATGGATTTTTCTTTGAGATTACCTGACGGGTTTCAGACGGGTCATTTATCATCAGAATACTCCCAGAAGCTTCCCAAGGAGTATGAAAGAAAGACCAGACTTAGCGTCTCAGTCTGTTCTGATTTCCAAACCTCCAGGAAGATTTCTGAGACAAGCCAAGTGAGCCCGTGTGCCCAGGGCCTCTCAGTCATTTTGACAGAGTTCCCAGTCCCATAGCTAAGGACCTCAGCACAGACTGTAAGGTAGAAGTAACAACCATTTATATGTTTGGAGACAAGGTGTCACTGTGTAGCCCAGGCTAGCCAAGCTCACAGTCATTTGTCTGCCTTTGCATCTTGAGGGCTAAGGCCAAAGGCCTCTGCTACCTGACAAAATTCGAAATTCTTTGACTGGTCTGTTTCCTCCACAGAGCAGTTTCTCTGAGTTCTTTGAGGGAATGTGGTTTGGAGCAGCTTGCTCTCTGTGAGGGAGGGGCAGCATCTCCTACAGTGGGAGTGCCGAGGTTGCTTTTCTCTGTTATCTGCTTTCTAAAACACAGCAGGATGCCGCAGGCGGGAGGAGGACCGGCCTTCTGACTTTCCTTGCCTGGTGGCATGAGTGGGCTTCCCAAGACAGCTCCAGCACCGCTTTCGAAGGGGATACCCCGGAGCTGTCTAAGCGGCAGGAAAGACCACCCCTCCAGCAGCCCCCGCACCGGGATAAAAAGCCCTGCAAGAACTTCTTCTGGAAAACCTTCTCCTCGTGCAAGTAGCCGGAGCCTGACCGGCCACCCTGTGAATGCAGCCGTGGCCTGAATAAAGAGTGTCAAGTACCGAGAGCTTCCTTCCCCTTCCTGGTGCTGAAAACAGCTAAAGGCTCTGTGTGTGTGTGTGTGTGTGTGTGTGTGTGTGTGTGTGTGTGAGAGAGAGAGAGAGAGAGAGAGAGAGAGAGAGAGAGAGAGAGGAGAGAGAGGGAGAAAGAGAGAGAGAGAGAGAGAGAGAGAGAGAGAGAGAGAGAGAGAGAGAGAGAGAGAGAGAGTGAGTGTGTGTGTCTGTATAAGCAAAGCTCAGGCTGGCCTCAAACTCCTCTGTAGTCAAGAATGACCTTAAAATGATCCAAATGATCTCCTGCTTCTACGTCACGTGCAGGGAATATGTCAGGCCCAAGGCTGCGTATTTAAGAGTTCAAAATAGAATTTTCAGTTTATTTTTAGCTCCTGGCAGTAGGGTCTTACACGTAGCCCGGCTGGTCCTGAACTCACAGCCTGTCCTCATGCCTCGAGTGCTGGAATTGGAGCTCTGTACCTCTACACCAGCTCTACTCCTGTCCGGTTTAAAAGTCTCCTCGAGCCTCAGGGCCGCAGACGCCTGCCTAGCAGCCATGGGCTCTGGGTTTGCCTCAGCAGTGAACTTCACAGGCAGGTTAGCAACACTGAGTGATTATTCCTCACGTTTTAGCTAAAACTAATTTTAAAACTAATGTTATGCTATTAAGCCGACACCATGCTGACATGCTTATAAAAGTTATATTCAAATTCGTTACACAGCTGTTTTAATTAACAATATTAATCTGGTGCAGTTTCTTTCCCTGGTGGTAGCTTCAGTTTTACTGGGTGAGGAAAGATGTCTCCGAACAAAAGCTTTGCACTGGGCAGCGCCGCTAATCCACCCCTCTTGCTTTTGGAGACGGAGTTGCTGTTGAGCGCTGGCTGATCTAATCCACCCCTCTTGCTTTTGGGGACGGAGTCGCTGTTCAGCGCTGGCTGATCTGCAGTTTCCAATTCACATGGATCCCCTGTCTCTGCCTCTTGTGTGCCAGGCAGGGTGTGTGCCACCATGCCTGGCTCACCTCGACTTCTGAGACAGGTATCCCCAAAATCTACCATCCAGACTTCGTCCAGCAAAATTCTTTACACACACTTGTCACGTTAGCTTTGCCTCCAGTGAATAGCAGATAGACGAGAGACAGTTCCGTCCTCTACGATATAAAGCCACCAACCACTGAGCCCTCAGCTAAGCAGGATTTCGGTCTTCTCCAAGGAAGCTGGGGGCAGATCGCTGTTTCCAAAACCAGCTTCAATTCTCCCCAGGGTGCTGAAATGCTTCCTGGTTTATACACACCTAACTGCAGAGCCACACGCGTTAAGAGAAACACCAAATGGGAAGGGTCTAGATGCTAAACTTGTTGCCACAGTGTGCACATGGCTATCAGGAAAACTGCTGGTATCTTCCTCCAGCCACTGTGTTAGGTGCAGGGATCAAACTCAGGTCACCAGGGTTGGGAGCAACAGGTCACTGAGTCACCCAAGGAGGGTGTGGCGGGTTAGGTGTGCTGGTGTAGGGCAGTAATTCCGGCCCTCAGGAGGTTGAGCCAAGAGGATTTCTGGGAGCTCAGGAACAGCTTGGGTTGCACAGAGACCCTGACTTACACCTCCCCCTTCTTCAAAAGACTCTGGATAGGCTAAGGCCCACTGCAGTAGGTGGGTCTTTCAGTGTGTGGAGAGAGACTAGGACTCTACTCCCCACAGCTGAACTCAAAGCTCACAGATCTCCATCTAGAATCCCTTGTTTCTGAGAATCAGGCCTAAGACGGGGAAGGGCCCGAGGCTGGCCGGAGAGGCCAGAGTTTCATCTCTGGACACCGGGGGAAGCAGACTCCAAATGTGACTGCTGACTTGGCTCTGGGTCCTCAGAGCTGAGCTCGGTCAGACTAGCTGAATACAGCGACACGGTAAGAGAACTGTATCACACTTCGGCACAGCAGCCTCTGGAGAGCAGTACTGGGGTCCGCGTGTTAGTGGAAGGGATCTAAGCGGAAGGCCGGAGTCTCCAGAAATCGGGTGTGCTAGTGTCTGAGTTTCCCCTGGGGTCTTCTCTGCCCCATGCATGCGTAAGGAAGGCTGGACTTCACCTTAACTGTGCCCCACTGCAGGACAATGGAGCTAATGATCTGCCAGGTAGTCGATTAAGCCCAAGCTACTTTAGTTCAGGAGACTTTATGTCCACTGGTATCAGCCGGCTGTTAGACCGAGTTACTACGCTCAAGGCTGATAGGAAAGGGTTAAGTGGATAAAGTGCTTGCACTCTCGAGGGCCTGACTTCTGATGCTTGGCATCGTGAGAAAAAAGTGCTGTACAGCTGTGACCTGACCCGGCGCTGGGGTTGGAGGCAGACTGCGAGTTCAGTGACTGGCCACTGTAGCCAAAATGGCCAGCTTAAGGTTCAGTGAGAGACTTGTCTCAAATAAGGCTGAGTGAAGGGAGGACATCCCGTTAACCTCTGGCCTCCTCATGACCCACACATTCATAAACTACACCCACAAGTAAGGAAAAACCAGTAAAAGGTAAAGGGCTACCTTCCTGACTTTAGGATCTGGGCGAGCTCTCTTACACCTTCTTGCTGTTTGGCTGGTTTCTGTCGTGTGTTTTGAGACTGGGTCTCTCTACATAGCCTGGCTATCTTGGAATTCACCGCGTGGACCAGGTTGGCCTCAAACCAGAAAAAGAGCCTTCTGTCTCTGCCTCTTGAGTGCTGAGTGGGTGAGGTGTGCACCACTACATAAGTTTAGAGCAGCCCTTGGTCCTGCCAAGGTTGAACCCCCAGTGCAGGGGAGTGTTGGGGGGTGGTAGTAAGGGGGAGGGGAAGGGAATAGGGGGTTTATGAATAGGAAACCACCGGGAAAGAGAATAAAACTTGAAATGTAAATAGAGAAATATATATATGGTCAAGGTATGGCCAGTGTCCATCTGCACAGTTTTGGTCCATCCATTCTAATTCGTCTGTGACATCAGATGTTTGAAGTGCTGGGGAAGGACTGAGTGTGAGCGGTTCATAAAATCCTCCACAGGACTTGCGTTTCAGGAGGAACAGCAGAGGATGGCACTTTGCAGCCTCAGACCAGTAAACTCAACGGACACGAACAACCGCTATAAGCAGTGCTTGTCGAAGGCGCGTTCCACATCTTAATTAGTAGCTTCCTAGAGGGATGGGCTCCGTGTGAACAAACCAGGAAAGAAACCATCTAGTTATTAATAGAAGGAAATGCGTTCTTTCTAGACGGGGAAGGCAGAAGCAAGGACCAGCTGAGGAACCCATTATCTACAACTTGTGTCATCTTGGAAGCGGTGTTTTGTATCATTGTGGTGGTTTGAAGATGTCACCCATAAATCTTAGGCATTTGAATATTTGGTTCCCCGTTGGTGGGTGTTTGGGGAAGACTAGAAGCATGTCACTTGGTGTGTGGGGGAGGGGTGGTGTTTCAGAGGACTCTGTGCTTCCTGGTTGTGGGTCAAGACGTGAGCTCTCAGACGTTCCTGTCTCCACGCTTTTGCGCTGCCATCACGGACTCAGCCATCTTGACTGGTAAATCTAATTAAACTTTTTTTTGCATTTTTTTATGTGTGGGTGTTTGGCCTGCACCCGTTGTCTATGCAATGCGTATGTGGCTGAGGCCAGACAAGGCAGTGCATACGTCCTGGAACTGGAGTTACAGACACTTGTGAGCCGCCCTGTGAGTCCTGGGAACCAAACCCAAGTCCTCTGGAAGAGCAGCCAGTGCTCTTAACCGTGGAGCCACCTCTCCAGCCCCTAAACTCTTTCTCTTCTACCCTGTCTTAGTCATGGTGCAATAGTAAAGTGGCTAAGAGAGTCACCAGGCTGGCCGTGCGCTATGTCGTCGTGACGATGACCCTGTGCTTCTGACCTTGCCTTCATCTCCTGGATGCTGAAACTGCGTGTGCTTCCCCACACTCTGTATGTGGTGCCTGGTGCTGCTAGGCAACCAATGCTCTTAGCAGCCGGGCTATTCCCCCAAGCCCCCGAAACTTCTTAGAAGGTTAAGGAGGGCCGTTTGATCAGGTGTGACAGATCTGTAATCTCAGTGCTTGGGAAGCCGATGCAGGAGGATTTCACGTTCCAGGCCAACCTGGGCTATATGGGGAGACCTGTCTCAAAAACAAAACAAAAAACAAAACACCATTTTCCCTGTGCATTAGCCTACTGGTTCGGCTCCGTGGGACCGCAGTGCTGTCTGGTTCTTCATGGCTCTTGGATCTGGAAATGAAGCGCGTAGGCCAGAGCAGGGGCCGGGGAGCGGGGAGGGGGTCTGCCTGCTCCTGAGGTGTGATGACTGCTTGAAGAACTCACCACGGAAGCTGTGGCAAGAACCTGGGCACCTGGGTATGTGCTTAAACTAAGACCATATCGCTTCCACGTTTCTTCTCTCTCATGTTCTCTTCCTCCTCCATTCCACTGAGACAGGGTTTCTCTGTAGTCCTGGCTGACCTGGAACTCATTCCGTGAACCATCTTGGACTCAAACTCAGAGAGCAGCCTCCCCATTAAAGGCATGTGCCACCACACCTTGCCCCGGGTCTCTTAAAAGTCACAGGCAGGGCCACTGGGATGGCTCAGCAGGTAAAACACTCGCTGCCAAGCTTGACAAGGTGAGTGTCACCATCAGGATGCACTGGAGGAAAGGGAATCCTGAGATTGTCCCTACATGCAGTCCATAGACACACATGCAAACTAAAGAAAATGGACCCACATCAGGTAACTCACAACTGCACATAACTCCACCTCCGGGGGAATCTGATGCCTCTGACCCTGCACACAGACACACAGACACAGACACAGACACAGACACACACACCACACATACCTTCCCAAAAACTAAAAGTTTAAAAAATATAAAAGAGGGGCTGGAGAGACGGCTCAGCAGCTAAGAGCACTGACTGCTCTTCCAGAGGTCCTGAGTTCAAATCCCAGCAGCCACATGGTGGCTCACAACCATCTGTAATGGGATCCAATGTCCTCTTCTGGTGTATCTGAAGACAGCTACAGTGTACTTATAAATAAAATAAATAAATGTTAAAAAAAAATGAGTAAAAGAAAAACAGTAAAGATACCCTATAAGCTCCAGCTGAAAACCCCAAATCTGTAAAACTCCACAAGTAAAACTGACCAATTCTGAAGAAAAAAGATGCAGAGCTCTTAGGAACTGAGTGGCTAAATTATCTAGTAAGGTCTCACTAGTGACACTCGGGGTGAATTTAGTATACATTGTAAGGATGATCCCTGTTAGCCCCTTTTCTCTGGAAAATGAAAAATCAATTTTTTTTCTCCTGCTTTTACCCAGAAATTAAAGGCTGGTGAGCGGTAATTAGCAGAGCTCCTGTCAGAGCCGGGTGCCTAACAGGGACCAACATCTTGACTGGCGTTGACAGAACTGAGTAAGGTTAGTGGGGAGTTCATTAGTCCCTGCCTAATGACATTCTCCTCTCCTACCAGGATAGGCAGGCCTCACTCGCCAGCTAGCTCTGGGTGCATTGGCAAGTGGCTGCGCTTCTCTTTTAGAAGGTTGGGTGCGGGCTGGAGAGATGGCTCAGTGGTTAAGAGCACTGGCTGCTCTTGCAGAGGTCCTGAGTTCAATTCCCAGCAACCACATGGTGGCTCACAACCCTCTGTAATGGGATTCGATGCCCTTTTCTGGTGTGTTCAGGACAGTGCGGTCATAGACATAAATAAGTAAATCTTAAAAATGGTTGGGCCACTGCGGTGTGGAGACCAATAGCTCAACATGAGTTCAAGCTTTAACGCCGCTCTCCCCCCATCTGCGGCAGAGTTTCTCTTACAATGCTGACAGCACTCCTGCCTCACACCCTGCTGACCCTGGGAGGTAAAGCCACCATTCATCATCTCCAGCTGCGTACCACACTTCCTCCCGTGGCACTTCACGTAATCTCTTCCACGATGTGTGGCTTTAGTACCTGGCATACTGTCTTGGTGAGATAACCCAGCCAGCAGAGGTGCTCAGCGAGCAAGCCTGGTGATGTCGTCAGCTCGATCCCTGGAACTCATATGTTCACCCTGGTACCCACACCTGCATTCACATCCCACACACATGTGGGGGAGGGGCCGGAGAGATGCCTCAGCAGTTAAGAGCACTAGTTGCTCTTGAAGAGGACCTGGGTTTGACTCCTGGCACCTACGTGGTAGCTCACAATTATCCGTAACTCCAGTTCCAGGGAATCCAATGTCCCCTTCTGACCTCTAAGGGCAACCAGGCACATGTGCAACCACTCGTACACATAGTCGTTAATTAAATTTATAATAAGTCTTTAAAAATGTCCAAGATGGGGTTGGGGATTTAGCTCAGTGGTAGAGCTTGCCTAGGAGCGCAAGGCCCTGGGTTTGGTCCCCAGCTCTGGAAAAAAAGAACCAAAAAAAAAAAAAAAAAAGTCCAAGACACAAATCGTTCCATAGCTCATAGTACTGCTTTTCTTTTTGAGACGATTTTGCCCAGGCTGGCCACAGATGACCTTCCTGCCTCGGCCTCTCGAGCAGGTAGGTAACAGGTACAGCATAACACAGTGCCTGGCTTCTTGCAAGACTTGATCATGCTGGATCCGTATGGATGGAGATCTGTTCGGGGTCCAGCATCATGACCCAGCAGGTAGAGGTGCCTACCTCCAAGCCTGAAAAACCAAATTCGATCCTTGGGGCCCATGGATCGAAGGGAAGAAAACCATTCCTACAAATTGCCCTTTGACCTCCACATTAGCCCTATGGAATGTGTATCTTCACTACAAAAAGAATCAATGTAATTCCCAGAATTATTTTCGCTTGAAACCTTAATTCTGTTTAATTTTTCTTCTTCTTTTAAGCCAGGGTGTTCCACTTTGTAACCTTGGCTGACCTGTAGTTCACTATGTAGGTAAGTGTGGCCTCAGATTCACGGAGATCCTCCTGCCTCCCAAGTTCCAGGATTATTTTAAGTTATTTTTAGTTTTAGTGTAGCCTGGATTTCTAGGAACACACATTTAAGATGTAACCCAAGGGCAGGTGATATTCTGTTCAGAACTTCATTGTTTGGGAGATCTCTTTGCTGGGACAGTGCTGCCCTGCTGTCTGACAACTGTCTGTCAGCTTACCTGTGTCAAATCCCGGGTGATCTGATGCTGACAGAAGCACCTGGCAGCTCTAATGCTTGGCCACATACAGTGCAACATACACACCATTTTACTGTAAAGGGTTCTCTTTGTATCTGTGTACTGTGGGATTAGTGTTTCTGAACAAACAATGGCTGGTGATGGATGATCAGCAATGGCTTTTATTCAGGCACTGAGAGGCACCACAAAGATGTGGGAAGAGCTTTGATGCCAACATTTGGAACTGGTGCTGTCAGGCACTACAAGACTTGAAAGCTGCACCAGACCCCCCCTGTAGGCGAGGACACAATTACTTTTATTTGCTTCGTGTACCCCACCTTTACCCCAAAACTTAATGCTATATTTCTTTGTCAACGTGAGGCTGGGGTGTGGTTCATTAGGGGGCACGAGCTCAGGTCTATGAATGAAATCTTATTTCAATTCCCAGTACCCAGAAAACACACACACACACATACACACACACACACACACACACGAAAAAAAAGAAGAGGGCTAGAGACCCTCTTCTTCTTCCCAGCACGCATGAAAGTCAGATGACCCGTAACTAGGTGTCCGTTCCCTGAAGGCAGACAGCACTGTGGATTGCAGAAGGTGCAGAACTCTGAGCAGAAACAGCACAGAAAAGCTGGAAGTGCCCTGATCTGCAGAGAGAAACCTGAGTTGCAGAGCATGGGACTCAATGATCCTTTCTACCCGCTGCTGGCAAAACATATTAGAAAGTGGACCGGAGTCTCACAGCGGTAACAGCTTCACAACACTGAGTCAGATATTAGAAATGGGGCCTCAGACTCCATGTCCCAGGGGTCTGCAGACTCAGTATGTGCCTTTAAGCGGACAGCAACTGCATTCATTAACTTGGCCACCACTGCTGCTGTTGGGTGCCTTTTTTCTACCACTGTGTCTAACGCTCTAATGTTCAAGTTGTAGAGTAAGGACATCGAGTCCAAAGTATGACAGGTTTTCACTGCCCTAGACGGGTACTTTCACTTAACCTAAGGCCTAACACACGCTAAGTGCATGCTGAGAGCTGGAGATGGCTCAGGGGCTAAGAGCACCGGCCCCACTTCCAGAGGACCCAGAGTCGATTCCCAGCACCCACACGGCTGCTGAGAGCTGTTACTCCAGCTCCAAGGGACCCGACACTCTCTTCTGGCCTTCATGGGCGTGAGGTACACAGATATACGTGCAGGCAACACACTCATACAGGTAAGAAAACAACGAAAACCCAGGACATTGAAAGGAGGTAGAGGGGTATGCACAGACAGGGAACAGCTTTTCCGGAGCGAGGAGAGCTCACAGCAGGGCGGAGGTGGAGGGAGTGTGGGTGGGAGAGGTCATGAGGTCACGAGGTCACGGATGGGTGTTTACAGACCACAGAACCGAGGTTCTCCTCTGCAAAGCTTGTCCGGTTTGGCTATGAGAAGTCTCGCACTTTGGCCCGTTTGGGACTCTGCGGGTCCCCAGGCAGTGGCTTCCTCTTTGCAGAGAGATTCCTGAGTGAGTGCAAGCTCTGCACTTGCCGCAGGCGCAGGGTGAGCTCCGTGGTACAGGCCTGCTGGGCTGCCTCTGCCTTGTTTATGTCCCAGCTCAGAGCGACAGCCAGGGCTTTGGGGTCCTCCTTGGAGACCGACTGCAGCAAGAAGAAGAACCACTGAGACGGCAGCTCTGTGCCCCTCGCTGGGCTGCTTTCTCCTCTTTTAGAGACGGGGCCCGGACTGCGGCCCGGGCCGGCCTGGGATGCACTAGGATGTGCCTGCCTTCCCACTCCTCTCTTTCTTTTGGTTTTTTTCAATACGGTTTCTCTGTATAGCTCTGGCTGTCCTGGAACTCATTCTGTAGACCAGGCTGGCCTCAAACTCAGAGATCAGCCTGCCCTGCCTCCTGAGTGCTGGGATTAAAGCCGCGTGCACCACCACCTGGCTATGATGTGCCTTTCTTTTTTTTTTTTTTTCCCCGGAGCTGGGGACCGAACCCAGGGCCTCTACCCCTGAGCTAAATCCCCAACCCCATGATGTGCCTTTCATGACGCACACTCACATCGATTTAAAGTCCCCCCAGCACAACAGGAAACTGAATTAAGCTCAAGTTAATCTAACTCCCTTCCCTTCTGTCTAGGACCGGGAGGTACTTGGTACTTGGGACAGAGTGGGCCTTGTGACTGCTGGCCAAGTGCTGATCTTCAGCCGCAGCCTTAAGTACAGACTCATGGACCTTTGACTCTTTTACCCTGAAGTCACCTCAGAAGCTTCGGCCTGCAGTTCAGTTCCTCTCCGTCAGGTCATTGTCAATTTGAACAAAGGACTAATGTTTGATGACCCGAGGAAACGCATCCCTTTTCTTTTAAGGTCATTTGGAGCTGATCGTTGGTGGCACAGACCTTTAGTCCCAGCACTCGGGAGGAAGAGGCGGGCAGATCTCAAGGCCAGCCTGGTCTACAGAGCAAGTTCCAGGACAGCTAGGGCTACACGGAGAGACCCTGCCTCTTTCCCCCTCGAAAAGGCCAGTTGGACTTTACATTAAGTGAGATGTTTGCAAATGCTTTGGCTGTGTTTAAAGGCAAACTGGCAGCTGTGAGTCAGCGAGGGGAAGGGAATCCACATACGTGCGTCTGCGCCTCCAAACTCTACTTCCAAGGAAGTCATTCTGCAGTTCTGGGTCCCTAGTTCTTGCCCACCTCCAAATCCTGACTAGACAGACTCAGCTCTGGAGCCGGCTTCTCCTTCAGGGCTGCGAGGATCTGGCTTCTCAGCATCGTCTGTGAAGCCACCTCTCCGCCGACGCCCGTGTCAACTGCATCCAGCTCTTCCCCAAGGGCAGCTTTGGACTCTGCGATGCAGACGAGAGAGTAAGCGGCGACTATGAGAGCGCAGTCTCCAGCCAAGCAGGCAAGCTCAGTGGGTGAGAGAAGCATCACCCTCAGGAACTGGGCTGCTCTGCAGACAAGGCCCCGCCCTCAAGGCTGCGCCCCGAGGAGCTGCAGTGGGAGTCTTACCGTTCCGGTTGGACAAGATGCTGCCCTCTTTCTCCAAGGCCTGGAGATAAAGTTCCAGGAGCTGCTTGGACTGGCGTGCTTCCTCTCTCTGGTCAAGCACCTGCTGGAGCGTGCTCTGCAGCCCCTGGACAGTGGCACAACTCTGGCAGAGTTCCTGCGCCAACTCTGCACAGGGGATGTCGATGAGTGCCTGGCATGGGATAAAGGCTCTGAGAAAACGAAAACACAGGGCAGCGCTGCAGCTCTCCAGTGCATCCATTTCAGAACCGGGCTATCTTTTCCTCAAGTTCCTTTCAGAGAAGAAGGTTTGACATCCCCCAAATTCTAGTGTGAAGACTGGGGAAATGAATCCTCCACTTAGAAATTCAGCTACGTGGGTGGAGGGCAAGAGGGCTGCGCCAGCAGACAGGCGTAGCAACTGGTAAGGCTGAGTGAGGTCCAAGCCCGGGAACCTCGGAGCTGTGAGAACGTCAGGGACGGAGCTGCTCCCTGTACCTGCTCTGGAGCACGGAGCCATGACTCCCAGCTGAGAGGACCATGGGCACTCACTCTCGTGGCCTCTGGAGTTCTTCGCCATGTTAATGAGGTAACTCAATAGCCTTAGCCTTCAGCCAATGAACTTCCCTTCCTGGATATTCTCACGCCCTACCCCCAAGAGTATATAATCCCTGATTCACCCAATAATGTGTATGCATTTACATGCATCCCCCAAAAAGCAACATGAAGAAGCAAGGATCATCTCAGAGCTGCTTCACTAAAGATCGCCAGGAAGGGTCTTCGCCTAGGATTCCTGAAGAAGGCTTCTCTCTCCCACCACCCGCCTGTAGTCAGCACTGCTCCCAATCCGACTGGACCCTGTTCATCTCGGGCTCCACTTTCCCCTCCTGCTGTTGTGCAGACACCCCAGGGACCCCCACTCCTGACTCCCTCTCCAGGTGATACACTGGGACGCCTGGGTACCCAGAAGGAAGACTGGGAAACACAGCATTAGTCCCAGACTTCACGGTTCATTCTGGTCTGGCGTGTAGCACTGTATGATGCCCTGATGGGACACGCGGGCTGTGGCTCCTTCGCTCCTTTGCTCTGCCTTCTCCTGCTGGCAGAGGCAGAAGGCGACACCACACGTGGGCTGGGGAGTCGGCTCTTGCAGAGGACCCGAGTGTGGTTCTCAGCACTTACGCTGGCTGGCCCGCAACTTCCTGTAACTCTAGCTTCAGGTAACCCCCACCTCTGGCCTCTACCAGCACCTGTGCTCACATACCAACCACGCACGCACGCACGCACACACACCCACACACACAGGCACTAAAGACATTTTCATAATATGTATAAACGATAAACGTATAAAAGATATACATGGGCATAAAGGCACCAAGGAGAGTGTGTAGAGCCAGGGTGTAGAGAGCAGAAGGCAGGAGACTCTGAGATTGAGTCTCTACCTTGTGGGTTTGGGGATGGAAGTGAGTTTCCTAGGCTTGATGGCAGATGCCTTAACTCACTAGGCCATGCTGCTGGCCCTGTTCTTTTTTTTTCTTTTTATATTTTATTTATTTTACATATGTGAGTACACTGTAGCTGTCTTCAGACACCAGAAGAGGGCATCAGATCCCATTACAGATGGTTGTGAGCCACCATGTGGTTGCTGGGAATTGAACTCAGGACCTCTGGAAGAGCAGTCAGTGCTCTTAACCACTGAGCCATCTCTCCAGCCCCGGCCCTGTTTCTTAAAACTATGTATTTTTGTTATGTGTGTGGAGAAGAGAGGCTGGCCTGGTGTTTCACATGCGGCCCGGAGATCTGAACTCAGGTCATCAGGACCGAGCTACGAGCACGTTTTCCTGCTGAGCCATCTCTGCAGCCCAAGATTACGTGTTAAACTGTAGCCCATGCTGAGCCAGGACGTGGCATGGTCAATCCGTGAAGGATGGATGATGTTAGCTGTTCGTTCCAAATTTAGCAGAAGGTTCAGTTTTAGTAGGCTCAGTGGTTTTTTTAAATACACACACACACACACACACACACACACACACACACACACACACACACCCCCCTTGATTAAATGTGGGTTTATAGGCTGGAGAAATGGCTCAGTGCCTAAGAGCACTTGTTGCTCTTGGAGAAAACCTAGGTTCAATTCTTAGCACTCACATGGAGACTCACATCTGTAACCCCAATTCAGGGGCCCTAACAGGCAAACACATGGACGCATATATGTATGCAGGCAAAACACTCATAAAGTAAAATAAATCCTTTTAAAAAGTGGGTTTAGGCAGGATTCTCTAGTCTACAACTATGTCTTGGATGTATATAGGGTCCTTTGTGGTTTGGGTGGGGTTTTTCTGTTTGGTTTGTTTTTTGAGACAGCCTTACTATGAAAGCATTGCTGGTTGGAACTGTGTATATACACAGGGCTGGCCTTGAGATCACACGAGTGCTGGAACTAGACAGGAGCCACCATGCCTGGCTTGCACTGTCCTTGCTCTAAGCAGCTCCATTGACACCAATGCTTAAATGGATGCTAAACCCTTTCTGCACAAACAACTTTGCTTCGAAAGGAAGAAAGAAGGAAGGGAAGGGAAGGGAGAGGAAGGGAAGGAAGGAAGGAAGGAAGGAAGGAAGGAAGGAAGGAAGAGCTAGGTATGGTTGTGCATGCCTACAAGCCCACCCTTTAGGAGGCTGGGGCAGGGGAATTGCTAAGAGTTTGGGGTTAGCTATAGAGACCTTGTCTCCAAAACAAGCAAGAACCGAGGCCTGAGGACTTGGCTCTGTTGGTATGGGCCTATGTCAGGAACTTAGGTCAGCATAAACTGGAAGACAATATGAAGCCCTGGGGAGTTCAGGGTCAGTCTGGAATACTGAAGACTGGGCTCAAATCCACAACAATCAAATTGTTTCACAAGGAAAAGATACACTGTTGACACTCTTGGGAGCCACTCTGAACTCAGAGCCGGGCATATAAGAAACTCAAATCGCCCAAGGTTGAGGCTTAGAGGTGCAGTGAGTGTCTGAGATTCACAAGGACCTGGTTTGATCGCTAGTATTGAAAACAAGCAAAAAGAGCTGATGAGAAAATGACCCTTGCTTTAGGAACTGGAGAGATGGCTCAGCGGTTAAAAGCACTGGCTGCTCTTCCGGAGGACCTGAGTTCAATTCCTAGCAACCACATGGTGGCTCACAACCATCTGTAATGGGATCTGATGCCCTCTTCTGGTATGTCTGAAGACAGCGACAGTGTACTCATGTGTATAAAGTAAATAAATAAATAAATCTTTAAAAAATAAAAGGGCCCACATCTCTAGTGTGCTGGGTTATGAATGAGGACTCACATTTCATCCCCTAAGTACTTCTTGTTTCTTTGAGACACTTGTATACTCTGCTTGACTTGTAGCTGAGGATCAACTTGAACTTTCTGTCCTCCTTCCTTCGACTCCGTACTGAGGACATAGTTCTACACACTCCATTTATGACCTTCTGGGGACCAGAGTCAGGGCTCCGTTCACATCCCAGCACATCCATGCTGGGCAAGCTCTGTGCTAAGTGAGCCCCAGCCTAGGCCCCACGTTTTAGAATCAAGAGTTTCCCAGTGTAGCTCAGCGTGGTCTGGAACTCACGATGTAGTCCAGGCTGGCCGATGGCAAGCCTGCCTTCCGAGCCTCCCGAGTGCCAGATGACAGGCGCACACTACCATGCCTTCTGCTCTTTGTGTTCTTAAAAGCAGGCAGGGCTGGAGAGGTGGCTCAGGGGTTAAGAGTGTACATTGCTGGGGTAGATGCCTCAAGTCCGATCCCCAGCATCTACGTCAGACTGCTTACAGTCTCCTGCAACTCCAGCTCCAGGGGGCCTCTATGACCACATTCACACCCACAGTAAAAGATGAGAAAATTAAAGGCTCTTGCCTTCCTTCTGTCCAGAACACAGGCCCAGACTTCCCCACGCAGGCTCCATCTTGTTCAGACTCTTAGGTTGTTATCTCTTGGGAACCTGCCAATGTTTAAAATGCACGTACCCTTTAATTGAGCAACTATACTCTGAGTTTACTTTACAGATAAGCATGTCTGCAAAATAGCTGAGGATACCGGACATGGACCTCTGGTCTCCACATGTGCATCCACAGGTGAGCATGTGATGTACACACACACACACACACACATAGAATTTTAAAATAAATTTAAAAAATAAAAATAAAACTTTGTTATTTAAAGGTAAATAATAGAAACTAGGCATGATGGTTGTACTGGCTGGTTTTGTGTGTCAACTTGACACAAGCTGGAGTTATCACAGAGAAAGGAGCCTCCCTTGAGGAAACGCCTCCATGAGACCCAGCTGTAAGGCATTTTCTCAATTAGCAATCAAGGTAGGGGGGACGCATTGTGGGTGGTGCCGCCCCTGGACTGGTAGTCCTGAGTTCTATAACAGAGCAAGCTGAGCAAGCCAGGGGAAGCAAGCCAGTAAGTAACATCCCCCCATGGCCTCTGCATCAGCTCCTGCTTCCTGCCCTGCTTGAGTTCCTGTCCTGACTTCCTTTGGTGTAAGCTGAATAAACCCTTTCCTTCCCAGCTTGCTTCCTGGTCATGACATTTGTGCAGGAGTAGGAACCCTGACTAGGACAGTGGTGCGTGCAGAAGCAGGTGGATGTCGGGGAATTGGACGTTGAGGCCAGTCTGGTCTACAGAGCAAGTTCCAGAATGGCCAGGGTTACACAGAGAAACCCTCTCGAAAACCAAACCAACCAGGCAAACAAAGAGTAAGAGGAAACAGGTGTACTTGTTTGTAGGCAAAATATCTTGGAAGGAAACTGAGGTCAGCTGTCCCCAGGGAGGGAAAGGGAACTGAGGAAGGGCTCCCGCTTTCCCAGAGCGTCTGTACGAGTCCTCCACTCGGGGGTTCTAGCATTCCCACCGCTAGAGCCCACTGTTTTCCCCCCTGGTGAGGGTGCAGCTCAATGACGAAGCATGTATGTACCCCATCCCACTGAGAAAAAATTACTATCCGAAACCAAGCTCATTAGCAACTACAGCGTGTCCCAGCCCACACAACCATTTACCTATGTTTCTGAGTCAGGGTCTTTACTAGGTAGCCCAGGCTGGCCACATACTCACGACCCTTTTGGCTCAGTCTGCTTTTTCTCTCCTTTGTATCACAAACCCCAGCACATTCGAATAAATGAAATCACAGAGCCAGATGTGCTGATGAACATCTGTTTCCAGAACTTGGAAGGTGGAAGCAGCAGAATCACTTGCAAGTTTGAGGCCAACCTGAGCTACTTAATAAGACCCATGCCATCGGGCTGGGGATTTAGCTCAGTGGTAGAGCGCTTGCCTAGGAAGCGCAAGGCCTGGGTTGGTCCCCAGCTCCGAAAAAAAACCAAAAAAAAAAAAAAAAAAAAAAAAAGACCTATGCCATCCAGGGCTACAAAAGCTAGACCTTGTCCCAGTGAGAACAACCGACATAAAAAATAAAAAGCAAGCACTGAGTGGCGCGATCAGAGTTGCGCGGTCTGTCGTCTGGCTCCTTTCACTCCTACAGTCCTCTTCAGATTCATGGAGGCTGGGCTGGTGAGATGGCGCAGAGGGCGAAGCGCTAGCTGTGCGTGCCCGATGACCTGCGTTTGCCCGGGTCCCACAAGAAGGTGGAAGGAGGGAACTCAGTCCCTAAGTCGTTCTCCTCCTCCCACACACATGCTCATGAGAAACAAGTCCCTCCCATCCCCCCGCCCCCAAATACTGAAAACAGATTCACGGATGCTGCACCTGGTGGCGAGACCCTTCACACGCGCATGGAGGCCAGAGCACCTCCCCCGCCATCATTCCTCCAGTGCCGGTCGCCTTCCCTTGCATCTCCCTGACCTGTAGCTCACTAGTTAGGTGAGGCTGGTAGTCGTGAAGCCCCAGGGCCGCACCACCAGCCTCCCCAGTGCTGGAATTACATGCCTCCACCATCACTCGTGGCTTCTCCGTGTGGGTCCGGAGAACTGAGCTGTGCTTACTGTCCCCTCAGCCCCGAGATCCCAATCCTTTCTGTGGTCACACCACATTCTGCTGACCTAGAGGGCAGTGACGTTATCATCATCATTACTATTTGAGACAAGGTTTCACTGTGTAGCCCTGGCTGTCCTGGAACTCACTATGTAGACCAGGCTGGCCTCAAACTCACAGAGGTCCGCCTGCCTCTCTGCCTCCCAAGCGCTGACTCGAGTGTGTGCCACTCCGCCCCATGTAGTTAAAAAGTAAGCAGAGTCACTTCCTTATCACCCTCCAATCTACGCGGTCTCCCCACCCCTGGATACCGCCCTGTGCACTCACTTCAACAGGTCTAGGGTGGGTTCAGGGCATTTGCATCTTAAAAAATCAACTCACGGGTTGGAGAGATGGCTCAGTGGTTAAGAGCACTGACTGGGGTTGGGGATTTAGCTCAGTGGTAGAGCGCTTGCCTAGGAAGCGCAAGGCCCTGGGTTCGGTCCCCAGCTCCAAAAAAAAAAAACCAAAAAAAAAAAAAAAAAAAGCACTGACTGCTCTTCCAGAGGTCCTGAGTTCAAATCCCAGCAACCACATGGTGGCTCACAACCATCTGTAATGGGATCTGATGCCCTCTTATGATGTGCATGAAGACAGCAATAGTGTACTCATATATAATAAATCTTTTTCTAAAAAGCATCAATGGACGGTAGAGCTACTATGGCAGGGAGACAGGGTACAGAGCCTAGGGTTCTGGGACAGTAGAGGCTGGGAGTGTTGTGGGGCTGTGGGCAAGACTTACTTGGAGCTCCTCTTCCGACAGCAGGATGATGCTGGACAGATCCTCTTTCAGCTGCCTGGCCACATTCTTCCACTTCACCCCTGCCCCGCTGTCCGTTTGATCTGTGTCAAAGGACTCTTGGGAAACCCAAGCTGTTCCTCCATCTGACATAGAGAAAATGCTGGTCAGGTCAGTCACCCGAGGGCCCCAATACACAGCAGTACGGAGAGTGTGCATGTCCTGCTCACTGACCACTCGGGATGACGACAGGGGTGGGGCGGTGGTGGGAAGGGGGGACCTTTTCTCAGGGACTTACAGGAAAGCTAGCCCCCAGCTCGGGCTTTAATTTTTCCTCCTCTGCCTTCAATTTATGTCTGTTTGAAACTGCGCTGTATTATTTACACCAAGTGTGGTGCCTAATATCTTAAATCCCAGCCCTCAGAAGGCTGAGGGAGGACGGGCTGCAGCAAGTCAGAGGCCAGCCTGATCTACGGAGTAAGACCTTGTCTCAAAAGGCAAAAAAGGAAGCAGCAGCCAGCCGCTTAACCCTAAGGGATGGCAACATAAGGGCCAAAGGTCCCCGCCACACCTCTCTTTTTACAATCTCTGTGCTTGGGTGGCTGGGAGGGGAGTTGAAGAGAGGGAAGAGGATTTCACACAGCACACACTGGAGTTGGATTCACTATGTAGCTGAGGCTAGCCTAGGTCTTCCGACACTCCTACCTCCAACTCCTAAGCTCTGGCAGGGACCACAGGTGTCTGCCCCGGGTCTGGCTGTGTTGTGGTTTTGTATTTGAAAACCTCACTCTCACCAGCACGCTCCTGAGGGTGGGGGAGGGGTGGAGACTGATCTTTTCTTTAATTGAGAACGGCTGAAGGGATAAAATCCCAAGGGCATCCGAGGTTGATCAGAGCCTCGATTCAGTAGCAGCGGCCTTTGAAAAGATGTTTCTCTAGCTCTACGACAAGTACTGCTCAACTCCGAATCTGCAGGGTTGCTGAGGGGGGCAGCAGCCTCGGCCGAGACCTTTCTTTGTACCAGATAAGATCAGTCACTAACACAATGCCTTGGACAAGGTCCGGAGACACTCTAGGTCGTCACCGTTGGGGTAGATACTGTAATTATTATTTCAGTAAGGATCCAGCAGGCTGTGTAGCTTGTCCAGTCACCTGGCTAGAAATGGCAGAGCCGAGATTCACACCCCCGGTTTCATTGACATGCTGGGTTTCAGTTGCCACGGGTCTGGGTGACATGTCCCATTCCTCTCCTCCCCGAGCCTTAGCTCCATGCCTGGCACGCAGAGGGGCTGGGGTAGCATCTGCTGTGTAAGCGTTTAGTCGGCCAGACAACCAGCAAACACCGGCCTGCGTGGGCCAGCGAGCCGGGACGGCTCTTGGTCACGAAGCCTACATTTCTTACCCGAGTCGTTGTATGCCCACTTCTCGTTGCAGGCCAGCGCCACAAACTTTGTGTTGGAAGGGAGGCAGAGGAAATAGTCCTCATCGTCCACTATGGTCCCATCCTCTGCCAGGACCAGGGTGACTGGTGTCAGGGACTTATCGATGGCCAGAAGTTCACAGGCTGAGAGGAAGAAAATATGTGGCAGTGAACAAAACTCCGTATCATAAAGGAATGATATGTCTTAGTGCTCTGTGGTGTGTGACCCACATATGTGACATTCATCACATGCCTGGTACTATTCTAACTGCGTTTCCGGTAAAAAAAAACTAATATATATATATATGTATATACATATATACATATATATATATATAGTGTGTGTGTGCATATATATATATGCACACACATATGTATACATATATATATAATTTATATTATATTATATATTACATATATATATAATATAAAGGAGTTACTATTATTGCCAATTTACAGACAATGAACCCAAGCTCTGAGAGATTAAGGAACTTACTCAAAACCCCACAGTAAGAGGCACAGTTGAGACTAAGCTTTTCGTTTGTTTAGATCTTATATGCAGGAGCGCTTTCTTTCTGCATGTATGTGTGTTTGGACTACACACATGCGTTGTACCCACCCATGGAGGCCAGGAGAGGGTGTTGGATGCCCTGGAACTGGGAGTTATAGAAGGTTGTGAACCACCGTGTCGGTGCTAAGAACTGAGCCCAGATCCTGTGCAAGAGCAGAGAGCGCTTTTAGCAGCTGGGCCTTCTTTCCAGCATCCTAACAGAGGAGGCACTTGAGTCTATGTAAATAAGCATCCAACCGGAGGCTGGTCTCATTACTGTGGACGAGGAATGGTATCTCTTGCTCATTTGTCTGGTGGTAACCTTAAATTCTACATATCAAATGTCGGAAAATAAAAAGAAGGTGGTTCCTTCTCCTTGTAGGTATTTTCTTTCACAGTTCTTCTAAACTGAAGGAAAATACAGTATCGGCAGAAGCGCGACTCAGTGTCCTTTCAATTATATTATTGCCAGGCAAGAGGTTTTCCATAAGGCTGTCATCGCCCAAAATAGAACAGCCAGTCTCCTATAAGCTCAGCTGCAGAGAACAGAAGCCTCTGGGCCAAGAACAGCCAGCCAATGCAACTGAAGCGGCATTAAAATTGAACTAACCTTGTGCCGGGGTGAAATGCAAACCTTTGTGTGACAGAATCCCTGCCACCAAATCAAACCCTGTTCCTGGGTCTCAGCAGCTCTTGGGAAGCGCTGCACACCCTGACACGCACTATGCTAAGTGCCCGGAGCTAGCTGACACGAAAGACCTGCAGAACTTCTTTGGGTACCTCATGTGTTGTTACAGGCTAATAACGCTTGTAAGTAACCATTGAACAGATCATCTCACTTGAGAGTCCCAAGAATCCTTTGAAGCAAGGCTAGAAACACACCCACTACGCTGCTAAGAAAAAAAACTAAGTGTCCAGAGATGACTACGTTCAAGGTATAGTCAGGCTCAGAACCTGGCTACGTTCCTTGTTTGGACTCTAAGGGGCAGGCACTGGCAGCTCCCTTTTAACGGAAGAGGTACTGACTGCGGACACTCATCCCCACGCCCCCAGTACCGCTTTTGTGAGCCAGAGTGGACCGAATACGCTGGACTCGGTTTGGTTCAAAATCAGGCCAGTGAGCCTGGATCTGCAGTTTCCCGTCCCCTTCACGGGCCTCTCTGTGTAAGTAAAAACACCAGGGATCTGTCAATCGCTGGACCCACGTGGGCCACTGCAGTCTCTAGGTTCTGGGGTCACCTTCCCGACCACGCCCGGTCCCCTCAGCAGCCAACCTTTGCTCCTCAGCTCCTCGAGACTGGAGGCTGCCACGCCGTGCTGCTCACGGCTGTGGTTGCGGCGAAGCAGACAGGGTTTGAGAGGCCCGACATCGTCCCGGTCCGGGGCGCTGGCTCCCCGGGATAGCTCCATCCTCAAAGTGGGACTTGGCGACTCTGGGAAATCCCAGGTAGCCCAGAGCGGCTTCCCTAAGCTTTGCCACTCCCTCCTCTCGCGGCTTGACGGGAGATGTAGTTCTCTCAGCAAGTTACGCGAGACCAAGGCACGCCGGGGGATGTAGTTCTAGTGGTGGCTAACCACGGGCGTTCTGGGGCACGATGGGAGTTGTAGTTTCTTGGTTCAAAGCCAGGGGCGGGGGGGATTCAGTTTAGGAAAGGGTTCAGGTTGGTGATCTTTTTTTCTGTTCTTTTCTTTCTCCACACATACATACATACATACATACATACATACATACATACATACATACATACATACATACATACATACATACATACGCATGCATTATATATATACACATACATACATGCATTCTATACATACATGCATGTGAAACCAGGGTCTTGACTTACAGTGCACTAAAGAATTTCGGGATGAGTTAGATTGAAGAGAGGGTTTATTAAGGAAAATAGGGTACATGATAGATTTAAGAGCTATGGGAGAGTAGGATGGCATGTGTCCTCTGAGTGAGAGAAAAAAAAATATATATAGTTTTTCTTTGCTTGCTAATAACAGGCCTTATACATGCCGGGCAAATAAATGCTTTATCACAGAACTATGTCACCAGCTGCTTCTTCATCATCATCATCATCATCATCATCATCATCATCATCATCATCATCATCATCATCATCATCAAACAGGGTCTTGCTAAGTTGCCCAAAGAAGCCTTGAATCCATCATCCTCCTGTCTCAGCTTCCTAAGTAGCTAGAATTACAGGCGCATACCACTGTCTGGCTGACATTGTGACTTTTAGTTTTTTGGTGTTAGGGACCTAACCCAGGGCCTTGTGTATGCTAAGCAAGCACTTCAGGACTGACTTTGTGGCGTTTGAAGTTCCGTTGCTTAAAGGATATGATTTACAAGCAAGTTGAAATGTTAAGTAAATATTTTAATTAAGTGAAATGGCTGGCAAGATAGCTCAGTGGGTAAAAGTGCTTGCTACCGAGCCTTACAACCAGACTTTGATCCCAGAGCCCAGCATGGTAGGAGAACGGATTTCAAAAAGTTGTCCTCTGATCTCCAAAAGCACAATGTGACATCTGTATGCATTCATGCACGCACATGCGTGAAATTACTGTTTTAAAAAAAGATCTGGTTTACTTATGTTTCTTAAAATTTTATTTTTATAACCCAGCATGGTGGTAAACACCTTTAATCCTAGCTCTTGGGAGGCAGAGGCAGGGGTATCTCTGTGAGTTCAAGGCCAGCCTGGTCTGCAGAGTGAGTTCCGGGACATCCAAGGTTACACAAAGAAATTCTGTCTCAAAAACCAAAGTCAATTAATAAATAGTTAATAAATAATAAAATAAATACATTAGTACAGTTCGTTGCCTGCTTCCGTAGATATTGCTCAGAGATTGTATGATTGTTTCCATACAGGCAAACTTAACAGTGTTTTTTTATTATTTTTTTTGGGGGGGGTGTTATTATTGTTTTTTGTTTTTGATTCTCAATTGTCAAGAAATGGTAACCAGATCTGAGAGGGATGCATATCTTTTGACTTCTCCAGGTCTTTCTATCCTACTTGTATCTGTAAGATACCGAGACCTTCAGGATATTTTGAAGGGAGTCAGTTTTCAACGTAGAACGTTAATTTTCAGTCTTGCCAAAAATGCAATAAAGCCTCATCAGAGAAAAGAATTTGAAATGTTTATTTTATGTGTACGAATGCTTCGTTTGCATGTATCTCTGTACACTACACATGTGCCTGGTGCCTGCTGCCGAGATCAGAAGAAGATGTGCCCTGGGTCTGTTGAACTGGGAAGTCGTGAGCCAGCACGTGGGTGGTGGGCACCAGACCCAGGCTTCTCAGCAAGAGCAGGTAGTACTCCTCACCGATGAGCCATCTCTCCTTAACCACACAAAAAGAAATGGTAGAGAGCGATAACAGGAGGGCGTTGCTCTAGACTAAGTAGTTGTTTTAGACACCAACAAATTGGATTAAAAATGAAAATACAGTCTGGGGGTAGCTAAATGCTAGGACACGTGCTAGCCTGAACGAGACTTTAAGTTTGATTCCTAGTAATGTGGGCAAAGGACATTCATGCTAAGATTTCACATGACGGAATTAAAAATAATCTGTCTATCCAGACTTCCCAGAAATCAAGATTAGAGAGATAGGCAGATTTCTCAAACAGGCTCACTCTGCTTGGCATGATCATGAAGTTCCCTCTGCCTCGATTCTTACAGGAAAAGGTAACCCGAAGTGACCTGGTGTTGACTAACCGGTTATTTTTCTATTGTTATATCTCCTTCTCTTTGATTTATAAGGGAAGTAACTTTGAAGTGAAATTAAAAAAACAAAACTCCTTTCTTTTTTGTACGTTTTCTGCCTATAAGATCAATCTTTTCTGTTCTGCTCAGTAGGAGCACTCAACAGTATTTTATAGAATGGAGCGGTGCCTGATTACAGAATTGAACATAGAAATGGAAATTAAAAAGTTTGTCCTCTGGCAAGACAGAATAATAAGACGTCAAGTCAGAAAGTAAAGGGAACTGTGAATCACAGAGCTACTTGGAATGTCCTGACACTGCTTGGCAATGTATTTCTCTTGGCTATGTATTTCTCTTGGCTCTAATACAAGTCTGTTTTGTTGTTGTTATTTTCAAAGATTTATTTATTTTATGTATGTGAGTACACTGTTGCTCTCTTCAGATGCACCAGAAGAGGGCATCGGAACTATTAGAGATGGTTGTGAGCCACCATGTGGTTGCTGGGACTTGAACTCAGGATCTTTGAAGAGCAGTCAGTGCTCTTAACCACTGAGCCATCTCTCCAGCCCTGTTTTGTTTTGTTTTGTTTTGTTTTTTAACATGAAAAGAATTGTGATTGCTCAGTGGTAGAGCACCTGTTAAGCACACAAAGGCCCAGCATCACATACATACAAAATAGTGATGATGGTGGTGGTGGGGTGGTGATATTAAGGTCAAAGAGCAGGGCATCTGATACACTTATATTCCAGAACTCTGGAGGCAGAAGCAGGGGATCTTGAATTTTAGCCTGCTTGGGCTACACAGTAAGATCCTGTTTCAAAAGGCTAAAGCAACAGAAGGATTCAGCTACCACAATGATCGTTCACAGAAAGCTCTTCTCTTCACAAACGCCAGAGTTTCCAGACGCTGTAATTGTGTATCCATTTGTTTGAGCTTGGGGGTAAAGGTTGAGTGTTGGATCTTGCGCTTAAACAAAACAAAACAAAACAAAGCAGTGTCTCATGTAGTCTAGATTGGCCTTGACCTGTGTGTGATTGTAGGTGCGCGCCACCATACCAGATATGGTGCTGGAGCCCAGTTTTTTATGCGTGCTTCACCAACTAAGCTACAATCCTATCTTAAGAGACAGTTCTAATATGAAGGAAGCATGGACATTAGGAGAGGCAGCCCGAGAAAGCTCTATTGTGCACATGAGTTTCTTTCTTTCTTTCTCTCTCTTTTTTTTTAAAATTTATTCATTTATTATATGTAAGTACACTGTAGCTGTCTTCAGATACACCAGAAGAGGGCATCAGATCTCTTTACAGATGGTTGTGAGCCACCATGTGGTTGCTGGGAATTGAACTCATGACCTCTGAAAGAACAGTCGGGTGCTCTTAACGGCTGAGCCATCTCTCCAGCCCGCACATGAGTTTTTTAAGAGAGAGTTGCTGAGTGTTGGAGCTTTGAACGCTTCTGAGAAACAGTAGCTACTCAATAAAAGTGTACCAAATGGCTAAATTTTAGTTTACATTTTCATGTATTTATTAAATAAGTAGACCTTAAATGTGCCCACGGTGCTATGAGAATAGGGAGAGATTTACTTCGAGAATAAAAAATGTGTGTGTGTGTGTGTGTGTGTGTGTGTGGGGGTTGGGGTTTAGCTCAGTGGTAGAGCGCTTGCCTAGGAAGCGCAAGGCCCTGGGTTCGGTCCCCAGCTCCAAAAAAAAAAAAAAAAAAAAAAAAAAAAAAGATCAAACAAACAAACAATTACAAAAAAACAAAAACAAACAAATAACTCTGAATATACAAACATGTAATTTTATTTTAAAAAGGTGAAACTGATGGGTGATGTGGGGAGAGTTGGGGGGAAGGAAGTTAGGAGTAGATGTGTCTAAACCACAGCGTTTAGATGTTAACAATGTAAAACAACAACAACAAAAGATATTCTATTAAAAAAAAAAAAAAAGAATTTGGACTATGGATTTTCCTGCAAACTGCAAGGTAACCGGGACACCAGGCTCAACCCTTTCTGCCCAGAGCCCGCCCCCATCGACAAGCTCAGGTCCTCCTACTTTGGTCTTGTCTGGAGAGCTAGTGCAAGTGCTCTTGGGAGAAACTTGGGCCAGCGGCGGCCGATTAGTCAGGCCTGAGGAAGATGGCGTCCTCGGAGCAGGCAGAGCAGCCGAACCAGGTGAGGGGAGTGGGACTGCCCCGTCGCGACTGTCAGGGGTCGGGGCTGGAGCAGCGCCCGGCGCGCTCCTGGCAGTAGGACGGCGACTCTGACTCCTTGAAGCTGAGGACCTCCGACTTCGTTTCTTTTCTGGGCCCCGCCCCTCTCCGGGTCCTTCCCGCCCGGCTCCTCCCCCGGTGACCCCTCTCACCACATTCTGGGGTTGGGGTCTCGACGGGGTCTCAGGCCCTCGCTTCCCTCCCGGCGGCCCCTCGGAGCCCGCTGGACTTGGTCAGGAAAGGTGACTGGCTGCAGTTAGGTCCTTAGCGCACAGATGTAAGGCCCTGCTGGAGGAGAGGTGGGGAAGGCTCGTTGGTACCCGGCTGTCCCCTGTGGGGAGGGGCCTGACGACTCCCGCTCCCACGGCCTCAGCCCCTAAAGTGCCAGCATCTTGGTCTTCATTCACCTTGGGGCTTTCCTTGCCAAGTTGGGGAGTCGCTCCGAGGACTCCTTCCCTCTCAGTGCGTTAGTAGAAGGGGACGTACTTTAAACAGACGTCACCGAGCCTTTTGCTGAGGATCCAACCCTTGCTTTTCTGGGTTTGGTTTTCTTAGCGAAGGAGTCCACTCCGAGTTCTTCACCTGCTGATTTAACCAGATCCCGTTTGGCTTATGGGACGATGAGGGCCACTGTTGATGCTTGGACTTCTGCTGCCCAAGTCGTGATGATATGGCCTCTGAAGGGGTTTCTAATCCAAAGGCGGAGTGGGATGAGGAGAGATGCTAAGAGACAACCCTTTTACTGCCACTGTGCTGTCATGCAGAGGACCAGTTATGTTTACTTTTGGTTTTTGTTTATTTTTGTGTACATGTGCGCAGCATGGTGCTGGTGGGAGGCAGAGGACAACTTTGCAGGAATCGGTTCTCCTTCCACCGTGTGGATCTCATAAATGGAACTCAGGTCCTCAGGTTTGGCAGCAAACGCCGTTACCTGCTCAGCCTTCTCTTTGGCCCCAGAGTAGTGCTGTTTATCCAAGTCTCTCTTCTCTTCGTAAAGTGCAGAAGTGGGTAGCAGGGTTTCGTAACATGCCCTAAATCACGGACACCGCAGGGCCTTGATTTCAGCTCACACTGAAGTGTCTCTGCTAGTTGGCTATCTTACGTTTAAATTTAATTAGGATAGACTTAGGTGGAACAATACTTTTAGCCTGGGAAACTCATCATTCATCTGTCACCTCCATGAAGCACCTTTGAGAGTTTTAAACCACTTATCGATTTCACTTCCTTCGTAGGCAGAGGACTACTACTTAATAGTCTTTCTGTCTCTCTACTCGTGCTAAGTCAATTAGAGGGATCACACTTAAAAGAGTTGGACACTTCGTTCAGCCTGTTAGTGGTGTGAGTGATTCAGGAGGATGTGTGTGCTGTAAGGCATCGGAAACAATTAGGAAGGATTCTGGACTCTGCAGTGTCTGAAGCGGGACCTTCCTTCCTTGTGGTATCCCGCCCAGTTTGCTAAGCTGCAGTGTGCCTCGGTGTCTGATCTTTTTTTCTGACCTCTTTAGGGTGGGATTGAACTGTGTCCACAGTTTCTGGAGGTCCAAGGTCCTTAAGGGTTTGGCTGCCACTTGTGTGGTTTCAGCCTTGATTCTCCTTTGCCCTCCTTCCCAGAGCTGATAGAGATGGCATTGCATCAGAATGTGCTGGCTGCCCGAGGAAAAAGTTGGACTCTTCTTGTCACGTCCTGTCACCATCTAACAATAAGCTGCAAATACACACTTAAAAATAAATGCGAATGTATAATGTCTCTCTGTGTAGCCCAGGCAGATTTAAACGTGGGATCTTCCTGCCTCAGCCTCCTGGGTGCAGCTTAGAGGCATGCAGCTGTGTCCTAGGTTTCAGTGCACCTAAGCTTTATTTGTTTATTTATCTGTTTTTGAGACAGCAGCACATGGAAACCAAATAGACTCGAGCTTTACCTAGCTAGCTAGGGATAACCTTGAACTTCTCTGATCCTCCTGTCTCTACCTCACCAGTGAGACTTGAGGCGTGTGCCACCCAATCGGTGATGATAGGATTGAAATTGGACCTTGTGTGTGCTAGGCAGGCATTCTACCAACTGAGCTACATTCCAGCCTCAAAGCTAATTAAAACATCTTTTAATTAATTTAATAAATTAATTAGCTTTCTGTTTGTTTTGTTTCGAGACAGTCTCACTATGTAGCCCTTAGCTGTCTTGGAACTCACTGTATAGAGCCAGTTGGTTGTTTTTTTGAGCGTGTACACTTGTATGTGTCCGTGTGTGTTCGTGTGTCTCCCAGAGGTCAAGCTGTCTATCCCAGGAACAGGCCAGAGGTCAATAGGTATGTTCTTCACACACCCCGCCCTCAGAACCAGAGTTACAGACATGGTGAAGCCCCCGTGGAGGCTGGGAAGCAAGCCTGGGTCCTTGGAAGAGCAGCCAGTGCTCTTAAGTGCTAAGCCCCCTCCTTTAGCCCGGCACTGTCTACTTTCTCTGTTTACTGTTTTTACTCTAGAGTGTGAGGCAGCGTCTCTCACGGAACAGCTCATGCACTGGCTCGATTGACTGGCCAGTGGGCCCAGCAGGCCTCCTGCCTTTGCCTCTCCAGTGCTGGGATCACAGGCTCGCGTCTCTGCTCGAGTTTCATGTCGGTTCTAAGGGTTGAAGTCGGGTCCTCATGTTTGTGCAGGACTTACCTGCTGATCCATTTCTTCAGACACCATGAATCTACTTCCAACATTTTCCCTTCAGATCCACATTTTATTGTGTGATTGAGTGTATGCGTATGATGTGTGTGTAGGTGCAGGCATGAGTGTGCCACAGTGTGTGTGTGTGTGTGTGTGTGTGTGTGTGTGTGTGTCAAAGGACAGCCCTATGGAGTCGTTTCTCTCCTCCCACCTTTATGTGGGTCTAGGATCGGTGTCAGGTTATCAGCCCCATGCAGCAAGTGTTCTCTTTGCTCTTCTAGCACGCACAGTGAGGGAGTGAGGCCATTTTTCTTTACTATTTTAGATTTACTACATATTATTATGTGCATGTGTTTGTCCATGTGTGGGTGTTCACACGTGAGTGCAGGTGCCTTCAGAGTGTTGGTTCTGGAGCTGGAGTGACAGGCAGTTGTGAGCGGCCGACATGGGTGCTGGGAACTGAGCTCTTCACTTCCTTAACCACTGAACCACTAAGTCTGCATTTCCAGAGAACTAGTGCTCCCTGCATTTGCCTGACATTTCTTGGATAATTCCCTAAGCCTGGCTGCATGGTCTACAGACCTATGGGGCTGGACCAGTATTTTGTGTCTCCTAGAAAGTTCATGGTGTCATTTCTGATTCCCAGGGATGAGTGAAGAACCCTCTTTCCCTGAGACAGTATAAGGTACTAAAGTCCATCTTATTTGACGTGCGGCGTGCGTGTGTGTGTGTGTGTGTGTGTGTGTATGTGTCTGTGTCAGAGGTCAGTAAGGTGTGTATTTCAGTTGCTCTTTATTTACTTTGTGTGTGTGGATGTTCAGTCTGTGTGTATGGATGTTCTTGGTGTGTGTTCAGCTGTGAGATCTGGCCAGTTTACTTAACTTTTTAATCAGTTTCTGAATCTATAAGGTAGGAAAGACTGGTGCCTACCTCACAGGGTTGCTCCGAAGACTCAGCGGGTTGCTTTATGTAAAGAACTAACATTACCTGACACAAGGTATTGTGTGTTGTTACCTCAGTTAATAAGTTCTGGACTGGAACTCTTAGATGGATGTAAATCTTACATTTCTTTTCTTTCTTTTTTTTTCCCCTGGAGCTGAGGACCGAACCCAGGGCCTTGCGCTTGCTAGGCAAGTGCTGTACCACTGAGCTAAATCCCCAACCCCATAGATGTAAATCTTTCCTTAAGTCCCATCACAGCATTTGCTGTGTGTTTTGTTTTGTTTTGTTGTTTATGTTGACCACAACTCTAGAGAAGTTGTTCTTCTTCTTATTTTGATCTAATTTCTCTTGAAATTTGAAATGATGCCACAAATGCCCAGGACAAGTGCCAGTGTTTGTCCTGGAAGACACCTGTCCTGAAAGAAAAAGACAGTTGTTAGAATTCATTTTTTGCTTCATATCCTGAGGCAGGAGGTTATTGAGTTCTAAGCCAGCCTGATGCTTTCCACTGAGCCTGAAGAACCCACATGATGGAAGGGGAGAACCAATTCATGCAAGTTGTTCACTGACACCTACCCTCCTAGCCCCCTGCATACACACACACACACACACACACACACACACACACACACACACACACACACAAATAAAGATGTAATAAGCCCCTACATATTTAAAAACCTTAAGTCTGAGCTACCTAGGGGAACTGCTTTTTTAAAAAAGACATTGATAAGAGGCATAGCATTTACCCAGAATGTGCAGGCTCTGGGTTCTGTCCCTAGCACTGCTAGAGGTCAAACAGCAGGACCCAGGGATCGAACTCTCGCACATCATCTATGGGCTATGAGGTATTGTTTATAGCCTGTTTCCCTTACTTATTTGTATTTTATGTGCATTGGTGCTTTGCCTGCGTGTGTGTCTGTGTGAGGGTGTTGGATCCCCTGGAACCGAAGTTGCAGACAGTTACGAGCTGTCTGTGGGCGGGTCCCGGCAGTCGAACCCTGGAAGAGCAGCCAGTGCTTGTGACCACTGAGCGTTTCTCCAGCTCCTCTTAGATTTGGTTTCACAAGTTTAGATGAAGTTAACTATTTCTTGTGAGTGTATCGTGCAGGCAACACTGTGTTCTCAGCGACTTGTATCTTCAGTCACATGGCACAGTCTTTGTGGTTGTGGCTAAGTTTGGTTGTTGGTTAAGGTGGTGACCTCTATATCTTTATGTGAGGTAATCTTCTAGACAAGCAGCTTTCTTTGTTACCTTGCAAGTGCTACTTCAGATTCAATATTTTACTGTAGGACAAAGGCCCTTGTTCCTTAAACTTCACTGCAGAATTTTAATAGTGTATGTGGTTGCTTTAATGAGTTTTGAGAAACTGCGGTGTCTGTCACCACCACCAGGGTCAAGATAAAAACAATTGCATATCCCTCAGTGTTCTGCCCTCGGCGGTTGGCCTCCGCCACCATGGGTCCTGAGTCAGTGTGCAACACATTCTTTTTGTTTTTAAGATTTTTTTATTTTGTGTATGTGAGTACACTGTCGCTGTCTTCAGACACACCAGAAGAGGGCATCAGGTTCCATTACAGATGACTGTGAGCCTCCATGTGGTTGCTGGGAACTGAACTCAGGACCTCTGGAAGAGCAGGCAGTGCTCTTAACCACTGAGCCATCTCTCCAGCCCCCATAACCTATTCTTTTAGGCGTTTCTGGGCTATAATGGTGTTTGTGGATTTTTCCACACTCTATCTATAACGTATTACTTTAAAAATACTTATATTTGTTTGTATGTAGTGTGTGTTTGTGCACATGTGCCACGCAGCACACGAAGCCAACAGAGAACAACTTGTGGGGTTGGTGCTCCTTCCACCATGAGTCCTGGGGATTGAATTAAGGACTGAGTGCAAGTGCCTTGCTCACTGGGACATTTTATTTTATTCTTTAGGGTGTTTTTTTTTTTTTTTTTTTTTTTTTTTAATGAGACAGGATTTGTGTTGTAGCCCTGGCTGTCCTGGAACTCATTCTGTAGACTAGGCTGTCCTCAAACTCAGATCTGTTTGCCTCTGCCTCTAGAGCTCTGCGACTAAAGGCATGCATCATCAGCCACCTGACTGGTGTTTTTGTTTTATTTTTTTTAATACGAGACTGGCTTTGAACTCACAGAGATCCACTTGCCTCTGCCTCCCAATTTGTGTGCGTGCTCATTAGTGAGTGCAGGTGCCTGGAGTCTAGGGCTTCAAATTGCCTCGGAGCTGGAGTTACAGGTGGTTGTGAGCGACTTACATGGCTGCTGGGAGCAAAATTGTCAACCTCTGAGCTCTCTCTCCCCGGCCCCTCCACACGCATTACTAAGGAGCAGAGCATTCCAGTTGATGTGTACATAGTCGATGAACGTTTGGGTTAGTTCTCTATTGCTCCGTAATAGTAGTACTATAAATTTGGCAGGCTAAAAACATCACTAACTTCATTCCATTTATTTGTTTGTTGGTTTAGAAAGGTCTCTCTGTTATGTGGCCCTGGTTGTTCGGGAACTTGCTGTATAGGTCAGGCTGGCTTGAACTCCCAGAGATCACCTGCGGCTGCCTTTAGAGTTTTGTGCCCTTAGATGCACATCACAGTCTTGTATTTATCTTGTCCACATTAATGTAATTTCGAGCAACCTGTCTTCTTTGGCACACTCTAGGCAGAAGCAAGTCACAGGCTCCACCCACACCCTAGGGCTCACATCCCAGCTGGTGGGGGGGGGGTCATTGTAGGATGTGTTCCCCACAGCCCTGATTCCAGTTTAGGGCTGTGAATGTTCATGAGTCTTCGTGGTTTTGGGGAAATCGAAGTAGTGCACTTGCTAGGTCATGTGGTCAGCGTGTTTTAACTCCGTGGGAACCTCTTTGGCAATGCTGTGTTGTCTGTCTTTCCTCCCCAACAGTGTCAGTGAGTTTGGTTACTGCACACTCACACCAGCCTTGGTATTGTCTGTCACTTTAGCCATTGGAGCGATTGTGTGGAGGGATTGTGTGGAGGGATTGCTCCAGGGCTTTTCTTTACACACCTGTGGTGACTGACAGCCTCTGCTTTATGTGTCAATTGTGTTAGGATTCCTTTTTGTTTCCTGCAGGTGATCTTGTTTTAGTATCATTTGTTGATTAAGATTGTCCCTTCTCGGGCTTGAGAGATGGCTCAGTGGTTAAAAGCACTGACTGCTTTTCCAGAGGTCCTGAGTTCAATTCCCAGCAACCACATGGTGGCTCACAACCATCTATAATGGGATCTGACGCCCTCTTCTGATGTGTCTGAAGACTTATATATAATAAATAAATATATCTTTAAAAAAAAAAAGATTGTCCCTTCTCCTTTAAGTTAACACTAACATTGTTAAAAAAAAAAATCCAATAATTCAAAATCCAAAAATCCTTAAGTGTGCACAGAGGTCTTCCTTCCTTCCTTCCTTCCTTCCTTCCTTTTATTTATTTATTTATTTATGTATGTATTTATTTATTTTTTTTGAGACTGTCTCACTATGTAGCCGTGGCTGTCCAGGAGCTCATGGAGGCCATTCTATAGTCTCAGTCACAGAGAGCCAGCTGTCTGCTTCTGTCTCCTGAGTACTGGGATTGAAGATGTGCACTGCCTTTTCCAGCCAAGACTTCATTCATGTGTGTTTGTGCGTGTGTGTGTGTATGTGTCTGTCTATCTGTGTGTCTGTGTGTAAGTATCTAACCCCTGCCATCTCCCTAACCCCTGCTGTGGTTGTATTCATTGTGGAAACAGATGTGTTGTCTTCATTGTTCCTTTGTGTGTGGTGTGGTATTCGGTATTCATGCATGCACATGTGCATGCTTATGTTTGTGAATGTACACACACATGCCTATACTCGTGTATGCACGTGTTCATACCTGTATCTGTGCATGTGGAGGCTGAGAAGGGCATCTAATGCTCTCTCTGGTTTATCACCCTGTCGTGCACCCTTGAGCCAAGGCCTCTCACTGAAGCTGGAGCTTGCTGGGTTTGTGTGCGTTGTGTTTTAGCTAGGCTGGCTGGCTGGCTGGCTGGCTGGCTGGCTGGCTGGTCAGCTAGCTCCTGGAGTCTGCTGTCTCTACATACCCAGTTATATCCAAGTTATAGGGTCATTGGCTACCTGGCGTTAGGGATGTGACTTCAGGCCCTCACGCTGCAGCAGTGCTCTTACCCCAAGCCGTCTTCCCTGTCCTCAGCTACTCCTGAAACATGTACTGCTGGTGTGGTGGCTTGGACGCATCCTAAGCTTTGATCCTTTGTGTCTTTATCTTGATTTTATTTATTTTTTATATGAAGTTGGTAAAGACTTTGCTGCTAAGTTATATGCTAGCCTTGGATCTCCTGGTGTGTGTGTGTGTGTGTAGGTCAGAGGTCAATGGCATTCTCAGTATAATATTCTTTTTTTTTTAAAGGTTTATTTATTTACTATATATGAGTACACTGTAGCTGTCTTCAGACACACCAGAAGAGGGCATCAGATCCCATTATAGATGGTTGTGAGCCACCATATGGTTGCTGGGAATTGAACTCAGGACCTCTGGATGAGCAGTTGGTGCTCTTAACCGCTGAGCCATCTCTCCAGCCCCTCAGTATAATATTCTTTTTTTTTTTTTTTTTAAGATTTATTTATTTATTTATTAATATGTTCATCTTCAGATACACCAGGAGAGGGCATCATCTCTTTAAAGCCACTGTAAAACTCATGACCTCTGGAGGAGCAGTCTGCTCTTAACCCGTTGAGAGAAGCCCTCAGATCTAAGACATTTAGATGTCCATGACCTGACGCCTATAAAACACTACTGGGAGATCTAAGAGATGGTCTAAGGGGAGAGATGGTTTCCTCTGAGGCTCTCCACTGTGTTTTGTTTGTTTGTTTGAGACAGGGTCCCTGGCTGTCCTAGAACTTCCTATGTAGAGGAGGCTGGCCAGAACTCACAGAGAATCTGCTTGTCTCGTCTCCCAGGTTCCGGGCTGAGAGACGAGTGGGCACCATGGCTTCATGGTTACTTTTAGGGGAGAGGGAGGGTTATTGACCCTAGAGCTCAGTGTTGTGGCTAGGGAGCTCCAGGGACCCTGTGGCTGCTTGCCCAGTGCTTAGAGAGGCTCTGTCACACCTGGAACTATACATGGTCTGGGGTCTGAGTTCAGTCCGCAGGCTCGCACAGCACAGCAGGCACTTTAGTGACGGCGTCTTCTCAGCTTCTAATGGTCGATTTTTATAGTCACAGTCATGCCTGTAATCCCAGAATAGGAGGCTGAGGCAGGAGGCTTGTGTAAATTCAAGGCTAACCTGGGCTACTGGGTCTCATCCTTCCCCCCATTCTCCCAAAATATCCTTAAAAGCCATCCTACATAAAAGCTTTCTGGAGTTGTAGGGATTGTGTGGCGCCTACGGGTCAGTTTGGGAGAGAGCAGTCATTTCGTGTAACCTTCCGTTACACGGATCTGGCTTCCATTACTTAGATCTGGCTTTTCTCGGTAGTGTTTATGGTTTAAGTGTGGAGGCCATGGACATGGACATGTTCTAGTAATGTCTTTAGGTATATTATACCGAGAATGCCATTGTATTTACAGGTTTTGTTTATTTTGTGGTTTTTGGACAGGGCTCCCTTCCCTATGTGGCCCATGCTGGCCTCAGACTCAAGATCACCATGCTGCCTCCTCCCAAGTGCTAGGGTTACAAGGGCTGCCACCACGTCCAGCTTTCAGGTCTTTCTAATTATTTAATGCTAGTTTTAAAATGAAATTATGGGTTTGTGTATTGGCTATATATCTGCAACCTTGTTAGAGCTGGTTTCCATTTCAGTAGCATTTTGTAGATTCTTTATGGTGTCTGTGCTCCTCCCTTCCCCCTCCCCTCTTCCCCTCCCCCTTCTTCCCCTCCCCCTTCTTCCCCTCCCTCTTCTTCCCCTCCCCCTTCCCCTCCCCCTTCTTCACCTCTCCCTTCCCCTCCCCCTTCTTCACCTCCCCCTTCTTTCTCTTTCCTCTTTATTCTGCTTCTTCCTCCCACTCCTCTTCCTCCCCTTCTTCTTCCCCTCCCTCTTTCCCTCCCTCCTCTTCTCCTCCTCCTCCCTCCTCTTCCTTCCCACCTCCTCCTCCCCCTCTTCCCCTCCCTCCTTCCCTCCCTCCTCTTCCCCTCCCTCCTTCCCTCCCTCCTCTTCCCCACTCCTCTTCCCCACTCCTCTTTCTCCCCCTCCCAGCTGCTCTTCATCACCGTGTCCAGCTCCTTTATTTATTTACTTACGTTTGTTTGTTGCTAGAACTCCTAGTGGTAGCGAGTGAGCATTCTTCTCCGTGACTGATCTTGAGGGGTTGCCTGCGGTGCTCGGGTGTGATGTTAGCTGTAGGGTTTTGTACATTTCCTTTATCAGGTTGAGGAAACTTTTTTTTTCCCTGAATATTTTGGTTGGCTGGGTTTTGTTTTAATTTTTTTTATTTAATTTAATTTTTTTTATTTTTATTTATTTATTTTTTCTTTTTTTCGGAGCTGGGTGCCCTGGCTGTCCCGGAACTTACTCTATAGACCAGGCTGGCCTCAGACTCACAGAGATCTGTCTGCCTTTGCCTCCCAGAGAGTGCTGGGATTAAAGATGTACACCACCATGGTTGGCTGGTTGGTTTGTGATTAATTAATGAATGTTCCATGATAGAGTCTCATTTGTAAGCCAGGTTGCCTGAAACTTGCTGTGTAGACCAGACTGACCTTGAACTTTTGGCAATCCTCCTGCCTCTCTGCCTCCTGAGAGCTGGGTGTCCTGTGCTACCACTCCAGATTGTTTTGTTTCCTAAGAGACATGGTTTTGTTTCATTGCTGGGGCCCAGGGTGTCATCCTAGTAGCATGAGTAGCTAGGACCACAGCCAGATGCCTATACTTACTGTCTTTGTATTTTATCCTCAAAAATATTGTATGTGGGGCTGGCGAGATGGTTCTGTAGTTAAGAGCACTTGTTGCTCTTTCAGAGGATCTGGGTTTGAGTCCCAGAACCCACAGAACCTACGTGCTGGCTCACAACTGTTCGTAACTCCTATTCCAGGGATCTGTCTTAGAACTCACTGTGTAAACCAGGTTCAGAGCACAGAGGTCCAATTGCCTCTGCCTCCCAAGTGCTGGGAATCAATTAAAGGCCCTTTAAAACTTTTTTTGGGGGGGGGTTAATTTCTGGAAACATAAAGATTACTAATTTTTGCTATTAATTTTAAAGTTTCTTTTGTTAGTGGTTGATTGATTGAGACGGGGGGGTAGGGGAATGGGTGATGTAAGCCAAGTATGTCATAATATCAGTATCAAGAGGTTGAAGCCAGAGGGTGGATAGTTCAAGGCCAGGCTTAGCTACAAAGCTTGTCCTTATTTTAAATAACACAGATTAAAACAAAGCAAAACCCCACATGGTAGTTTCAGCACATGTCTTTAATTCCAGCACTTGGGAGGCAGAGGCAGGTAGATCTCTGAGTTTGAAGATAGCCTGGTCTACAGAGCCAGTTTTAGATCAGTAAGCGCTATACAGAGAAATCCTGTTTGGAAAACCAAACCAAACCCAGCCCAACCCAGCCCAACCTGTGAACAACCACAGCTGGAGAAGCTGTGGTTCACCAGCCTGGGTCTTCTCTGGCTTCCTGTCCAGTGGGTCCAGGTTTGCATTAGGTATCATTTTCCTCCAGCTTGGCAGTTTCTTGGCTGTCCACCCTTGCCTTTAAAAAAGTATCTTGTATGTGTGTGCGTGCATGAGTGTGTGTGCGTGCATGAGTGTGTGTGCGTGCATGAGTGTGTGTGTGTGCATGAGTGTGTGTGTGTGCATGCATGAGTGTGTGTGTGTGTGTGCACCATGTGCACCCAGTCCCTGTGGCAGTCAGAAGAGGGCATCAGATCCTCTGGAACTGGAGCTATGGGTCCTTGTGAAGCCACCATGTGGGTGTATGCTATAACTAACGTGGGTCCTACTAAGTGCCACCTCTCCAGAACTTCTCTTTTTATTGTGTGAGACAGGGTCTTGCCATGTAGACCCTGTCATGCTCTGTCTTCTTAGTGTAGACTTCTGTTTTTAAAACCTGCTTTAGTACGTGTACCTTTAGCCCATCACCCACCAGAGGTAGTGGAAAGGAAAGGTTAATAGGGCCAAGGAGGATGTGGACCTGCTTAGAAATAGTTTTGGGGGCGAATCCAACATGAGTCACAGCAGTAGCTTGATCCACTCACAAACACCATTTAGAAATCGACAACTGCCGGCAGTTTGATCCAGAAGAAATCTTGAGGCTCTGCCGATAGGCCTGAGTCTGCCGGGACACCACCACCACAAGTTCCTTGGTGCATTTCTCTGAAGTCAGGATAAATGAAGACCAGCAAGGAGTGGCAAGGCGACCCAATGCCACACAGTGTCGCCACCCACTGTCTGTTGGGTTATATTTATATCCTTTTTAAACATCACGAGTCCTCACAAGTGTCTGTTCTAGCAACACCACATGCCCTTTCTCCAGGCAGCTTCCAGAAAAACATTACATATCTGTTTTCAACAAAACACCTTCCCATGTGTCTGCTTCAGTAAAACATCCTCTCAGACAGTTTCCAGAGAAACATCACACGACACACCTGAGTCTCCAAAGGAACCAGAAATTTCCACTTCCTCTTAATGTAGGGAATATTGATTGATTGATTTTCGAGACAAGATTTCTTTCTGTGGCCCTGGCTGTCCTGGAACTGGTTCTGTAGACCAGGCTGGCCTTGAACTCATAGATATCTACCTGCCTCTGCCTCCTGAGTGCTGGGATTAAAGGCGTGCACTGTCATTACATCCAACTGATCCCATTACAGATGGCTGCGAGCCACCATGTGGTTGCTGGGAATTGAACCCAGGACCTCTGGAAGAGCAGTCAGTGCTCTTAACCGCTGAGCCATCTCTCCAGCCCAATTGTTCCTTTAAAATATGGCTTTTAAAGAACATTATTGGGGGCTGGAGAGATGGCTCAGTGGTTAAAGAGCACTGACTGCTCCCAGAGGTCCTGAGTTCAAATCCCAGCAACCACATGGTGGCTCACAACCATCTGTAATGGGATCTGATGCCCTTTCTGGTGTGTCTGAAAACAGCTACAAGTGTACTTATAAATAAAAAAAAACAAACATTTTTGGGACTGGAAAAATGGCTTCGAAGTTAAGAGCACTAACTGCTGTTCCACACAACATGGCAGCTCACAACTGTCTGTCACTTCACATACAGGGGACCTGACAAAGCACCAATGTACATAAAATAAAAATAAATACATTTAAAAATTTATTTTTTATACAAATGCCTCTCTTTTATTGTAATCAAATCTACACTCACTCCTCTATCTAACTCACCCTAGTTCCCTCCATGAACGCCCTCTCCCAGTGTAATATTACCTGTCTGTCTGTCTGTATGTCTGTCTGTCTAACTTCTTTTGAGACCAGTTAATGTTGACTAATGCACAAAGATGCCGAATGTGTAAGGGTTTGAAATAGAATGACTTTCCATCTCCTGGCAGCTAGCTGAGGGTGGCCTGCAGACTCTGAGGTAGAGTGGGACCTTGCGAGCCACTGTCTTCCGTTGATTGGTTTTCTGAGACTGAGACAGCTTTCATTGTGTAGTGCAAGTGAGCTTCTAAATCTCAATCCTCCTGCCTCCACTTCCTGATGTCTGAATTAAAGCATGTAGGACAGCATCTGGGTGGCTCTTTCTCTCTTTTCCTCTTCCTCCTTCTTTTAAAGGTATCAGTTTATTTAATTCTTGCTGATAAGTTTAGAATGTCATTTGATAAGGGTGAGGTCTATTTGTTAAAGTGAAAACTAGCTGCATCTGTTAGAGCTGAGGACTGGCCTTGACTTTTCTGAAAACTTGCAAGCCTGTGGATTTTGTTGTTCTGTAACCTTGTGCTCTTAGTCTGCATGTGGAAAATCTCTCCATCCCAGTGTTCTGATTTTCACTGCTGCTGCTTTTTAAAAATTACATCTATGTTTTTCGCCTGAGTCTGCAAGAGTTTTTGTGTAGACTGTGTGTTCAGGAGCATGCAGAGGCCAAAAGAAGGCACGAAGTCCCCTGGGCCTGGAGACACAGGTCCAGCATGTAGGTGTTGGGAACCAAAGCCAGGTCTTCAGCAAGAGCCACAAGTGCCCTTACCCACTGAGCCACCCTTCCAGCCCAGTGTTAGAGTTGCAGGTTTAGACACATTGTGTCTCTGTGTATGCGTTTGTGTCTGTGTGTATATATGTGTGTGCATGTGTCTGTGCGTATGTCTGTGTAAGTGTGTGTAAAGGGGTGTGTGTGTGTGTGTGTGTGTGTGTGTGAGAGAGAGAGAGAGAGAGAGAGAGAGAGAGAGAGAGAGAGAGAGAGCGAGCGCCAGAGGAGGACATTTGTCACTTTCTACCTTATTCCCTCGAGTCAGTACCTAGAGCCAGGCTGTGGCTAGCCAGCCCCAGGATTCACCTTTTTTATTGTCCACAATGCTTGGGTTCTGAGCCACTGCCATGCCAGTGTTTTTACAGGGGATCTGGGATGCATCCTCAGGCTTGAGCAGCAAGCGTGCTTACCCACTGAGCCATCCATCTTTCCAGCTCCCTCCTTTTCACTTTTATTCTTTATAATTTTCCTTTCCATTCTCTTGTGGGGTTGGGCAGGCCCTGGCCTGCCTCTAGAAAAAGGCATTGGGGCTGTCTGATGGTGAAGCAGCTGGTAGCGGGCAGCCGGGACTCAGTCCTACAGTGGAGAGTTGCTTGAGGTGGTTGGTGGCTCGTGCTGGAGGAGACCGGAGGTGATGTCATCCACCTCCATGGTCTGTGCGGCCAGAGGCAGGTGTGCACAGTGTTGGAAGCTGAGTCACCAGCACTGCATGACGGCTGCTGCCTTGCTCAGGCAATGAGGGCCACTGTGGGAGCCACAGCGTGGCCTAACCCCAAAGCTCTTTAGGCTCTCTGCCACCCACAAAGGACACTTTACATATCCAGAAGAGCTGTTTTATGTTCGTACCTCGTGTTTTAAAAACGATTCCTTTCATGTCTGGGAGTGTTTTCCTTGTGTTTATATATGTGCACCATGCTCCTGCAGTGTGGAGAAGTCAGGCAGAGAGGTCAGAGGGGGCGTCAGCTCCCCTGGGACAGGATGAATATAACTTCCTATTCATTTATTCTCTCCCCTCCCCTCCCCGTTCTACCCTGTCTAGGTCTTTGTAGCCCAGTTTGTCTGAACTTTCCGTGTAGTAAGTTGGTCTTGAACTCTGATGCTCTTGCACTTGGAGGTGCTGGAGTTCCTGGCTTTCAGGCACCATACTTTACAGAGGATTTTGATAGAGTGCTGGCTGTTCTCACATTTACCTCTGCTCTTGTGAGTTTTATGTCTAGGATCTACATTTTGTATATTTCTAAAAAAAAAATTTGAATTTAGTGTATGTGTTCGGGTGTGGGGTCATGTGACTTGCTGGATTAGTTCTCTCCTACCGAGTGGGTTCTGGCCGGGGGAACTCAGGTCCTTAGGGTTGGTAGCAGGCGCACTTCCCTTTGAGCTGCCTCATTTGCTCGCTTTTGTGGACCTTGCTTCTTTGAAGTAGTCTTGCTATGTAGCTTAGGCTGGCCTTGAACTCAGGCTTTGTCCACCTCAGCCTCTTGAATGACATTATTACAGGTGTGACAACACACTGAGCTGGATTCTGTGGCCTTTAAAGAATGCTGGGCTTTGTTCTGAAGGCAAAGTTGTGACTCTCTGAAGTCCTCTCCTCTTCCTTTCTTTCTTTTTCTTTGCGTATGTAGATGTATGTGTCAGGGCCAGAGGAGGTCTCAGGTGTCCCCTTCAACTGTTCTGCCTGTTGTCTTGAAGCAGAGTATCTCCCTAAACTTATGCTGGAAAGCAGCAAGCCCCAGGGATCCTCCTGTCTGTCTGGGGACACAAGTGTGCATGGAGGGACACCGGCCTGTTAGGTTACATGGGTGCTGGAACTCCAGTTCTGGCCATCGTGTTTGTGCACACCCTTAACCACGGAGACGTCTCTCCAGCCCCTCAAGCCCTACTTTTTAGTTTTGATAGAGTAGACTTTGCTCTGGGGATCACTTGACATCTTCCCCTGCCTCAGGATGAAGACTTCTCAGGGGTCTAGGATGCCCTCAGTAAGCAGGACTCTGGGTTTCACAGCTTGGGACTCAGAGCTCGGCAAGCAACCTGAGAACTCTCCAGCTCACAGCTTTCCTCCGTACTTTTTTTTAAATCTTCATGGGATTTCACATGTGTGCACACAGGTTTTTAGTATTGACCAAAGTCTCAAAGGGACATCCCTGTGGGTTTCGGGAACTTCCTTTCTGCATGGCTTTCTTTGGAACTCGGCCCTGCAGTTTTCTGCTGCTTTAGCCTTTCTGAAATCTATTCTCTGACTCTTCCAACACAGAGACTTCTGTCCTGGGCTGGGCATCCTCCTCTCTTTGTCTGACCTGTGCCCCATGGCAGAAAGCCAGAGCAGTTTAAGGGCAGATCCTCTGTCCTGTTTTGTAACTATGGCAGAGCATAGTCCCATAAGCATTTCACCTGCTGGAATAGCCTGTCCTTGCTACTCCATGGCAGCTGTGAGAGCAGAGGGCCAGCCTGATGGGGCTTTTATCTCTTTATTCTCAAGTGTGTGCTGTGGAACCATTGCCAAGGCCAGGAAACTGAGGCTCAGCCAGGCCGAGCAGCGTTCCCAGTCCCTCAGCTGTGTGCCCAAGTCCACATCGCAGAGGATTGGTGGAGGGGCTCTTGTTCTTCCCAGTAACGAGCTGTTTGCGTAGACTCTGTAGGGCGTGTGAGGCGTGACACAACTGCTCATGGTTTGGAGGCGCTCCGGTTGCTCAAGCTCAGGAACTCTTGCCAGGCTGTGCAGTGAGGTGAGCACTTGGCGAGTTTCCCAGCAGGGGAGGTTAGCACCTACATGAGTTCATTCTCAAGGAGAGCATCCACCTTGCTGTTTTTGAGACTGTGTCTCCCACTAGATTAGGTCAGGCGGTGTGGCCAGTGAGTCCTGGCAGACAGGATCGAGTTCTCCTGCCTCTGCCTCGCCAGCACTGGGATTGTAAGTCTGTACCCCCACAGCCCGTACCCACAGCTCATACCACATACTTGGGTTCCAGGAATGAGACTCAGGGCCCCAGGGTTGAGCAGCAAGCCTGTTACTGACCAAGTTGTCTCCAGGCCTTAATTCTTGTTTGTTGAGACAGGGTCTTCTGCAGCCCAGACTGGCCTCAGATTCAGTATGTAGTTGAGGCTGGCCTTTAACTCCTGATTTTCTGCAGCCACCTTCCATGTCCTAGGATTATTACACACATAGATCACCATACCCACTAACTTTTAATTAATTTGTTAATGAATTAATTTTGAGGCAGGGTCTTATTATGTTGCTCTGAGTAGTCTAGAACGGGCTATGTAGATTAGGCTGGCCTCAAACTCACAGAATCTGCCTACCTTTGCCTCATGAGTTCCGGGATTGGAAGTGTGTACTACACTCAGCCTTATTTTTTAATTTAATTAAAGTTTTTGTTTTGTTGTTGTTTTGTTTTGTTTTTTTTTGTTTTGAGACAAGGTTTCTCTGTGTAACCCTGGCTGTCCTGGAACTCACTGTGTAAATCAGGCTGGCTTTAAAATCAGAGATCTGCCTGCCTCTGCCTTCTGAATTCTGGAACTAAAGGCATGTGCCACCATATACAACTTGCTGGAGTTTATTCTTTCCCTCCATCATGTGGGTCTGTGGGGCCCAGGCTTATCAGTAAGTATCTTTCCTTGGGTTGTTCCCTGGGTTGTCTCAGGCTCAATGGCAAGTGTCTTTACTAAGACCTCACCAACCCCAGCTTTGCATTCTTTTTTTTTTTTTATATAAATCTTTTTTCAAAGATTTATTTATTTTGTGTATGTAAGTACACTGTAGCTGTCTTCAGACACACCAGAAGAGGGCGCCGAATCCCATTACAGATGGTTGTGAGCCACCATGTGGTTGCTGGGAATTGAACTCAGGACCTTTGGAAGAGCAGTCAGTGCTCTTAACCTCTGAGCCATCTCTCCAACCCCTCTTCGCATTCTTTTAAAGAACACTTAATCTTTTGTTTTCTTCCCATCCCTACTTCCTCATCCTGACTTCTGAAGGTCCTGTGGGTCTCAGAAGAGCCTCCTTTTAAAACAAAAATATTATTTTATGTGCACTGGTGTTTTACCTGCATGTCTGTGAAGGTACCAGATCCCCTGGAACTGGAACTACCGTTGTGAGCTGCCATGCAGGTGCTGGGAATTGAACCATGGTCCCATGCAAGGTCACCCAGTGTTCTTTTTTTTTTTTTTTTTTTTTTTTTTTTTTTTTTTTTTTTTTTTTTTCAGAGCTGGGGATAACCCAGGGCCTTGGCTAGGCTCTCCCAGAGCCCCAACCCCCAGCCAGTTTCTTCTCGTATCTCTCCAGCCCCAAGCTTTCTTCTCGTATCTCTACTTTAGACTTCAGTTGGTAGTTTCCAGGCCTCCTTTCTCTCTCTTGTTTAAAGCTGTGAATGATCTTTTGAAGAGTTCCAGAGTCAAGTTGGAATTTAGTTTGTAGAGATCTTTTTTAGGCCAGATGTCACTTGAAGAGGCAGATCTAGGGGCCGGAATTTAAAGACATGTTGGGCATTTCGTAAAGGCTGGAGTAGTCAGACCAGCAGACTGGCTGTCAGTCCAGCAGCTCAGCTCTCTGTTCATCTGAGCAGTGCCTGGAGTTGAAGGTGAAATGGGAGACTGCCCTCCCGTGTGAAGAAGTGAGAGCAGTCAGGATCGCCCAGGGTCCAGGGTCATTTGGGATGGCATAGGTCTGTACTGGCTGTGCTTTTGTCTTAGTCCGCTTGTCCTAAGTGTCTGTGGAACTCTGTAGTCAGGAGACCTTCACATAAGTATCAATGGCCCTGGGAGTGTTACTGCCGCAGAGTTGGTGAAGTGTTGGCCACATTACATTAAGGGCCGCAGCGCTCCTTGGCTCCGGGATACATCCCTGTTTGTGGCTTGCTTCCCTTGGGCTTATATACCAGGCAGTTCCTGTGATTTCATTGTTTAGGTAAAGAAATTTAAGACAGGCATGGTGGCATATGCCTGTAATCCCAGTAGTTGGCAGAGGCAGGAGGATCATCACGAGTTCAAGGTCTGCCTGGGCTACTTAGTGAGATACTGTGTCCAAAAAGAAGAAAGAAACATGTGTTTTCCCCTGATAGGCAAGGCCCTAGATTTAATTCTTAGCACTTCTTGCCAAAGGAAGAGTGCTGAAGGGTGAATGTTTCAGAAAACTTAATTGGTACTGTCTACAGTGTGTCCCTCTGCCCACATCGCCACCAACGAGTCACCTAGCTGTTGTTTTTGCAGTGCTGGGCATTACATTTAGGGCCTTGTGGAAGCCACACTGGCGCTTAACTCTTGAGCCACTTCCCCAGCCTTGGCTGAACTGACTTAAGGGAAATTTCTTTCTTTCTTTTTTGAGATTTATTTATTTATTTTATGTATGTCAGTACACTGTCGCTGTCTCCAGACACATCTAAAGAGGGCATCAGGTTTCATTGCAGATGGTTGTGAGCCACCACATGGGTGCTGGGACCTCTGGAAGAGCAGAGCCATCCCTCCAGCCCAGGAACTTCTTTTTAATGATTCATTGTGATGAGTTGTATCTCAAGAGGAAAACTTTGGGTCAAGAATGAGACTTCTTGGAGACTTCTTAAATACCAAAACTGTGTTCGTTAAACATGTATGTATGATGTCTGTCTGTCTGTCTGTCCATCCATGTGCTTGAGCTCCCATGTGTGTGAGTGTGGATGTTAGAGGACAACTTGTGGGAGTTGGTGCTTTCCATTGAGTGGGTTCTGTGGGTTGGTGGCAAGTGCCCTCATCCGCTGAACCATGTCACTGATGTTTGTTTTGTCTAGTCAGATAGCTACATGATTACTTATGGTGCAGCATTAAATTAAAGCTGCTGCTTAATAAAATATGATTGAAACAAAATTTGATTATTTCATTTAGTTAATGTGCAAATGCCTATGATGCTACTGCTTGCTGAGGCGGTGGGGTGAGTCATGTGATGTTGGCTTCTGTTTCATCATCCGCAATAACGCTGCACAGCTAGTGTGAGAATTAAGTGAAGAAAGCGCGAAGTGAAATGTTAGCACTACAGTTGGTGTCTGCCGACTGTACTGAGGGGAGTCTCAGGGAGACCCTGGGAGTCAGTGGGCTACAGCAAGCGATCTGATCTGTCTGTCTGTCTGTCTGCCTGCTCGCCTGTGGAGGATTGACCTGGGGGTGGGGATATACTTCACCAGCGAGCCTCATCCTGGTCTCTTTGCTCTCCCTCTCCAGTCTCCTCTCCCTTGCTGTCCTCTGTCCCTTCTCTCCCTGGCTGTTTTCCTGACTTTTTCTTTCTTTTTCCCCCTTGACCCTTCCTTTTCTTTCTGAGGACGGGTCTCGTGCTGTGTAGGGCTGGCCTATGGTTCATAAGCTCTTGCTGTAGTCATCGGAGGGCTAGAAGCCACATACACTTTGCCAACACATTCAGCTTCTTTTAAAAAAAAGTTTGAAATTTGTGTTGTGTGTGCATGTGCTTTAGCTGGCTCTGAACGACGTTCAGGTGTCTGTGGGGAGAGGAAGGAACAGCTTGTGCAAAGCCCCTCAACGAAGAAAGCAAAACCAGCATGTCCGTTAGGGGTAAACCAGCGTGTCCGTTAGGGATGAGCTTGGGAGTTCAGCAACACAAGAGCCTTGACGTGCGGTTAGAGTAGGTGCGAGGCTTCCAAGGCCGCATGGAGGATGTTTTTTCCTTGTCTTCTGAGAACAGCAAGGAGCTATTGATGATGCTATGGGGCAGGTGAGTCAGTAAGTAAGGAGATGACCGAGTTGTCCTTTATAAATGATTGGTTTCTGTGTTGTGGAAAGTGACTTGGAAGAGGCCAGCACGAGTCCAGGTAAACTGACTAGAAAGCATTTGCAAGTGACTCTGGAAGCTTGGACCAAAGTGATGGCAGCGGAGATAAAGAGAAGTTGAGGTTGACTTCATGGCTACTTAGAAGAGAAGATCGCAGGAAGAGTTGATGGGTACCTCTGGGGGAACTCTTGAGGAAAGCCTTCTGTATGTAGTACTGGAAGAGGGCGGGCAGTCATTGCAGTCAGGGGGGTCTGCAGGTCTTGAAGTCTAAGGGGAGGCAGGAAGGAGGCCTGGGAGGGTGGCATGGGGAAAGGTCCCTGGGGTGTGAGGACTGACCCCCAGTTACAGTTTCAAGCTGCCTGGCTTTCTGCTCGTGGGGTGTGGAGCTCTTAGGATAGGCCAAAGAGAGGCCTTGGCTCCGTGTCAGGTGCCTTTCGTGTGGTGGCAGGCAGCGATGAGGTAAGGCGATCTTTAGGAACCTTCTCTAGACTCTTTCCTCTCCCCACTCTGCCCTTTCCATAGGAGGCTGGAGCAGGCCATCTAAACTAGCTGGGAGGCCGGATGGAGGCCGGCTCCTGGGACACACGCATTAGCTGTCCTCGTCTGCCTGACGTTATCTGTAGAAAATTGGCAGTTGACTTTTGTGTGGGTAACCAGCTCAGCTGGCCGCTTGTCCTATCCTGGAGGTTTGTGTCTTGCTTCAGCCATTGTTCTTGCTCTGGGTTTTGTCCAGTGCAATGTAGGGTTGAAGGTGTGAGAGGAGGGTGTGGCCTAGAAGGAAACAGGTGGGAGGAGCCTGGCCTGCAGGTCACAGTGCTGTTTGCTGCTCGTAGGCTGGTCTGTATTTCTCAGCTTGACACTGGATTATTTCTGTGAAAGACTTAATCCCAGAGTAGGTTCTTAGTGATGGGCGCTCTAACCCTGTGCAGTAGCCGGGAAGGGGTAGTGGTTGTGGTACATTCCTTTGATCCCAGCACTGGGGAGGCAGAGACAAGAGGGTCAGGGATTTAAGGTTACATTTAGCTGTACAGTGAGTTTCAGGTCAGTTTGGGCTACACGGAGACCCTGTCACAGAAGTGAAACAATCCAAAGTGGCATTTGGCGTCACAGAGAGAAAACCCCCCTAGTGTGGGTTGCTGCTGCCCCCCTGTGGCTGCCTTTGGTTCTACACTTTTGCTCTGCTCTGTAGTTCTGAGAAGGTGGTAGAAAAACGTGTAGATCATTCTTTGGTCTTCTCTGGTCTTTTTTTTTTTTTTTTTTTTTTTGGTCATGGCCCCCATCCCTCCTGATTATATCTGACCCTTAGTCCTCCTGAGAATAAACAAGCCCTGTTTATGAGGGGCTATGACAGTGAACCCAGAAACAGTCTACAGATTAAGGTTCACATCACAGCTCCTTCTACAGGAGCCTGCTGAGAACAGAGAGGACCTGGGCGCACTGCTTGTTTTTCTGATGTCCATGAGGTGGCACTGTGATCTTATTTTTGTTTCTGTTTTTCTTTGCAGCCCAGCTCTTCTCCAGGAAGTGAAAATGTGGTGCCTCGAGAGCCTCTGGTAAGTATGAGAGACATGCAGGGTTCTTTTCTAGTAATCAGAATCCTTAGGCGATGCCTTGCCCATGACCTCTGGCTTGTGACTTCTGTTTATCAGAAGGGAGCGACAAGACCTCTTGAGTCTTTTCTGGAACTGAGAGCAGCCACAGTGGCAGTCATGTGGCACTTTGCTGCTGATGGTAGAACTAGGTGACACAAGGTTGATCCGTGTCAGCTTCCAATTGTTGGAAACCTGAAATAACTAGTCTTTGCTTCTCAGTGAAGCCCCCTGGGTGGGTGCCCTTTAAGGAACTGGTAAGAGGAGGGGTTCTGGGGTTGTCTGGTCTGTGGTTCTGTCTTTGATAGGTGGCACCCATGGTATTGTAGACTCTTGATAAGAAAGAAGCCTGCTGAGGGCTGAAGGGCCTTTTCTTTTTTTAAACAAGGAGGGCCACCCTCTATAGCTCAGTCTGTCCTTGAATTCACTATGTAGCCTAGGCTGGCTTCATGCTCACAGTTGTCCTGGCATGACTTCACAAGTGCTAGTATGAGAAGACAGTCACCACCACTTTCAGCTAAGTAACTCTCTTTGCAGAATGTCTTTGTTTTGGTGGTCTGAACCAGAGTCCCTGCCTGCCTGCCTGCCTGCCTGCCCTGTTTTCATTGTTTGGCATCTCAGGACTTGATGTAAATCCTGTGGGCTGGGTAGTAAGACCGGTTCTGTGCAAACCAGATCAGTTTTAGGGGAGCGCCAGCCTTGGGTTTAGCATTGCCAAGCCTTTCTCTCGTGGAGTGGTGGGAACTGGTGACCTGGGACTCGCTGCCACTGCCGGGCCTTTGTCCCATGGCCTGGCAATCTCCTGCTTTCTTCTCTCTTCCTTGGCTGAGCTGGAGAGGGAGATGCCTGGAATGAACAGGGCCAGGTTCTAGCACGTTCTAAGGCTTTCTAGGCAGAGGGTGAGATGGATCTGGCTGGGCTACAGATAGAGCCAGAGGACACAAGTACCTCCCAGACTTTTCCAGGGGAGTGGCGGTGCTATTCACGCTCCTTTCTGTCCCCAGAGATAGGCTCATCCCTGCATGGCTGTCTGAGGCACCTCTCCTCACTCTCTTCCTTTGCCTGGTTCTTCATAGATGCTTTGCTCTGCCAGGCTTGTTTGCCTCCAAGGTCTGCCTCCAAGCCTTCAGAGAGAAGTTGTGATTTAACTGAAGTCCAGCCTCAACACAGTGGTGCTTTTCTGTCCCTACTGCTGCAGGCTCTTTAGAAGCTTCCTGACTTGGCTTTGCATCCTCAAAGTGAGGCCAGGCTGTCTTTTGGGGCCATGACTGGAAAAGCTCTTTGGAAGCCTGGAGTCTCTGATGCTGGCTAACTCCTGGGTGTGTGGAGCCCTGCAGGCCTGTTCTGTGTAGGGTTCTGAATGTGGCTCCTTCCGCTGCGCTGCGCGTCTGCCTGTTGGTTGGTTATGTTATTTCTTTCTTTTCTGGGAGCCCCTGAGCAGTCTTCAAACCCTGGTAGCCTGTGATCGTCCAGAGTTCAGACTCATTCTCTCCAGGCCAACTCTACAATTACCTTATATTTAATTAATATTTTTTCTCCTCTTTACGTACGTACTGCATAATTGCTCAGAGGAAAGAAAACACATAGCAGCAATTTATATTTATATAAAAAACAATAATTAAAAAAACCCGAAATAAACTCCCATCTCATTTGGGCTGATCCTGTGAGTTGGGTAATTAGGGCCCTATTAAAAGGTAGACCCTTTCTCCTTCCCCCTCCTTTTTTATTAATTTTTTTATATTAAACTCCCACAGTCTCTCAGTCATGCCCTTATTGCTTTTGGCCAGCCATTTGCAGCAGCCTGATTAAATGAGGGCACCAGCCGAGTTGTATGGTCTTGTGTGAACAACTCCTTTCTCCCGGGAGCGGTGGCAGCAGGGTGTCAGGCAACAGAGCCCATAGAAAGCTAGCTTGTGGGGCAGGCCAGGGCACAGGTTGAGTACCAGGAGAGCTCTTGGCAGCTGTGGACCGATGCTGCCTGGATGACCGTCCTAGGACCTGGAGAGGCAGTGGGCAGCAGCTCAGGCCCACACTCAGTGCACAGGGGCGTGGTTTGGAAGCCCTCAGTGCTCAGCTCCATCAGCAGGGAGGAGGCCATTCAGGCCCAGTGTGCCGGCTGCTTCCCGGGTGCTTAGCCGCAGCACCGGAGAATAGACAATCACAAAATCAAACAAGCCTTGTTTTTTAAGTAATTTGTGTATTTTATTTGGGGAAGAAAAGGCATTTGTTTACATGAAACAATTAGCGAAAAGGGAACATCGTATGTAATTTTAGGAAGCACCACGAAGTTGTGTATAATTGAGTGCAGAATTGCCTGGCAGTGAGTCGGAGAGGGCCCCTCATTCAGAGGAGGAGGACAGCTGTTGGGCGGAACTTAGGGATGGTTTCTGAGCTCTCTGGAGCTGGGTCTTGAAGAACATGACAGCACAGTTATGCTTATTTTTAACTCATTGCAGTGTTAACTTTTTTTTAATTTCGAGACAGCAAAAGTTTTTAAGAAAGAGGGCGGCTGGGCATATGGTGCACACTTGTAGTCCCAGCACTAAAGATTGTGAGTTCAAGGCCCACCTTAGAACTGTGTGCTGGGAGTCTGTGTGTGGAAGGCTCAGTGGCAGAGCACTTGTTCAGCGTGAGTGAGTGAAGCCCTGGTTTCCAGCACAGGATGAATGGGTGCACAGGACAGCTTGCTTCTTGCCCTGCTTGGATGCTGTGATGGGGCTTGGGTAACCTGACGTCCTTCCGGTCACCTGGTTTCTGGGTATTGGAGTGATGGTCAGTAAGGTTTAGTTTGGTGTCCGCTCACTCGTGCCCACTCTGCTTCTCATAGTCAGCAGCACCATTGCTCACCTCTGCACACAGCCCTATGTGTTCAGCTTCTTGCTCTTGGACACCTTCTCTCTAGCGGGTGCGTCTCCGCTGTCTTTGCGGCCTCTGGTTGTAGGTCTGAGTTTTTCCATTTATTGGTTAGTTGCTTACGTGTTTTGATGAGGCGTCTGACAGTGTGGCTCAGCGTGGCTCAGCCTGTCCTTGCATGGCCTCTTCCTGTCCCCACCCGAGTGCTGACCCAGGCCTGTGCTACCCACCCTGCTGGCTTTACTTCCAGTCTGCTCCCTCCTTCCTTCTTCCAAGATGATCCAAGGAGGACGGTGATTTCTGCCTGTCAGCTTTTCTAGATTAAAACCTTTTTTCTTTCTTTTTTTTTTTTTAAGACAGAGTCTCACTGTATGTCATACATGGCTGAAACTTGCTATGTAGAATAGGTTGGCCTTGAACTTTCAGTGATTCTCTTGCTTCTGCCTCCCAGTGATGGAATTGCAGTTGTTGACATCACATCCAATTTAAATTATTGTTATTTTAACATTTATTTTGTGTGTGTGTGTGTGTGTGTGTGTGTGTGTGTGTGTGTGTGTGTGTGTAGTGGTGGTCCTACTGTGTCACACACTTGTGCAGAGGTCAGTAGACAATCTTGGAGGATTGGTTTTCCTGTCTCTTTCTTTATGCAGGTTGTGGGGATTGGCTGGACTGGTAACAAGTACTTTTACATATTGAACGTCTGTCTCAGTATACTGAGTTCTTACAGGAAAAGATGCCCTACCATTGTGGATATGGTGGTCTTGGTATAAAAGTACTCCTTGTAGTCTTTGACTCTTGCTTCTTAAGATCAAGGTGGAGTCTTGTCATCCTGTGGGGTTCCACAGCATCTTTGAGTTTAGTCCTTTTAGGGAAGCTCACACCTCGCATGCCTGAGATCTTCTCTTCCTCTGTTTGGTTTGGTTTGAGACAGTTTCACTGTATACAGACTGGCCTCGAACTCACTGTGTAGACTGGTAGTGGATCTGCCTGCCTCTGCCACTGGGCATGTGCCACCCAGCTCACCCAGCTCTTCTCTCTGTCCTTCAAGGCTTCTGCATGTTTTACTGTGTGTGTGCGTGTGTGCATGTATGTGTGTGTGTATGTGTGTGCGTGTGTATGTGTGTGTGCGTGTGTGTGCGTGTATATGTGTGTGTGCGTGCACGCACGTCTGTGTGTACCATGTGTGTGCCAGGTGCCTGAGGAAGCCAGAAGAAGGCACTGGATCTCCTGGCACTGGAGTTACAGACAGTTGTGATCTGCTTTGCCGTGTGGGTGCTGGGAACTGAACCTGGGACCTCTGCAAGAACAGAAAGTGCTCGTAACCACCAGGCCCTCTCTCCCATCCTTCACTCAAGGCTGGTTATCGAAGGGTCACTGATAACCTTGGTGAATCCAGGAAGCCAGCTGTGTGAGTGTCTGAATGGTTGTGGCTGGTGGCCTCTCTCCAATCTCTAGATGTACTCCTGACTGTCTTCCCCAGGGTTGTGTCTTTTGCAACTTTTGTGGTTAACTACTTTGCTGTCCTAGTTGGCAGGATCCTTGTGAATAGGTGGTTCTCATTTTTCCCCCCTAGAACATTTCTGAAGGATGACATTCACATGCTCAGTACGTTTCTTTGTGCATACTCATGTGTGCAAGTGTGTACATGTATGTATATAGTGGCATAACAAATGCAGATACAGTATAAAATCAAGACTTCTGTGGGGAGATTGGTGGGACGGGGTGGAGGGCATTAAGGTGACTTCACTCAATGTCTTGGCTGGTCTGCAGCTCGTTATGTAACCCAGGCTGGGCCTCAGTGCCCAGTGCTAGGATTATCCTTAGGTGCTGCACGCCTGGCCCCACAGACTTTGTTTGTGATATTTTCTTTTTTTTTTTTTTTCCTTTTCTTTTTTTTGGAGCTGGGGATCGAACCCAGGGCCTTGCGCTTGCTAGGCAAGCGCTCTACCACTGAGCTAAATCCCCAATCCCTGTTTGTTATATTTTCACACTGGTGTTTTACATGCACGAGTACTGAAATCACAAGTGTGGGGATTTCAGGATGTCGACTCTTTTCCCCAGGAAGATTGTAAATACGGCAAAATAGTCTTCAGTGTCGCTGGCTGGTCTAGTCGCTTCTGCCGTTCCCTTGCTTAGCACCTCTGTCTGAAGGACTGAACAGGGATGACACTGAGCAGACGGTGCGCTGATTTGTTTCTGTGAGAGACGGAAGTAGATTGCCCATGCTGACCTTGTTCTTACGACCCTTCCGCCTCAGCCGTCTTTCTGCCTGACTGAACAGTTCCTGGTTTTATTTGGGAACAAAACCAAATGTAGAGGGTTTGAGAGTGGGGCTCACGGTGCCTCTCGATGGTGATGCTGTCGCCTGCGACTGGAGCCAGGGTGGGAAGACATGCTGGCTTTCCTCCTTTCCCACACCCACTCCAGGGTTCAAAACCTTCAGCCAGGAAATGGTCAAGGAAACCAGCTCCTGGTCTGGAAGGTGCCTTCCTATGCTTCCCCCTCTTCCTGACAGAGCTGTGAGGAAAGCTTGCTAGCTAAATGCTGAAGTGGATGGGCCAGGCAAAAGCCTCATTCCATTTCTGGGCGGTTCTAGTCTCTGGGCCACTTACTGATTTTGAAATTGCTGCCTCTTCCTACCCCATCCTTCCTGTTATCGTCTGAGAGGCTTGTGGAAAAGACTAGGCGGTGCCCTTCGGTTGCTTCCTTTTTCAGGTGGATGAGGAGCTTGTGTTTTTCAGTTTGGAGGTATTCTTTTACAAATAATTATTAGATGAATCGAAACTCCTAGGGGTGATAATTAGGAGACCAGCATTGAGGCAGTGCTCACCTTTGTTTGTGCTTCTCTTCCTGGCTTTTCATGGCTCTCCCTCCCTTGTGTTTGCCGTGGCCCTGTAAGCAGGGGCCCTGCCCCACAGATCACTGAAGGGTGCTTTTTTTGATTCGTCGGAGATGGAGGATCCGAGACTGGAGTGGCTGTCGGCCTTTTTTCTGAGCGTGCTGATGGAGGGAGGCCTGTCTTTGTGGAGCCCACACCTCTTCCTGGGACAGACGGAGCATTCCAAAACGCTTTTCCTTTGTTTAAGACTGATCATTATCTTACTTGAAAAATTGTTCACGGATAAATATCTTTTAGTGTGGCCTACAGGGTGGGTATTCCTGTGGCAAACACGGAATCCCCGTGGCCCTCTGAAGAGCACTGAACATGCTGTTCTTAGGGTAGCCATGCGTCCCGCATTTCCAGGGTGATTTCCATTTAAAATGTTTGAGCCCATTGTCAAACTACACAGACTGATTGGGCTTGAAAAATATGTCCTCTAGTTAATCCTGGTGCGTGGTGCAGAGCTGCAGGAAGATAAAGTGGTGCTTGGGAGAAGGACATGTCTGCCGCCCTTCCCTCTTCCCTCCCAGCTCTCCTTTCTTTTATGGTTTGTAGTTATAACCAAGATTTATGCTTGTTGCTCCACAAATCTTCTCTCTGCCATTATGAGTTTGTCCGAGCAGTCTCGAGATGGGCTGACACTGAGTGATTCTGAGGTAAATCTATCTGGGGGCACCCTTGACAGTCGGAGGCAGAGAGGTGCTAACACATGGCCCCAGTGGAGCGCGTGTGAGGTGAATTGCCCTGTTGAGAAGACCCTTGCACTGCCACCTTTGTGACTTCTTGCCTGGAAGCCACCAGGGCTGCAGCTCCTGTTGGCAGAGTCGTGGGGTCCACTCGGGTTGCTGATCGCCCCCTTTACCAAGGGAGGGGTCTTTCAGGAGGCTTCGCTGTTGGTGTCAGGCCTGACTCAGCCAGGCACACAGTGAGAGGATCTCTGGCTTAGCGCCTCTTTTTCTAGCCTTATGGTAGCCGTGTGCTAGTTGCCAATAGAATCCAGCTTGCAAGTTGAGTGTTTGTATAAATGGTTTCATTTTCTCTCACACTTCACAGGAGATGGGTTTTGGAGAGGAGGAATAAACATTTACATAACAATTCTCCCCCTTTTCCTGTATTTTCCTTTTGTTCTAGCGTTTCAGCTTATGTTTTTTTTTTTTTTTTTTTTTGGTTCTTTTTTTTTTCTGGGACCGAACCCAGGGCCCACCACTGAGCTAAATCCCAGCCCCATGTTTTTGTTTTTTTTTTTTTTTTTTTTTTTTTTTTTTTTTTTTTTTCCTTTTCTTTTTTTTTTTCGGAGTTGGGGACCGAACCAGGGCCTTGCTTGTTAGGCAAAGCGCTCTACCACTGAGCTAAATCCCAACCCCATTGTTTTTTTTGTTTTGAGATAGGGTCTCACTGTAGTCCAGGCTGGCCTTGAACTTGCAATCCTCTTCCCTCAATTTCCCATCATGCTTGTCTTTTGAATGTACATTAAAAAATTATTGTTGGGGTTGGGGATTTAGCTCAGTGGTAGAGCACTTGCCTAGCAAGTGCAAGGCCCTGGGTTTGGTCCTCAGCTCCGGAAAAAAAAAATTATTGTTTTACATTTATTTATTTATTTATTCTGGTTTTGTTGGCATACATGTGGAGATCAAACCCAGGTCCTTCATGTTGGGTTAGTGCCTTTCCGCTGGTTCTGTGCGGACTTCAGAGAGCTATTTCAGACTTCCTGTGGAATAAAGCAGGGTACCCCTAAACATGTTTTTCTTTAAAAGAGTCAAGAGCTTTTGACAGGCTGTAACTCAGTGATTCTCAACCTGTGAGTCATGACCCCTTTGAGGGTCTAACGACCCTTTCACAGGGGTTGCCTGAGGCCATCAGAGAACACAGATATTTACATCACATTTCATAACAGTAGCCAAGTTATGGTTATGAAGTAGCAATGAACACAATTTTCTGGTAGGGTTCACCACAACATGAGGAGATGTGTTAAAGGGTGGCAGCCTTCGGAAGGTTGAAAGCATTGCTGTAACTGGCTAGCTTGCCTTTCAGGCCTCCAGAACTTTCTAACCTGGCCAGGATTTCCAAGAGGTGGCCGGGACAGTCGCTCCCACACTGTTCCTGACACGCACTGAGTTCCCTCCCACTTGCCAGATGTACTTGTTATTGAGCAATGCTGTATCATTACAGATGATGCAGACAGGTGAGGCAAATATGAAAAGAGGGTTCTGCAAGGATGGTGTGTTCTGTGAGGATCCGTGTAAAAGAATCTTCCATTAAAAACTAAGTTTCACGTGCAGTGAGCACAGACTGAGAAGACTGCCCTCAGACTCCGTGTGAGCTGACACACGGGCAGGGTCCTCAAGACCCAGAGCGCGCACACTGCCACTGGCTTTGTACTGTCTGTAGACTGGATTTGCTGTAGAAAGGTGGAGGGCGTGCTGTGGGTGGGGTTTATCCAGGAGAAAGACGTCTGGGAACTGCAGTCTGTGGGCCTGCACTCAAAGGAAAGGTCTTGGCTCCACATCAAAAGATCAGTGAGTGACTGAACATTTATAGGTTTCCAGTTAGTATAACATGTTGAGGGGATGCAGAGCGGGCTCTACTTTTAATGATTCTTCAATTTAACTGAAAAAAAAAACATTTTTTATACTAACTGAGCAATTATTAGCTCTGATCCCATGGGCCGGGAGGGCTACTGTGTACTCGTGTGGCCTCAGTGCTTGTTTACTTTTGTCAAGGTCCAGCTCTCACACCCTGTGAGGATTCTCCTCAGGTCATAGTGAGGGGACTGAAGCCCGGGACAGTCAGGCCTCCAGCCCTAGTCTGTAGTGGGGCTGAGAGTCAGTGTTAGACCTGTCCTGTGGAACCTGAGAGGATGGGAACGTAGGCAAGGGGGGAAGTGTTGACCTTCTCCCCGGCACTGTCCTGTGAGGAGAGGCTGCCCAGATGGCTGTGGCTGTGGCTGTGGCAGGGCTGCCTGCTGCCCTGTGCTTCCTCTGAGGAGCCATCGCCTTCCTGTAGCCTCCCTGGTTGGAGTCTTTTGTGTGCATCTTCGTCCTCGCTGTTGAAAAGGTACCTATTAATTCATCACAGGTGATGTGCGCCTCCTCAGGCTCGGAGGAGGCGTCTGCACCCCTGTACCTCACTAATGACAGGTTATGAGATCGAGGGAGATAATAGAATCTTTTCATCTGGTGTCTCTGTGCAAGCTGCTACCTCTCAGGTAGCTTCTAGGGGGCAGCAGCTGCCTGCTCTTTCGTCTCCTGCTGGCAGCGTGAAGGTTGGACCAGTGAACAATTTGCTTTCTCTGACTCCAGCTCTTAAAGCTGTGCCGTGCAGGTCCTCCGGGAGTCACCGGAATCCACCTCAGTGAAGGAAACTCAATCTCCAGGTTCCTCTGTTTCCCTTTCCTCTGCCCCTCAGGTAAATCCTTTATCTGTCTCCCCGTCAGCACCCCTTCGTTCTTCCCTGTCAGTTACAGGCAGCAGCCGGCACCTGCTTTGAAGATAAGAGTCTGGAGATGCCTTTAAGGGAGTGTAGTCTTTCTGTCAGCTCTTCTTGTTGCCAACTGCTAGGCATCGACAGATAACCCATCCTAGCAGTGCTGTGAGGTTTGGGAACGTCCCCACGAGTCCTGTCAACCCTGCCGAGAACACACTGCAGCATGGTGGATTACCTGTTTCCCTTGCAACCCTGGCAGGCCTCAGAGGCTTCTCTATAATTCCAAACTGCTTCCGTCGGAAGCACACTGAGGGAAAGACTTGGGTTTGCCACTTGTTTAGACTTTGGGGTCTAAGACTGATTACTGTGCACATTGGGCTTTATTGGAAGTGAGTAAACTAGGTAACCCTTCCTAGAAGCCCCCCTTCTACCCCGGCCCTGAGCTTAAGTCTCTAAAGGAAGAATATAGAGCTCGGTGATGTTGATGCACACAGAGAAGCAAATCAGCTTTAGAGGGGCTTTTAGGGTTAGCCAAGAACTCTGTCCTGGCCCCAGTGGGATGGGCAGGCAGCCAGTGCCCTTCTGTGGCTTCGCCTTCCATAGGCTTCCCCTGAGGCCACAGGAATGTGAGTGTCCCCACCGAGTGCCTTCAAAGACAAAGGCACAGCAGCCTCACCTCTACTCGTGTTACTGCTCTAGAAATGACGACTGCAGATGCTGTGCATGAGCAGAAGGGACGACTGCACACAGTGAAATCACCTAACACTGAAATGATCTTCTAACTTTATCCAGTGATCATGACATTGCTGTTCTGTAGAGATTTGCATCTTCATGTTCAGAGGCTCATCTATAGGAGATGTCTTCGTTTGTGGTGTTTAGAAATCACTATATTTCCAGTGAATTCCACACAGATTGGCAGTTCCTCCTCTGTGCCCCCTACATTACCTCACTGGACTCTGGTCCCTCATTGGTAGGGGGTATCCTCTGCTGACCAAACTGTAGCTCAGACTGGCTGGAGAAGCTCTGTGGTGTTTGTTTTTGCAGTTCCTGGATTTGGTTTAATGTACAATTGATTTTTTAAATGTATTTAATCATTTTTTTCTTACCTCATAAGGATTAACCTGCACAAACCTCATTTTATCCTAAGTGTGGCTTTGGGAGGAAGGGAGAAGAAAATTGAGTTTCTCTAGCTTATTTTATTCTTTCACTTTTTATTTTCTGAATAGCTTCTCCTGCCCAAGCAGCTCTATAAAATACAGTGTATTCCGTGGTCATTACTTACTCATTACTAACTGGTCTCTCCTGCTTGCCTTTGTCTGTGAAATAAATACAGGGGACCTAACGATAATTGCTGGCTCTATCGCAGGCTCACCAATTACAGATCAACAGGGAAGGCGGCCCAATGGTGGTTTGTGGTTGGTGCTGACTCCCCACCTAGTGAATGTGAGCGAGCCATCATCCTGTGTTGGCCACCTAGCCGGGTTTAATGCCTGGTCCTCTCCTGGTTCTGTGAGAGACAAGCCCTGCTTGCTAGCCCTGGAACTTATGTAGATCAGGCTGGCCTAGAACTCATAGAGATCCACCTGCCTCTGTCCCTCGAGTACTGAGATTAAAGACGTGTGCCACTATGCCAACCTTCATGCTTATAGTCTTAATTTGTAAGATGTATAGTTTCTTTTTTCTTTTTTTCCAGAGGTGCTGGGGGTTAAACCTTATACATGCTAGAGAAAAGCTCCCCCACTTAACTGCACCCCAGCCTTCTGCCTTTCATTGTGGCTTTTGGTGTTATCTGGAGGGCGAACTCAGGCTCCTGTGTATGCTGTTCTCACCGAGCTTTATACAACTGGGAAATGGCTTCTTAAAACCTTTGCTTTTCTTTACCTTTCTGTCTGCTGGGTCCAAGTAAAGGTGTCTCTGTGAGCACCCACTTAGCTTCCTTTAAATGCTGCCAATGTGCAGTCTACACACAGCACACAGCAGAGGAAACTGCGTCTTACATTAGGCTGCCGGGCATGAGTGTGAGGATTTTAGTTGTCCAAGTAGTAAAGGAGTCTATGTTGCATGGATGTGTGTCCTCGTGGAATACACTTGTTTTCCCCAGGTATTTGGTGTATAGATACCCTGCTAACCCTGCTACAGGGAGGCCGTGTACTGTGTTTCTTAGCTCCTGAGTGGCCCTCAGTCTGCACTTAGAAGGCGGAAGTGAGTGTATGCGCTCATTCACACAGGCTGGAGGTGGATCGCATGTTGCTGCTTGGCTTCCTGCTGGGAGCCTAGGGTGCAGCATTCCCACTGGGGTGCCCATATACTGAGGTTCAGTGGAGCATTGTCACGTGGGCAGCATAAAGAAGGCATTTATGGACGGGAGCACCAGAGGAAGCATTATAACAGAGACCTTTATAGCCTTTCCATTATTATGGCTTAAATCTTGACAGTATTTATTTGCAGTGACACTGGGACCAGTAAAGACAGCACTCGCTCCCACCTCCTCGCTCTTCCCCACATCCTGTCCTGTAGCTAGCTGTGCTGCACATTGGCTAGGCATCGCTGAGTGCAGGCGGAGCGGTTTTCTTTCAGTTGTCTAGAGACAGCACCTCTGACTCAGGTTGGAAACCAGAACACTCGCTCACCGTATGCCCGGAAAGCTGCGAGTTGCAAATGCCAGCTCGAGGGCTTTGTCTCTCTGAGCGAGCTCCTCTGCTCCCTCTTACCTTGTCTTTTCCTTTCTCTACCACTCTTCCCCTTCAGAATTATTTTCTCTTCAGTTACTCTCTCTGTCTCTCCCTCCCTCCCTCCCTCCCTCCCTCCTGCCTCCTGCTCACCTTTGGTGACTATGGTGGCTTCTGTAGGTGATGGGTTTTGCTAACATCATGGTGTGTTCTTTCAAGCTTTAGTGCTACTTGATGGAAAGTGTATGCTCCTCGATTAAAACAGTTTTTACAGTTCGTTTCATGTGTCCGAGTGTCTTGCTGCATGTGTGAATGTACACCACACGAGTGCCTGGGATACCTGGAGGTCAGATCCCCTGGACAGGGGTTAGGGATGGTCGTGAGCTTCCATGTGGGTGCTGGGAACCAAACCTGGATCCTCTACAAGAAGACCAAGCTGTTTGCCAACTACTGAGCCACCTCTCTAGCTCCAACCCTCACATTTTTGTTGTCTGGGGTAGAAATGGAGGTGTCCTTGTACATCAGGGTTTATAAAGTACTCATTGGGTTCAGTGCTGGAAGCCAGATGCCACGCCAAGCCATAGCAGTGACCAAGTGTCATGACTGCATATTTTGTAAGACAGGCATTCTGGGTCTAACCTCTAGGTCTGTTTCCCCCACCAAATGGCTGCCACAATCACAGAAGGACCGCCACACTAGAACTTACTGAAATGGCTTCTAAGGGGCTATGACTTTTAGGGACTGTAGGACCTATGACCTGCAGGCACTGAGGCCTGTGGCTTCTAAGGCATTTTTCTTTACTGTGAGACACTAGCAAAACGTGTATTGTTCTTAGAGGCCCTGGATCATTAATCCTCTGATCCTGAAGATGCGCTGTAGCTGGAATTGTGATGTGAAGGGCAGGATCCGTTGGTGGGCCGGCGGGAGCTAAGCATCCTAGGGAGTGTCAGTTGGACTTGGAGAATCTTTTTTTTTTCCCCCGACCGGCTGACACTGTGGCACTTGACTGAGTCACATGATTGATGACGTGAGCATCACTGGGCGTTAAACACCTGGCCAGGGAAGCAGAGACTCTCTGTGGACCTTCTCCAGGAATGGCAGACAGATTGTCGGGTTTTAATGAGGATGGGGTGGGTCCCTGCTGCTCCGCTGCTTTGGAGCATAACAGGCCCAGCATTACTTGAGGGCGTGTGGTTTGGAAACCTGCTCGGGTGTCAGTGGCTACACTCATTTGTCAGCCCTTCCAGTCCAGCAGGACTAATCCTACAGTAACTTCAGAAGTATAGGAAGAGCCTCCCATTCTAACGCCTCCCCTCCTCTTTCTTCATCTTAGAAGATCTTGGACCAGTTTTAGCCTTTAGAAGAGTCATCTCCTAAATTTGGTTGTAATAAGGCTTTCCCCTGCATGCCTGGAAGGAAGGCATACTTTTCCATGATGTGTGTGTTGGAGGTGCCGGATGTGCATGGTTTTATCACGGTATTTAATAAACCAATAGCTAAGTGCTCTTAAAATGAACTGGGTACCTGTCACACGGAGGGCTGTATTTTTATTCTCATGGCTGGGGGTCTCACTCACTGGTTGTGGTGCTGGCAAACAGAAAGCCATAAATCTGCTAATCTAGTTCTCTAACCTTCTCAGGCTAAGGTGGGAGCAGCCACTACCTTCAAATGCACACATTGCCTTTCCTCTCTGAGGATGACAGTTTGGACGGGGATTATTCTAAATCATTCTAAAATGTCTGGCCATTCTCGTTGGGTGTGGGGTGGACCTGTAGCTGCGTGTGTCCTGTGTGATGGCTTGTGTGTCCGGGAGGCAGCCTGTCTAATCTCCTTCAGGAGCTCCCACTTGATTTCCTTCCAGGGCAGGGCCTAAGGAGTCTAAGGCTCATTTAGTGTTCGTGGCCTGTGGGTTCCTTGGCGTTGCTGCTGAGCCATCCAGCAGGGGTGCCAATTCTTCCATTTAGCTGACTATTATATAGCCCTTAAAAGGGAAGGGTTTATTTTAGCTGGCTGCTATATTGATTGCTATAGGGACGTTTCTATTTTCACTGGCTGCTATATTGACTGGGAAAGGGAAGGGGCCGTATTGCCGGGAGCTGTCATATTGACTGTTACAGAAAAGATCTGTATTTAAGCAGTACCAGTGCACTGGGATCTCCCAGGCAGGATATTAATGCTAATTCATCCGCTCACCCCCTGCCGTGAGTGTTATTTGTTTAAATCTGTAGATTCCCACAGCGCGTTTATATCCTCACTAGAGTGAGCTCCGTTCCCTGTAATTATTTAACATTATATGCTGATATAAATTGTAACAGTTAAAGAATGGTAATGAGTAGCCAAAAAAGAAAAGGAAAGAAAAGAAAAGGAAACGGGAAAACAGAAAAAGGAAAGGGAGGACATATGTAGAACAGTCTACGTGCGGGGTCGATAATCGTGTGTATGTGCATGTGCGCGCACATGTGCTTCTGTGTGAGACTTGGCAGAGTCAGGGCGAAAAGCAGCAGCATGCCTCTGGTTTCTGTTCTCCACTTCCAGTTGGTGGGGCTAGGGTTGCTCAGTCCGGCTTTGTGCACCTGCATGTCTCAGTGGGTGTGCACATGTGCTCACACCCCCACCAGGAGACTGTGTGTGTTACCCTGCACGGTGGAAGTCTGTACAGAGTATCTGGTCTAGGCTGGGCAGGGCATTTACCCATTAGCGTTCAGCGTCATGATAAGTAGCTAGTAACTCATTTTTCCTTCAAGCTCGACCCCATGGTCACAGGGGAACTGTCTAAAAACCTGCCCCTACCCCCCCCTCCCCGCACCGGGGTTGCTCAGCTGGGATTAAACTAATGGGCCATTGGGTGTCACTGTCGATCTACTGGCTGCGTAGTTGGAAGTGATTTCTTGGTGGGGGAACTGGATTTCAGTAGAAACAAGTTTTTATTTCCCAAGTTGGAGATGTTGTGTGTTAGAGTATTTGTGATTTCTTTCAAAAAGTAGTTGTCTTGTTTGCTTGGTTTGTTATGCTAAGCTTCAAGCATGCTTATTGTTCTTGAAAATTGTGTGCTGATTGCAAGCTCAGTTTGGATGTAACCCGCAGTGCGTCCCGATGAGGACTTCCGATGAACAGAGGACTGGCCCTCTTAATGCATTCTCGAAGTGGAGTAGTGAGGGGGATGATTCGGGCAAGAACCTGGAAGAGGAGGAAGAAAGTCTTTCGAAGTCTGTGCTGGGCAAATGCCTGCCCCTCCCCTGCTGTGGAGGCGGAAGAGCTCACTGAGCGAGCTCTGGCTGATGCCTGGCCTGTCGCACAGAAAGGAGTGAGCTGCTAGGCCGCGTGGAGCCACGCCAGCCTTCACCACAATTCATACTGTGTCAGTTTAATAAATGCACTACTTAAATTATGAAATTACAAAAGAAAAAAGAGAATGCACTTATTCAGACTCTTAATACATTAAAAATAAGGCATTAAAACTCTGGCTTTTTTTTTTCTTCCAGAATCAATAATGAACAGGAAGGGTTGTAGACATTAACAGTCACGGACATCCAAACTCTTATACATAAATTATCTTAGAAAAAATGCACAGAAGACTTGAATAATGTAAATACATTAATGCATTTAATAATTTAAACATTAAAGCACAAGCAGGAATTTGAGGCAGAGGCAGATCTGAGGTAAGGGATTGGTCCTAGCGTGTGTCCTAGGATCGATGGGTGATTTCCCCTTGAGGCACCCTGGAAAGAGAGTGCCTGGCTGGCTGGGGTGGCTTCCCATGCCAAGGCATTCCTGATCTCAGCTACTCCCAGCTCTTTATTTTTGTGCATCCCAACCTTCATCTTTAGTTTTCGCATCCTCCAGTCTTATGTTTTTACCTGTTTGTTTGATAGGAAAATTAAATGCTTCCGCTTCAAATAACAGTGAACTTAAAGAATGTTTTGATTGGAAAACCAAACCAAATTTAAAAATCCTTTGGCCAACTCTGGCTGCTGGTGCTTTGGGAATAGGAAGTCAGATAGATTTGGAGCCAGATATAGTGGAGTGCAGAAATGATGGCCCATGTTTGCCCGGGGCACTGGGCATAACAGTGGCAAGTGGCCTGTGCCAGGAAACAAGGCGGGTGTTGTGCAGGAAGACTCAGTGGTCAGTGCCTTGCGTAGATGTGCTTGTCTGGCTATTATTAGCCACGCTGATGGCACGTATTTCTCCCTTCCACAACTATGTTCATAGTGACAGAAACTCACTGAAACGTTGGACACCTGCATTGCGACATACTGTGGGGAGGACCGCATGGCCAGCCAGGACTTTGTGCTTAAGTGTCATTTGAATCCCGCAGTTCTTATAGTTCCTAGCCTGGGTTTATACTGTAGTCCTGGGTGAGAAATTCATGTACTCTAACTAAGGACTTGTGTTTCCTTGTAGAGGAGATGTGCTTATTTGGTAAATCATGGAAATATTGTCTGATTATTGCCTGCTGTGGGACCCTTGAGAAAAAGCTATTGGATGGCAGGACAGACACAACCTGTTTTCCTTTTTGCCAAACCTGATGGAATTTTTTTTACTGCCTCTTGATTCTTCTGCTTGAAATGTTACGTGGAATTGGTTGGGTTGTTTTTCTTTAAAAAATGTGTGTGTGTGTGTGTGTGTGTGTGTGTGTGTGTGCCCTATTTGCATGTTTGCCTTCATGACAGAAAGGGATATTAGATCACGTTAGGGATGGTTGTGAGCCACATGTGGTTGCTGGGAATTGAACTCAGGACTTCTGGAGGAGCAACTAATGCTCTTACCCACTGAGCCCTCTCTCCTATCGGAATTGTTTTAATTTGACCTAGACTAGACCTTGTCTTTTCTGATATCTTGGTTATTATTTGTAACTGTTTTCAGACTTTGCGAAGTCCAAAGCCACTGTGGTTTTCCTGATCACAAGCTGCCTTATTACCACTGTCAGGAGAGAGGCTGCCGGCAGCGAGTCACACAGATTAGGAACAGGCTGGAGGGCGGCCGGGTGGGTGAGGGCTCACAGGGCGCTGCTTTTCCCTGCCGGGCTTATATCAAGGTTCAGTCCTGTGAGAACTGGGCCCCAGACCTGCTGTGTTTATTTCTTCCCAGAGATTTCAGAGTCCATCCCTGGTTAGTGGTCCCCTCTCCCGCCCACATTCCACACTCACCCTGGCAGAGGGCAGAGGGAAGAAGGTAGAGCAGGTGAACCGAGAGAACCAGGCTCTCTTTGGGTTCTGCTGGTCACACCCAGCAGTGCTTTCTCTTCTGTCAAGTTTCAAGAACTGTTTTATGGCCTTAACCGCATACTTGGCCCAAGTCAGATGAGGGTGGGCCGGACTGGGCAGTGGGGCGGAGACACCTTTGCTTCTGTTGGGTGCAAATGAGGCCGCCATGAGGCAGCGATCACACAGCGCTCATAGGGTCAGCTCACCATGTACATCTCATATGCAGATTTCCTTTGAAGAGAGAGGAGTCAGGTTCATTAATTAAAGGAGTCTGGCTCAAGAGGCCTGTAATTAGAGGTGCTAGAAATCTGAATTTGAAGAGATCTGTGCAGCTGCATTTTGAAACTGCAGGGAGGTGCAGGCTGTCGGGCAGGAATGTGGCTGAACCAGATTTGGGAGGCTCAGCATATGGCAGAATTCTCCTTTAAACTTGTGTTCTTCCCAACTTTCTGTTCTGTTTTTCTTAGGCAGTTGGTGACTAAGTTCACACCAACAGGCTGGTCTAGTGGAGATGAGGAGGGCGCAGGGAGCTTCTTTAGCTTCGATGCTGAGCCCTCAGAATGGGGGGCGGGGGTGGTGGTGATGTCCTGGATGTAGGTCTTGAGAAAGCTAAATTTCTTTGTGACAGGACCCAGGGAACAGGAAGGGGAAACAGTGACTGCGGTGCAGGACATCTGAACCCGGCGCATGCTGGGCTCCAGAGTCCCTCTCTGCCTTGGGAGCCTTGTCCTGCCTCTGCCTTCCTCCAAAGCAGCAGGAACGCAGGCTTATGCCCAGGAGGAGCATCAGGATGAGTTGTCTACACTCTTCCTCCTTTCCTCCTGCGTCCTAGGTCACCTGTTAACATGAGCCCTTCTGTCGAGTCCTGACCTGTCTCTTCATTTCTCCATTTGTTATTCACAGGGCATCTTCTGCTTTGGTACTTTTTCTCCTTAAAAGCAACTCCCTCTGTCCCATCTTTTTATTTTATTTTGCTTGATTTAGTAGCACTTTTTGTTTATTGTTACAAACTTTGATTTTGTTTGTTTTTCTTTTCATTCCCCTGGCTACTCTGGGATGTGGCCAACAGCCAAAGAGTTAGGGTGAGGAGGACAGAGGGGCTAGGCAGGGAGAGTCAGGGTGAAGAGGTGGACGAAGGCTTCTTCCCCTCTCCTTCTGAAGACCTGTATGGTCAGGCACCGCCCAGGATTGTGGGCCCAAGATGCAGCAAGCTCTTTCTGCCTCCGGCTTCATGGTCTTGGGGGTGTTTTATAGACCTTGTCATCTGCAAAGGGTTGAAGCAACGGCTATGTGGCTTAAGGGACAGTGCCCTCCGCTCTTCTTCCGTTCTTGGGTACGGTGCACATACTGGGAAATCAGTGAGCCCTTCAGCCAAGGAATAGAATGACATCTCAGTTCACTGCATTTACCATATGCAGATGTGATCCAATTAGATTGAAACCCATTTAGCAGAGTGGTTTTGTGAAATAAATAACTTTTGAAGAAAGGGCACTGAATGTAGTAAAGTGGTGTTTGTTAGGTGAAGGCTTGCTGCCACAGTGCTCTCCGCCTGCCCACCTCTTGCCCCAAGATGCTGATTCCCAAGCAGCCTGCATGGGGCTCTTTAACAGGAAAAATGCTCTCCGTCACTTCCTGGTACAGGAATCTCATCCTTGATTTACAGTACTCAGATTGTTAGCACTGTTGAAAGGGAAACGGTGTGAAGGTCCTTGTGTCTGCTTTGTCCTCTGTGGGAGAAAGGGAGCGAGTCGTGTTTCTTCCCTTGTGCCTGTCATAGCAGTGCCAAAGGGGTCGGCCACGCTCCGTGTCTTCTTTTCTTCACACTCCACACCGTATGTGGGTGGGGGGGGACGATTTCGAGAGCCTAAGTCAGAATTTTAGAAGAGTAGCACACTTCTGAGATAGTAGAAAGGTTTCCCTTGCACCCTCTTTTTCTAGCCCCCCCTTCTCATCCCAGCCACGGCACACGCCAGATAATGCGCTGACTAGGTCTCCCTATTAGACGCTTGGTGCACTAGAGGCTGCTGTGCTCTCTGCCGGTCCTTTAGTGCACATGGGTGTGCTGCACTAAGTGGTCATGGCAGAGGGCAGTGAGAACTGTGGGGAGAGCACAGAATGCTCTCTGGAAGGAGAGTGCTTAAAAGCTAGAGGGGGCAGCGAGGTGCTGGGCTTGAAAGCACCTGGTGAAGATACTGGGACTCTCAGGACTGTGATCATGAGTCCTGTCTCGGGGACCAGTGCTCTAGGCGTATAATAGGCTACCTGATTACAAAGGCGTTTCAGAGACCACTTAGCCCTAGGCCAGGCTGTGTGTGCATTAGGCGCACTAATCCTTTGCCGTGACGCTGGACTGCAGTTGGAAAATTGCAAGTGTGCGTGGAGTCTTGCTTCAGCTGGGGTAGTGGGTGTTTCTACACAGACCGTGCTCTGTGAGGCTTTCTCTCCGCCGTCCGACGTTACCTTATTTGGCGGAAAGGAGCCTTCTATCTACTAACGACTTTTAAAAAGTAATTTTTCTATTTATTTCACGTGATCCTTTTTCTCATTGTTGTGATTTAACATATTAATGTGCAGATAAATATAATGGTGACACATCCGGTCCTTGGGCCCGGCATGTTGGAGCAGAAAGAAATACCTAATTGCATCAGAACCACTAAGTTCATGTGTGTGGAGCCCATCAAGCTGAAAGCATCCAGACAGCATCTGCCGTTATCAAATCACTCACGACTCCAGCTAATTAAAATAGAGCTTCATTTTTCTGAACCATTGTTTGGCAGGAATTCGAAACGGGTCTAACCCAATTTCTGCGTGTTTATGAGCCTTTATTATATCAGAGGTACTTTTCTGTGAATGTACAGGGCACTGCTAAATGAATTGATCCACATAGTAGCACTGTGGACTCACTGTGGACACACTGTGGGCTCACTGTGGGCTCACTGTGGGCTCACTGTGGACACATGGACACACTGTGGACTCACTGCGGGCTCACTGTGGACTCACTGTGGGCTCACTGTGGACTCACTGTGGACACATGGACACACTGTGGACTCACTGTGGACACATGGATTCACTGTGGGCTCACTGTGGACACATGGACGCACTGTGGACTCACTGCGGGCTCACTGTGGTCTCACTGTGGGCTCACTGTGGACTCACTGCGGGCTCACTGTGGGCTCACTGTGGGCTCACTGTGGGCTCACTGTGGGCTCACTGTGGGCTCACTGTGGGCTCACTGTGGCTCATTGTGGTAAACACTGTGGGCACACTGTGGGCTCACTGTAAACACTGTGGGCACACTGTGGGCTCACTGTAAACACACTGTAGGCTTACTGTGGACTCACTGTGTGATCTCTTTTCCAGCCCCTGGTTTCTAGACATTCTCCTGAAAGCTTCATGTTCTCTTTTTAGCTTTTGCTCTTTGTTTTTCTTTCTCCCCTTTTGTAGTAAAAAAAGTAAACTTTTACTTTTAGCTTTTCTTTTCTTTTTTTTTTTTTTAAAGGAAAAACTGTTTCCTTAATGTTCCTTTTTCTTTTGGGTGTGATCACCTTCCTCAGTTCCTGCTGTTTTCTGTTCCCTCCTTCCTCCTTTCCTCCTGCCTCTTCTCCCTTTTGCACCTTTTGCCTTTTTGTCTCCTTTCTGCCCACCCCTCCCCTGCAGTGTTCTGCGCCTTGGTCTCTGAGCCGGGAGACTGGGAGGAAGAGCTACCTGTGGGGGCGCAGCCTGCTGGCCGAGGGCCGTGACGTCAGCCAGTGCTGCATCTCTGTTTGCTTCTGTGCTTTACTTTTGGTTTTAAAAAGGTTTTTCAAACCACACCTACTCCACTTTATAGTCTAATAGTCCTCTTTGAAGATGAAAGAGCCGTATATGCTAACTAATTACTCCTCGTAACCCTGGTGCGCGGCTGAGGCAGCACCAGCCCATTTCACAGATGCGGAAGCGGATGACTCTGAGAGGTCACTGAGGAGATTGGTGACTGCAGTAGAGCTAAATTGGGGCATCTTTGGCTTTGATTCTTGATGATTACATCATTGGGGAGTCACCTTTGCCTCCCCACGAGGCCGGTATTTCAGGTGAGATGCAGAAAGGTTTCCTCTTTCTCCCTTCTCTTCATGGCCTTGGAACCCTCTGGAGTTCTCTTGCAGTCTTCAGACATTAAATGAATTTCTAGGTGATTCCTGGGAAGAAGGATGCCAAGCCACTTTCGGGCTGGTAAAAACCCTGTCCATTACGGTCTCGGTGTGGAGTTGCTCGCTCTGATTCCAGCAGCTTCCCGTAAATGTGCTCACGTCACACATGCTGGCCGCAGGAACCAGAGTGTTGTAGGAAGTGCTGCCATGTTTGATTGAATTTAGCCATTTTGGAATGACAAGTGTATGGAGTGGTCTCTCGAATTTCTGTGGCCTTTGTTACTGCTAATGGGTCCTGACATCACAGGTGTCACTGGCTCTCCAGAAAGGGCTTGGCTCCTGTCAAGCCAAAGAGCAGAATTCTTAAAAACCTTGGTGTGGTGAGACCCGTGCTTGCTGTGCTTACAAAGTAGAGAGGCTGTGTCTGTGGAAAGGGTTTCAAAATGTGGGTCGGGAAATACTGTTTTATACAGTGAGAAGACTAGTGTGTGCCAGGGTCAAGAAAGGAGAATTTAGGGGCTGGGGATTTAGCTCAGTGGTAGAGCGCTTACCTAGGAAGCGCCAAGGCCCTGGGTTCGGTCCCCAGCTCCGAAAAAAAACCAAAAAAAAAAAAAAAAAAAAAAAAAAGAAAGGAGAATTTAAATCATTCTAAAGAGGGAGTTCTGACTGCCCAGCACTGACTGGATGCTCATCTGTAATGCCAGCAGCCTGGGAACCTGGGGTAAAGGCTAGCCTGGGCTGCATAGGGAAGGGGAAGGCAGTGAGCCTACAGGCTCTCTAGGGAGTGAGGAAATGAGTCCCCACCACCGTAAGCATTTAAGTAGAGGCTTGCAATAGTTTGTCATGGTTAGTGAAGAGGGGGAGGCCTTGCTAGTGAGTGGGACCAGGTGGCCTCAGGTTGCTTTTGGCCTCTTCTTTGCCCTAGATTTTCTTGTTCCCTTTGATTTTCTAAAACCTGGCCTACTGTGAGGACACAGTGAATGCTCAGAAACTACTCATTATTTAATTGTTTGCTTCCTGATTCTTAATCTAACATGTAAAAACTCTTCTCGTGCAGTTCAGAAAACCAGCGTCTGTTTCCTCCCCCTGCATACCCCCCCCCCCCAGTCTTTCTGGATGGCCATGCCTTTCTCAGTGGCCATTGAGAACTGTATGAAAAGAACTAAACCAAAGCCTCTACAACTTCTGGATAGGAACGGTTGCAAATGGATTGAATATGTTCCCGTTTTACTAAGCATAGTGTCTAGTATATATTTAATCCTGATGACTTAGTATCATCATCTCAGATGTAAATGTTTATGTTGTGTTGTAAGCATAGGCCTGTTTCTAGTAAACCTTGTTGAAATACAGATGTGTTTTGTATTGGCCCCTTCTCAGAATGGCTCACCATGCTAAGTGACCCCCCAAAGTATTAACTCTTAGGGTTTTTTGTTTGCTTCTCATGGATGTTCCTCTCTGGAGTTTGCTGTCAGCCCTTTCTGTTTTTCCTTCTGTGTCTGTGTTCTCTAGGTGGCCTCCTGCTTGTTAGCTGCCTTCTCCTGACATTGCATATCCAGGCTCGCACTAGAATAAGTAGTACCTATGTGAGGATGTTCTCTGCATGGAAGATGGATGTTCCCACGTCTCTTGGTGGTGCTTCTTTCTGCCTCCATGCCTAGCCCCACCCATCCTCCAGTTAGGTTAGTCCTTAAACAACAACAACAACAACAGTGACAACAGCAAACAAGGTCTTTGTACAGCCCTAGCTGTCCTAGAACTCCCAGAGATCCTTACAACCCTGCCTCCTGAGTGCGTGATTAAAGGTGTATATACTGCCAAGGCCCACTAGATGTAATTTTTTTAGAAAAGAAAAAGTTGGGTCTTATCACTAATTTCTCATCTTTGAAATTAAAAAAAAATTTTTAAGATTTATTTGTAAGTACACTGTAACTCTCTTCAGACACACCAGAAGAGGACATCAGAACTCATTACAGATGGTTGTGAGCCACCATGTGGTTGCTGGGATTTGAACTCAGGACCTCTGGAAGAGCAGTCAGTGTTCTTAACCACTGAGCCATCTCTCCAGCCCCTAATTTTTTTTTTTTTTTTTGATGAGTATATGTGTGCACACCCCTCTGCCTCCTCCCCTCCCTTCTTCTTCCTTTCCTTTCTCTGCCTTTCTCTTATGCTTGTGAGATGTGCCTGTGGATTTGGGCCCTGTAGGTATGGCAGGTCAGAACAGCCTCAGGCTTCTGTCCTCACTTAGCATTTTGTTTGAAGTAGAGCATCTCTTGCCTTGTTACTGCTTTCACCACAGTAGTGGGCCCATGAGCTTTCAGGGACTCTTTCTAACCCCGCTGTAGCCACCTGGGATTTCAGACACCTGCTGTCTGGCTGGCTCTGTGTGGGTCGAGCATTCAAGCTGAGCTCCTTGTGCTTGTGCTGCTTCTCAGCCCTTTCCCAAACTAACTCTGTCCTAAGACTGCATCCTTGGCCCTGGTGGGTCTCGTAGACCTCCTAATGAAGTGGACTTAAATGAAATAATTTAGCTGCGCAGTGGTGGCACACTCCTTTAATCCCAGCGCTGGGGAGGCCAAGGTAGGCAGCTCTCCAAGCTCAAGGCCAGCCTGGTCTGCTGAGAGATCCAGGAAAGCCAGGGCCACACAGAGAAACCTTGTCTCACAAAACTGAAAAGAAAAGAAGAAAATGGCACAGCAAGGGTCATGAGGGTCACATGGCACACAAGCAAGGGGCTTGGTCACGTGGTCCCAGCACAGGGAAGCACGGCACACTGTCATCAGCCGGACACTGGCTATGCTTTCCTCAGACCCAGCTTGCGTTCTGTCCAGCCCTGTTCCCTGCCTAGTTTGAGCAGACTGTGTATAAATAAGGAAATGTAGACACTTGTGTAAAGTTTAGAGAAAGTGACAGAGAAAATGCTCTGCTGTCTGGTGAGTGGGTTGAGGTTTCTGGCCGTGGCCGTGGCGGTGGCCGTGGCTGTGTTCACTCAAGGCCGATGCCCATGTTGTAGAAGCTTTAATCCTTTCAAAATTTACAAGAAATGCTGTTTCCTTTCAGTTACAAAAAAAAAAAAAAAAAAAAAAAAGTCAAAGAGAGCATTTGATTTGAGGAAGCAAAAGTCTAGAAAATGTATCCGGGAGTCCTCGTCAATTTGAAGCATAATGAAATATAAAAAATACTCAATAAAAGCTCCTTTATTACTTTAACTGTTTAAATGTGGAGTTTTTAGCCATCAGGTTAATGTTTTGGTATCATTTTTTTATTTGATTGTGAGCACTTTTCCAGGTAGCTCTGCCACTCGAGAGCTAATCAGATTCCCCCAGATGAGTGGTGCTCGCTGCAGACTGACATCACCGCACTCCCTCTCGCTCCGACGTTATTTTATTTGTCTTTCCTGTAAAAGTTAATAACTCCATGTCCATGTGTTCAAACAGTCAGGGAGAGAGAGAAGGGGGAGCAAGCAAAAGGCGTTGAGCGACGGTGTTTCAGGAAGCTAGTTTGAGGACATTTCGGGGACGCGTATGATTTTCAAGTATCTTACCCTAGAAAGAGAGTGCAAGGAATTAAGACCACAGAGCAGGGTGGTGATTCATAATTCTTTGGATAACAGGAGTGAACTTCCGTCTGTCCCCCACGCAGAGCTGGAAGGAGTTTGAAATGAGTTACCATTGATTTTGAGAAGGCTACTCAATAAAGCTGGCTCTTAATGGTGAGAACTGTGTGAAGTTGGCAGTGATGGTGTGTGCACTGCCTGCTCATTTGACCTGCCCTGGATGCGCGTGACTGTAAGAGCATCAGACCAACGTGCAGAAGCTCATCTCACCTTTGTGGAGAGGACACAACTCTGTGCCCAACAGGGCTCTGGTGCTTAGTAGGCCTTTGTGGGATCTTTTTTTTTTTCCAGACAAGGTCTTACCACATAGACCTAGAACTGTCCTAGAACTCACACAGATGTGCTTGCCTCTGCCCTCCAAGTTCAGGGACTAAAGGCTGGTGCCACCACATGCTACTGTTGCCACTTCTCCCTCAGCCACTGCTCCCCTGCCCCATATGTGTATATCTCTCTTTTTTTTTTCTTTCTTTTTTTTTTTTTCGGAGCTGGGGACCAAACCCAGGGCCTTGGCGCTTGCCTACCACTGAGCTAAATCCCCAACCCCATGTGTATATCTCTTAATAGCTGGAGTTGTTAATAACGGGAGTGAAAGGTTGCTGGGTGGTTCCAAGCCCTGAGAACTGTTACCCTGTGTGATGTGGATTTCCTTGCTGAGCTAAAGATATCTAAATTGAAGTTTAATAGAAGACCTGCTTGAAGTGTTTTGTTTTTTAAATAATTTGCACCTTCATACTGAAAAGGGCCCCCTGGCACGGGTCTGGCATGGGTGTGAACAGCAGTTGTCCATTCCTTACTTCATTCAGTACCTCTTCCTCTTGGGCATCAGAGGTCCCTCCCGTTGTGTTGGACAGTTTGGATGGGACACTTAGGGAGTTGTCTACAGACATGGGACTTGTGTTAGGGACTGTGTTATTGGTGTGTATGACCTAGCCATGAACTTGTTTCATGGGATATGAGGTCATCTGATGCCGCTGTCTAGGCCTGTGTGTGCTGAGGAGGACACTCCCCTCTAGAGACGCTGCTCACATGCCACCATTTGAGCAGTACATTTTCAACTCCTATATTTTACTCTAAGTTTGAAAGTCCTCAAGCTGGCCCTGCCCTCTCTGTTGCGATCACACTTCTGGAAGTCACACTGCTGCTTTTCTCTTGGGCCATAGAGGAGCAGCAGCAGCAGCAGCAGGGATCAGGGCTTGGTCATCATGTGTCAGCCACAGGTCTGCTGCTTGGTGGATCTGAAGGCCATCTTCTAAATTTTACTTTCTTTAATTAACCAATTAATTTTCTTTAATGTGTGTGAGTGTTTTGTCTACATGTATATCTATGTACTACTTGTGTGCCTGGTGTCTGCAGATTCAGGAGAGGGTTGGCTCCCCTGAACTTGGAGTTATGAGCCCTGGCATGGGTGCTGGGAGTGGAGTCCAGTCCTCTTAACTGTTGAGGCGTCCATCTCCCTAGCCCCAGAGTCATGGAACGTAAGCTGTTTATAGGCTGCGGCTGGTCTTTTTTTTTTTTTTTTTTTTTTTTTTTTTTAATTCAAATCCTAGTTGCCCATTATTAGCCCTTTCCCCCCTTAGCTATCTGTCAGAGGTGCCGGTTAGTGACTCCTCAGAAGGTTTTAGTTTATACAGACATTTCAGCACACTCCTGTAACCTCAGCATCTTGGGAGGCCGAGGCAGAAGGGCTGTGAATTCTGGGCCTGCCAGTGCATGTAATGGAGACAGAGCTTCCTGATCTGAAGATCCTCTCCCACGGAACACACAAGCCCATCTTGCCCTGTGATCAGAAGGTGTCAAGCCCTCCAGAGGGAGTGCTCCACACGCCACCTGGTTGTCATTTATTTTGTGTCTAGCCCTAGTGATGACTTAATGCTTAAGGTTGCCACTTTCAGGGACACAACCCCTCTTTGTTCCTGTCACGACCATACCACAGCTTAGTCATGCATGACAGGAGAGAACTTCATCTGGCCCAGACTTGAGAAGTGGGAGCTGGAGTAGTTCTCCATGAGGTAAGCACCTGAGCGGAGCAGTGATAAAGCATAAATTCGGCAAGCAGCAGAGAGGAAGAACCTAGGTATTACCAGGAAGGTCCTGGGGACTGTGTGCTGCACAGCTTTAGTGCTGGAGTCACACGCCACCTTCATTGTGAGCTCACGGTTCTCCTGAGGAGCAGCGTGGACACTGAGTCATTACATTCCTTTGGAGTGATTCAACTCAACAGCTTGACACCTTCATTAATTTTACAACACAAAGCCTGGGTGTTTTCTCCTTCCTCTTTAACAGTGCAGGGAGTTAGAGGGATATTGAAATTACAGGAGCAGGGGACGAGGAAAGGAGCAGGCAAGGAGCTATGGAGAGACGCTGCTCTGGACTTTGAGCTCCCTGCTCTCCTTAGTGCTCCCCGGACCAAGTCCCCAACTCTTGCCACTCAGCTCTGACACATAAGCCTTTTATTTCTGCTCCTGGCGTGCCAGCCCGCTTGCCTTCTCTGCTGAGGTCCCTGCTCCCGTGATCCGTGTATGATGGCATTTCCCTCCTCTTTTCAGTATGGAGGCTATTACAGTTCCTTCTCTAAACAGGACTTCAAACAATCTGCTGCCAGTTGGATTTCAAAGCCAAGGAAAAGGCAAATGTCATCCTTTTTTTCTCCCCTCTTTGGGTAACTGCTTTGTTGACTGCATCAGAAATTAGAGGGGTTGCTGTGGAAATTCAGGTGGGGATGCGTGGGGACAAGGCATTTAAATTTGCTTTTCTTTCCGCCTAAAGGAGAAATTCTTTTCCTTCTCAACCTTTCCTAAAAAGGAACTTTGATCTTCTCAGCCCAGAGGCCGGGGTTTTCATTTCCTCTCTAGCAAGCCTGTGTGTTCCGCTCCTTCTGCAGTGCTGCAGTGCCGACGGACGGACGGACGCTCAGTAGTGTGCAGCATCTGCGTCCCTGCCCCGAGGCTGGCTGCTCTGTGCTCCAGCTTCCTCCGCGCTCTAAGTTGGCCCAGAGTCCTCTGCTGAGCAGAAAAACCTCTCCAAAGTCACCCGTCCCCGAGACCACTGTCACTTGGTACTAAGTAGTGTGTGGTGGTTGGTATAAGGTGGTTTTCCGCCTGCCACATACGTCTCTGGAAGAACTACTCCCATAAAACAACAAAACAGTGGCATTCTGGTGAGCAGTATTTTTAACTAGGGCCAAGGAAAAAAATGTGGATGACAGAGATATTTCACTTTGAAAGGTGGTTTTTGCGCATGTGAAGTTGCCACTTTTCATAGAGGCTTTTACTTCATTTATCAGTGTTTTAAGAGAGACCAGGGTCAATAATGCATGCTTTAGAATTCCCTAAATACAGATTTACACAATAGCCCCTAAAATATATTGTGTTGAATGGTGTCAACTCTTCTGTGCTTTTACAGAGGTATTTTATTCTTTAATGTGAAAAACAAAAGGACCAAGGAAAATAAAACAAAGGAAATTAAGGCCCACAGCATAATTACTGCAGGGCTGGAACCCACAGCAACAATAGGAAGGACACAGTGACCACAGCCAGGAAATTCCAGCTGAGAGGGAGACTCCTTCCTTTAACTCTTTGAGCACTGGGGCACTTGACAGCCCATCCCTCCCTAAGTTCAGTTCACTGTCTGGTTTGTGACTTCAGGCTCTGTGGACAGGTTTTCCTTTCTTCTGTTTCCTTTTCCCGTGGTTAGTATACATTAGATAGAAGTGTGTGCACGCATGCTTGTATGTGTACGCTTGTGTGCTAATTTGTAGATAAATGGGCTAAAGTGAACCTCTCGATTTTGTAACCCTGAGAGGAGAAAGAATTTAAAAAAAAAAAAAATACCCAAAACCCTGTCACTGTCATCTGTTCATTTTTAATGAGCAATTTTTTAAATAAAAGAGGAAAATGAATAGGTGTTGAACCAGCCCGTGATATGTAAATGCCAACTAGTAATTACCTAAAACCTCAATTTTCATTCTGTTTCATCTTGCAAAACATTTCATTTTCCCTGAGTGAAAACACTTAATTTGGGCTGTGTGAGTTAGCCGAGCGGCCACCTCTGGCCTGCGTCTCCACTGGCTCCGGCTAGGGGGCACTTTGGCTCTGCGCTTGGGTTCCTGACTGCGTGTCCACCTCAAGGTTATTCCCCTCTTGCCATTCCAGTGGCTTTGCTCTGAGTGGCGTGCTGTGGCGCCCCTCCCCCTCCCCAGTCTGGTTTCGGGGAGTCTGTTCCTCCTTGTCCTTGCAGCAAATCGTATTGAATTTTGGCTGACCGAGCGAGCCTTCCTCTGCATATTAACTTTCCCTCCTGTACCTGGCTGTGAGACCCTTGGCTTTTCTGCATTGAATTTCACGCCCCGGTAGCAGCTTTCTGGAAGATCCCTTTCTTCCTTTCAGCTTCAGATGTTGTTTCTATCTTTCTGTTTATTGCTGCTGTTTCTCATTCTGCGTATTACAGTTCCCACACACTGACTCTGTTGACACACCTCCGCCTTCCAGCATCCCCTTTCTTTTGCAGGCTCAGAGACTTCTGCTTTGACTTGAGGGCTGTCATCTTTTGGATGTGTTCCTGCAGTGTCTTGGAATGTGCCTTGTGGTTGCCCCTGCTTCCTTCCCTCCCTGGCCTGTGTCCTACCTAGAAAGAGTGCAGAATTGAGAAAGAAAGAGAGCCTGACACTTTGAACTGTAGATCAGAGAGGAATCTGGGTGCAGAAAACCAGAATTATGTTGTCCTAGGACCCTGGATCCGAGTGTGCGTGCGCTGCCTAGCATCTCCAGGCACACAGCCTCTTTAGTGAGATATATGGCTTCATAATTAGCCCGTTGCATTTTTTCACGAGTGCTAGCATCAGCGTTCTACGATGTGTTTCTCTGATTAACAGCTGCTTTGCAACTATTTCCTTGTGCCACGGACGACCGTATTTGTCAAGGAACTCCTGACAGAGTACTGATTTCTTACTAAAACGCAACATTCTGCTTCACGAGGGCTCTCTCCTCGCCGCTGCCTGGCTTTTCAAGTCAGCCCTTGTTAAAACTGGAGCTGGCTCTGCTCTAGCGCCTGTTAACAGGATTCTGGTGTGTCTGCTTTAGAGCTGGAGCGAGGAGCCTTTCACAGGCAATTTAATCTTGTGAGCAGTGTGGGAGTGGTGGAGCACTGAAGTGGGGCTTCAGGCCCCTGTGCCAGTCATTTCCCCCTGCCCTCTAGGTGCCATCTCTCTGGGTTATAAAGGACATGGCTTAAGGATTGTTAAGGTCATTAATTTTTGAATATTTTTTAATATTTTAAGCTGGCTAATGAATGCTCACATTTTAGGAGATAGATGTGTATGTAGTACACAGGAGTGCTGGAGTTGGTGGCATTCCAAATAAGTGTCACCAGAGAGAGTGCATCAGGGCTTACTGTCAGGTGCAGAGTGCCGGAGACTTCCTCAGTCCCCGGTTTGTTGTCAGGCGGGCTCTGACTCCCGTCCCCCTCAAGCAGAAAATAGCGTGTGCTCTGAAGATTACAGTGGTGGCTCTTTTGTGGAGAATGGCGAACATAGGAGCGTCTCCTCAGTGGAGACTGTCAGGACCCTGGACTCTCCCTATCAGGCTCCGAGCACCGTGTAGCGGGGAGCATGGCGCTTGGTGGTGGTGGTGCAGTTGGCCGTGTTCCTGCTCAGTTGGCCCAGCTACCTTAACCCAAGAGTATTTTACAGCCTGAAACCAACCCCAGCCCCTCCTGAGTAATTGTCAGGGACACCGACGTAACTGCAGAGAGGAGACTCTGTCTTCTCCGCTTTTCCTGTAGCTTTAAAGGGATGAGCAGTGAAATTACAAACTTTCCTAAAATCACGGAGTTGGTGGTTGGCAGAGTTACTCTGTTTTGCCCTTTGGAACAACTGGGGGAAATGAGAAACTTTGCTTCTGATTGTTTTCAGAGTTCATCTTTAATTTTAAAAATCAAACTAGCTACTGCTAATTTGAGGTACACTCATTAACAACTCAGCCTAAGAGTGGAGGGCTTGACTCCACAGCAAAGAGGCTCGGGAGCGCTGTGCCTGAATTCTCCGGGCTCAGCGCACTCCCACAGCATGTGCAGTAACGTTCCCAGCTCCATTTTACATCTTTGACATTGAGGCGGAAGATTTGGCCTGAATTTATGTAATTTAGTTGGGCACAAATATAACCCATGAATAGTCACATTCATCCTCTAATTAGAAAATCAAATGATAATCCAGGATAGGCCGCAGGCTCCCCATCACTAAGTCCAACAAAAGCATGCTGTGTGCGTTGGCCCTCTGCAGAGGGAAGTCAGTTGGACTGTTTTGTGAAGTGGATGAAAAGTGCCCAACAGGAGGCTGCTGAGAGGCCCAGACTGAGCACCTTGGAGTTAGTGTAGTGGGCAAAGACCTTTGCATTATGGGTAGGGAGTTTTGGGATGTCTTTTACCATCAACACATGAATCATAGGGCTATAAAACTCTAGATTAGAGAAGTCCTTTACTAGCACCCTGTCAATGTGCTAGTGTCTTGTGGGGAGGGAGGGGAAGAAGGAAGAGTGGCTGAGAAATAATTAGTGAGAGGAGGAGAGGCTTGTGTGTGCTCACACTTGCACAGAGCTGCTTAGCTGGGTATCTTTCTTGTTCAGCACATTATGGGGAGGCTATTAGTTTGGGTGCTTTATACTTTTGCATCTGGTGTAGAAGTATCGATGCTGTTAAATATGTGATTTGCCTGTCGCCTGCATTTTCAGACAAAGATCAAGGGGAACATAAACAAGCCTCAAAAACACTTTATGTAGGTGCTTGGCAGTATTATTTTATATGACTTGAAATTAGTGAGTGGAAACTTTAAAAGAAATTGTTCATATTTTTGCAAGTTTGAAGTGTGCCGGGACTTTGTCAAATTCCCGTTAAAATAAATACGTCAATTTCATCTCCCTTCCAAATTCATTTATCTTGCTTTTTTAAAAGGTGTTTTCTACTTTACCTGATGTTTAAATTGGATTCGCTCGTTTATGCTGTTCTTTGCTCTCTCCCCCACGTTTTCCTTAAATGAATTACTAATGGCAGAGCATCCATCACTCCTCTCTGCAGCCACTTTAAGGAAAGCATGGTGATCTAAACCTTTTAACCTATTAAAGATGATTTTTCCCAATTGAATCAGACCCACCACAGGTGTAATAACTAATCATTTAAACTACACCTGCTATTATGTATTTTTAAGCCATTATGCGTGTTGGATAGATGATAATTCATGTTTATTGCATTGTCCGATGGATCCGTTTTGCCTACACTGGGCTGATTAATGTATTTAAAGAAATAAGAGATGCAATTTTTAAAAAAAAAATTGATGGAATGCGCCAAGCACTGCATTGAGTGCACCATTAAACCCATCAGAACTTTGCTCTCTGACCAGAAATGCATATCCCAAGGACTGTATTAAAAGAGCAAGGTGAAACCTGGGCGTTTTAGTGGTGCGATTCTGCCTTCTTGCTCTATCACGGCGAGTTTTGGAAGGATGCAGGAAGGCTTTTTCTTTGTATGGGTGAATGATAGGGGCTGTGTGGTTCACATCTCCTGCCCAAGGCCTGTTCATCCACATTTCCTGTGACACGCAGTCCACACAGCACAGCCACAGAGCCTGCTGCGTGATGCCAACACTGTCATTTTCTCCCACGGAGAAAGTGTATTATTTTCTCAGGTGAACACAATTATCCCTGAGCCGTCTGAGTGGTGCGGATTGGTGTTGACCCCAGAAGGCCTGTGTGATGTGTACCTGTCCCCTCTCTTCCTGGAGCATAGCGTATCTCCCCCCTGCCCCCACCTGTCCTCCTTCCTCTCCTTCCTCTCTTTTCATCCCCCTTTCTCCTTTGCTCATTCCTTTTTCTTTTTTTCCTATTTCTCCTCTTTCTGTCTTTCCTCTCGTACTTCTCCCTCTCCAGTCTCTTCACCATAATGTAGAGGTTTGTTAGATGTTTTTCTTTTTTTCCCCTGTAAGCTGAGGTGATCTACTTGAGAGGGTAACACCATTTTTGGGGTTCTCTTTAGCCTAGAGCCTAGAGTTGTCCTGTAGTCTGTGGCGGAGGTCAGGGCAGTTTGGGATGTTGAGATCAGTAGTGTCTATGAGTGACAGGTCCAGACCTGGAAGGCCAGCGCACTGAACCTAACCTTCCGGAGAGGGTTTATCTGCAGAATAAGGCGTTTCTCTGGCTTTCCTCCTCTTCTCTTCCTTTCTGCTCTGTCTTTATTTCTTTGTTCCTGAGAACTCTGGTCTCAGGAGGGGATGTGCAACCTGAACGAGACTCCCCGTTACAGGGCTTGCTGTTTGAATCTCTGCTCAGGGTTGCCCTTACTGTAGGATCACAGAAACATCCTTACTCCTGGCCCCCAAGAAGTGAGCTGCAAGACCCGTTACCTTACCTTAGCAGGAGACCATGCTTTCTTTTGGTTTCGATGTGCTGAGTAGTGCTAGCCATTCTAACTAGCCTCCCTTTCCCACTGGAGCAGCCTGGTACTTCTTGGTCTGTAGGACCAGTGTCTGCTGGTGGCTGGCAGTCAGGCAGTGTGTAAACCATGCTTTGCATGTGCCGAGCGGTGTGGAGGTTAATGCTTCTTTCTCCCCTCCTTGGCTGTGTGTGTCTATGGAGATTCATGAAATAATATTCATATGGGGGTAGGTACACATTCTGTCACTGTATCTATCGGCTTATAGCCAGGAAATCGCAAACTTGGCCCTTTGAAGGCTCATCAGAATTCATTTCCTTTGCATTGGAGGGACAGTGTGGCCAGCCATGTGTGTGTCTTCTTTACAAACCTCCTTCAGCTCCAGTCCTTTGCCAGGTACGATGCAGGGAGCGTCATCTCTTCCCTGCCGTTCCTTACCGTGTAGTTGGGGAGGCAGCGTGAACATGAGAAGAGAAGACAGTATAATTATGTCTTCAATTATATGGTACACACTACAGCACTGAAGAACTAAAGAGAGAACAGGAGGATCAGAAGGGCTTGCTGATTTAGGGAAAGCTCGGGGGAGTCAGATCACACTGTATAAGGGTCTCTCTCTCCATTTCTCTCTCTGTGTGTGTGTGCACATGTGTATATGCACATGTGTGCGTGCATCTGTGCAGAAAGTGTGCTTGGTGTATTGTGTGATGTGTAGACAGGTAAGAGATGGGTGTGCCCGGCACTCAGAGAGTAACTGACTTAGCATGGCTGAAGCAGAAGCTGGAGGCAGGAGGACAGGAAAAGTTGAGTGCAGGTGCAAAAGCAGAGCCAAGGAGATGAGATTTGTTCTCTCAGATACAGGGAGCAGTGAAGCCAGGAGACACCTAGCCTTCTACTCAGGTGATTTCTACTGTAAGCAGGAGTTTGCTATCTATGATCCCAGCCGTATCATTCAGTCTGGGAACTCAAGATTTCTGGTGTTGAATTTCAGATTACTGAAGCTTACTCTCTGTTTTATCTCCCCCACCAGATTGCCACAGCAGTGAAGTTCCTACAGAACTCTCGGGTCCGGCAGAGCCCACTCGCGACCAGGAGAGCATTTCTTAAGAAGAAAGGTACAGGTTTCCCTGGCCTGTAGAGAGGGCCTGGGGCTGGGGCTGGGGCAGCTGAAAGTCACAGCTGGAGACAGGTGCTGACCACATCAGGGGCTGCTCACAGCTGTCCACATGGAGGGGTGAGAGACCCTCCCTCAGTGGAAGGTGTATTCCTTCACTCACAGTGGAGCAGAGAGGTTACAGGATCTAAACTAAACATCAGATAAGAGACCACAGCACCGTGGTCAGCCAGCACCCAGTAGCAGACCTGCCCTTCGCATCACACTGAGGACTCCTGCTCTCTGGTCAGTCCGTCGGTGACCCTGACTATACAGTGACCTGCTTGGGCTAGGAGAGGTCAGCTGCTTCAGTAAAGTCCACAGAGAAGCAAAGGACAGGGGAATGTGGTGAATCCACACAGTCAGGGTGAGGTCAAGTCAGGGGTCTGTCTGATTTCAGATTGTAGTGGTAAATCCCTGGGTTTTGCGGCATTTCTATAAGCTGGGATAAAGTGGATTCTGACTGGTTCTGTGTTGTTAAAGCAGATAGAACCTATTCTGTTTTGTTGGAATTTAGGATTTTATTTATTTATTTATTTATTTATTTATTTATTTATTTATTTTTGTAAAGCAAAACCAACCAGAAAAAAAAAGAAAAAGGTGGACTTTTCATTCTTAGGATAGACATTTGCTTTTCTAGAGATCTAGGAAGCTACTTACAGGATTTTGTGTAGCACTGGGGAGAGGGGTGGCATTCTTCACCCCAAAACTATTTTTTTCTTTAAAAGCTAGAATATTGGCCTCAAAATTCTAGCGGTTCTGTAAATTTGACTGGAACAGAGACGATGGGATGTTTTCCTTGCACTTTCCGAGCACCCTGTAGTGTCCCTCTGAGCACCCTGTAGTGTCCCACTGAAGCGCTGCTCCAGGGCCACACTCAAGGTCCAAGCATTTCAGTCACAGCACTACTTAGCAGCAGACGCAAGGCAGGGTCCCCATGAAGGAGCTGCATGCATGCTGGCTGCATGGTGCTCGCCCCATCATTAGGAGATTATTAAAATTTGGAGTGTGCTGGCTGGCCTCTCTCCTTCGCAAGCATCATGGCATAGAAGAGATTTTCCTTGAAATATGTGTACCTATAGGGAGTAATTAATCATAAAAGCTTTGGGACCTCAGCTCTCTCATCAAAGCATTGAAGCAGGGGAAAGCTGAGCCTAAAAGCTGAGCTGATTACCCGGGGTAACCTGAGACAAAATCTATGGTTGCTGAGAGATCCTTAGCCCAGTACATTGTGCAGTATTATAACTGTCTGATCTTCTCCTCCACCGACAATGACCAGTTAGTCCTCATTTTCTCTCAAACGCAGCTGGGTTAGAATTTCATTTGCAGAAGGTATTTAGAGCAATTTAGAGACAAATGTCTCTGGTGTTTGCTCGGCACTTCCCCACCGCAGGCTTTGCTGAGCAGTTTTAGTATCAGGAGCTCCATCTAATCTGTTTAATTTTAATAAATCCCTGACTGGGAGAGGGAGAGAGAGAGAGAGTGAGAAGAGAAACTCTGGACCAAATACTCCTTTTGAGTCACTTGGCTCATAACCACTCAAGAGGGGACTGACTTAGGCGGTCATTGTTTGTTGCTCTTTGAAGGAAAGAAGGAAAGAAACCCGGTTGATTGATTAATCAGTTTGCCCAGGAGTAAGCATCCACTCCGTGTCTTGCCCTGATCTCTCTCTCCACTGGGAATTCACTGAGAGGAGAAAAGATAAGACCCTGTCCTCACAGAGCTTGTGTTCTAACAGGGCGGGGGCAGGACAGGAACAAATGAAGTCCATGGTGTGTCAGGTGCAGGTGCCAGGGAAGAAACAACAGGGGCTGGAGATGCGTGCAGTGTGAGGCCGCAGCGCGGGACGGGAGGGGAGGCTTTGCTTTTAAAGCTGGCGGACGACCCTGTGTGCACAGAGGTGTGAAAGGTGCACATTTGTGGATACAGCGACTCCTCATTCTCGGTCGTCTTTAGGAATTTGGGTGTTGGGAACCCGGGGAGGCTCCCCAGCTCTTGTTGCTCTACAGAGAACCACACTGGTTTACCCTGTACTTAAGCCTAGAATCACTGCTGCTAATCACCCATCCCCAGAATCCTCTGCATGCTCTTTCAGCTGGTAATTATCCATTTCCGAGGTGAATCCCAGCAGAGTAAGCTCTGGCAGGACCCGTTCTGGGCAGAGAATTCCAAGGTTTGATCGGTGTCTGGGGAAGAAAAGGCCCTTCTCGGATTGAAACTTCACTTTTTAAGTTTTCATTATTCCTTGGTCAGGCTCACACAGCCCGGATGCTTGACACGGCTATGATGTGGAGGAGCAAGGGCAGCTAGCTACCCTGTCCCTCACATACTATGGAAGGAGAGGGCGGGGCGCTGGAGGGGAGGGACTGAAACCCTGACACCCTTGCTATAAGGCCTTCTCTGGCAGGGCCATGGCAGTGGGGGCTTGGGCGCTGTCTGGGGAGAGCTCCCAGCTCCCATAGCCTCCTTGGCTTTTCCTAGCAATGTCACTTTGGGGAATTGCAGGGAGCACTGACTTGAATTATAATCTGACTTTCTTTTTTTTTTTTTTTAATAAACATCTCTTTCTTGAAAAAGCAAATCCAATTTTGCTTTTCTTTTAATATTATTTAATATTTAATATAGAATTGAGGTCCCTGTAGTACATGTCAGATCAGTGGAAAATGAGGGTTACTTTAGGCACATCAGCTGAGTTTGTTTTATTGTGAAACCACAGCCCCAAGCAGGGGCTGCACTGTGCCTTGGTTACTGACAGGTTATGCGTTGAGCGCTCTGATGGACGGCGAGGGGTGGACTAAGATGGGAAAGCGTTGGTCTGCAAGGCTCTGTCTTCTTGGTTTGTTGTTGTCTGTTTTGTGATCTCTTTTAAAGTCAGAATATGGAGTCATTAATGAGAACATGAAGTTATTAGAATCATTTATCATTCTCTTTGAAGTTTGAATTGCCATTTTATGTAATTTACAGCAATTCTCCCTATTACCAGGATTGTTTTTTCTTTTTTGGAGGACAGAGAAAAGCAGCTGCTCACCTTCAGAATGAGCGTTTTGCATTGTGTCAGCTTCCTGATTCTGCAGATGACACATCCGCGGTAGGCTCAGCCACACGTGTCAGCAGCTGGACTATACGGGGTGGAAGCCCTCATGACACTGCTCTGTTTGGACACTTCTCTTGCCAGAGTAGCGCAGGATAAGAGGCAAGCCACTTCCCAGCATGTTCGCAGGCTGAGTACCGGTTGGACAAATGAGATACCTGTGACTGAGATACAGGGGACGATGCGGTGGAGGAGGGGACAGAGTTGCCAGTTGACTGCTCTGGTGTTGCTCTTAAAACCAGCCTAAGCTCGCGTGCGTCCGCCTTCCGAGCTGGGGAGGGGGCGCTCCTCCCAGGTGTTCAGGCCAAGGGCTCTTCCTGTCCATCCAGGACTCTGCTCTCCTGAAGGGTAGAGTGCAGCGCATCCTTCTGTCCTGGACCTGGAGCCCCGATAGCAGAGCTGCCTGCCTCCTTGTGGACATGAACTTGGGGAAGAAAGCATCCTGGTGGTCAGCCTTGGTGATGCGGTAGAGGGGAAGGGCTCCTCTCTCAGGAGTCCTTTAAGGAAGAGTAAATTCTCGCACAGATTTCAATTTAACTCTCTTTTATTACTTTTCTTTTTTATCATTTACGTCCATTTCATGAGGTAGTTTGCATGTCCTTGAATGGAATCTCGTTACCATGAAAGCTTTTTTAGCATTGATTTCATAACAGTCTTAATTTAATAGCTCCGTCATTACCGAGAAGCTCTGGGAGAGGGCCTGGCTTTCCAGGTCACTGACCTTTTAATTACAAACCTTGTTCTGATGGCCAGGTTATCGACTGGACAGCTCCCAGCTTGTGCCCCAGGATGAAAACGAAAATAACTATTTCCTCCCCCATCTCCAGGAAAAAAGTAACCTCTTGTGTTTCTAAAATTAATTTTCTCCTTCAGCTTTACTTTATAATTAATTCTTTAATGTGTCTTAGTGAAACCAGGAGTCTTTTTATGGAGCTTTTGTTCCTGGAGCTGGGGTCCAGCCAGTAGCTTAGGAGCAGAGGATGGACATCTCGCCAGCACCACCCCTGCTTGACTGCGGCTGAGCTGCACAGAGCAGGGTTGGCCTTGCGGGGGGTCGGGGTGACTGACCCTTTCGAATCTTTGTTCATGAGACACGCACTATGGCATCAAGATTTAGATTCCTTCAGTGTTTGCTGGAGTAGTTGAACTAGGTACATCACAGACATCTTTAAAGTTGTTTACTGAGACTTCCTCCCCCCTCCCTCCCTCCCTCCCTCCCTCCCTCCCTCCCTCCTGTTTTTGTGCTGGGGATCAGACCCAGGGTCTTGGGCATCCTAGGCAATTGCTTCGTTACTGAGCCCCGTTGGCAGGCCCGGGTGAGTGTTTTTCGCCCTGTGGTTGCTGTTAGCCGTGGATGCTGGAGGAAAAGCACTCATGACTGACGAGCTGTGCTGCACAGACTTGGTGAGAACAGGATGGTCTAGGTTTTCTGTCACAGGCTGTAGTGATGGAAACACCAGGGCCATGCACAGTGGAACAGCAGTCCCAGTTTGCCCTGTTGCTCTGGTGGGCACTGAAGTCCCTGTACTGATAGCCTGGAGTGTGAGGCAGCGAGAATGACAGAGATCAGGCACCTTAGGAGGCAGAGGAAGACGGCAAAGTGAGAAGTGACCCTCACCATAGGCCCACAGTCAGCCTGCAGGGGATGGCACCTTCCTCTCACTTCCTGCTTGTTTTTTCACCCTGAGCCCTGCCCTGAGTGGGGGTGTACCCTGCAGTAGGTGAGGCACGGCCGGAGCAGACAGAGCCACGTGGCACTGCGTGCCTGTTCTGAGGATGATTGAGCATCTCCATCCATCTGTTGTGCACGGACTGCCTTCCCTCCCTGCCAGTCTCGCATCTGCATATCCGTCACCTGCTGCTCTGGACCAGCCGATTCATCATGCCGACTGGTTTCTCCCCATCAATTTTCCTGCTCCCCCTTGTTATCCAAACTTGTCTTAAACTCCACAGATTTTTCTCAGTATACAGGAGAGACTATGCCAGCTGAAGCAGCTTTGGCTCTGGGAACAGACATGCTGCGGTGTGTGATGTCATGCTGGCATTTGCCGTCCCAGTAGAGCTGTATAGTTTCCTCTACAGAAGTGCTCTGTGTGGGGCTCTTGAGGATTTGAGCAGAAAGGATTGGAGGGGTTCTCTTGTAAACTCTGTGCCTTCCAGGTACTGCACAAAGTTGCAGTAGCGACACTGCCACATGTCTTGTGTTACTAAAACTTAATTTTAAAAAAATTTTTTTTTTTACTTCTTGGAATATTGAAAATTTAGCCAGAGACTGGCAAGATGGCTCTGAGTAAAGAGCCATGTAGGCCTGGTGACCTGGAACCTTCCTTAAGGTAGGAGGAGAGAACTGAGCTGTCCTCCGACCCCATAGGTGCACACATGCACCAAGGATGAGAACACTCAGTGAGGAGTGCCGGTCCCCAGGCTCCGCCCCTTTCCTCCCTGAAGGATGCTGTAGTCTCTGATGTCTAGAAGTGACCTAGCGTGCAAGCATGTGCCTCAGCATCCCCCACTGTTACGTAAACGTGGGACAAAGAAAGCGTACTTTCTTTGGTTGTGTTTGGATGTTTCATAGGATGGTGGCCACTCAGATGCTCGGCCTTGATTTGGCATCTACTGTTTGCAGAGTGTTATTATGCACCTGCTAATGTAGTAGACCCTGGATAGGAGAAGGGGCGGAAGTTGGCAGTCAGGGCAGTGTAAGGTGAGTGTTAGGCTCACTCGGGGAGCTCAAGGACAGTCATCTTGCTTGTTCTCACGAGCACCTCAGTTCCTAGGCAGTAAAAACAGGTGCAAGGCTAAGGAGGTGGATGGCTACAGTTAGAAGATGCCAGGATAGCCACCCCATCTTCAGCCCCTTTTAAAAAGTTGCAGTTGGTTATTCCAGTCTAGTGATGCAGTGGGCAGGCCTCTGACTGGAGTGCAGGTGGGTGTGTGTCCTTTGTTTCCAGGCTTCTGTGTAGTCAGAACTCTCCCCCAGTCTGCAGGGTCATCACAGCTTGATTGTGAACTAGGTTGGAGGGAAGCCCGGGCCCCAGATGAGGAAGGATGGGCAGGATGGGCAGGACATCGTTCATGATGGGAACTCTTTCAAGGGGACGGACCATTAGCAAGGAAAGAACTGAGGCGCATGGCATAAGCAGCAGGGTGCGGCCCCCAGCCAGGCTCCTGCAGTAAATGTGGATGTGATGCCTGCAGTCCTGGGGCCGGTGGGGCCCTGGGAGATTGCTGAGGGGGCTCCTGAGTGCATGTGTTTGAGACCTGGGCTGGGGCGGTGGCAGGAGAGGTGGAAACAGAAATGGCAGCTTTGTTTTGTTTGAGACAGGGTCTTGCTGTGTGTCCAGGGCTGGCCTTGAACTCCTGGTGTTCCTGCCTTAGCCTTCTAGTACTGGGATTAGGAGTATGCTCTATAACCTCTGATTAGAATTTATTTTTAAGTGAAATTACACAGCATGTGTGACTTTCCCACTCAGTGTAGTCCTTTTGAGGTTTATCTGTACACTGTGTGTCAGCAGTTGTTGGGCTGTATTAGCTTACCTGCTCGCTCACTGGACATTAGGGTTGTTTCTAGTTTGGGGACATTAAAAGTAAATCCGATATAAACATCCACCAGTAAGATTCCTTTTTGGATAATTAGCTAGGGGTAGAATGGCTGAACTATGTGGTCAGAATATACTTAACTCTATGATTGTATGTGGGAAGGTGTGTATGTCTGTGTCTGTGAGTGCGCGTGTGAGCACACTGTGATACACATGCAGAGGTCAGAGGACAACTGTGGGTCTTGTGAGAGGGTCTAGTGAGACTTCTGGAATTTTAGTATCTTAAAAAAAAACCCAAATATTATAAGGATGTGTTTTTGTTTTAACCCCAGGTATAAGGGTGTGGGACTGCTTTGGACCGTCCCCAGCGGCTGACCATAGTTTGCCCCATGCTCTATTAGAGATGTGGTTTTGCCGGCTGCAGATAGTTTTTATGATTGTGTGGTTTTTGGAATTCTGGGAACTTGTCAGAGGGTGTATAAATGTTAGAGCCCAGGTAGGTGGGTGGCTGGTTGTTGGTCATTGGGGGTGTGGGGGTCAGTTGTAGTTTGTCAATAGTCATGCTCAAAGAAGAAACGAGAAGAAAGAAATTAGATTCAAGGGTGTCCCCCCCGTCCCCACCATCCTTCCTTTTCTCCTATCTAGTAATTGGAGGTAAAACAGGGAGATGAAGGATAGGAAAAGAAAACCCACAAAGTAGTACAGACCAGCTACAGGGTCACCGCTGCCTGTGCCAGGCCAGGCTGGCCGGCACTCAGAGGCTCTCCCGGGTCTCCCTTTAATCCCGCTGTGCGAGCATTGGCATTGCAGATGAGCATTTCCACCCTCTGCAGTTCTGGAAATCTGGGCTCAGGACCTCATGCCTACGTTTGACTTTCCCCTTCGATCTTAAAGATTACATTTAAATGGTGTGTGTGTGTGTGTGTGTGTGTGTGTGTGTGTGTGTGTGTGTGTGTGTGTGTGTGTGTGTGTGTCTGCATGATGCATGGCCAGAGGATAACTCTGGAGTCAGCTCTCCTACCCAGTGGGTCCTGGGGATTGACTCAGACCATGTCAGCATTAGCAACAAGTACCTTTTCCTGTCAAGCCATCTCTTAGGCATCCTGAGTTCCTCTTTCTAAGAAACTTCCCAACTGTTGTTTGAAGGTGGTTTTGTCACTACGTTCTCACTAGTTGCGTGTCAGCATTGTCAACACAGAGGTCTGTAAGATGCAGGTATAACTTATCCACTAGGGGAACCACATGGAGGTGGCTTTAGGACTGAACGGGTGGTCATGGCTGGAGAAAACCTAAGCTCTGGAGGCCAGTCATAGTCACAGTAGTTTTCAGGGCATCTTGGGGGCAGCTTTTCAGATATCTTGCATATCAGATATTTAAATTACCATCTGTAACAGCGGCAAAATTACACTTATGGAGTAGCGGTGAAAATAATGTATGGTTGAGGGTCACTACAACATGAGCAACCGTATTAAAGGGTCCTAGCATTAGGAAGGAAGGCCGAGAGCCACTGCCATGGTGCATAGCCTGCCTGGGTTCACATGCAGCCTCACTGGCTGTATAGATAGCATTGCAGGAATCCTCAGCCTCAGTTCTGTGTCTGTAAAATGTCAGTAATGATAGTATCTGCACAGAAGACTCTTGCCAGGATTAAGTGAGAAAATAAAACAGAAAATGCCTGCTATGAAAACGAAGGCTTAGCCAAAACAGTGATCAATAGTGAACATCCCTTAGAAAACGTATTCCTTCTTTCATGGAGTGCTTCTTTTCTTTAAGATAGCATACATAGCAATGGGATTCATGGTAACATTTTCATGCACATGTGCCAATATGCTTTGTTCTCAGGCAGTCCCCTTCCCACTGCTGCCCTCAGAAGATGTGTTCTTAAAGGGCTGGTAGGAGCCCCCCTCCCTCACCACAGCTTTGCTCTCTGTGGTTTGCTTATTCTCAGTCTATCTTAGTCTGAAAATATTAAAAGGGAAATTTCCAGAAATAACAACTGATAAGTTTTAAAATACGTAGCATCAGTGTATGGAACCTTGAGTTGTTGTGTCCTCTCTGTGACATGAGCCACCTCTGTCCATCTGTCAGCCACCTAGCGGCTGTCTGAGTTATCAGTGTCACAAGGCCTGTGTCCAGCTGATCCTCCTGAACCTCTCTGGTGCAGCACTGTCAGGCCTGCACCCACAGCACACCTCTGCTCCTGGTGGCATTGCAGGAGGTGAGCACAGTACAATAGGATACCTGGGGGTGGGGAGAAAGGAGGAGATCACGGCCGCATACATTTTATTGCTGTATATTGGCATAATTGTTCTACTTTACTGCTTTACTTTACTTTAATCTCTTACAGTGCCTACTTTATAAGTTAAACTTGAATATATGTATATCATATGTATACTAGTGTACACACACACACACACACACACACACACACACACACACACACACAGCAGTATACACAGGCCAGATTCCTCACAGACAAGACTGTGTTGAGCTCCTTGTAAGAGTGTTGAAATGGTGAACTTGATGGCATGGTGAACTCCTTCAGGCAGTAGGTACTTCCAGGACTGTTATACAGGTGGGTAGAACGCACATTGGAACATTGGGGGATGTGGCTCAGCGGGTAGAGTCTTTGCCTATCATGCACAAAGCTGTAAGTTCGGCCTGTGGCTATACCTATAACCCCAGCACTGGGGAGGTGCGAGGCTGGAGGATCAGAAGAAGATCCTGGTCGTCCTTAGTGGCATTGTGAATTTGAGGCCAGTCAGGGCTTCATGAGATCTTGTCTTTTTGTTCGTTTGTCTGTTTTTGTTTTTCAAGATAGGTTTCTCTAGATAGCCCTGACTGTCCTGGAACTAGCGTTGTAGACCAAGAGCACAGAGGAACTCTGTTTTGAAAGACAAAAAAGGAAAACAACAGAAAAAAGTGACGCTGTGAGGCTGGCACTGCAGTAGGAAGCTTGGTGGCATTTTACTTTTGTCTTTGAGACAAGAGACTCACTGACCATCCACGCTGGGCCTGAACTGCCATGTAGCCCAGGTTGGCCTGGAGCTGGGAGGCCTCTTTCCTCAGCCTCCCAGCTTGTGTGGTTACAGGAGAGCTGTTATGTCCTTCCGAATCTTGCTGCCTCTAATATCGTCCTTACCCATCTGCTGATGTTTATAGCAACCAAAAGTAGCAAAGAGGGCCTGGGGAGATGGACCAGTGAGTCAGGTGCTTGCTGTGCAGATCCCTGAATACATGTGGCTATGTGGAGGCACACATCTCTAACTCCAGCTGGGGGTCGGGACAGACAGTCAGCTCCCAGGGGCTCACTGGCAAGGCAGTCTGGCAGAAATGATATGCCTAAGGTTCGGTGAGAGACTTGTCCCCCCGCCAAAAAAAATGGAGGAAGAGCCGAGGAAGTAGATGTTAACCTGTATACAGATGCACAACAGTGAGGGGAGGTGGCAGCAGCAAGGACAGATCACTGACGTCTGCCTCAGTTGCATTTCCCACAGCGCCTGTGGGTGCGTCTCACTGAGGGGACCCATTCTCACCCTCATACTTGTTTTTCTTCAGCTGCCTGAGGAGTCTGGACAGCATGGCTTCAAGCATTCCAGTGTGTGAGATAAAAGACTCGCACATAGGAAAGGCCTTCCTCGGATAGCACAAACATGTTTACCCACCAGCCCTTGTTCAGGGAAGCTTTTAGCTTGGGATGTTTGAAGTCACTTAGGCACACAGCCTCCAAGGGGAAGGGACATCATGTTTTCAGCACAAAGCCCACAGCATGCATGCGTGAGGGAAGGAAGGGGCCTTTCTAATCTGAGGAGCTGGGCCTTCAGTAGTGAATGAAAAGTATGGGATGGACCTCCAGCTTGCTGGAGGGATGTGAATCAGCGTCACTGCCACTGGGTTTTGGAGATGCTTTTAAGGAAGCTTGTCACATGTCTGGCCTCTCTCAGAAGGGAGTCCCTCAGCAGGTGAGCTTGCGCGGATGTTACAAGGCATGGAAGGAAGGCAAGGATCTTGAAACCTATTGAAAAGGGCATGGATTGGGCTGCAATTAGACTTAAAAATAACTTTGGGTGGTGTTTACCAGTCATTCTTGTAACCAACAATTTGAACCTATGCCTTATAAAAGTAAGTGTGCTTGCTGGGTTTTTTAGTGTCTACATTTATGAAAGCCTAAGACCTTGATTTTAGATTTATTTTGTTACTGGTAGCTTGCTAGGTTCTTTTATTCAGATTTACTGTTGTCTCTTTTTATTTGTTAATTACTACTCCTACTACTCCTACTACTACTATTACTACTACTATTACTACTACTACTACTACTACTACTACTACTACTACTACTTGTAGCATTGGGGATTGAACCTGTGCATTGTACACACCAAGTATGAGCTCTACCATTAAGCCATATCCAGCCCTTTAAATTTTATTTTGTCACAAAGTTGCCTGGTCTGGCTCCAGACTCAGTAGGTAGCTAAGCCGGCCTTGAACTTGTGATCCTCTTGCATTAGCACCCAATAGCTGGGATTGCAGGCTGTGTGGTAGCACGGCCTTATTTCCTTTGTATTTCTGAGGAAAAGGTAACTAAGTACAAGTTCTCAGTGCGAAGTGGATGGGCCACACAGGCTTACACAGTGCTCTGGATACCTGGGAAGCCCTCTCAACTCTAAGCATCCGGCCTAGGAGTGCATTTGACTTAAATCACCCTGACAGGAGCCTGTCTTCTCAGAGACTGCCTCTCGGCAGACTTGGGAAGGCTCTGTGTCTCAGTTAGTTATTCTGTTTAGTTCTCACGTCCTTTTAAAGCCATCTTTCTGTAATTAGATTGTCGAGTAGATTGTCTTTAGTAAGATGGCAGTCTTTAAATGTTGTGCTGTTGTGAGTTTGTTAAACGATTGTGAAGGCTTTCATTCATAAAGTTTAGTTTATCATACAATGGTATTTCAGGGAAAGAACCGACCATCTTGACCTTCTATGATAAATATTATACCACATAAATGTCTTTTCAGTGAACCGCACGTGAGCAGGGCAGGGAGCCTCTTACTGGTTTTGGCTTCAAGCTGTAGCACTGCTCTTGACTTGACAAGAAAAATCTCTTAGCGCTCACTGTCAGTGCATGACTGAAGGACAAAGACAGAGTCTTCTCAGCCCATGAGTCACAAATGGAATTGTGAATTATATTATTCTAATTGCAAAATCTCGGGGCTTGGCCGAAAGAGCACAGGTTGAGTTTGAAGAAGAGGCAGTTAGGGACTCGGTTTAACTTACAAGTGGATATGATTTGCACAGAGTGTAATTGAAAGAGAACAATGTGAGCTCCGTGATTTTTGATATTTACTTAGGTTTTCTAATCAAAGGCTCCACCTTAGACAGCCCTGCAAAGAAGAGACTAAATGGTAAAATAGAAATGACAGAACGGTGGCATTCCTTGGCAGATCTTTCTGCTTGGTGTTACATGATTCCTACTATCCGTTTGTCTGTCTGTCCACCCATCTTTTGACTGAGTGAGTGTACCTCACAGGCACTGTGCTTGCCCTGGTGAATAGAAAGACACATCCGGGGTGGAAAGGGCTCCTCCAGAACTACGAACAGAGAAGCAAACTAAGGAAAGAAGGCCGCTGAGGTCAGAGTGTGGCTCAGAGAGCTGGGCAGAGAGCTCAGCGGACTCAGACTCCAATAGGAAAGGAGCTTGAGTGAGACTTGGTGACTGGAAGCAGCTGGCCTGAAGATGGGTCCGGTTATGGTTGATGTCATGTCATTTTTAACTAAGCCCTGCTCAAGCCACCAAGAATCCCCAGTGTCCTTCCTGTCTTGCTGTTCTGAGAACACTGGGGGTATAATGGCAGTGGGGCCATAGAAGCCACTGGCAGTGGGTTACTGAGTTTATAAAGCAGGCTAAGCTGGGATGACACAGGCGGTGTCACAGCTTCCAGCTCTGTGTTTTCTGTTAGAGCTTTAACGCGTCTTACATGTCACCATTTAGTCCTCATGACAGCCATCTTCTCACATAGCATCTCCTTTAGCTAAAGGTGTGCAGTGGTGGTGCACACCTTTAATCCCAGCCCTGGGAGGCAGAGGCAGGCAGGTAGCTCTAAGGTGTCCAAGTGCATTGTAAACTCACGTGGGCTGGGCTGGGCTGTCTCCTCGAAGGCTCACTTTATTAGGTATGGACTCTAGAAAAGCTGTTGTGTTTCACTCGTGCCTTTTCTAGTGGCAGCGCTTAGTGTCGTGACAAGAGGGTGAGGTGAATGGTTCTGTTGAGTTGTGGGTTTTTTTCCTGTCTTTTGCTGCTTTCCATGAAGGCTCAAGCCCAGAGCTCTGTTGTCGGTTTGAGGAGAGGCAGTGAGGCAGTCTTGGACCTGAGGAGAGGGGCTGGCTGGTAAGTAAGCGCTGTTTGTTGACTCTGCTATTCTGTGGTGGCTTCTGTCAGGACAGCGAAGGGTAAACGGACAAGGCTCCGCCCCTGTGGGGAGGCCGGTGCTTACATTACAGCCTTCTGGAGCATCTTGCAGCAAATGCACGGGTTACATTAAACGTTGCGATCATATCATTTTTATAGTAAATCGCTGACCTTATGCAGCTTTATTGAATTTCCCCAAAAATGCGTTTATAATTCTGCCGTACACACATGATATTCATGTCCTTGCTGTCCATGTGGAAATGTCCCTTTTTATGATGTTAAACAAATTAAATCCACTCTCCGGCGCTGCGCCTCACCTCTAAGATTCCTCCTCAGGAGTCGAACCTCTCGGAAGCAGAGCTCATCTCCATTAGCTCAAAGCCATTATGCCGAGCTGAGGTGGGTGCATTAGGAAGCCTTGCCCTGCAGTGCGCAGCAGCCGGGGATTAGTTAGATGGAGGTGGTTCCAGGGCAGTGGGTGTGCAGCGTGGTTGCTGCCGAACACTAACAAGGCGTTCCCATAATTGCCCTATTTGTTTTGGGGAAATGGTGGGTATTTGTTTAAAAGGATTTCACGGAGCCAAGAGTACACAGCGCAGCCCGTTCTCAGCTACTCACTTGTGAATGATTCATTGCAAAACTAGCATCGCCAACCGGTTTTCTTTTAATTCTCTGTAGCTCCACTCAGCTGCAGACCACTGTGGTGCCGGGGACACAAGCTAATTTTATCTAACAAAACACCCCAGAAAGTTACATTGCAAGCATTCACGACTCCTCAGCACTTAACTCTGAAATGCTCTTTAGACTCTGGCTCTGGGCTCCTTCTCTTGTTTCTCTGTCTGCCATTTCTGTATGTGTGTAATTTGTGTCGTGTGCTGGTTCTCAGAGCGCTCAGCGCACAGCAGTGCGAGTCTGTGGAAACCACACCTATTCAGTTAGGCACTGGTCATTTATCAAACGCCCTTTCCTATGGCCTCACCATATGCTTTAATATAAAAATCAGAATTAGTATTTGTAGTTGAGTGGGGTTCACAATATAGAGCTAGGCACAGAAACAGGGGATGCTGGGGGCGACCAACTGGGGTATGGGGCATGGGAACGACTGGGCAGTCTGATGCTGGGCAGAGTTTTAAAAGATGCCTTTCTTGAGAGGTCACCTTATTTAAGAGCCCTAGAATTAGTTCTCTTTATACTTTGGGACAGTGACTAGACATGGAAGAGGACGCAAGGTGCCTGTTATGTGGAAGACCTTGTCTAGTTTATGTGATATGGACTGTGGGCAAGTTTCGTGTGTAGAGATGTGCCATGTTGGGCTTTCAGGACTCCCTTTGAGGGGAGGAGCAGTCAGCAGGAAGACTGAGGGGTGAAAGACGGCAAGAGTGAGGAGGGGGAGGGAGGGCCTGATGCAGGAGTGTGCAGAGACCCTGCGCTGAGCTGCCTGCACAGGGGCTGTGGGCTTGCTCTCTCCACGAGTGTACTGCCAAGGGTCTCACTGAAATCTGAGGCCCTGGAAGAAAGAGGAGATGACGTTTGTGAAGCAAATGTTACTTTATCTAGAAATGGCTTCTCTGGGATAAGCCCTGTCACTCAGCTTCCTGGTGAAGCTGCCCTTCTGCCATGGAAGGGTCCCAGTGCATCAGACCACAGTCCTAAGGAGCTGCTCCTGCCGCACCACTGACAGCTCAGCTCCCACACAGCTCACCTCTGCCCTTCACATCCACCCCGCTTTACTCTCTCCCGACTGTGTCATGTCTGAATCTCCCCGTTTTCTTAGTCAGTCAGTTGGTTTGCTGACCTGGCTGTAACACTTAGAGGTCCTCCGAGCTTGGTGCTATGGTGTGTGTGTACCTGACCTGTGTGCCTTGGTTTTCTGGAAGCAGATGGGCTGTTTTGCTTTCAAATCGATGGAGACTAGAAAATAAAAATGTGCGGCTCAGGGGTATGGAGCCTAAAGGTCAGAGACTCCAAAAGGATGAAAAAGACAGTGCATTAGCTGACTTCCTGGGAGGTCTCAGAGCTGCAGGCGGCCTCTGAACTGGGACAGGAGCATCTCTCATCCTTAAGCTTTTCCTCCTTTCCTGTCCCAGCTCAGTCAGTGCTCAGTCTGTGCTGAGATCTTTCTTTTCAGTGTTGGGATGCTGGAGCAGCTCCATCCAGGCCGGAAGCCTGGACCAGAAGGTGGGACTGTGGGCGTGGTGGTCCATGGGAGTCTGCAGTGGAAACCATGTAGCTTGTCCACTTTTTTTTTTCTTTTTCTTTTTCTTTTTTTTGGAGCTGGGGACTGAACCCAGGGCCTTGCTTTGCTAGGCAAGCGCTCTACTGCTGAGCTAAATCCCCAACCCCCAGCTTGTCCACTTTTAAAACTGACGTACAATTGAAAGCCAATCTCATTTTTGTAGCCATGTTGCTCAGCCTCCTGGTTCAGCTTCCCCGTGTAAAAAGGCCTTTAAAGCTTATGGTGGGGGGTTGGGGATTTAGCTCAGTGGTAGAGCGCTTGCCTAGGAAGCGCAAGGCCCTGGGTTCGGTTCCCAGCTCCGAAAAAAAACCAAAAAAAAAAAAAAAAAAAAAAAAATGGTGGGCCACCCTGGAGCTGGTCTCCCTCTCCTTGGTACCACTTGCAGGTTCCCCTACCCCTCAGACAGAGAGGGTTGTGGTGAAAGTCCACCTTTTATGACCTTGACCTCTTGACCCTTCTGCCTCGGCCTAAATCCTGGGATGACTAACATGAGCCACCATGTTTGCCCTTGCTGCTTTTGTGATGTTAGCATTTAATTTTCAAATGAATGGTTTGGACATCTGGTATCAATATCCTCTTCATGTCTGGTAACTGTGGGGGATGCTGGCTAATGGGCATCTTTGCTTCCCTGCATACAGGGAAGGAGAGGAAGGAGAGGGAGAATTAAGGAAAAGCCATGTTGAACCATGAATTTTCACTGTAAGATAAGATGTGGAAAAAATAATATTTGCAGAAATCCTCCGAAAGCGCCTCATTACAGTGAGTAAACAGCAGCATTGAACTTACCAGAGTGTTCTGTGTATGTGAGGACAGAGAGCTGCAAGTTTGAAATTGGGGTTCTAGCCCTCAGGAAAGAGAATGGTTAAATCTGTTCTTAAAGTCCTAGGGCAGAGCCCTAGGAGTGTGTCCGTGCACGTGAGGGCGTGTGTGCACGTGAGGGCGAGGGCGGGCGTGCGTGTTTACCGGGAACACTCGTGAGAATACACCAGCGCCTGTGTGCTGTCAAGACGTACAGAAGCTGGCGCTTCATTAGGTCTTCAGAAAAGCTGGGACCTCACCTGTGGCTGGTCGTTGCATCATATAGGTGGGACTTGCTTCACTCTGGCCTCCTGGGACACACAGGAATAGATTTGAGAGACAGGATGACATCTAGGGAGAGAGACACAGCAACTGGAAGTCGAGTAAAATGGAATAGTCTTGAAGGAGGTGCTTGGCCTCTCCTGTACAGGACAGAGCATTGTATGCTGCTGGTCTGGTGCCCACAGCCAACATTCCACCGTGAGCTGGACCAGAGGGGCAGCTTGCGGGGCTTGTCGTGGAGGGTTCCAGAGCACTTCCTGCCATCCCTCACTGTGGTTGCCAGTTCTGTGACATGCTGTTTGTTCTTATGTGAAGTGTCGGGGATTGGCAGTGTCCCGCCTACCCTTCAGTGGCATGGCCTTTGTCTTCTGGGCTCCTGGCTGTGGTTTGAGGTGTTGCTTGTACACTGCCCCTCTGGAAGCAGGTCCAGCTCTCCCTAGACATCCCCAGATCCTGGCAGGCGCCTTCAGAATTCCAGAAGATGGACTGGTATGTGCAAGGGGAGCCATGGACAGCAGTCTTTGCACCCCTCATTAGGCCCTGGGGTAGGAGTGCCTGGACACACAAGTTCATTTCAGGCTCACAGTCTCTGTCAGCCTCTATGCAAGCATGAAAGGTTTCTATTAGGCTAATAAGGAGCCCCAGGGACACCAGTGACAGTGTGATAATCGTCCCCTTGGAGGACTAGAGGTAGTCGGGATGTGATGACCTCATCCCAAGGGGACTGCTGATGAAACTCTGGCTTAGCCTTGCTGCCTGCACTGCACTGGTGTGGGTGGGAAGCGGGCTGCTGGGATGTCTGTTCCACGCCTTCCATGTTGCCTGGCTTGCTTGTCTTTGGAGTATTTCAGCCAGTTTTACTTACGAACTTTAAAGAGCTGGTGAGCCTCATGGGAAATGGGCTCGAATAACCAGTGCAGCAGTGTACATCCCAGACACCAGGGAGGCCCGGGACAACAGGGCATGACAGTGGTGCTGCTGGGTTTTTATAGACCGAGAGACTGGGGTCCTCGGCCAGTGAGAGCGCACAAATCCGAAGGTTGGTTGGAGCTCTCAGCCGTTTGCCTTCTTTAGTAGCCGTTGGATCCTGCTTTTCCTTTGACAATTTTCATGGAGTCTGCTCTGTTGCTGTGGTTCTTTTTGCTAGGCACTGTATCTCAGACATAAGTCATATCTGTAAGTACAGATCTGACAGTTGTAACAACTGCTGGGTGTGGGACAGACAACATGGGCCATGATTTATTTTAACCAACCCTTTTGATGAACAACCACAGTATTTTCATTTCTCACCATTACAACAGCTCTTCTTTAAGTGCCCTGGAGAACAGGTATCACTTCTGTGATTGCCCTGTTGGGGGAAAAACTGAAACCTTGGTTGCCAGTCTTGGGTTAAAGGAACCAGGTTGGTTTTCATTCTAATATGCACCACTTTACTGAGTCAGTGTGGATCCTCCACCCCAGCCGTGCTAGCCGGCTCGGGTCAAGGTTATTCCAGTGCGTGCCCTGCTGTCCTGCAGGTTAAGCTTGTTCCAGTTTGTGCATTGCTGTCCAGTTTGGATTAAAGTTGTTCCAGTGTGTCCCCTCCACCCCAGCTGAGCCAGTGCAGGTTTTAAACTTCCGGATTGTCAAAATCCTAGGTCCTTGTTCTGGTTGAAATCAGAGAATTCTTCCCAGAGTCTGAGGACATTGACACATTTGCCCCTTTTATGGGTCTACTTTTCTTTCATAGAATTTATTTTGTTGATAGCTGACCTGCAGGGGGCTATAACTTTGTTTTTCCTGGTGACCAATTTGATCGTTCTGGCACCACTTATGGACAAGTCGGATTTCATCTATTGCATTTGGAATGTCCTCATGTGCCGCTGTCCCTGTCTGCTGGGCTCCAGGGCCTCTGGTCTTTAGATTGTAGCTTCTACCTCCCTCGCCACTGTTGCTGCTGCTGAGAATAGCCCTGGTTTACAGTCCCTCCTCACACACCCTATACAAGGTTTCTGTAGCTCTCTTTCTTTTGTGTGTGTGGGCATTTTGCCTGCACATGTGTCTGCACCATGCATTCAGTGCCTGCAGAGGCCAGAAGAGGGTGTCCTTTGGAATAGGAGTTAAAATGGTTATGAGCCACCATGTGGGTCCTGGGAATCACATGCAGGTCCTCTGCAACCACAGAGCCAGTCCCTGGAACTCCACATCTCCTCTCCTATTCCTCCCCACACCCCGGCCAGTCTCTTTGGAATTGTAATTTAATTACGTTCAGTATGGACATTACCTAGGGCAGGAGTGACATCTTTGCAGACGACTCTTTGGAGTGAACAGCATTTCCTGTTAGTGGATTGACAGAATCCTTCTATACACTTTCTTTAGTCCTAAGTATTTTAAAATATATCATTGCGGGGTTGGAGATTTAGCTCAGTGGTAGAGCACTTGCCTAGGAAACGCAAGGCCCTGGGTTCGGTCCCCAGCCCCGAGGGGGGAAAAAAAAAGAAATATATTATTCCTTTGTGACCTTTATTTCCACTATATTTTCTGCTCTTCGATAATACTTAGAAAAGCTGTTGATTTCTATGCTTTTAAAATTATCCTATTGTGTCTTTTGTAATAGTCCTAATGATTGTTACTGGTTCTCTTAGTATTTCTCAGTAGCAGGTAGATATTATTTTCCCTTTCCTGTGTTATTTAACCTTATTATTATTAATTTTTTGTTAGACTGTCCAGAACCGTGTTGGGCATGAGTGTTGAAAGCCATAAAGGGTAACAATCCTGCTGCCTTCTGCTTAGAAACACAGAGCCCAGGGCCATTAAAAAATAGTCATAATTACAGAATGACCCTAGACTTTTCAATGTCCTCCCTTGCAGATGGACTTAACAAAAAACAAACAAAAACTATTCTGCAAGGAACTTATCTTTTGGCCAGACTGGTGAATATGTTCTTTGGTCCTTCTATTCAATGAGAAAGTCAATGTTACTTCCACTGTTTGAAGCAGAGAATCTGGAGAACAGTGGAATCCATCCTAAATCACTTGGCAAATACAGGTGCCTGTCTCCTGGAGTGTAAAACAGACCATGGAGCCGAGGGCTGTGGCAGGGCGCAGCAGGGCTAAGTCTAATAGAAAGGACAAGCGTTTGTCCAGGAAGCAGCGTGTCCAGAAGAGATTATTTACTGCACAGACCTAGAGGCCGGGCCTCCCTCATTCAGAGGACAGCTGACAATGGTTGTGTCTGTGTTGTTAGACATCTGCTGCCTTCACCAATGCCGGGCGAGGCTATGGAAAGACAAGGACTGTTCTTCACTTCATTGGTAGCTACAGAACAGGCTCTGGGCTAGTAGTGTCGCCTCTTCTTTGGCTTTCTTTTCCTTCCATCAACACTTTGGTCAAGCCTGTTGGCTTGAATTTTTTCCATCCTGACACCACTACTCCTCTGTGGGCCTGCCCATTCCCCCTCTTTTAAGAAAGATTTGTCTTTATTTTATGAGTATGAGTGTTTTGCCTGCCTGTGTTCATGTATGCATGTATATGTGTGTGTGTGTGTGTGTGTGCGCACTCGTGTATGTACATGTGCACTCGTATATGTGCATATATGTATGTGTGCGTGTATGTATGAATGTGTGCATGTATGCATGTATGTGTGTATGTGCACCAGGTGCATACAGTACTCATCGAGGCTGGAAGGTGTCAGGTGCCTTGGAACTGCAGTTATAGACCATTGTGAGCTGCCGTGAGCCAAACCCTGTTTCTCTGTAAGAGCAGCAAGTGCTCTTAACCGTGGAGCCATCTTCCCAGTTCTTCTTCTCTTTCTTTGATAGGAGTCAGCACAGGCCAACCTCTGACTTGTTTATAAAGAATGGTTGACTTTCTGAGTGTCCTGCTTTCATGCTAAGTGCTGGCACTGTCCGGCTTGACTTCTTCAGTCTTTTACCAAAACATTGAGACTGCAAGAGCACCCGGATAGCTTTTCCCTTGTGTCTTACTGATTGACATTTTACGACATATGTGTGCCTGTCTTTGCTCTCTCTCTACATGCATGCACATTCATGTTGCATACACTTCCTATGATCATTTGAACGGGACTTGTAGATATCCCCGCAGATCAACTCTCATTACTTCAGCATATATCTCCTCAAACAAGAATGTTCTCCCACACAGTCACCTCACATGTCACAGGGAGAAAATTAACATGACTCTCCTGAGAACCTGATATGTGTACTCCGTGTTTAAGTTTCCTGGTTTGCTCTAAGGTTCCTTTGTAGCCTGCGTTCCAGGAGACAGTCAGGGTCACAGCCAGAGCTCCCCTCTGACTCTGGAGACCTGCCCCCTTGCCTTCTCCTGTTTTAGATGTCGTTGACTGTGTTTGAGAGATCAGGTCAGTTTTATTGACTATTCTGGGCTTGTTGCATTGTTCCCTCTTCATAAAATGGAGATTACAGGTTTTTGGCAAGAATACTGAGTCCGTAATGTTAGGCGCTCATTGCTGCACTGCCTTACAAGGGAGGAGTGTCAGGATTCTCTGCTGTTGGTAGTGCTAATATGACTGGGTGGCGAGGTGATTGCCGGATCGTCTGTTGGAAAGGGCTGTCTTCCCTCAGAATTAACAAGCCGCCTAAGGAAGGCTCCTTCTGAGGTCATGCTATCTTGTTCCTTGGCAACCCTCACTCAGTACCTTTAGCATTGGTGGAGAGCTTTGCTTTGTCCTTGAAACTGGAAAAAGGTTGACTTTGTATATACGTTGTTTCTTATGCACCTTTACAATTTATTTTTTTAGATACAATCTCATATAGCCCAGTCTGATCTAAGTCTTTTAAAAATATCTTGTTTAGGTTTAATTACGTATCTATGTATACATGTGTACATGTGTATGTGTTTGTTTGTTCAGGTGCCAGAGGAGACTAGAGGAGATGGATCCCCTGGAGTTACAGGCAGGGATGAGCTGCCTGACACGGGTTCTGGGAACAGAACCTCTGGAAAAGCAGCACTTGATCTAACCCCTGACCTTCCCTCCAGCCCCATCAGTCTTGCTAAGTAGTGGGGATGACTTTGGACTCTTGACATTTTTGGATTACTTAGTGTACCTCAGTTATCAGCAAACATTCTTTCCTCTTCTGTGATAATCACTTCATTTCGTTGTGTTATTTGCTGGATGGGGTGGTGCACACTTGGTATCTGTTATTCTAGCACTCGAAGCAGAGTCAGGAGGACTATTGCAAGTTTGAGTCTAACCTAGTCTATATAGCAAGTTCTAGGCTAGCCAGGACTACTTAGTGAGACTGTCTGAAAACAAAATGTTTGAATATTATTTATATCCTAAGTAGTATTTGATTTGTTGTTTCAGGTTTGGTTCACTGGGCCATACCCAGTTTAGTTTCATTGCTTCCTGGGATATATGTCTCAGATTGACTCAAGCCCACAACCAAATATCTTCCCAAGATTCCTTTAGTAAGAATGATGCTGACAAGCCAGGGCCGGACACTAATTACAGGCTTCTGGGTTTCCTTTACACACACACTCACGCTCACACACACTCACACACATTCACACACAGACACATTCATACACACACATTCACACACACTCACACATACACACACACTCACATTCACACACACACATTCACACACACACACACACACACACACACACACACTCACACACACACACACACACACACACACACACACACTCACACACACTCACACACACACACTCACACACACACACTCACACACACACACTCACACACACACACACTCACACACACACACACACACACACACACACACACACACACACACACACACACACACACTCACACACACTCACACACACACACACACACACACTCACACACACACTCACACACACTGAGCTATTGTTTGTATTTATGTGTATGACATATGTATGTTTGCATATGCATACAATCCAAATTTAGCATGGGTGGGTTTTACTTTCACTTCTTATTTTACATTCATATAATTTTTACAATGATAAACTCGGTTCAAGAGTTTTATATTAGGGTTGGGGATTTAGCTCAGTGGTAGAGCGCTTGCCTAGCAAGCACAAGGCCCTAGGTTCGGTACCCAGCTCCAAAAAAAAAAAAAAAATGAGTTTTATATTCTTTTTTTTATGCTTTATTATAAGGTAATTTTAAAGTAATAAATGGTATCGAGGAATTGGCTTTCTGCATACCAGCAAGTGCCTACTGTGTGCCATCTGGCTGCATTCTTCTTGCTGGTGTGGTTGAGACCTGCTCCATAGAAGCTAGTGTGGACTCAGACTTGCTGGGTGGGTGAGGGTGACTTTGAACTTCTGAATCCTCTGTGCCCAGCTCCCACGTGCTGAGATCATAGGTGCAGCCCAGCATGTCTGGCTTTATAAACCCAGTATTCTCACCAGCATGGATCTCACTAGGCAAAGGTTAAGGTTTTTCTTTGCAGTTCTGCTTATAGTCTAGGCTAGTCTCAAACTCATGATCCTCTTGCCTCATCCTCCTGAGTGTTAGTATGACAGGTGTGCACTTTTTGATTTCTAGTTTTCTGTAGAGGATCAGCTCAATCGTTTGCCCAGTACAAACAGTTCTTTGAAATCTTTAATGCATTTAAAAAGCATACGTAGAAGCCAGTGACGCAGCAGAATCCTAGAGGACGAGCTCATCCCCGACTCTCTGTAGTGTGTGTGAAAGGGTCACCTGCCACTCGCCTGTGGTGCCAGGGCCAGAGCACTTCATCCACTCATTGACCATTTCTTTACATTTATGTGTGAGTGTGTGTGTGAGTGCACTTGTGTATAGGCATACATGTGCCTCAGTGCATGTGTTGGGGTCAGGAGACAGCTTGCAGGAGTCAGTTCTCTCCTCCTACGTGTGGGTCCTCGGGTCAGGCTAGGTGGCTGTCTGTCAGGCTAGGTGGCTGTCTGTCAGGCTAAGTGGCTGTCTGTCAGGCTAGGTGGCTGTCTGTCAGGCTAGGTGGCAGACATGTCCCTCGCTGCTCCACCTCTCAGGACCCAGCTGTAGAGCATTTCCATTGCACTCATAGTTCCCTGCCTTTCGTGCTATTGTAGTGATCTTTGCAGGTCCGTGTAGTACGGCATAGATTTTAAACCTAAGGACATTATCATTGATTTTAAGCCCTAAAGACATTATTATTTTATACAGTCAGTGTCCATTTATATTTGGTCTTTCCTTTGAGCTGATACTTCTTATAATTCCATCCTTCCATCTGGAGAATTCCCTTCATACTGTATTGGGGAAGGGGGCTGCAAGTTAGGAGCTCTCTAGTGTTTGTCTGAAAATGAATTTTTCTCATTTTCTTGTTTTTTTTGGTGCTATAGATGAAACCTGGGGCCTTAGGCAGGCTGGAGAGTGCTATACTGCTTGAATACTCTTCTGGCCTCTGCAGTTTTTCTAAAACGTTTTAGTATTAGTTATACACATAAATGTGTTCCTTGTTTTTGTGTGCATTGTATGTGTACTGTGGCCTGTGAGGACAGAAGAGAGCACCATATCCCCTAGAACTGGAATTACAGGCAATTGTGAGCTGCCCAGAGTGGGTGCTGGGAACTGAACCCACATTCTCTACAAGAACAATAAGTGCTCTTAACCTCTGAGCCACCTCTCCAGTTCCCTCTTCTCTTTTTAAAAAAGCCTTTAGTTTGAGGTGCTTTTTAATACTTAATATTTGAAATGAATTCCAATAGTACAAAGAATTCCTTTCCTATATTATCTATATCTACATTCCAAAAATATTAATATTACTTTATTTCTTGCCCCTTTCTGTTTATACACACACACACACACACACACACACACACACACACACACACACACACACACACACACACCTTGTTCAGATTAAGTCAGTTGTCTTATTTATTAATTTTTTTTATTTATTTTTTTCTTTTTTCTTTTTTTTCGGAGCTGGGGACCGAACCCAGGGCCTTGCGTTTGCTAGGCAAGTGCTCTACCACTGAGCTAAATCCCTAACCCCAAGTCAGTTGTCTTAATACTCTCCTCTCTAGACATTTAAGACTGGGTTCTCTAGAGCAAGTAAACCAATAGAATGGATCTTTTTATAATGGAATTTATTACATTGGCTTACACAATAGTGACTGCATGCTGGAAAGGAAGAGGACTCAGCAGTAGTTCAGCCCATGGAGTTGGGTGTCTCGGAGTTCTGATCCTTGCTGAAGGCAAGGGTTTCTGCTCTTTAGCCCGCATTGGAAAGCCAAAGAAACCAGTATCTGAAGATGTCTGTGAAAGACTGCTGTGCCAGCGGGAGATGCTCCTGCACAGGGAACAGCAAGGTGAACAGGCACAGGCAGCTTTCCCCTGATACTTGTACAGGGCCACCAAGCCGCCTGTTGGAATGTTGTGCCCATTGAGCACACTGTCAAGTTGACAGTGAAGACTGAACTCAACAGCCATGATGAACAAGTCCAGACTGCACACTCCACCACCACAGGGTGTACAAGTCTAGACTGCACACTCCACCACCACAGGGTGTACACGACTAGACTACACACTCCACCACCACAGGGTGTACACGACTAGACTGCACACTCCACCACCACAGGGTGTACAAGTCTAGACTGCACACTCCACCACCACAGGGTGTACAAGTCTAGACTGCACACTCCACCACCACAGGGTGTACAAGTCTAGACTGCACACTCCACCACCACAGGGTGTACAAGTCTAGACTGCACACTCCACCACCACAGGGTGTACACGACTAGACTACACACTCCACCACCACAGGGTGTACAAGTCTAGACTGCACACTCCACCACCACAGGGTGTACACGACTAGACTACACACTCCACCACCACAGGGTGTACAAGTCTAGACTACACACTCCACCACCACAGGGTGTACACGACTAGACTGCACACTCCACCACCACAGGGTGAACACGACTAGACTGCACACTCCACCACCACAGGGTGTACAAGTCTAGACTACACACTCCACCACCACAGGGTGTACAAGTCTAGACTACACACTCCACCACCACAGGGTGAACACGACTAGACTGCACACTCCACCACCACACACTCCACCACCACAGGGTGTACAAGTCTAGACTGCACACTCCACCACCACAGGGTGTACAAGTCTAGACTGCACACTCCACCACCACAGGGTGTACAAGTCTAGACTACACACTTCACCACCACAGGGTGAACACGACTAGACTGCACACTTCACCACCACAGGGTGAACACAACTAGACTACACACTCCACCACCACAGGGTGTACAAGTCTAGACTACACACTCCACCACCACAGGGTGTACAAGTCTAGACTACACACTCCACCATCACAGGGTGAACACGACTAGACTGCACACTTCACCACCACAGGGTGTACAAGTCTAGACTGCACACTCCACCATCACAGGGTGAACACGACTAGACTACACACTCCACCACCACAGGGTGTACAAGTCTAGACTGCACACTTCACCACCACAGGGTGTACACGACTAGACTGCACACTTCACCACCACAGGGTGCAGACGAGGGTCTTAGCCTCTCACCTCCTTTAACTTACACAGTCTTGCCCACGTTCTCTTCGTCATGTGACTTTTACCTGTTGGCAGGATTTAGAGCATTTTTGTGCACTGCATTACAGCTTGGATTTTTATGTCATCTCATGACTGGATGTGGTCTGCAATTTTGATAACAAAGTGTTGCTGTGTTTCCTAACAGGAAGTCTAAGACTTTGACATTGTCTTCTGTCCTGTGTTGTATGCCCCCCCAACACACACACGCCACTGCCGATGATTTCACTGTGGCTGTGGTTGAGGTGGCCTTTGCCAGCTTTCTTTCCAGTGAGGAATTATGTTTCTTTTGCAATTACTCCTTTAAAGGGAGCCTCTGAGGCCGTGTGGTTTATGTTCCACTGCTTTTTCACCCGTTCTTTTTTTCCCATCTGGTAATGATTCTTGTTTGTTGGAGAAAATCATACCTATGTAGCTCAGGTAAGCTTCTGACTTGCTAAGTAGCTGAGGTTGGCCCTGAATTCCCAGTTCTCCTGCCTCTGCCTCTGCTTCTGCCTCCCAGGTGCTGAAATGACAGGCATGAGCTCCATCCCGGCTCCGTTCCGCACCGGTGATGGTGCCGTGGTCCTCGGCCCTCTTCGTTGTTTTCAGTCAGTCTCGTATTCCTCTGAGAGGTAGGGACGCAGCTCTGACTGCTTTTAAGGTTGATTATCATTAATTTCTTTGGTGGTGCGTGTGCGTGCGTGCGTGCGTGCATGCGTGCGTGCGTGTTCCCAAATGTGTACAGATGTCCGGAGAGTCGAGAAGAGGGCGCTATAGCCTCTGGCGCTGGCGTCACAGGCAGTTGTGAGTGGGTGCTTGGGTCCTCTGCAGGAGTGGGCACACTCTTTTCTGGGTTTCTTTGAGATAAAGTTTCATGGAGTCTTTGAATATCTGCCTTGATGTACTTTTATAAAGTTAGCAATCGTATTTATGAGTTTTGGTCTGCCTTGCTTTTGTTCTCTTTCCGTCCCTGGACTCTAGCTGTGTTTATAGTAGAGCATTCTAAGTTCCCATTTCTCATGTGGTGTCTCACGCTGCCCATCCTCTGCCTTCTTACGGCCCAGCTTCAGTTCTCCAAGTGCTCTGCTGTGTGCAGCTGCTGTGAGACTCTTCCGAGTCCTGCTGTCGGCTGTTACACTTCAGTTCCAGGCTGCACTGGGTTCCCTGAAGATCTAGATTTCTAGGAACCTTCTTTGTTCTGACACTTCCCTCTGGGTTGGTCTCACTACATAACCCATGCTGGCCTGGAACTCCAGCTCTTCTTCCTACCTCAGCCTTGGAAATGCAGGGATAACAGGCGCGCACTGCCACGCCTGGCTTCTTCTAGTATCGTTTTAAAAACATGTGTTGGAAGCTGGAGAGATGGCTCAGTGGTAAGGAGCGTGCCCTGCCCTCCAGAGGACAGCGAGTTCCACCCCAGCACTCACCAAGCTTCTCATGACTGTACTCACATGTACAAGTCCCTGGCCACTGCACATATAGCCACAACCAAAAATAAATAACAATAAACTGTAGAAAGCAAGATTCATGACTGTGCAGAGTCATAAGGGGTTGTTTGGGGGGGAAAATAAAAAATAAAATAAAAATGTTTTATTACTCGCTTTTTTTAATGGGTGTGCCTGCCTGCACGTGTGAACATATTGGTGGGAACGCTCTCAGTTCTCTCCTACAGTATGGGCTCTGGTATTGAAGTCAGGCCATGAGGCTGGGCAGCAAGCACCTTACCCACTGAGCCATCTCACCAGTCCTCGTAACGTATTTGGTAGGTGTGGTTATCAGCCAGGCGGTGGTGGTGTTTGCCTTTAATCCCAGCACCTCAGAAGGGAGGTACAGGCAGGTAGACCTCTGTGAGTTCAAGGCTAGCCTGGTCTACATAGTGGGTTCCAGGACAGCCGGAGCAAAGTAGTGAGACTCTGTCTTAAAAAAAAAAAAAAAAAAGCCAACCAATAAAAGATAACAACTGGCTTACTTGTAAGTTTGCTTTATTATTCTTTCTTCCTTTTGTGGTCTGTTTGTATATTTTGAAATTTTAAATTTCATTACACATACGGATACGAATGAGCTAGGTGAGAAGAATGTCCTCTGAAGCTCATGTAGGTCAGGTGGGGCCAGGCAACGTCCAGCCAGATGCGGGAGCTGCATCGGGCTGTAAGGCCACGCTGCGCGTAAGTCCTGTTCCTCCTTCAGTCTGTCCATGGTTTTGGTGTGGTTCCTTCTGCCGGGCCAGCTGAGACCCGCGTTAAGGCGCTTCTCCTAGGTGGGATGAATGCCCTCTGTTGTGTAGCTGGTGCTCGGAGACGAGCACAGCGTTCCCCTCTGCCCCACGCTCCATCCTTTCTGTTTGCTTCATGGCCTTTATGTCATTTAAGAGTTCTGCCAGGGGTGGTGACCACGCCTGTCACCTCAGTACTAAGGACACCGAGGCAGGAAGTTAGCCAGCTCAGGTCGACAGCATAGCAAGACCCTGCTTCAGAAAAGTGGAAGAAAAGAAAACGCAGCACCCCGATCCTGTCTGATTCTCTTTCATCCAAGGAGGTCAAGTGTTCTGCCTGGCCATTGCCTTTCTCCAGAGGATCTGGCCTTCTTCAAGCTCTGTCTGCACTGCAAACTCCATCTCTCCATCTGCTTATGTCTGTCTGTGTATTTGTTTAAAAGGTTGAATATCTTTTCTCAAAAATGCTTAACACTAGATATATTTCAGATTTCTGCTTTTTAAATTCTATCTTTTATTATTGTGTGTTTATGTGTGTCTGAAATCTGTGTGTGTATGGATGTTCCAACCCGTGTGGGGATCGAGGACGACTTCCAAGACTGTCTCTCCTTGCATGGTGGGCTCCAGGGCGTGATTTCAGAGTCTCAGACCCGTGCAGCTTGCGCTTTACCCACACAGCCATCTTGACAGTCTTTTAAAAGAGCTTTTGAAATACTTGCATATTATTAGAGTGAAATATCTTTTTTAGTTATTGGATTCGGGGTGTTTTGTTTTGTGTTTTAGGGGCAGGGTTTTATGTACTCCAGGCTCGATTCACATTCACTATGTAGCTGAGGGTGGTTTTGAACTCCTGACCTTCCTACCTGTACCTCCAGGTGCTGGGATTACAGGTGGGCACCACTGTGCTCATTCATAGTGCAGTGTCTCACGGGAGGCGGGCCCAGTACTGACTAGACAATTTGTTTTGTATGCATCTTGTATGCATGCCCTGAAGGAATTGTTTTGTAGGTCTGTTTAGTGACCTGTGTTCTGAGTACTGCCCAGTGCACAAAGCTAGCTGTAGCCTTCTGTAGTGTACTGTTGTAGTCAGAATTTGGACTTTGAGATTAGAGACATTGAACCTCTCTCTGTCTGTGTCTCTCGTTCATCCTGAGACAAAGTTCTGCCTCTGCTCACCTGCCTGCCCGTCACCTTGCTGGGACCTCTGGCCCTGGTTGCCTTGGCAGCACCCTCGTGCCTTAACATAGTTTTGTTTTTGACTTGTTCTCAGGAGTATTGTTGAATCTAAAAAAAAAAAAACAAAACACCCTTCAATGAACTCTTGTTCTTGTTGGGGAGGCAGAGAAAAAGAGACAGTCAGATAGACAAACTGACCAAGACATTCGTGTGGTCCAGGATGGCCTTGAACTGATTCTCTCCCTTCTCCCTTCTCCCTTCTCCCTTCTAAGCGATGGGTTAGAGGCATGGCCTTACTGTTGTTTTGGTTTGAATTTCTCTTGAGATAAATTCCTTTTGGGAAATGGTTTCCTTTTGTTTTTCTTGTTTGGGATAGGGTCTTACTTACTCTATAGTTTAGGCAAGCTTGGAACTTGCTGTTGTAGCCCAGGCTAGACTTGGACATGACAGACATCTCCATTCATCTGCGTCCCAAGTGTCGGGATTATATGAAATTTTACATCATCATCATCATCATCATCATCATCATCATCATCATCATCATCATCATCATCATCATCATCATCATCATCTAATTGGGGTTGGTATTATTGTTATTGTTGTTATTATATTAATGCCACCACGTCAGACATTTGTTTTGTTGAGACAGAGTCTCCTTACAGCCCAGCTGTCTGCGAACTGGTAATCTTTCCGCTCAGCCTTACCAGTGCTGCGGTTTCAGGCAATGCCTCCCCAGAGCTGATTCAAGCCATTTTTATTTCAACATTTTAGCCTGTTGGGTTTTTGTATATTTTTCCTTCACTTGCTTATTTTTCTTCTTCAAAGATTGGGTCTCACAATGTGCATCCAGCTGGCCTAGAATTCTCTGTGTAGCCCAGGCTGGCCTGAAACTTGTAATCCACCTGCTTCAGCTTTCTGAGTGTGAGGATGCTGGGTCGATGTATACCACCACACAGCCAGCCCTTTTATAGGACGGGGTTACCGTATTGAAATGGGCTGCTTTATTGAAGTGGGCTGCTGTATTGAAGTGGGCTACTGTATTGAAGTGGGCTGCTGTATTGAAATGGGCTGCTGTATTGAAATGGGTTGGTGGCTTTGAATGCTAGGGGCTTTGCTCCGTATGTGTTGGTCTGAGATTTATGTCACCTGTGCCTGCAGTGCCTTTTGCAGACACAATTGTTTATTTGACATGAAAAAAATGTCTTTTGCCATTTAAAAAATTTCAATATTAGAGTGTGTGCATGTGTATGCATGACGTACATGTGTTTGTGTGTGTGTGTATGTATGATGTACATGTGTTTGTGTGTGTGTATGTATGACGTACGTGTGTGTGTGTGTGTGATTTGAGTTTTGTTCATAAACTTCAGTAACTCCAATTATTTTGGTCAGTAGAGAATAAAGGTTCGACTTTATTTTTCAGTTAATACAGTGTAGAATCACAGCAGAGGGAGAGAAACTCTTCTTGTAAAGAGACAGACAGCATGCACTGGGCTTTGGCTTCTGTGTCCATGAAACCAAATAGACAGAGGCTGAGTCTGGCCCTGGGTGTCCCCACTGACTTGCACTAAGACTTTATCATGTGCCAGCTGTCTGTAGTGTCCTGAGCGTCTCGTCCCCTTGGTGGCCTATTCAGTGCTGCTCTCTTAGATGGCACTGTGTTAGAATTCAGCCGTTCTGTGGTCTTTTTAGTCATTCAGAACACACCTAGAGCTTAGTGTGTATCACTTTACATAGGATTTGTAAAATTAGCATGCTCAGCTGTAAGAAAAATAAAAAAAAATGTTGATGTTTCGAACATTGGGATCACGTTAACCTCACAGATTAACTTTGGACAAATGACATGTTTATAATATTGACACTTTCTTTTTTCCCATTTATTTATTCACTTTATACCCTGATTGCTGCCCCTCTTCCTGGTTCCCCCTTCACACAGTCCCCGGTTTTCCTCTGACAGGGTGTAGGCCTCCCCTGGGTATCCATCCCCCCACCCTGGCACATCAAGTCTCTGCAGGGCTGAGACCAGACAGGGCAGCCCAGCGAGAAGAACGTATTCCACAGACAGGCAACAGCTTTTGGGATAGCCCCGCTCCAGTTGTTCAGGATCCACATGAAGACCAAGCTGCACATCTGCTACATACGTGCGGGGAGGCCTAGGTCCAGCCTGTGTATGCCCTTTGGTTGGTTCACACTCTGAGAGCCCCAAGGGTCCAGGTTAGCTGACTCTGTTGGTTTTCCCATGGAGTCCCATCCCCCTCAGGGCCCTCAGTCCTTCCCAACTCCTCCATAAGAGCCCCTGAGCACTGTCCACTGTTTGACTGTGGTTCTCTGCATCAGCCTAAGTCAGCTGCTGGGTGGAGCCTCTCAGGACAGCCTTTCTAGCCTCCTGTCTGCAAGCATAACAGAGTACCAGGGACTGGTGCTTGCCCATGGGTCTCAGGCTGGACAGGTCAGTGGTTGGCCATCGCTCAGTCTCTGCTCCATCTTTGTCCCTGCACTTCTTATAGACAGGACAAATTTTGGGTCTAAAGTTTTGTGAGTAGTTTGGTGTCCTTATATCTCTACTCGGGGTCCTGCTTCAGTTTCCATATTCTCACGGCTATGAGTCTCCACTAAGGTCACCCCAGAGACTCCTGGGCGTCTTCCCCATCCCAGGTCTCTGGCACGTCCTAGAGATGCCCCCTCCTCTTTACCCCATCCAGCAGCTGCAGATTTCTATTCCTTCTCCTGACCCACTGACCCTCTTTTCTGTCTCTCCTCACAGGATCGCGAGCCCTCCATTCCCTTCTCTCATCTCCCCAGTTTCCTCCCTCCATCTTCCTCCTATGACTTTTATTCCCCCTTCTGAGTGAGATTCAAGCATCCTTGCTGGGGCCTTCCTTCTTAGTCAGCTTCTTTGCGTCTGTGGAGTGTAGCCTGGGTATCCTGTACTTCATGGCGAGTATTCACTTAGCAGTGAGTACACACCATGCACATCCTCTTGGGTCTGGGCTACCTCACTCAGGATAATATTTTCTAGTTCCATCCATTTGCCTGCAAAATTCATGATGTCCTTGTTTTTATATTGACATTTCTTATAGGAGAAAAAGCCAGTATTTCCATGCAGCTTTCCTAGTTTCCTCCACATCTTTAAGAACGTTCTGCACATGCGCTCATTCCTTCTTTCTTTAACACCAGTGCGCTGCCGGCAGGTCGGCCTAAGCCACCTCTGCGCCTCTGAAGAGAACATGGTTGCTGTTTTTATTGTTCCTGTTGCTTCTCTCCTCGCTGGCTGTATCAACCCCAGACCAGCCCCATACACATAAGACAGAAGTGTGGACCACCTGCCCTGTTGGTGTGCAGACAGAGCACCTGGACGTCTTTTTCATAAACCAACACGCTAACGTCAGAGAGCAGCGCTAGCCCATCCGCTCACGCTCAGTCACATCAAGGAAGTTTCCTGTTCATCCTATTAAGAGCTTTCATTAAGAGTGGATATCGAATTATATCAAATGCCCTTCACTTGCGGAAATAATCATATCATTGTTGTCTTTTAATCTCTTAATATAATAAAATATTATAATAGGCAGTAGTGGGTCATCATTGTATTATTAGCATGAATTCTAGTCGATTGTGGTGTCTGATGTACTAGATCCATGTGCTGTTGTTCTGTGTGCATTTAGCTGAGGTCTGGCTTTCTCTTTTGTGTCTGTACTGTCAGCCATCATAGTTTTGAGAAGATTTAGAAACACTGGAGTAGGGCGTGGAACTCTGTCAGAGCGAGAGTCATAAATACTGAACATTGCTAATGGTATGGATTTCAAATTTTAAGCATTAAAAGATAGGACAGTATTCTTAGTAAGCCCATGAATATCACATATATAGACATGCTGTCACGTGAACCATGTAGCATCGCTTTTCCTAGTGGTGTAATTGGCTGGGACTGGGGCTGGGATTGCTGAGTTCCACCAATCCCCAGTCAGGCCTCACCTTGCTGCCTGTTCTGTAGAGCTCTCCTCGAAGCTCACTGATTCCTTGGTGCCATTCCGGGAGGGAGCGGGGCTTCCAGGTTGCAGAGCCGTGGCATCACAGCGCGCCTGGCCTCCCTCCCTCTGCTCCTGCCCCGTAGCTCCCCTGTGCTCCACTTCTGCTCTCTGGCTTCGTGGCTTCTTTTTGGTTTTCATCTTTGGGTTGGTGGAATGGATCCTTCAGCAGCTTCCCGACGTGTGTGGGATGCAAACTTAGAAACTGAGTCTAGCCTTGCTTGGCTGGTTTAAAATTCTAGATTGGGAAACTTTTTTATTTAATTAAGAATTTGAAGGGACAAGCCATTGGCTCAGCAGCCAGTTCTGCTGTCTGCTGTTGGGATGCCTGAGGTCACTTTGCCTTGAGCCCCTTCCTATTGCACTGTTTTCTCTCAACCCCTCATCTCTTATCTCTAGGGGTATCTTCCCTGTGACTCTGTAACGACGGCGTCAGGGTTCCCCTTTGTTCGCTCAGTCTCGGAATCGGCAGTGCTGGGCACCTTCGAGCTGCGCGCCCCACAGGCCCTGCACTTGCAGTGTTGCCCTTCAGTGTGGTGCCGTGGTCTGAAGTGACTTCCTTTGTGTTCTGTCTTCTGTTTCCCAGAACCCTGTTAGCTGGATGAGAGATGTCTCGGTTAATCCTCAAACAGTTTTAAAAACATTTCCTTATTTTTTGTCCTTTCAGTTCTACTTTAAATATATTTCTCCCCAAAAAAGACTGTTTCTTATATTAACTTCATCTTCTGAGTCTTCCCTGAGCACATTTCTGCTCTCAAGCTCATTTCTGAGGGCACTTTCCCCTGAATATCCCTTTGTCCAGCATCTGTCCTTATTTCATGATGCTCTCTGTTTATTTATGTGTTTGCTTGCTTGGCTGGGTGGGGTTTTGTTGTTTTGTTGTCTCTGTGTAGCCCTGACTGTCCTGGAACTTGCTATGGAGAACAGGCTGGCCTCAAACTTACAGAGATGTACTGACCTGTGTCTGCTTTCTGAGTGCTAGAGTTAAAGGTGTGCACCAGGCTTTCCTTTCTTTTATTCTCTGAGCCTGTATCTTAGTCACTGTCCTACTGCCAGGAAGAGACACCATGACCAAGGCTACCCTTATAAAGACAGCATTTAATTGTCTTAGTCAATTATCGTCATATCGGAGCGTGGCAGCATGCAGGCTCCTGGAGCAGTTGCTGAGAGCTGCATCCTGCTCATAGCATGGAGAGACTCTGGGCTAGGCATGGGCTTGGGAAACCTCAGTGCCTGCTCCCAGTGACACAGGCATGCAGCGAATAAGTGTTTAAAAATGTTAAAGAGAAACTGATGATCAAATTCATGGTGGGTACCCTGAAAGGGCCTGCAGACTGCAAGGACAGCATGGGGCATGCTGGGAAATGCCCCTTGTCGTAGTTAGGATTTCTAATGCTGTGATAAAATACCATGGCCAAAAAGGAGGAAAGGGCTTTATTTCAAGTTAGACTCTATCACTGAGGGAAGTCCGTGCAGGAACTTGAAGGCAGGAACTGAAGCAGAGGCCATGAACGAATGCTGCTTACTGGCTTGCTCCTCATGGTTTTCTCAGCCTGCTTCCTTATGCACTTAGACCACCCCCGTGGGGTTGGAACAACCGCAGTGGGCTGGGCCCTCCCCTATCAAACATTAATCAGGAAAATACCCCGTAGACTCGCTTACAGGCCAGTCTGAGGGGGCACCTTCTCAGCCGCTTCCAGAGAGCTGTAGCTTGTGTCAGGTTGACCAAAACCCAGGGCCAATCATATTTTTTTTTGTTTTAGATTTATTTTATTTTGTGTTTATGGGTGTTTGTCTGCCTGCATTTATGTGTGTCTGGTGTGTATGAAAGTCAGAAAAAGGCTCTGGATCCACTGAAACTGTAGGGATGGCTGTGAGCCACCATGCGGTGCTTCACACTGAACCCGAATACTTCAGACGAGCACGGGCTCCTAATTGCTGGGCCGTCTCTCTAGGCCCTGGTTACTCAAATTTTAAAGGTGTGCAGAACACATGTTTGTATTTGTACAAATTCCCCAAGCAGTTGCATAAGATTGGTATGCTTTGTTCATTTGAATGTCATTGTCATCTCAACGTTTAAAAAATCAATAGCATTACTAGATTAGAATAGAATGGAAATGAGGACTTTTGGTTTGGTTTTGAGTCAGGGTCTTACTATGTAACTTGGGCTGGCCAAGAATTTGCTATTTAGACCAGGCTGGCCTTCAAACTCAAGAAATCCATTTACTTCTGACTCTTGAGTGCTGGAATTAAAAACTTAGAACATTAAAAGTTCATTCAGAGTTAACAGATGACCACATGGGCAAAGGTCAGGGAAGAAAATAAACAACCCAGCAGATGTACACACAACACAGATGCACACATACACGTACACATGCATGCACGCATACACTCACACACCAATTAAGACCCAGTAAAACAAAGAAACAGACAGGGTTTTGGTTTTGTTTTGTTCTGTTTTTTGTTTTTTTGTTTTTTTCTTTTTTCTTTTTTCTGGAGCTGGGGACCGAACCCAGGGCCTTGCGCTTGCTAGGCAAGTGCTTTACCACTGAGCAAAATCTCCCAACCCCGAAACAGACAGGTTTGTGCATTGACAAGACATGTGCTTAAAGCGTGGGAACCTGAACAAAAGAAGAGGGGATGGGGAGTGATGTAGACCAGCAGACGAAGAAGACGTGGCCTCACTGGCACAGGTCAGCATGAAAGCAAGGTGACAGATATTTGAAAGAGTGAAAAGCTGGGCCAGGAGGGATGGCTCAGTGGTTAAGAGAGGTCCTGAGTTTACTTCCCAGCACCCGTATCAGGTCACTGACCACCACCTGTCACTACACTTCCAGGCAACCTAACACCTCTGGCCTTTGTGGACAGACTCATTCACGAGCACACACCCATGTGCAGACACACATACACATAATTAAAAGTAATTTTAAATTTCCAAGAGTGAAGAGTGGGTTAGAAAGTTTAGTTCCTACAAGATGCAGTCATCGTGAATCTACATGCATCGCTCCCTCACGTCTGTAGAGGCTGTGGAGCCGTGGCTGTTAGAAACGGGAGCGCAAAGCCACAGCTTTGGCTGTATTAACAAACCACAAGATTTAATAAACCAACAGGCAGAAGAGTTGGTGGGGAGATTAGATAACAAAGAACACGCGTGTTTCTGCATTGATTGTAGAACTTGGTGCACAGAACACACTGTTTAGTTGTCCAGCACCGCTGGCTCACTTACAAAGCGTTATGTCATTCGTTCACCCAGAAAATGTCCCAAGCCCAAGAGGCAGAAATCATATTCTCCTCCTTTTCCATGAGGCAGCAGAACAAAAACTTAGAACCAGAAACCCTGTGAGAAAGATCTGGACCCTCGCAAAGTCCAAACACAGCTCCTTTTCCTTACCTTGGTAGGATTTTCCTTTTGGCTTCCTGAGAAAATGTATTTCTTTTCATCTGCGTTTTTTATAAAGAGGAACTAGAAAAGAAGGTGAGGAGCGCTGCCTGCTGCCGTCCCTCAGAATAGACGCCTGAGATGAGGGAGCATTGACTCATGGGCTCCAAACTCCGCACACAGCCATGGTTTCCCAAGTAGGGCTTGCCAGTTCCTTCCCTGGGAGTGAGAGTTCCTGTCAGTTCAGTGAGTGGCCACCCCAAAGCAAGCTTTCTCAGATCGCCTTCGTTTGCATATAGCCAGCACCTCCCCTAAACTTTTTTTTTTTTTTTTTTTTTTTTTTTTTTTTTTTTTTTTTATTAGAGTCAGGGGTCTCATGTTGCCTGGGCTGGCCTCGCACTGACTGTGTAGCTGAAGCTGTCCTTGAACTTCTGGTCCCGCTGACCTGTCCTTACCTCCTGACTCTTGCATCACACCTGCACACCGTTCACACCCGATAGAAATGCTCGTTCATGCCTCACCCTGTTCATGCCTTACTTCCTGGGTTTTAAAACATTACTTGTGCATATGCAGCTATGTCCTAGTTTGTTTTTTGTTTTGGTGATAAAACACTGACCAAGGGCTGGAGAGAGGGCTCAGTGGTTAAGGACATCAGCTGCTCTTCGGAGGACAAGGGTTCAGTAACCAAGTGGTGGCTCACAACTCTCTGTTAACTCTAGTTCCAAGGACTCTGACGCCCTATCCAGTTTCCACTAGAATACACATGGTGTACACACATACATGCAAGCAGAACACTCATGCATACAATTTAAAACAACAACAAACACAGGCCAAGAACAACTGGAAGAGGAAAGAAGTTATTTTATTACAGAATCTCACAGGTGACTATCATCAAGGGAGATCAGGGCAGGAACTGAAGCAGAGATCATAGAGGAAGGCAGGCTTACTTCCCCTTGGCTTCCTCAGCTACCTTTCTTAAGATTTATTTATTTATTTTATGAACAGCATTCTGCCTGCATATGTGACTGCAGGCCAGAGGAGGGCACCAGATCTCATTACAGATGGTTGTGAGCCACCATGTGGTTGCTGGGAATTGAACTCATGACCTCTGGAAGAGCAGCCAGTGCTCTTAACCACTGAGCCATCTCTCCAGCCCCTCAGCTACCTTTCTTAAACAACCTTAGCCTACCTGCCTAGGGATGGCACCTCCCACAGTGGACTGGGCCCTCCTATAGCAGTTAGCAATTGAAATGCTTCACAGGCACGCCCACCAGTCAGTCAAGACAATCACCTCTTCCCAAGTGGGTCAAGTTGATGGCAAAACTAACTGGGACAGTGATTGCACTATGCATGGGGCTCAAAGGTACCTGAGTTGTAAGTCTCAGGCGGCAGGCTTGATGGCAAACACCTTTACCCACTGAGCACTCCCTCTCTTTGGCCTCGATTGTTGATTTTTAAATGCCCTTTCTATGTTAAGAACATTAATTCTTTGTCATGCCTGTAAACATTTTTCCTTTTTTCCTTGCCTTTTGCATTGTTTAATAAATAACCTTATTATTACACAATCATATCTATTTTTCTGATATTCCTTTTTTCTGTTAAGCGCTTCCTTCCCTATAACTATTAAGAGTCATAATAATTACAGTAACGGCTAACACTAGGCCTGGTCAAATGCCAGGCAGTGAGCACAGCCCCTTTGGAGCTGAGGGTTTTTACTTTTATTTTGATTTGGTTTTTAATCTTTTTGCAATTGATAAAGAAACTAAGAGTAATTAGTTTGTCCGTGAACATGGAGCTGGCGATGGACGTTTTATGGTTTTTCTATTTAACTTCTTGAGCTGCAGTCTGTGAAGTTGTATGGGTGACGCTCTGACCTTCCTTCAGACATTGTCAAGACTCTCCTTCAGTGACTAAACCATTCATTTGTCATCCTTCTCTTATCTTCTTTTATATTAAGCTTTAATGTACAGCAGGGTCTCTTTCAGAGGTGTCCATTTGGTTTTCATTGACCCGTGCACTCTTACATGGGAGCCGCTGTGTTTCAGTTGTGGTGTCTTCACAAGAAAGCCTAAGATGTATGACCCAGAGTCCCCCATCACGCTCTCAAAGGCAGTCAGTGTCTGGTTTTCCATGCTGATGGAGAAACTAGTGTCAGAATAACATTCCCAGCCACAAACACTCAAATTTTGGAAGGAAAGTATTTTTAAAAGATTGAAGGCACTGAAAACCACCAAAGGCAAACTCACATTGGATTAGATTTGACTCTTGAAGGCGGAAGGCCATCTGAGAAGCCACTTCAGAGCGCTGCTTCTTGAGGCGTTCCCTCCATTGAGTGAGAAGACAGAACTCAGGAAGAAAGCTGAGCTATTGATCTGAACTGGGGATGAGTATGGTGCAGGGCTGTGGCTTGAGAAGAGAGTCAGATGTGAGCGCCATGAAGGTGACAGCCCCCAGGTCTTCCCAGTGACCTGCCTGTGCACCTCCGGAGCACCACCAGGCCCAGTAGAGACCTTAGGGCCAGCCACTGTAGGAGAGGCAGAATCCAGAGTCTGGGCATTGTTAAGGCAACAGAGGCGGGCTCTCAAACCCCATAAGGGACACTCCTGGGGCAAGTACTGTCTCCCAGGACTAAGGCTGAGTTAGCCCGCTCGAAAGAGAAGCCAGGGTCTCACCCGCTTTCCTTCATTCAGAATTAGAATGTACTGGAGGGGAACGGAGTCCCATGATCCTTGCTGAAGCACAAAGGTCTTGAAGTTGTATACCTAGGGCTAACAAGAACTTTGAAAGATGTTAAACAGTTCCATCATAGTGGTGAGAGGACGCATTTGACTGGGTGGGGCCCAGTGGGCCTGACCCCCAACCCACACGGTGGAAGGAGAACATGACCTCTGAGGGTGAGCCCAGCATGTCTGCACAGACACGTAAAATAAATTCACATTGAAAAGAAAACTGATCTCTGTCTTGGTGCCATCCTCCTTGAAACTCCTGTGCCATGAGAGCAGAGCGGCAGAAGCAAATGCACAGGCGGCAGCACAGAGAAGGAGGATGAGGTAGAGATCCAAGTAAAGCAGGCCGTGCAGCACCAAGCCTGCGGGAGCAGAAGGGAGGACGCCGCTGTTATTGGACTGTATGCTGTGTCTGTACGGGTCTCCGTGGACCCATACACCATCTCGCCAAAGTCACCTGAGAAGCCTGCCTCCCTTACAACCAATACAGTCCCACTCACCCTCTGCCCTGGCATTCTGGACTAGTTCTGTTCTCAGCTGCGGCCAAGTGTAGCCCATACACAGTAAACCACCTTCCTCACGGTCACAAATGAGGAATCAGAAAAGACCAATCGGGTGAGCTTGGTCCAAGATTGGACATTCAGAAGAAGGCTCTGTATTCTTGAAGACAAACAGTTGGAAGCATGCACAGAGAAAGTACGTGGAGGGGGGCTGCAGAGATGGCTCAGCGGTTAAGAGCACTGACTGCTCTTCCAGAGGTCCTGAGTTCAATTCCCAGCACCCACATGGTGGCTCATAACCATCTGTAATGGGATGCTCTCTTCTGGAGTGTCTGAAGAGAACTACAGTGTACTAACATTTAGATAAAATAAATAAATCTTCAAAAAAGAAAGAAAGTACGTGGAAGGAAAAACAGATTGGGGATGTAGGCCTGGATATTGCCCAAAGTCATCTTGACTGTCGGGGTAATTTCAGTCTCCCAAAGGGAAGAAGGGTGAGGCAGAAAAAAAATCCATGAAAAGTTAGTTGTGATTAAAAACAAAACCACATGAAGAGAAGTCCAAGAAGTGTAACAAAACATGACAGGGCCACAAGTGTGTTTAGGACTTATTTTCTGTGCCTGAGTGTGGAAGTCAGAGCTCATGAAAGTCAGGTTTTTTTCTCCTACTCTGTGGGTACTGGCATGGAACTCAGGTCACAAGGTTTGGTGGTAAGCACCCTTACTGTCTCACCAGCCTGCTTTCTCCATTTTGAGGATAATGTATGCATGCATGTATGCATGTATGCATGTATGTGTGTATGTATGTAGTTTAGGGTTGCTGAGGCACAGTGTTTGCACAAACAAAGCACATGCTCTACTACTAAGCCATACCTCCAGGCCTGGCAAGCAGAGTGGCACATCCAGGCAAGACATTGAGAGTGCTGAGCTGAATGTCCTAGGAGGAGGAACAGCATGGATGAGGTAGCCCTGAATCTTTGCCTTACTGAGCTTGCCTTCCAGTGTGAGAAAGAAGCGAGACGCAGCAAACAGGTGACGTGTAGGTTCCGTGTGGACAGAGTAAGGGCAACGGGCTTCTTAGGAAGGTGCAGTTTTAAATGGAATGACCAGGAAAGGCCCCGTCAAGTGACATTTTGAGAGACACTTGAAAGAATGAGGAAGCAAACCCTGTGAATTTTTAAAGAGAAAGAATTCTATGAAAAGGGAAGGACTTGTGCCTGAGGAAAAAATCGTTTTGAACAAATTCCAGGAAGAGACAGTGTGTTGTGTGGGCAGGGTAGGCAGTGGTGAGAGGCAGGCTCGCTGTGCTAAGAGGCCAGTAGTGCTTTAGGAGAGTGATCCCTCTGAGGAGTTTGGACTTATTCTGAGTACATCGTTTTAGACAGAGGAGTGCTGGGTGCTGGCACACACCTTTAATCCCAGCTCTTGGGAGGCAGAGGTAGGCAGATCTCTGTGAACAACACTACACCACTAGGAAGACAATAACTGTTACTGCAGAGATCGGATGTTCACTAAAATAGAGTGGGAAAAAAACAAAACCAAAACAACCAAACAACAGACCCCCCCCAAGCTATTTAATAACTAGAAAAGAGAAAATAGCAACTATAGTGAGAAACCCATTGCAAGCTAACATAAAAAACAAAGTCAACAGATAGGAAAATCATACCACAAAGAAGACAGAGAAAATGGAAATAAAGTAGGTCAAAAGGAAAACAAATCATAAGGTATAAATAGAAGCTCTCAAGATTCAGTGTTTATTATATTAAATGTATTATTATTAAATTATATATGATTATATAATTATAATATAATATATAATTAAATTACATTGAATTATATTAAATGTAAATGGATAAAATACTGTATTAAAAGCAAACTTAGTAGTTGGGACCAAATATGCTTGCTTTCCAAGTATGGCATCCTGAGTTTCTTCCATGTAATGGAAGAGAGAACTGGCAGGTTGTCCTTTGACCTCCACAGGTCATATGCTCCTCCCTCATCCTCATTAAATAAATAAATGTTAAAAACAAGTTTGTCAAAATGAAGTTAAAAACTAACTACCCTCCATTCAGTGCTGCTTACATCAGATACAGTGTTTTGATTTTCGTTTTGTTTTTTTGAGATAGGGTTTCTCTATGTAGCCTTGGGTGACCTGGAACTCACTCTGTAGACCAGGCCGAGCTTGAATGCAGAGATCCACCTGCCTCTGCCTCTCCGTGCTGGGATTAAAGGTGTGCGCCACCCTGACATAATTTCTTAATTTTTAAAAACACCTTTGGATTTAAGATGGTTTCTCACTCTATATTCCAGACTTGCCTGGAACTCACTATGTAGCCCAGACTTACCTTAGAATCACAGCAGTCCTCCTGCCTCAGCCTCCCAGGTGCTGCAATGACAGGTGTGGGCCACTACACCTGGCTCAGTCACATCTTTTATGTAACAACACATAAAGGTTGAAAATAAAGTATTAAGAGGAAATAGCACCATGCAGACACCAAGAAACCTAATACTGATGTCAGATATGATGGGCTTAAAAGCAAAGTCAAAGGAAGAAAGCTCAGAGAGAGGTGACAGTGAGCTGTAGCCAGGCATTCACTTGGTCTGTGCCTGGATCTAACAGCATGGGTTCAGGATGCATAAGCAGGAGTGAGTGGAGCTGAAGGAAAAGCCTGAGCAGCTGTCAGGGTGCTGGCATTAAATGCCATCCTCCAACCAGTGAGGATTCTGACGGCACATGACAGACTGATCATGTTAATACAGGACAACGGTACCAACGCTGAAGCTTCTACCACGCTCAGCATGGAGTTCCTGGAAATGCTGCACACATACGAGTCGCACACAAGGGCCCTCGTGAGGTCCTTTTTGTAAGAGGAAATGTTCGGTGGAGACAAGTTGCATAGATCACGGTGCCTCCACCTAACAGATTCCATCACGCAAAGTGGTAGTGTTCTGCACATGTGCTCTGAGAACATATTAACTGTATTTGAGATTTATTATTTCACGTTATGTGTATGTGTGTTATGTGTATGCTGTCCTGTGTGTCTATGCAAATGAATGCATGTGAGTGCGTGTACCCATGGAAGCTAGAGGTTTCAGATCTCCTTGGAGCTGGGAACTGAACTCAGGTCCTCTGCAAGGGCAGTATGTGCTCTTAACTGCTGAGCCGGCTCTCTAACCCCTTATTAACTAATTTAATTGCAATAGCAAGATATAAAATTGTATATACTTGTTGTCATATATTTATACATGCATGTCGGGTATACCTTATGAATACATATGCTTTTTACATAAAAGCTAGTACCTGTGGTTTTTTTAAAGTGATGTAACAGTGTGAGCAGGTGTCTGACGAAGCCCACATTTCTCTGCAAGCCTCATGTATTGTTAGAATTTTGTACCATAAGAGCTTAAAAACAATTACAAAAAGTTCCTTAGAAGGGCACTAAGCAAATCCCATCTAGTCACATCTTCTACCAGATAGCGCTGTGGACTTTGCATATGGCTGCCAAGAAATAAGAAGGAGAGAGCCTGCACCAAGGGCCTCAGACTGAGGGCAGATGGGAGTGAGGCTATGAGGGGTCAGTAGATTCAAACCTCTGCCCCTCGTGCCTCCTGCCAGGCTGGACACTCATCAGATAGAATGGCAGGCCCCTTCCTGGCTGTTAATATGTAGCAGTGAGCTAGGGATTGAGCCTGGGGTCTGATGTGTGCTGGGCGAATGCTACCCCAGTGAGCTGTGCTCCCCTCTCCACGTGATAACACTGTGACTTTCTTTATTCTTTCTAAAGGTGACATTTTCTATGACTATAACATCAGCTCTTTTTGTGTTAATGTATCAAAAGTGTCATGAGAAAATTTCAGATGACTGTAAACATTTAAGTAATGTCCCATTATTCAGATGTACCACAATCATTAATCTTTGGACATTTCCTTTGTTCAATGTTGTGTTATTTTATGAGGTGTAGGGCCCAGGCTGGCGTCAGATTCACTGGAATCCATAGAGGATCGTGAATTCCAATTCTTGTCACTCGCAGGCCAAGTGCTGGGTTAGCAGAGCTGTACTGCCTCGGCCAGCTCACTGCTATTTTCTTGGTTTGAAAACCATGAAGGCCGGGAACACAGTTCATGGTGATGTGCTTACCTGGTATTACCCAGCATGTGTGAGGCCTTGCATTCAAGCCCTAGGTCTAGAAAATATAAACGATAAACCCTCTCGTACCATACTATTTTGATATATTACTGTGTCTGAAAGTAAAATCATTGAGTCAGAAAGTATGAACATATTTAGAGAATTATCGAGGCAGCTCGCCTTGTCTCTCAGAAGCTTCTCCGCTTGCTCTGCATTGCACCCTCAGATGACAGACAACACTGTAAGAATATCTCTAACTTCGAGACAATCAGTTAACTTTACCAGTGTGTTTGATGGTAGGCTTAAGTTGGGGACCTTGTACTTGAGCAAGATTCAGGGTGGTCTCCCCTTTGGCTGTAGATCCAAAGAGAGGAGTCCAGGCCAGGTTCCAGCCCTGTCTAGCAGTGTCCCCTCCCCTCCTTGGGGGCTGAGGAGAAGGCATTGCCACTTGAGCTACACACATAGACGATGACAAAGTAATTTACACATCGACCTGTTAGGACATTAAGTGTTATAATGTGTTCATAAAAGCCTCATGGTGAGGTCTTTTTAAAATAATGACGGGAACCTGGCCATTTTAAATTTGGGGAAGTAAGGAGAATATCAGATAATAAACCTTTCTTCCAATTATGGGTTTAAGATTCAGGATGTGAAAAAAATTCTGAAGGAACACTTGTGGCACTCAGCCGGGTAACTGAAGGCCCTGAGGAGGCTTTCCTTAAAGGATGGTGGTGGCTGTCTTACCCTGCTTCCCACATCAGGCCGTCCTGAGGAACCAGATGGCTGCCCCCTTGTCCAAAGCATATATTTGTTTTGTTGTAGTGGGAGAAATGCTTCTACTGGTGAAGCAAATATTTAGAGCTGAAAAAAACATTTGGGTAGCCAGGATGTGTCAAAATCAGACAGATGTCTGCCTTTTAAAAACACATTTTTAGAAAAGCTCCCTTAGACTTGTCTGCAGCCACCATGGGTTAAGCAAGAACTTTGAAGTATGGTCTTGCTCTGGTCCTAGGGGCTAGGCCAGCACTGCACCTTTTTCTGTTTTGGTTTTTCTTTTTTTAGAAAACAGAGATAACCATTCTGAAGTGTTGAGGATCAAAGTTTTTGTGTTCCTCCCTCCAGACATTTGCTTTTAAAAATTAATTTATCCCGCCAGGCATGATCGTGCACACTTCCAGTCTCAGTATTCAAGAGGCTGAGGCAGGCAGATTTCTGCGAGCTCAAGCCAGCCTGCAGGTCTGCAGGGCAAGTTTCAGGCCAAGCAGGGCTGCATTAGAGTCCTGGTTCAAAAAACAAAAACAAACAAAACCCCAACAAAATCAAAACTAGCTTGTCTGTGTGAATAAATGTATTGGATATATGTGTAGCAAAATTCACAAGGGCATGCAGTAGAAATTCTACCTGTAGTCTTTGCCCCAGCTGACGCTCCCTCTCCATGTATAACCCACATTTCCACTTCCCATCGCTTCTCCTTCTGCGTCACACATATTCACAGCTAAGGACTTGTGCCTGTGTGGGGACACATGCAGCTTTACAAATGATTTCTACCTTTGCTCTTTTTACTGATACACAAACATTCTTTTATGGTTCCCTTTTTATTTTAAAGCTTTAAGAAAAGATTTATTGTTTTGTGATTGAGTGTGAGTGTGTGCGAGTGGTGTATGTGCTGTGTGTGTGCTGTGTGTGTGGTGTGATGTGTGTGTGAGTGGTGTGTGTGTGTTGTGTGTGTGCTGTGTGTGTGTGTGTGGTGTGTGTGTGATGTGTGTGTGTGTGTGTGGGGTGTGTGTGTGGTGTGTGTGTGGTGTGTGGTGGGTGTGGTGTGTGTGTGGTGTGTGTGTGGGGGTGTGGGTGTGTGGGTGTGTGGTGGGTGGGTGTGTGTGTGTGTGTGTGTGGTGTGTGGGTGTGGTGTGTGTGTGTGTGTGTGTGTGTGTGTGTGTGGGTGTGGTGTGTGTGTGTGTGTGGTGGTGTGTGTGTGTGTGGTGTGTGTGTGTGGTGTGTGTGTGTGTGTGGTTTTGGTTTGTGTTGTGTGTGGGTGTGGTGTGTGTGTGTGTGTGGTGTGGTTTTTGTGGTGTGTGTGGGGGGTGTGGGTGGTGGGGTGTGTGGTGTGTGTGTGTGGGTGGTGTGTGTGTGTGGGTGTGTGTGTGTGGTGTGTGTGTGGGTGGTGTGTGTGTGTGTGTGGTGTGTGTGTGTGTGTGTGTGTGGTGGGTGTGTGTGGGTGTGTGTGTGTGGGGTGTGTGGGTGTGGTGTGGTGTGTGTGTGCGTGTGTGTGTGTGTGTGTATGGCATGATGGTGTATGTGTGTGTGCATGTGTGTGTGTGTTTGGTGTGGTATGGTGTGTGTGTGGTGTGTGCTGTGTGTGGGGGGTGTGTGGTGGGTGTGTGTGTGTGGTTGGTGGGTGTGTATGTGGCATGTGTGTGTATGCTGTGTGGTGTGTGTGTGGTGTGTGTGTGTGTGTGGTGTGTGTGTGTGTGTACACGGTCCATAAAAGGACATCAGATCTCCTGGAGCTGGCGTGATAGGCAGTTGTGAGCTGCCTGATGTGGGTGTTGGGAACTGAACTCAGATCTTCTGCAAGGGCAATCTGTGCCCCAGGGTCTCTCATATACATATAATCAGGGTGCTCTGGAACTCATCATGTAGTCCAGGCTGGTCTCAAATTCTAGGTAGACCTCCAGCTTCAGCCTCTGCAGTGCCAGGATTACAAACATGAGCCCATGCCCAGCTTCATATATCCTTAAGTCGTGCACACCTATAGGATCTCATACTGTATTTTCAAATGCGTGTGTATTGTGTAGTGTTCAGATCAGGGCAACTTATCTGTCTCCTTAAAGAACCATCTCTTTATAGTGAAAGCATTCAGTGTCATCTCTCCCAGCATGAGAAAATACAGTGTGTCATCCTTATGTGATGACCCACTATGCTCACGGCACTTTTTGCCACTGTCTTGCTGTGACTGAGATCCCTTGGTCAGTGCACAGGTCCTGTGTCTTGTGTCCTGGCTGTCCTTTCTGCTTTTCTTCTTCTGGGGGAATTTGCTCTAAGACTGCTGCTGAAGGTGTGCTGTGTCAAGCTCTCCAGGATGGCCCCTCACCCTGGGGCCGTTCGGAAAGCCCCTCGGGGGTAGGAGTGAGGACAGGTGAGCGAGTCACTTCTCCCGTCTGTGAGGGCTGGAACTGCCCGTGTAGACCAGGCTGGCATCAACTATCAGACTCGCCTGCCTCCGCCTCCCCAGTGTTGGGATTGAAGTCACCACAGCTGGTGTCTGTGGGGCTTTGTTCATTTTTTTCTATTTTCTTCATCTGTAAATGAAAAGGAGGATTGGAGGAAGGGAGAGAGAATGGGATAGATGGCCCACCACCACCAGAACTTCAAGGGTTTTCTCTTCTTGTTTTTTTGGATTTTGTTGTTTTGTTTTGTTTTCCTGTTCTGCTGAGTTACGGTTGTTTAAAAGGCAGACAAGGGGCTGGAGAGATGGCTCCGTGGTTCAGAACACTGACTGCTCTTCCCGAGCTCCCGGGTTAATTCTCAGGGCAGACATCATGACTCAAACATTCCATAACTCCATCCTTGGGATCCACCAGTGCCTTCCCCTGGCCTCCATGTATACTGTGTGCATGTGGTGCAAACACACTGCAAAACACGTTTACACACATAAAATAAAAAGCAAATTTAAAAAGACAGCTGAGGAGCTGGAAGATAGAGCTCAATGGTTCAGAGCACTGGCTGTTCTTAGGAAGGGCCGTACACGATGGCTCTCAAGCATCTGTAACTCCAGTTCCAGGGGTTCTGAGGCCCTCCTCTGTAACCTCTGCAGACCGTACATATGGTGCACATGTACATACTCAGGTAAAACTAAAACACCCATGCACGTGAACTAAATAAATATGCTTTAAAAGCAAACAAGTGCCACAAGTGTCCCTTCTGAAATGGGTAAGTCTAAGTGTGGCTGAAGTGTTTATTACTTAGGCTTTCCTACACATTCATAAAAACTCACCAGGCCTGTTGCTAAAGACCTACATGTTAGAGGCTGTCCTCTGTGACAGCAGCAGTCTGTAATCCTCCAGAATTGATGGCGGACATCAGAAGTGACCCTTCTTTTTGTTTATCTTCAGTATGGCCAGAGAGGGATTAAAGGGAAAGTGGAGGCACTCTTTAGACTGTGCAGGTCAGAAATAGACATCATGGCTGCTGATGGGAACTCCGCTCAGTCTTTCATACAGAGGTCTCAATTTGTGTAACACAGAGGGCAGCTCACTTCCGTCTTGTTCAGTAGGTATACTACTCCCCAGAGGCACTCAATAAATTTTATAGAAAGTTCCCTCCTTATGTGAAGGCGCTAAGCCTGGTGTAGCTGTTATAATTTAGGGCTCCAAGGGAGTACATCTGCCTTGTGGAATAACCTGCCAAGTGTACAGAAGCTTTTGATCTCGGTGGATTTGCCTGTGTCACTGTACTCCTGGGCTCGAGGCTCTGTGACCGCAGCCTGTCTGCTTTGAAGTGAAGGCCCGCCTTGCATTTAGTTCGTGGCTGAGATGGTCCTGTGTGCTGCGTGGGAAGACTTCGGAGCTTGACTGCTGATGTTCTGGTTTTGGCCACTAACTTCTGAGAGCTCCACAACTGGTCGTGGCTGTGCTCACGGCTCCTCTGTCTCCTCAAGGACCCTCCTCCCCAGCACGGGAAGAGCAGCCCCATCTTCTCTCCTGCCAGGTCTCTGAGTCTGAAAGCCGCAGGGAAATACATACACTGTGCACTGCCTTCTTACTAGTGATTTACTGGGAGAGGTGCCTGCGGAGAGACCAGTGTCCTCGCGCCTCTGCTTAGTTTTCTCGCACACTTGATATATTTAAAGGATGTATTGTCGTCATGGTTCACCAGGATAAGGAAGGGATGGGTGTGAGTTCTAATGAGAGGTCTGAGCGCTCTGTGCCGAGATGAGAATTACATTCGTGGTTAAATATCTTCCTTTCCGGGGTTGGGGATTTAGCTCAGTGGTAGAGCTTGCCTAGCAAGCACAAGGCCCTGGGTTCGGTCCCCAGCTCCAGAAAAAAAGAAAAAAAAAAAAAAATATCTTCCTTTCCCTGGGTGGCAGGAGGCAGTGTTTTGCTGTTTCCAAAGCAACCTTTCTGTGGAACAGTTTTCAGGATACTGAGGAGCTTCCAGTTTCTAGGTATCAGCAGCACTTTTCCTCCAGTTGTACAATCGCCCTCATTTGAGGAGAGGGGAAGTCTCTCACCCCAGTCTTGAAGTTACACATTAATATCGAGATCGGGAGAGCCAGCCCACCTCCAGCTCAATTTGCATAAAAACTTTTATTCGGACGAGTGATATTTAGAACTGTTTTTCTCAAAAACTGGTTCTTGCTACTTGGGGAATAGTTGTCAGCAGAGAAGGAAGCTTTGGCTTATTTGCTTAATATTTTACCTAGCGGATTAGACAGGTTGGGGAGCTGGGGGTGGGGATAAGAGAGTGGGTGGGGCGGCCCCATAAACAAGGTGATATATAATATTTTTTTTGTTCTCCTTTTAAATAAATACCGATCAGCTTTATGTTCAGAGACAATAGGAGCCGTTGGCTTAAATTTGCAGTTTACTGTATTTATGGCTGTAATATCAAGGTGCTGCCGTCGTAATTTCATGCCCCAATGAGAAGAGCAAGGTCGAAGCAAATGCTTCCATCGGCATCTGCTCGCACACTAACTCATAAACAAGGCCCGGCCGGATCAGGTGGCACGGGATAATACAGGCTAATGAAATACAGCGCGGCTTTCCATTACTGTTGGTTTTTACAGTGTCGTCATTACGCGTAATTTATGTTTAAAAAATTCAATTTTATACAAGGCACTGGGAAATAGGGGTCCACAGGTCATCCTACGACTTTTAGAGGCTCCAAGAGTCCTTATTGTACTCTACTGTTCCAACCAAATGTTAATAAAATAAAATAAGAATCCTTTTTCCCTTTCCCCTCCCTGAACACATTCTGAGGGAGTTGATTTTTCTTTTAATTTGGGGAATATCTTGAGCCAGCTGTCTTCCTGCCTCATCTCCTCCCGAAATGTGCCAGGCAGATAACTAGTTGTGTTCTGAGAGAGGTGACCCCTGCTCAGTCGCAGAGTCTCAGTTGAATCGGAAACAGAGGGGCTGTGGACGGAGGAGATGATCTGAATCCTGGGCCCTTGGCTGCTGCCCTTGGCTGTGCGCTGGGGGTTTGTACCCGCCCCCTCCATGTTCCTCTCATTCTCTACAGCTTGATTATAAAGCTTGGTCCAGACTGGAAGGTGCTGCTGGGGTTCATTACCTCACATATTTTCAGACTATTCCTAGCCCTTCTGCCTTGGTTGCTGTCCCTGCACAACGCAGAGAACACTGCTGTTGTCTGTCAGGTTTCTGTTTCACCTTCAGAGTCAGGCCCAGAGCTGTGCCCAGCAGGCACTGTAGTCAGTGTGGAGTGGCTTGATCTGAGAAGCCCCTGTGCGGCAGAAACCATCAGCCTGCCAGGAGAGGACAGTGGGCAGCATGCTCTCGTTCTCCCTCCCCCTCCTACTCTCCCTCCTCCCCCCACAGACACACAGACACACAGACACACAGACACACACACACACACACACACACACACACACACACACAGTGTCTTTGGCTTTTGTTTGTTTTCTCATAGAAACCTTTGAGAAAAGAAAGCAGGCTGTCCTGAGCCCCTGTGTGGTCCTGGGGAAGCTGCTCCTTGTCTCATTCTTAAGTGCAGCCCTCTGGGGAGAAGAAATCCTTGGTCCTGGAACTCCACGGGGCAGCAGTGGTAACTTCCTGATGTGTGGAGAAGTAGTTTGCATCGAATCAAGGGAACAGGAAAAGTGCTGGGACCTTGGAGGGCTTTTCAGATTAGGCAGCCTGGGCCTTGCAGGTGAGGCAGCATTCTCTGGCCACTGTCCTTCCTCCCTCCTGGACAGGTGCTCTTGCTCCTTCCCTGAGTGAGGGAGGGAGCAGGACTTCCTTAGAGTTATTCCTTACTAGCAGTAGATGGTAGGGTGGGAACTCTAGAAAAATCACCCGTGGGAGAAGGGAAATTGCTGGAAGGAGATTAAAATGCCAAGTCCTAGTGGTGTCAGATAACAACAGCCAACACCTCAGCTAAGAGGAAAATGTAAGCTTTATCAGAGTGAACGAACTCTTCCAAAGGCAGATAGGGAGGAGGTTTGCCTGCTGCCTGCAGAATGGCAAGTCCTCTGCTCTCGGTTCTCTTCAGCCATTGCTCAGTCCCTTTGCGATTAGATTATTCCTCACAGATAGCAATCAACTGGAAGGAAGTGTGTGTGTCTAATTTGCATGAGATTATTTAAAACAACAACAACAAAAAAGGTCTGCATTAGTCAGGGTGATGGTAAACACCGCCGAGAGATGCCTTTATAATATAGCCTGTGCCTTCCTTGGCTTTCCGAGCCAAATATAATTCACTTACAATTGGCAGTTTCCTTTATTATTCCTTTTAACCTTTTGGATTCTGCAAGGTCTCAATCAAAGATCTGCATTGTTTATCTTGCGAGGTGGGGAGGAAAGATGGGCTAGGGCGTCTGGATGTTTATGCATGGGTCCTGTGGCAACAGTTTATCACAGAGGTAGTCACCTTTGTAATGGAGCCAGTGGCTAGGTAGATGGCGAGTCTCGATCCAGAGAGAAGTGACCAACCCCGACTTGGTCTTCCTATGCTTAGCTCCAGAAATAGAGTCCTGAAACTCACCAGTGCTGTCTGAGTCAGGACTCTCAGGGAAGCACAGCTCTGGTCTGTGAGGAATGTCTGGGGTAAGAAGAGGATGAAGACGCATCGTGCTTACCACTCTGGCATTGTTAAAATGTCATCCAGTTAAGCATTTGCAGGGCAGAGCCAGGGGGTCTGTAGCCCATGTTTCTCTATCCCCATGAACTAGTACTGGCTGACTCTTGTCTACAGGCAGGGCCGGGGTGCCGTGGGAGAAAGGGATTTCACCCTTCTCTAAACCTCAACAGCTAAGAGTGAAGTTGCCATCTGACGTCTGTACCTCTGGTTGCCACTGTTCTCCAGGACAGGTCGGATCTGGGCGGTCTTCACCCCTACCTCAGGGGAAATGGTTGGTTGGAATAACGCTCCAAAATTATGTTCTCGTCCCCCCCCCCCTTCTTAAGAAAAATGACTCATTTATTCAAACTAAAATCAAACCCCTGACTTTCCTGGAGAGCTAGGTTATGTTGGAATTCCAGCCAGTGTGGAGTACAGCACCAAACGGTAAGGTCTCTGAGAAGCAAGAGCCTAGAAGGACGCACTGATGGCATTCAAACTCTCTGAGTCGCTGGTGGGCTCAGTCAGCGGCCGAGGGAATGCAACTGTGTTTTATTAGGGAAATAGTCTTGGTAAGAGCTCGGGGCCAGAGGGCAGAACAACAGGCAGAAGGTCCTGTTCCTTTAACCAGCCCCAGCTCGCGGGGCCGAGGCACAGCCTGTAACTTGCTGTATATTTCCCCAGCGTTAAACATTATCGTACTTGTTTATATTTGAAAGAGCCAAAAGGGAAAATGAGAATGCAACTGAATGCTCCTTTTGGGAAAATTATCCTCATTTGCAGCCAGCAGCTGACAAGGCACATGATCCACCAGGTTTAGAGAATTCCATGGTGAGCCAGTGACCAGCAGCCTGTGCTGACGTCGCAGATGCTGCTTCCTTTTCTCTGCAGCAGACTGGGAACTGGTTAAAGCAATGTCCTCCTTCCAGCACTTGGAGGAGTACCCCTTCCTATTTAGGAAGTGCCACCAGCAGTGACTGGCAGTTGAACATGGCCAAGAGGCACAGGCTCTAGGGAACCGTGCCCTCCAGTTTTTCCTGGCTTCTCTGGCTGTCCTAGCCCTGGTCTTGGGAGAAGAAACAGTGAGAAATGCCACCCGTTTGTGGCAAGCTGTCCGGTGCAGTCTGGGATGCCCTGGTGCTTTGTCAGCTGCTCTCAGGCTAGGTGGATGCCGCAGAAGGACAGCGGTGCCTGCCCGCTCCTGGCTAGCTCAGGTGGTGAAGAGGAGGTGCTGCTGCAGCAGGAAGGAAAAGAGGTCAGGGGCCATTTCCCCATAGTTAAGGCGCTCCCTTGACCGTTTGCGGTGGAGCATGAGAAGTCTGGGGGATGGCTAGAATCGACTCGGGCCAATATGGTACAGGGTCGAGCTGTGCTCTAAAGCACTAATGCGCACCATGTATTAGCCCCCAGGCACAGAGTGAGGCAGCACACTGAAGATGCTGATCCTCAGAACTGCCTTGTGCTTCGTCCACCCCCAGGGGCAAGTATACCATGCTGGGGGCCTCTAATGGAGAGCTGCCCACCAGATGTGGAAAAGCTCTTGGCCCTGGTTTAAAAGCTCTGTGCTGCGGCTCTCCTGGATATTGGGATTCCGGGAACAGCCTGGTCTAGCTTGAGTTGTCTTCTGCACACTGCAGTGACCTCTCACCTGCTTCTCCACCCTCAGCAGTGGATGTCTTTGTATGCACCAGTTTTTCCTGAGTGGCCCTGTAGGAATCTGTTACAAGCCTGGGCTCTATACTTCACTACCGGAGCCCTTATCCTTTACCAACGTCACCAGTCGGCCTCCGCCCTCTAAAAGCCTCTCTGCCTCCAGCCTGCTGGGTTAGGAGCCTGGACTTCAACCGGCTTCCCCTTCTTTCCTGGCAAATCCTACCCACATGCTGTTAACCACTGCAGATGGCGCCCTGCGATCTCCTGATGCCCCTGTGCAGTGTAGTTAGAGCGACAGAGGATTGGGGTGGGGGGGGACTAGCCAAAGGCGATCCAGGCAGCCTGGGATAGGCTGGAGCAATTCATCTGAAAGCATGGGTCTGGTCTCGCTTTGATCTGTTTTCTTGTTTTATTTTCTTCTTTACATTCTATATCCCATTCATACTAATCACAGTCAGTCCTGATTTTTCTTTTTATTTCTGCATTTGTCATAAAATAAAGCAAATTATTCCCGTCTTCGGAAACGATCTAGACTAATTAGTCGTCTCACCCAATAATTAGTTTTTTGTTTCCCTGTCTGTTTTCGTGCATTATTGTTAGTTTTTTCCCCTCTTTTTTTAACACCATTACAGATTAAAATGAGCCACATTTGCAGTTGATGGTATCTGTTTTCGGGGGAAGAATGGAGAATTGCAGTACGGAGCGACTTCAAAAGCAGCAATAAACTCAAGGATAAATTAAGGAAATTGAATGAGCCACATTTGGAAGCAGTGTTGAGGCTAATATTCTGTCGCTTAAGGTTAAATTGCAACGGAGAGAGGTTCCCGAGAATCCGAAATCGAGGAGGCAGCACACTTGAATGCAGGGCCCTCTGTGGCCGTCAAGGCCTTCTTGCAAAGGAAGATTTCGCTGGGGGTGGACACTGGCAGGAGGTGCTCACCTGTGTCCTTTGCTCTTCTCTCTAGGGCTGACAGATGAAGAGATTGACCTGGCTTTCCAGCAGTCGGGCACTGCTTCCGACGAGCCTTCACCCGTGGGCCCAGCTACCCCGGTGGTTCCTGTCCAGCCCCCTCACCTCATTTCACAGCCATACAGTAAGTCACCTGTCCCAAGCCCCGCTTACCTTGGCCTGGGATTCAGGACACTGGCTGAGAGCCGTGCTCCGAGGCTCCTACCGCAGCAACCCAGAAGAACTTGGATTTTCTGTTTGATGAAGAAAGCTTGAGTTTTTCTAGGGATAAAAGTGGCCTGCCCAGACTCACCTAGGTGTGGTTTCTGTGTGTGACAAAGGTTGCAGGGGAGACGAGCCGGCAGTTTGTGCCGTTTCAGGCACTGTGGTCACAGATGATCGGCTCTGTCCCTTACTTCTTACCGGTGTGGACTGAGTTGGCCTTAACCCACGCGTCGGGGTGTGAGTGGGCTCCCCTATGCCCGTGGAGGTGACTTGACTACTCATGGGTTTGGGCCAACCTTGGCTCCCTCGTCCCGGCTCATGTGTCTACTCATGTAGTGACAGATTCTAAGGGAATTTCAGATTAAATACAAAAGCGCCTTAATGCTCACACGGAACCCCAGCCACTGGGCACTTGATTGCTTTACCTGGAGGTTGCTGTGGTAACAGACAGTGGTGCAGCCATCCAGCCAAGACCATCACGTCTTCTTCACGTTACATGAGAGGGTAAAAAGTTAAAATTGTCTCCAAAGCTGTGGGAAATAGCTTATGCTGGTTTCTTTTTACATAACTTAGCATGGGCCCTATTGTCTTTCAAAATACCTTTTCTAAAATTGTCTTCATTTTACTTGCCTAGTAGAGTACTAGTTTTTTTTTTTTTTCCAAAAAGTGACTTAGAAGGGAGTTCAAGGCCAGATATTAAAGAGTATATTTAAAAATGGTGGGCTCATTTGATCCCAGAACATGAGTTCTGAACTCCTCTTCCTTCTCCCCTCATCATCATCTTTTTGACCAGGCTTTGCCTGCAGCTGGGCTGCTGGTCCCTCAGACGCGTGCTCTCCTGTGGTCAGGGGGAGGCCAGGCGGAGGCTGGGCTGCTGTGCAGCCTCGTATTAGAGTTGCGTGCCTTCTGGAGAAGCTGAGTGACAGGGTCAGAGCATTCTTGCATGCTCATACACACTCACACACGTGCACATACACACACACACACTCACACACGTGCACATACACACACACATTTGCCCTTATACACATACTCACACTCACACACACTCATGCTCACACACACACACTCACACACGTGCACATACACACACACACACGTGCCCATACACACACACACGTGCCCATACACACACATACACACACTCACACACACTCATACTCACACACTCACACACACACACGTGCACACACACATACACACACACACACACACACTCACACACACACACACTCACACACGTGCCCACACACACATACTCACACTCACACACACTCATACTCACACACGTGCACATACACTCACACTCACACACACATACTCACACTCACTCACACACACACACACTCACACACACATACATACACACACCCCACAGTCCTGTCCCTCTGTGCCTGGCCTGGGCAACTGGCTCAAGGCCTTTGAGACCCCAGGAGCAGGCTTTTGCCATTGGTGAGCAAGAGGCTCATTTCTCTTCCCCAGCCCAACTCTGTCAGTCTGTTGTGTAGGCTTTGGGCTATAAACATACTTTTTAACCAACGTCTAAGTAAGTGTCCACACTTTCCTGAGTTGTGTCCCTGAGCCCAGCCGTTTAATGGGATTTGTTGAGGATAGGCAGTGGCAGCTGGGTGCAGAATTTCTAAGACGCACATCTGCTCTGCGCCAGCTGTTTCCTCCCATGGCTTAACACCAAACAGGTCTCTCCGCTACTTGAAAACTTCCTGCTCGGGACAAATTGTTCTGGTTGGTCACAGGGTTGGCATCAGGCCCCCTCTGCTTGCCGGCCCTCTGCGAGTGCAGAGTTAACTGATGGTTCTCTGGGTGGGGCAATGGTGTGCAGTCTCCAGCCTCCTTCAGGATTGCAGGCTGAGGGTCTCGGTCTCCCGGCCTAACTGTAGCACACGTCTCCTTAGAGACAGGCTTCCTCCTGATTTGACAGTAGCACAGAAACAGTGGCAATGACAGTTTTAATACTTGAGTTTTCAGTTGTCACCACCGAGCCTCAGTCTCTGCTAGTGTTACACTGTTCCATTCAGCTCCTGGGTGACTCCGCTCTTCACTTCAGTACTTTTGCCAAGAGGTGTCAAAACTGCTCAAAAAAAAAAAGAAAAGAGGGGGAAAAAAAAAGCTTGATTTTGATTAATATAGAGAAACAAGACTTTGCCTGACTGATAATAAAACTGATAAATGACATTTGAATTACTTGTAGCGGTAATTTATTACATAAAATATCTTTTATTTGACATGCGATTAGTTGCTGGAAGCATCACTCAATCTGACTAGTTTAAACATGCTCTAAAATGAACCCCAGTAAAAACCAGGGCTGTCGGCTGCTGGCGTTATGAAACCTACTAATCCTGGAGTGAGGGGGGAAATCTGACTTTAAATATTTAAATGATTAATTGGGTTTATATATTTTTTTTACCTCTCTAACCCCCTTAATTACAACCAAACTCAGGGGAGTTTCTGAACTAGGTGTGCAGTCTGCATGCTTATCACTGAGGCATTATCTGTGTCTGGGAGGGATTTATGGCCTCTGTTCCGAGTGCTCCTGCTGATTCTGTGCCTGGAACCACTGCGTCCCTTCCCTTCCCATTTCTCATCCGTGTAAGGACATTTCATCTCTGAGCCCACGTCCAGAAAACGGGCTTCCCTCTGGTGGCCCCAAGTGCCTCCGTGTCAGCTTAGTCTCTCTTGAGAACACGTGGAGGAGCTGGCATGTGCAGACCGTGATTTCCCGACCACCCTAGCTTAGTGGCCATGGGGCTGCTGGGTGCCTCTTTTGCCGTCTCTGCTCTCTGGGAGCGTGCTTGACCTTGAAATGTTACTGATGCCCGTGCTGAGGAGAGCTGCCAGAGTGGTACTTGTTCAGCTCGGTCCAAGCACCCACTGGATACTCAACTCGGTATTATATGAGAGTTTCAAAGCACGAACTTTGAGAATTTTACATGCTCTTAAGAAAAAGAGAATAACATCAGACATTGTGATTTAATGCCAAAATTAATTATACTGACAAAAATTCTGTAAGATTACAGAAAAGAGCAAAATTAATGTGGGCTACGGCAGTCAGGAGGCATTGTGAGAGTGGCAGGAGGTGACACCTGAGGGGGCACGGTGTCACCTAGTGTGAGGATAAACCAGTGTTCCTCCGGCTGCAGAGAAAGTCAGGCAGAGCTCGGGAAAAGCCCGGCTGGGATCCAAGAGAAACCTGATCCTCTGCTTCTCCTTTTGGCTTTGTTCTGTTTGACTTTGAGTCAGAACTTGGGAGCGAGCGTCCACAGCCTGCAAGTGGGCTTCTGGGCCTGCTCCGTGCTGAGCTGAGTGATTTGGGATTCTGCTGAGCTGATTGCTCTTGTTTCTGTGCAGAGAGATGAGCACCAAGGGGCCTGGAGGTGTGAGCAGGGGCCGGGACAGTGTTTTGTGGGTGCCAGTGGGTGCCAGTGGGTGCCAGTGTTTGTCACTGAGCAGTAGAGCCCCGTCAGAGGCCGGCCGGGGCTTTAGCCGCCTCTTCTTAAAGTAGACCGGAGATGCCCAGGGCTGGCTCGGAGCTTTGAGTCATTTGATGAGAAGTCCTGAGAGAGCATTCTTCTGAGTTTGCTTCAGTCACAGCCCTGGGTGGTAATACACACTCATCCCGAGTACCTTAGCTCATGACTGAGTGACTCCCATGTACCGGGCACTGCACGAGACCCCTGGGACAGACAGGTTATTAACATACCCCTTAGTCTGTTTTCCACTGCTGAAGACTTGAGAAAGTCAACTTAGAAATAGAAAAGGGCTGTTCTGGGTGTATAGTTCCAGTCTGTGACTGTTGACCTGTTGGCTTGGGGTGTTGGGTGACAATGGCAGAGAGCACATGGCAGAGAGAAACTGTCCGTGTCATGGCCAGGGCAGAGGGAAGGGTCTGGGCGGCTTAAGGTCTTCCTCTAGACTTTGCCGTTCTTATTTCCTCCTGAGAGCACCTGGGGAACAGGCCCCGGCCTTAGCCCAAGCCTGACTGCTCTGCAGACAGTGGCCAGCTTGTCAGGGCCTGGGAGGCAGGGCAGGGAGGAGGCAGGGCAGGGAGGAGGGAGCCCCTGAGAGCAGATGCTTCACTGACCCCACGGGCAACGGGGTCAGTGGTCTGACAGGATGGACGAGAGCGTGAAGACAGGAACCTCCATGATGACCTTAAGGATCTCCGGGTGATCCAAGAAGCTGGAGTATCTGAGGAGGAGGCAAAATGACAGCTAAGCCCACACTGACAGAAGATATCCAGCAGCTGTGATAGCCAGTTGTTTCAGAAGTTTCACCATCTAGTTAACAAAATTGCCCTTAGACTAATGATAAAGTCACTTATTTTAGAGGCGGATTCTGAGCCTCTCTTGCCCTCCCTGTCGCCTTTGATTTTCCCCAGGTTGGAGTCCACTGTCCACTTCTTCACGGCACCCTTCCAGTGCACGTCATTCTGCCCTGATGGAGGCACCTGTGGCTCTCAGCCCCCTGCTCTCCACCACACTGCATGGAAATGGTTGTTTCAGTGTCTTCTCTATTAATCTGTGAGTCCTGAGGCTTTTATACAACTCAAATGGCCTGAGGCTCTGACTTAGCAGGTGTCTAAAAATGCTTGTTGTCCGGGTGACCCGTGCCAGCAGTGTGCTTGAGAACTGAGAAGAAACTGCCTGGTGACGATGCCCATTTGGTCACCTGCCCATCAGCCAGACCTTTCTCATGTTCAACTTATGTAGGCTGTTCTCGGAAGCTTGTGGAAATAGTAAGGGACACACTTGCTTTCAGGAGGTCACCATTTAATGCACAAGGAAGCTGGGAGTATGGGGAAGGACAGAAATGACTAGTCCCTGCTGTACTGTGTGGCAGTCATCTTGAGAGTTTCCACTTAAAGCATAGGAATGACGTTTGGGAACCCCAGAATGGTAGGTAGTCTTCAGAGCCTTGAAAGGGTGAGGCTTGGACTGGCTTTGCATGTCACTAGGGCAGTGCTACATCTCAGAAAATGAGTTTTCTCTGCTATCTAAGCACAGGTCGTCTAGCCAACCACGGAGGCTCTGCAGCCTTTAGGGATTCAAGTCTGCTGCCTTGACAGCTCGCTGGTATCCATTTTGTCCTGCCCACCAGGTCCAGCCCCCTACTGCCCCATCTGCCATCCAACAACCTAAAGGAAGGGAAGGACCAGCTGCCTCCCGAGGATACCCGGAGATCTCCACGTCCTGTCCATCTCCTCCTTGCTGACTGGAGCGTGGTTGTGGTTGCATGGTCTTCCCATCTGCAGGGAGCCTGGCAAATGGGGCAGGCACTGGGGACTGCGTCTGTCCAGTTGTCTCTGCCCTCCTCATCATCGTCTAGGCCCAGTAAAGTGTTGTTGGAGCTGGCGTGAGCACTTACACTCAGGGGTTACCGGGCCTGTGCAGGCTCCAGTGGCTGGCTGCTGTGGTATTTAGAAAGGTTCAGCTGGTTTATTAGGAGGGTGGGACTTGCTACTTTATTATCACGCTTTATAACATCTAAATGTTAGATTCCTCTGTGTGAGTCAGGCGCCATCAGGCATGTGCTTCTCAGGCTGTGTTAGAACCCTTAGGTCACTTTCTCCCTTGGTTTCAGCCACCAACAGGTGGGGAATATGTTGGCTTTTGCTCTCAGCCACTGCCAACCTTGAAGGGACATTGCACAGGCTGTGTGCCTGTGACCTTAGGAGGGTGGTTTACGTGAAATAAAAGGTACCCACTGTGATTGCACCATCTGAGGGGAGTGTGCACTTCCCGAAACCGTCACTACATCGCAGAACGTTTCCAGTACCCCAAAGGGTCCCTTGCGCCCTATTTCCAGTCAGTGCACCCAATCCTGCCAGGGCAGCCACAGCTCTGCCTTTCCTTGCTGCCTTTAGATATTTCTTTCCCTGAGCTTCCACAAATGGAGTCATATGGCCTGTCCGCTCAGGCGTCTGGCTCCTCTGCCCCAGTAGTGCTGAGACGCATCCAAGTTGCTGTGCAGTCAGAAGTTGCTCATTTTATACTGAGCCATTCACCCCCACCATATGGAAGGGTATTGCCGCGTGCTTATCCACTCAGCACTTGATGGACTTTGGGTTGTTTCCAGTTTTTAGCCATTATGAGTAAAACTCTTGTGAACATTCATGTACCAGTCTCTGTGTGCTTTTATCTCTCTTGGGTGGATGCCGAGGAGGAGATTGCTGGTTTGTATGTTAAGTGTAGGTTTAACCTTATCAGAAACTGGTAAACTCTTTTCCACCAGCAGTCGCAGCTGTGTTCCCGCTGGGGCGTCAGAGACGTTAATGTGTGTGCAGGGCTGACTACTGAAGGCTTCCCTTCCTGTAGTGCCTGGCCAGGGCAGTGCTTTCACGTGCTTACCAGTCATCTGCACGTCTGTCTGTCTTGGGACGTGTCTGTTCTGGTCTCCTGCCTTTACTCATCTCATTATTGACTTAGAAGAGTTCTTTGTATCCTCCGTCAGACAGTGTATTATGGGTCTTTGTTCTTTTGCCTTCCACTTAAAGTGGGGAAAGAAAGAGCTGATGCTTTGAACTCGGCACTATCTTGGTGGGAGGAGGCCTTTTGGCCTTTTTATATTACCCTTTGAAAAGGAAAAGGCCATACATACACCTACACCAACCCCCATTTACCATCCATGGCCGTCGCCCGTCTTGTCTTTTCTAGAAGGATGCTCCGTGGTGTGTGTTATGCATGGTGCTGGGGTGAAGCCCAGGCCTGTCGTGCTGGGCTGTAGGGCTGCAGTCAGCTGTGAGTTCACTTTTGTTTCCTTTCTTCTTGTTTATCACTAATTTTTAATGTGTGTGTGTGTGTGTGTGCACATGTGCATGTACAGAGGTCAGAGGACACCTTGTAGCAGTTCGTTGCTCTCCTGTCGTGTAGTTCTAAGGATTGAACTCAGCCCCCAGCCTTGGCAAAGGCACCTTCACCTGTGGACCCGCTCAGCAGCCTGTAAACAATTTTTAGAGCTGTCGGAGGATACTTTCTGTATCATAGAACTCATCATTTCGAGTGTAAATTCAGTGTCTTTAGTAACTCAACTGAGAGGTGTGGTCATTTTCGTGGTGAACTTTAGAGAGTCCTTGTGCTCTCCTGTAGGACCCTCAGATCCACTCCCTTTTAGTCCTGGTTCCTACCCCATCCCAGGCAACCTCACTATGAATTCACCTCTTCTGGGCATTGTGGGTAAATGGAGTCACAGAATGGGTGATTTCTGCACTTGGCTTCTTTTTGTTGGCACGATGGTTTTGAGGTCACCCATATGGCAGAGTTCCATTGTATGGGTGGTCCTCATTCTGCCACCAGTTGATGGACAGGTAGATGATCTGGTCATGCTTTGGGTTTCTTGTGTACTGTGAGTTGAACATGCTAGGCAGGTTCTCTACTGTTGAGTGCGCCGTTGGCCCCACCTCCTGTTCTGGGTGATGTGGGTAACACTGCTGAGGACAGTGGTGTGCAAACCTACATGGAAACATGCGAGTAACACTGCTGAGGACAGAACAGTGGTGTGCAAACCTACACGGAAACATGCTTGGATGGTGTCAGGCATGGACTTGCTGGATGCCAAGTTTCTGGTTTCTGCATCTTGGTTCTTTTCTTTCTAATCACTCCTCTGGAGTACAGTGTGCGTGCAGGGGTCCTGGGTCGTGGTGGTGGTGGTGGTTGTTTCGGTATCCTATTTGATAAATTGTAACTCATTCATTTGTATAGTCACAGTATAGGGGTGTGTGTGTGTGTGTGTGTGTGTGTGTGTGTGTGTGTGTGTCCTATTATCCTAAAAAGTGTTTGTGTGCTGTTACCTGCATGCCTCATTCCTGTGAAGTGCCAGTGTGTGCCTTGTTCCCACACTGCCTTTTCACAAACCTTAGTAGTTTATGTGCTTCGTGTTTTCCCTGTTCTGGGGATTGAACTCAGGACATAAGACTTGGTAGCAAGAGTCTACCCACTGTGCCATCCTCACTGACTCCCTATGAGACTTTCAGGGTTCTGTCCCTTGGCCATTCCACTTCCCCTTGCTGGGACGTGGCGTTCAGTCTTACGTTAGCTGATATGTAAGAAGGCCTTGCTGCTCTTTGAATTTGCATCTCGTGTATCGACTGATGATGCCAATCATATTTTCAGGTTTAAATTTTTATATATATTTTATGTGTATGAGGGTTTTGCTTGCATGTACATCTGTGTACCACTTAACTGTCTGGTGCTGTAGAGCCCAGAAGAGGATATGGGATCCCCTGGGACTGGAGTTACAGACTCTTGAGAGCCTCCATGTAAGTGCTAGGGACGGAACCTGGATCCTCTGCAAAAACAACCAGTGCTCGCAAGTGCTGAGCCAGTCTCCAGCCCTGTCACCTTCAGGTTCTTACGGGTGGGTCGTACATCGTCATGAAGACTCCTGCAGCCCTCTGCCTGCTAATCAGCCTTGTCCCTGACCTGTTGAGCCACCAAGCTGCACGTGCGTTCCAGTCCCTCCTGTTTGCCTCCCTTGGCTCCCAGCCGTGACTGGCCTGCTTATTTTTGCGAAGGTGCCTTTGGTTGACATGCATTTTGTCATTTGTTTTGCCTTTTATGGCTCCCACTTTTTATGACTTTGTGCATCACAAAACTCTTAAGACTTCTCTGTTCCCTGTTTTCAGAAGGAACCGTGTCTGTGTAGTGACTGCTCTTTGTGTGTGGCCCATGTAGCCTTAATGTTTGCATACAGTGTAGGCTCTGACTTTGTAATGTTACAGCGCCATTGTCTCACAGACTGTCCTTTGTTCACAGGGCTGACGAGTGCACGTGCATGTGTGTGCGTGTGCGTGTGTGTGTGTGTGTGACAGAGAGAGCACACGTGTGTGAGTGTGTGTGTCTGTGAGTGTGAGAGAGTGTGTGTGTCTGTGTGCATGTGCAGGCATGTGTGTGTACGTGTGTGTATTATTTAATATACGTACTGAATAATATAAAATAAATATATATGAATAAATTAATAAATGAAAGGTCTTACCCTGTAGTCCAGACTGGCCTCAAACTAAATCTCAAGCTTTTCAAGGGTTAGAAATACAGGCATGAACCAGCACAACTGGCTTCCTTCCTTCCTTCCCTTCCCTTCCTTCCCTTCCCTTCCTTCCCTTCCTTCCTTCCCTTCCTTCCTTCCTTCCCTTCCCTTCCTTCCTTCCCTTCCCTTCCTTCCCTTCCCTTCCTTCCCTTCCCTTCCCTTCCCTTCCTTCCCTTCCTTCCTTCCCTTCCTTCCCCTTCCCTTCCCCTTCCTTCCCTCCCTTCCCTTCCCCTTCCCCTTCCCTTCCCCCTTCCCTTCTTCCTTCCTTCCTTCCCCTTCCTTCCCTTCCTTCCCCTTCCCTTCCCCCTTCCTTCCCTTCCCTTCCTTCCTTCCTTCCCTTCCCCTTCCTTCCTTCCCCCTTCCCTTCCTTCCCTTCCCTTCCCTTCCCTTCCCTTCCTTCCTTTCCTTCCTTCCTTCCTTCCCTTCCCTTCCCTTCCCTTTCCTTCCTTCCTTCCTTCCTTCCTTCCCTTCCTTCCTTCCTTCCCTTCCCTTCCTTCCCTTCCCTTCCCTTCCCTTCCCTTCCCTTCCCTTCCCCTCCCTTCCCCTCCCCTTCCCCTCCCCCCTTCCTTCCTTCCTTCCCTTCCCTTCCTTCCTTCCCTTCCCTGTGTCACAGATTAGACCCAAGGCCTGGTAACATGATCAGCATCCGTTCTACCTTGACCTGTGTACACCTCCAGCCCTGGGCTTGCTGAGACCTGGGCCCTGTGTTGCCCTGAGTTGGTCTTCAGCTCCTGGGCTCAGCCTCTGAGCATCTGGGACTACATTGCACCCGATTTCAGAGTCCACTCTTTTCCAGCTGTGATGAGGACGTGGATATACCATCACTGTCCTTCATGCCTGAAAAGCACATTGCTGGCAACATCATAGGCCCATGAAAAATGGAAAAGATCATGTCTTGCTGGAAGTGCCTGTGGAGCCAGGCCTGGGATCTGTTGGCTGTGATGGCTGCTTGGCAACTTAGTATTAAGGCTCTTTGCCTTCATATGTGACAGAACACGCCCAGTGTATAATCAGCTGCCAGAAATCAGCATCACGAAGAAGGGCTAAAATTGAGCTGTCTGAGCTGCTCACTTCCTGTGCACAGAGGAGCCTTGCTATCCTGCGTCTAGATCTTGGCCTCTAGGTTCAGTTCTCTCTCTGTCCACGTTGCCAGCCACAGCCAGGTCTTCTGTGGGCCTCGTGCTGTAGCCAGCCTGGCTTAGCTTGGCCTGCAGTAAGGACCTTCAGTTGCTGTCTGTACAAAAGACCCAGCGATTCCACACTGTGGCAGGTGCTGATTTGTGGACTGGCTTTTGTCCAGGACCCTACTGAGTGAGCCTTGTCTTGCCATTTAATTTTCAGGGTCTGAGTGGAGCTGGCGGGCTGCTTTGAGGAGCTAGGCCACCACTGTAGAATCACAGCTCCAGCCTTGACGATCAAGGAGGGAAGCGCCCATGTCTTGCTGATGTCTGCTACTGCCCTGCCCTGTGCTTGGCCCCCAGCCTCCCCAGGGTAGTCACTGGAGCGTATCGTCCAGGCAGGATGATCAGGTCCAGGGCTGCTGCCGAGAGCTTCTCAGCTCGGTTGGTCGCGTTGAGCCTGTGGTCCTATGTGCGTTACGGCCTGCTTCTGTCTATTCTCACGTGCTCAGAGCATTTCTCCGTCGATGGAGAATAGTGCACGGAACTAGCGCTGTTGGTTTGGTTGGTGTTCAGAGAATAGTCACAGAGCCTTGGAGATGGTGTCCCCCACCCCGTGGCCAGTGTCTCCACAGCTGCCCTAGTCCCGAGCCTCTGAGCTGGGGAGCTCCATGCAGCCCTTAGTGCCCAGACTGCTTCCTCAGTGCTGGGAGATCACAGGACTGTCTTTCTAGCCGTGGCAGTTTGTCCCTTGCCATGTTTTACAGCGGCAGTCCCGGAGATGCTCAGGTGTATAGGACAGTCATTGCTGTCTCTTGTTGTCACAAAGCTATCAGGGTTGTGGTGCTGATGGAGATCTCCCTGCCACCCTTGGGGTGATGGGGTCTTCAGGGAAGAGGTACCAGTGACCAGGGCTGAGGGAAGCAGGGTGCTCTTGCTCCCTCAGGCTGTTTGCTGCTCACACGTTTGTCATGTGCCTGGGCCACCTCCCCACTTGTCCTCCTGCCTTAGCGTCCGAAACACTGGGATTATAGGTGTGAGTACCTAATAACTGTGCAGCTTTAAAAAAGAGTTATTATTACTTTTAAGTGTGCGTGGGGGGGGTAGAGGGGGAGAGAGCGAGTGTTCAGTGCCCTCAGAGGCCAGAGGTGTCACATCTCCTGGACCTGGGACACAGACAGTTGTAAGCTGCCACATGGATGCTGGGGACCAAACTCATGTCCTCTGGAAGAACAGCCAGCGCTGGGAACTGCTGAGCCGTCTCTCCAGCCCCTGCTTTACAGCTTACTCAGACGGAGAAGCTGGCTCAGTTGGGTGCGGGCTCTTGCCACCAAGCCTGATGACCTGAGTCTGATCCCTGGGACTCATGTGGTGAGAGGAGATGGTGACTAGGGAGAGTTGTCCCTGTGTCCGCGCATGTGCTCATTTGTCCTTTATTCACGTAGTGAATAAATAAATGCGGCAATTTCTGGGGAAGCTTTTCACCTCCCTTCCCTTCCTTCCCACCTGGAGCCATCAAGTTGCTGGCCCTGTAGTTTGCTTCCAGACACAGGAGTGCAGTGAGGAGAGTCCACTGCACTCAGAAAAGCCTATTCTCAGAGTGGGCGGTGGGCAGGCAGAAGGCAGGACTGAGGAGTGAGCCAGTGTGGGGCCTTGAGTGGACCCCTCTTACCCTTGAAGCTATGCAGTGGGAAAGGCTTTTGCATCTGCGTTTTCCTCTTCATTTTGCCACAGACAGAATTGTATCACACATCTCTAGAACGAGTGAAATGGCATTTCAGCTTCTAGTCTTTATAGACTCTCTGAACTTTAGGAAAGATCATTCTGGTCCCTTTTCATTAATAATGAAAACCAGGGGGCAATAAAATGTTCTTAACGCGAGCCTGGCAGGAACGCAGCGGCAGCGAGCGAGGGCGAAGGGTGAGCTGGCAGGGAACTACAGGTGTTCCTCGGGCCTGGCGAGGGCAGAGTCCTGCATGGTGGGCAGCGGTGCAGGGCCTGAGCGCCCAGATCGTAAGCTCTGGCGGCTGCTTGGCCTCAGGGTCCCGATGCCGGCAGAAAGAGGCCTGCGCTTGTCCAAGCAGGGAGGTGCGCGTGTGTGGAGGCAGCTGACTCAGCAAGCATGGGGTCTGGTCGAGTGTTCAGCGTAGTACAATTTGCCTTCTTGGAGGATATTCAGTGGCCACTGCCATTTGAGAGTTGGCGTGAATGCGGCTAGCTGATTGCAGCACTAGGGAAGGTATTCTCTAGGGATTCGGGGTGCATGGACAGATGTCCCTTTGGAACATGGACCCCTCCGTGTGGGAGATCACTCTTCCACCACGTTTTCCTCCTAAGATGGACTTGTACTTACTAGGGGTTGCGCCTCATGTCTGCCATGAAGAGCAAAGCCTGCCTAAATTAGAAAGGCGGAGCCATGGGAAGGCCCACGCAGGGCAGAGGCCTGGCGTGCAGGCACCAGCTGAGAGTGTCACCCACCCCATGAGTCTCAGATTGGAGTCTAGAATTAAGGGAACTTGCAGTACACATGGATACCCCCAACAGACAAGGCAGTCCTGATGGCCTTCACAGGGTGGGAACAGCTCACTGGGCAGCTCTGTAGTCCAGATGGAGAGCGAGCAGGGCATCCTGTGACCACAGCTCAAACCCCAGCACCCACACACACACACACCATCTGCATACCACTTAAGACCATAAGTAGAACCCAAAGGGAAAAAAGGTAGTATTTATGAGTCTCGTCACAGAGGACTAGTAACATGGAAAGAAGCGAAGTAGAAAAACGGAACAAAACCACTGTGCCAAAGGGCAATGCAGACAAAACCCGGCAGTGCTAAGAGGCAGAAGCACCGGTCCGCTGCCACCCAGCCAGTTGGCAGACCTACAGCTGACATACACATGGAAACAGGCACTGATGCTGTGCGTGGCTGCTGGGTGGACTTGCGAAGCCCTATTGAGGGAGTCTGGCAGTTTCTCTCAGAATTACAACCATGCATTTCTTCTGACCCATATCCCTGGGAAGTTTCGGGTTTTCAGATGGCCTGGATGGGAGCTGACGTGGGTCTACAGTGCATGTGTGGTACAGTTACAGACCAGAGAGAGCTCAGTGTCTGTCAGCAAGGACTCCCAGACAGCTGTGGGGAAACACTGAGAAATGGGAAGAAAGAAGGGTATCAGACAGGCCCCCCATGCTCTACGTGTGCATGAACCTGGAAGAGAATGTGGAGCTGTGGACAGCCACTGCTGGTGACAGAGAACACCTCTACAGGAGACTAGCTCCTGTACTTGATACTTAACTGTGAGTCAGTCAGAAGGTGAGAAAAGGAGGGTCCAAGGCAGGGAGGGGCTGTTGTATTGATGGCAGTTTTATGGCCAAGATGAACTGGGGAATCCCATGTGGGCCCCGTGAGTTCAGGGGACTCTGGTAGTAAAGGGGACATTCTCGGTGGGTCCCTCTTTCCTCTTGAGAGCACTGTTTTGTAGCCCAGACAGGAGGGGGTACCCCTTAACCCCTTGGATGTCACGGTGACCTCAGCTTCCCTGTGCCCGCAGCCCACCACTAAGCCTGCCCGGGGCCCTGCTCCTCCTCTTGGCTTTTGAGACAGCAGACGGTGGCAAGTACCTCAGTGAGCTTGCAGGCGTGGGTGGAGAGGGAAGGGGGCAGGAGAGCTCTCAGTTCCCACAGCGCTCCTGTCCCTCCTTTCTCCCAGTCTCACCTTTGGAGGAAGGCAGCTTTTCTCTCAGCAGAGCCTGTCAGGCACCTTTCCATTGACACAGTGCTTTGTTTCATCCATGACTGCCAAGAGTGCCCACCATGGTCTCTGTCCTTCCTCTTGGCCATCCCCTGAGAGGAGGCCGACTTGACCCCTGCTAAGAGGCCTAGAGAGAGCAGGCCAGATTACATACCCAAAGCCCCTTGCGAACTGTTTGTGGGAGGGTAGAACCCTCCTCGCATCTGGAGAGGACTCTCATCTGGAACTGTAGGGATTTTGCCCACAGACGTGTCCCCGGGCCCAGTAGAGACCTGAGGTTGGGCCTCCTCTGTACACAGCTGTTAGCAGGCTTAACTTAGGGATTAGGCGTAGTAAGATCAACAGTGATAGAGCCTAACTATGTTAAAAGGCGTGCTCCCCGCCCCGCCCACCCCCATTCTGTGTCTGATCTTTTTTCCTTACAGAGAACTTTCACTTTTTCCTCTTAAGGGAAACACTTGGGCTTTTCTTAGGTGAATTCAAATTATCAGTGTCTCTGCCCCTTATGCTTGGAGGCCATTGTTAAGTGAAATAAGGCTTAGACTGTGCACTGAGAGACTAAGACAGTCTGAGGGCTGAGGCAGCGATCAGTGTGTGATGGGCAAGCAGCGCATACACTGTGAATGCGCTGTCTTGGGTGGGTCAGGGCGGGATGGCTGAGATGCCATAGACACTTAGAGTGGCGTATGCGACAAAGCCTGTGGGCTGTTTTTTTCTGGAGTTTTCTATTTACTGTTTTCAGAGCACAGTTTCAGAAAGGAAAGACACAGTAAATGTCAAGCAGGCCTATATGTGCTGGTTGGTGTGAACTGGCCAGGAGCCTACCCTGGGGTGAGCATTAGATATTCACTCCAATCCTCAACCAAATGGCAAATTTATGAGAAGTTTTCCTTCTAAAGCTTCCTTACTCTGATCTAGCCTGGCTCTATTTTCCTCTGTGACCCTTGCTAGGGTCTCCCCCACTTTGAGCTTATCCCAGTGTTGTTGTAAAATTATAAAAAATAAAAGTCTTTTTACCTGCTCTAGGTCCGGCACCTTGGTGCCCCAAGATATCTGCTAGATATCTTAAGTCTCAGTCAGCAAAGCCTCTCACCCACTCTGCTCCATCCCATACCACACTGCTGAAGGCCCCCTCTGAGCCTGGCAGCAACCTCTCTACCCATCTAGTTTCCAAGGCAGGTTTCCATGCCAGAAACACACATCCCAATTCCATGGCAGCCCAGACCAGCCGCCAAACACTCTCTTAAATCTACACATGAAAGAACACACAACACAATAACCTTTGACCCAGCTGATAAGATATAATTGCCCACCTAAACATACAGAGCCCTGTACACATCCACCCCTTAACTTTACAACACCCAGAACTAGGCCAGTGTTCTCCTGAAATAGAGTAGGTCTCCTGCTACTTTCCCAGCGTGGTTGGCTAGTGTTCCAGGCCCTTGACCTGTCTTCCCCATCCCACCCACTCTGGCCTCCAGGACACAGGTCTTGGCCCTGTCCCTCAGCACCTCAGAAGCTGCCTTGCTTAGTCCTTTGCAGACTTGTGTCTTCAGAGCAGAGAGGCCCAGGTCCCATTGGCCCCTGGTTTACCCTCTGTGTGGTGTGCACACATTGGCCTCTAGAATGATCCTTGTTCCTTGACCTCATGAAGCTAAGACAAAGGCCCTCACGTCGCCTGCCTTCTGACCCCCATGGCTGGACACTAAGCTCACAGCTAGATACCTCCTCCCAGCATCTCACGGACAGGTCACTTCCATCTAAAGTGAGGCAGACGGTGCTGGGACCTGGAAAGAAGAGAGAAAAGGCAGAGCTGAGCAGAGTCTGGTGCTCACGTGCTTTCTGCAGCTGGGTGTCTCACTTGCCTGCTGCTGGCACACTCCTGGGAGAGACCTGTCCGAGTTTCTTCTTCCTTTCTTTCTCCCCCAGGCCCCGGAGGTTCCCGATGGCGAGATTACGGTGCCTTGGCCATCATCCTGGCAGGAATTGCATTTGGCTTCCACCAGCTCTACAAGGTAAGTCGCCTCCCAGGGGCCACAGTGCTATGCCTTGCCACCCTTTGGCATTCGGCTCTCCTCCCTCCTGGCCCCTGGCTTATTCACAAAGGCCCTCCAGGCAGTGGGACCTGGCCCAGAGCACAGTGACTGTGGTGGAAGCAGGGAACACAGCAGGAGAGACATGAATGCACACGGCACTGCTGCTTCACCTCTCCACCCTGACCCCCACCCGCAGCACGTCCGTCCATCCATCAGCTTGAGTATTGAGAGTAGTGCCTGGCACCAATGAGAAACATGCAAAGCAGAGAACGGAGCAATCTAGTCGTTCCGAGCTGGGACACTGGAGCCTAGCTGCGTGTGTCGAACCTGACTCTGTCCCAGAGGACAGTTCCATCTGTAAGATTGGGCCGGGACAGCTCATGCGACTTTGCGGTGGTGTGAAAGTGTGCCTATGCTATCCGTCAGCACTGCGGGTCCGCACTCAGTGAAGGAACCGAGGCAGTGCGCACCAACGGAGGCTTTGGCTTTAGTAGGCTGGCCCAGCTGCTCCAGCGACATTCTGAACACACTGAAGGCAGGGCAGGAGCACCGTTGCTCAGTAGGTCAGCAGTCTGAGTGCATCATCCCCGTATGATGGCTTACAGCATCCGTAGCATCAGATTGCAGCGAAGGCCAGGCCTGTCCTGGAGGAGCTGGAGCAGTGCTGGCTCCCTGCCTGCTGGCACGTGGAGCCCCGTAGATGCCCTTGTTCCTCCTGGTATTTACAACTAGCCCGGGAAGCACACTCCTTGTTTTCTGTGGATTGTGGTAGCATCTGTATAAATGTGGGATTTTCCCTGGGCCTTGTGAGTCAGCCAGCCCTCAAGAGCTCACAGCTCAAGATGCTCACAGCAGATCCGAAGGCACTGAACCAACATTTTCTCCCCTGATAGAGCGGAAAGGCCTGTCCTTGATGTGAAGAAACTAGTCTACAAGATGCACAGCCAGGATGGCCCCACATTAGCCTCCCCTGAGAGAAGCCCTGTTCTCCTCTGACGACTCCCGCTAATCCAGCCTGCATTTAGTGACTTTTTCTTTTTTCTTTCCTTTTCTTTTCCTTTTTTAAGGACTCACTGAATTCCCAGGCTTGCAGTGTAATTTGAGCACGTGAAAAGTGTTTAACCCTTTCATTCTTAGATTCTTAGTTTTTTTACCTCACACAATAGCTAATGACAAATTTGTGGCAGAACATAACTCTTCGGGGTAGTGCCTGTTGCCAGAATAAGAAATTCCTGTGCAGAAATTCAGAAGCCAAGTGTTGAGCTGGAGCTTACCCGCTCTGAGCTGCTGTGGAGGCCTGTGTGGGGCAGCCTTCTCCAGCCTCTGGCCGCAGACAGGCACCAGTGCAGAGGTCACAAGTACCAAGGTCCTGTGAGCAGCTCTAATTGTCTCATCACAGTAACAACCCGACTCCCCACCCCCACAAAACAGGAGGTGTGGCACCTTGGTTCAGGTGTGACACAGAGGTTGTCATCTGTTTCATGGAGCTCTGGCCACCAGCCTGTGTTTTACAAAGAAAGGAAACCTTGAATTGTTGGTCACAGTGGTGACAGGTCTTCAGCATGTTAGTGATACGTTTAGAAAAAGCAGGGCCGTCTTCCTTTGTGCAAACAGAAACTTAGCCAGAGCAGCAGCTCCCCGCTCATGGGCTCTGGCCTCAGGGATGGGGTGTAGCTGCTTATGCAGCTGAGAATTTCTTGACTTTTATACTTTGGAACCGTCAGGCTGCAGTTGATGAGTTTCGCTCAGTTGTGGGTAATAACTCACACTGTGGCTGCAAAGCACTTTGCAAAATAGAAACAGCTTCTGTGCATGCACTAAATGACTAGCTTCACTCTGAAATGAGTTCTCCCACAACCCCCTGTGAGACCTGCTTTTCTCCCTAGCACAGAAGCGGAATGGAGAACAGTCCTTCTTTACCTGTCTGGGACCCAAATAGACTAAGGACCTGAGTTCTCGCCAGGCAGCACCCGCCAGGCTCCTGTGCTTGACCGAAGTGGGGTGCACCCTAGATTGGGGACCTAGATGGTCTCAGGGCCCCAAGCTGCACAGTGGCAAAGCACAAGTCCTCTCTTCCGTTCTCCTGGCACCTTCTACCTTGTTGTGTATCCGTGTCCCAAGCCCTACAGGTGGTCACCAGTTGTGCCCCCACCTTCCTAGTGATGGAGAGGCTGGCTCAAGGCATCCTTGTTTGGTGGCTTTGCAGTCACCAGCCTTGGCGTTCTGTGTCCCCTGGGGCAGTTCTCTTTTGCCCTATCTTTCTTTTTTTTTTTTTTTTTTTTTAAATTATATCTTTATTTTCTGATACGAGTACACTGTAGCTGTCTCCAAACACACCAGAATAGATGGTTGTGAGCCACCATGTGGTTGCTGGGAATTGAACTCAGGACCTCTGGAAGAGCAGTCAGTGCTCTCAACCGCTGAGCCATCTCTCCAGCCCTTGCCCTATCTTTCTGTTCTGGGAGCGCATAGGCTGTTTTGGCTCCTTCTGTAAGGAAGCCCCTTCTGATGATTAAAAGAGTCCAAGGTGACCTCTGGAGTAGGCTTTCTACGTGCACGCCTTATCCCCACCATTGAAGGTCAGCGATCCCAGAAGTCTGCCTGTTTTCCTCTGATTTCTCCAGTGCTGCTGTATTTACTCAGATCTAACACAGCTTCTGGCTGGGTGAGACAGTTTGTTTCACTCACGGAGTTGAGGTGTGAAAGACTCAGAAGGGAACAGTGAAAAGCTGCCTAGCTCTCCGCCCCAGAAGCCACCAGTAGGGTCAGTTTCTGGTCTATCCTTCTGCAGTCTCTCCTTAGAGCTCTTGAAATAGAATTGAAAAGCCTCACAGGAATGTGTATCTAAGGAAAGTAAGAGAACGTAATAAGGCCTCCCTCATACATGGAGGCCTTCCCCAGGCTCAGGGGACAGCTCAGAGATGGTGCCCGGCCCGCCAGCCACATCTGGAGGCTCAAAAGGAATTTTGGTCTTTGTCCTTGTTCAGGTGGCAGTTTCTACCAGGCCCCATCTTGGTCTCGTTACTTTTTCAAGCACTTTGTTTCTAGTATGAGGAGTGCAGAGCTTCTGTGGAGTAACCTGCAGAGGATCAGGGCGGGTTGGGTGGTGGGCTTTAAGAGACTGGTGTCGGCCACCTTCTCACCTGACCACTTCTTGCAGAAGTACCTGCTGCCCCTCATCCTGGGAGGCCGAGAGGACCGGAAGCAGCTGGAGAGGATGGCGGCGAGTCTCTCGGAACTGAGTGGCAGTGTGGCCCAGACAGGTAAAGATTAATGACTCCATCAAGTCACCCCTCAAAGCGTCCTCCCGCAGCCCCTTTTCGGCCCCTCCCTCTCCCTCGTCTCCACTCTGTGGTGACTTCATTTATCTGCTCTGAGAATCTGTTCACATTTGCAAATGAAGCCGCCGTCATTTCGGTTTAATTTGAAATTGCTTGTTTACTGTCGGCGCGGCCTCAATTAATTATGTTTTTACGGAAAGGCTCCCAACCTCAGAATATTAATAAGGGGAGTAAAATGACAGCCTTTCTGAGGGCTGTAAAGTTCAGTTTTAATTTCTGCTTCTATGAGGTTTTCAGGGGGGTTTTCAGTGATTTTTTTCCCCCTTCCCTCGAAGAATCCGATGCAGGGTCAAGAGAGTCTGTAATTACTGTGGCTCCCGGGACCCCTGCCACCTCCCCTGTTATCGACTCCACACGGATGGCACTCAGTGCCTGCTGCCCCAGTGATGGCCTAGATTAGCTGGGACCTGTTGTGGCAGAGGTGGCTTTTCTCCTTGTGAACTTGTTTACTAAGTGGGAGCTGGGAATCTAAACCTCGAGGCTGGCAGGAGTGGCCACCTGTCCCAGGCAGGAGGCTCTGTCCTCGCTGGCACCTGTGCAGAGCGGTCTAGAATTCCCTAACTCATCTGTCCCATGAACCATTGCTGTCCTAGGAATCAGGGACATCATAGTCACAGGCCTCAACAGGTCACCTGGTGGTGGGGCATTGGGGCATGCTCAGTGGGGAGAGAACAGGGGAGACCACCCAGGTGGGACTTGCACTTTCCCTCTTGGAACTGAAGCTACCCCAGAGCACCAAGGACACTGAGGCCAGTGAGATGAATGATCAGAGCATGTTGGGAGCAGGAGAGCCAGGCCCGACAGCCAGACATAATTAGAGGGGAGAGGTTTTGGACGGATATACTGTTGACCACAGACAAGCACACAATGGAAAGATGAAGTAGAAACACCAGAGGTTACACACAGAGCGGGTGGATCACCCCAGGCACAGATAAATTATCTGGGTGTGTGGTGGTGGGGGGGTGCAGATACATTCCACCTAGCAGGGAAGTGAACAGCTTGCAGGTGTGTGGGCAAGGAGGGGACCTTGGGCACTGACTTACCAGACACGACTCTTTCTTCCCTAGTGACTCAGGTACAGACAACACTGGCCTCTGTCCAGGAGCTACTGAGACAGCAGCAGCAGAAGGTCCAGGAGCTAGCCCATGAGCTGGCCGCTGCCAAGGTACTTTGGGCCCTTAGGTCCCCAGGCCTAGGTCTGTTCATTTAACTCTAGGCCTAATGATCCTCCATGACCGTCTACTGTCTTCTGGGTGCCTGAGTGTCCTCAGTTTTCAGTGTTCTATCATAGGGTGACACCTCGGGTTGTCACTGTCCGTCCTGTTGAGGAAGGGGGGGCACCACTGTATTGGTGTAGCATTTAACCAGCAAGAACAGCCTTCATGTCTCCATTGCTACCTCCTGTTGATAAACCTTTGATGGCAGGCATGCCCCTGCAGGCTCGGTTGTAGGTCACAGCCAGGCCAAGGGGTCCAGTCAGTGGAGGAGATATGCACCATGGGCAGTTTTCTAGTTCACACTCTCCCTAAGCTGCTGGGCCCACCTTGCAGTGGGGCTGTTCTTTAGACTCAGGACTCACGGGGTCAGATGATTTGAAAGGAACTAGAACCAAGTAAGGTTAACTGTGGCACTTTCCGCACCTCACTGCTCAGACCTGAAGCAGTCTGCTCCGCAGCGGGCTGAAGGGCCAGTCCTCCATCTCCATCTGCTAGCTCTCTGACCACAGGTGGGTCCTCACCCTTTGTGGGTCTTTGTTTGTAAACGAGCTGTGGCCAGTGCCTGCCTTGCTATACTTACTGTTCATGTGCTCAAGAGCAGTGCTTTGGTAGCAGTCAGAGCTTCGCGTGTGACTGACAGGGTCTGAGAGGCAGCATCTGTGGGCTCCTCTGCAGGTCCCAGCTGAGCTGCTCTAAGGGATGCCGACCTTCTGCTCAGCTGAACTAAGAACCCAGGAGAGTGAACATCTCTGTACTTCTGGCAGAGCCTGGGGTCCCTGTTGTGAGGGCCGCCCCCAAGAATCCCTCCTGGCACCCACTCCCTCTTACACAGGCTATTTCCTTCCTGCTCAGGTGGCTGCTGCCGCCGCTGCACTGGCTGTGTCCCCGCAGGCAGCTATAAAGCAGGCAGGCAGTGTGGCCTCCAGCTGACTGATCGCTCAGCTCTGAGGCCTGAGTGGCCAGCAGCCCTTCTGAAGGTTGGAAAGCTGTTTTTCCTTCAGGCCCTGAGCTGACATCAGGACCAGGTGTTGAGCTCTAAGGAAAGTGGGGTGGCTGGTTTGGGGCCTGCTGTGGTCTGGAAGAGTCCGCAGTTGTCATGGCTCCTGCCCCTCAGAACTTTTCCCTGCTCTCCCTGCTGAAGTGAGGCTCTGGCCTGGCACCCAGGCCCACACCGTGTGAGGACTCTGTTACCCTATAAACCAAAGACGCGAGCTATGTTTTCTCAGCTGTAATGTAAGTTTTATATGTGCCTTCCAAACTCCTACTGGAGCCCTGTAACAGCGAAAAGAAGAGCTTTGAGTAATTAAGACCTACATAAAACTGAAGCCTGCGAGTTTGCTACAACTGTTTTAAAGAGACTGGCTAAAAAGCCCCAGATGTCAGATTTTATTTCCAAATCCTGGCATCTGGCACCATGTGCGTTTGGAAATCTGAGTCCTTTGTGGCCAGTGAGTGGAAATTGCTCCCTTGTTAATGGCCTGCTGTAGCTTTCAAGGTCTCAGAGAAGCCAGAACAGTGGCTCGCTGGGCCTTGCTGTCTGGTGGTCTGCGGCAGGGACCTCAGGGAATGGGTAAGAGGGCAGTGGCCTGCTTCCTGCTCCTTCCCAGGCTGCCCTTCAGCTGAGAACCTCCTTTCCACAGGGGCATGCCCAGTGGGCTGTCTAGGCTAGCTGACAGTGTCCTTACCTTGTATCAGAAGCCATGGCTCATAGGGAAGATCCCGGGATGTCCCCTCCTCGGCCTGGGGAGAGCCGAGTGGACGGAGACTCTCACGCCTCTCATCCCTGCACACAGGTCACAGAGCACGTGGCCACCTACAGCCCCAACTTACTGACAACTGCCTGCCCTTCCCGCTCCACACCATAAAGGCGTGCTTCCTCAAGGGCTGGTGCTAGGAAAGTGTCCTGCCCCTCTCTCCACTCAGCCTCGACATTTCCCAAAGAATGAGTAAGACTGGGCGGAGTGGTCCACAGGTGTTGATGCTGCCGGTGGGGTTTGGCCAAGGGCATCTTCCTTGACCCTTAGGAAACCTCTGGAGATCTGAGGTCCTGGCCAGGAGCCAGAGATCCTGAGCAGCTTGGAGATGGCATTAGGGTGAGGTTGCCATCTTGACCTGTTCAGCCTTCCTGTAAGCGCCTTCCCTGGGCCACCTCTGGGCTGCTGCCCTAATTAGTGCTGACTTCTGGGAGGTGTGGTTCCGGGAGGGGTCGTTGTGAGGTGGCTTATGTCTGCTGATGGTTGTTTCAATGGACATTTCAAATATTCAACAGAAGTGGAAGATTCTCATGTCTAGAGCAGCCCCTCCTGCTGTCCCAGCATAATGTCACCAAATGGCCACCACTACAAACCACCACCACCACAAGCCCCTGTCAGTGTCTGTGGGGGACATATGGGCTTCTTTGTTATTTCACACGTGAGGTCTGCAGTGCCACCTAAGAACACTGAAGGACTCTTAACACCATTGTACCCAGTCAGGCCTTGGGAGCTATGTAGACTCTTGTCACAGGCACGTGTGGCAGTGCAGAGGTACACAGAATGGCTTGCTGCTGCTGCCCCAGCCAGGGCCCTTCTAAGTCCCCCAACCTCAGACACTGGCTGGCAGCAGGCACCACTGTGACCCGTGTTATCTGTGTTCTGACCTACAGGCTACCACATCAACCAACTGGATCCTGGAATCCCAGAATATCAATGAGCTCAAGTCAGAAATCAACTCTCTGAAAGGACTTCTTCTGAATCGGTAGGAGAGGAAGCTCAGGGCTCTGTCTCACCTAATGTCAGCCTGGTGGTGTCGGAGTCTTGTGGGCTGGCATGACAATCACGGGAGGGACAGGTCTCCTCACTGGGCCGGATGATGAAGGTCTTGAGCCAAACCTCAGGCACGCCTGCCTCCCCTCCTAAGGAGCCCTCCCTCCCGCCCCAGGGGACAGTGTCCATAGTGTTGCGTTTAAAATAGAAGAAGAAGAAGGGTTGAGAGGAACAGCACTGAGGCAGAGAGCAGGGCCTGCAGGAGAACACTGCCCGCTGCATGGCATCTATGGTCACAGTACACTGGAGGTGGCCGCTCTCTGCAGGCAGCCTTGTCGCAGACAACATCACACTGAGGCCACGGGTGTGAGAGCTGCACCAGAGCAGCTCTGCCTCCCCTGACGCTCGCTTGCTGGTGGTCGCTGTGTTGACCTGATTGAGAGCAACCAGACTAAGACCGGAAGTGCAGTGTCCTGGAAGCCTCTGTCCAGGAAGCCGGAGTCAGCAGTCAGTCGGCCTGAGTGTGCCCGAGTGGCTGTGCCTGGAGGCCTGTGTGTCTGCTTGGCCAGGGACTTAGGAGCCAACCAAGGTGGCTTCATGGGAGCAGGGAGGATGGGGAAGAGGATGCTGTGAGGAGCTGGAGGACCACACTTCCTAAGGCCTCTTACGTCCTGACCGTGGGCGGAGGGAGGGTGTCTCCACAGCAGACGTGGCCTGCCCAGGCAGGACATGCACATTGTTCTTAGCAGTCTTTGTCCCTCCAAACCAGAGGACAAGTGCCTCTGTGGTTAGGGGACAGATGCAGGCTGTCGGGTGACTCTGAAACCGAGGAGACAGCAAACCGAGCTTCTCGTGTTTGTGCTGCTGCTGAGTGATAGCACAGGGCCAGACGGTGTGGGCTACCAGGCGGCCTCGGCTTGACTCTGACTCTGTGGCCAGTGCTGGGAGGCGGCACAGCCCTGGGCAGGAGCAGGACTTCATGTCACAGAGCTGCATTTCGGAGCCATGACCATGCTGACCCAACTTCCCAGGTCTGTCCTGGAATGGGCTTCAGTCTGGTTGGCTCCTGGCCGAGGCCCAGGACTCGGCTTTTACTTGGTCAAAGTTTAGGCTCAGAGGTTCCCAGTGAAGGCGCTAACACCATCCTTTTGGTCTGAATGACTCTGACCTCCTGGCCCAGTAGCCAGGGTTCCCCAGCCACCCCTTGCGGGCACATGCTCCCGGGCTCCCGGCCTCGGCCTCTTTTGCCCCAGGAGTGGAGCAGAGACAATGTTGAATGTGGGTAGGGCAGCTCCAGGGTGGTTAGGGTCCCCAGCTGGCAGACCAGCAGCTGCCAAGGAGGGTAGCTCCTGCCCCAGGGTGGCATCGGGCAGCACAGGGTGCTTCTGGGGTCTGCCTTGGCTGAAACTGCTGCCATCCCTGAGCATTCGGGGATCAGGGACCAAGGGGGTGTGTGACACTGCAGCCAGGGGCTATCACCAACCTCTACCTGCTTCTCTCTTTCCTCGTCCACTGCTAGGAGACAGTTCCCTCCCTCCCCGTCAGCCCCGAAGATCCCCTCCTGGCAGATCCCAGTGAAGTCTCCGTCACCCTCCAGCCCCGCGGCCGTGAACCACCACAGCAGCAGTGACATCTCCCCTGTCAGCAATGAGTCTCCGTCCTCCTCTCCAGGGAAGGACGGCCACAGCCCTGAGGGCTCCACAGCCACATACCGCCTGCTGGGGCCTCAGGAAGAGGGGGAAGGGGCGGTGGACGTCAAGGGCCAGGTGAGGATGGAGGTGCAAGGGGAGGAGGAGAAGAGGGAGGACGAGGAGGGCGAGGAGGATGAGGACGATGACGTGAGCCACGTGGATGAAGAGGACGTCCTCGGGGTACAGAGGGAGGACAGACGGGGCGGCGATGGGCAGATCAATGAGCAGGTAGAGAAGCTGCGGCGGCCAGAGGGCGCCAGCAATGAGAGTGAGCGAGACTAGGGCTGGCGCTTGGTTGCCCGCCTTCCCAGTGCCCCAGGGCCTCAGAGGCAGGTGGGCAAGAGTTGTGGCTCTGCTTCCATGAGGGGGGCCAGAAACCCAGGTAGGGGTGGGGCCGTCCTTCCGTGCAGTGTGGGCTGCGTTTCTTTTCACCAGCCTCCCAGACAGGTTCCCAGCCCCAGCCCACGGGCCCAGGCCGAGAACTCGGGAGCTCTGCACTCCAGCCCCCTCCTTGACGGGTGTCTTGTCTAGGTGTGTCCTCCGAGTACCTTGACCACCTGACACCATGCATGGCCAGAGCTCATGTCATTTCCTGCCTCTGTCACCTCAGTGCAGGGGAACTATGGCCCCCCTCGGTCTTGCCGTCTCCCCCACTGTGCCCTGGCCTGGCTTGTGGCTTCTTCTTTGCCTGTTCCAACAGCCAGGGTCCCAGCCCCGCTCTTCATCTCTGGGGCTGCCAGCCTTCCCACAGCCAGGTCCTGGCTGACAGATGCCGCCCTTGGGCGCCTGTCCCCAGCCCACCTGCCCGTTGTCTTCTATACCACACGAGACGTCCTCGCTTGCTGTGTCGTGGTTTAGCTACTCAGTGGTGAGGCGTGCTTCTCCCTCCTGCGGTGGAGCGAGGCAGCAGGGCCTTCCTGACCAACAGCCATGTCTGTCCTTCCCACTGAGAAACACATGTTCATTTATGTGATCATGTATAGATTTCAGACTATAAGATAAGACTGTACATAATGTAATAAATACGAGTTGCCATATTTAACTCCTGGCTCTGACCTCATCTGCTAGCGCCTGTGCCTGGGAGGTGGGTCTCAGCCAAAGCTCCGCCAGGTAACTACCAGAGCAGGGCCCCAGAGACCAGGGGCTCCGGGGACCTGTCAGAGGCACTCACCTGGAACTGGAGGGGCTCCTTGCTTGCGCTGATGTCTGTGGAGGGCGACATTCCCCCGAGAGCGGGAGGAAGGACTGTTACTGTATATAGACCTGGTGCTGAGGGATGAGCTGCCTTCCTTAAATGGATGCACATTCCCCGGGAGCCTGTCTGTGCTCTGCTAGTCCCTCGCTCGCTCGCTTGCTCAAGCCCGCCCTGTCTCCCTTTAACCTTCACAGTGTGCTGAGCTGTGACCAGAAAGCTGGGGCAGGGGGAGTGCCTTCCAAGGGACAGTCTTTACTCCATCCTCCCAGGGCCGGCCATGCCTGGAGCCATGGAGTTTCCGGTCATGTGCCTCGTGTGGATGTGGGCCTCTGAAGTGGAGAGTGCCTGGTAGTGCCCACTGCTACGGGTGGAGCCGTAAAGCAAGACACATGCCCCTGTGGTGGCTCCTCATCACCTGGGAAAGGAGGGGGACATGCGTACAGCGTAGCTGAGGGGGTGACCGCGGCTGCTTCGTCCCACGAGATGCCCACCTCCCGCCCTCTGTCTCTGTCTGTCTCAGGTCCCCCTTCATCCTCGCCCACGAATCCTCAGGGCTGCAGCCCTAGCCGCCAAGTCCCTAGAGAGGCAGTGCCCTGGCCCTGCAACCATTCTCTTTTTTGTCCCTGCCTCCTGATATCCAAGTAAACCATGTTTCTTCACTCCTGGGGATGACCAGTCTGCGTGGCCGCTGGCTTCTGGGGGAGCAGGAAGCCCCAAGGAGTCCCAGTGTCAGGAGGCAGGGTAGACCTGAGGTGGTCCATCAGAGTCACCTGAATCCTGGGATCACCGCTGCTACCGTCTTCGGTACGGTGAGCACTTGTTACTGTCATAACTTTGGAGGTCCCTTCTAAAGAGAACCAGGAAAGTCTAGGGGGCAGATATCCTGGGACAGAAGTGAGGCCAGAGTGGGGGCTGCGGTGGTGAGTGCTAAGTGCTGTCGGGCTCTGCTTGCTGGGGACATGAGCTCCAGGCATGAGAGGAGGTCTGTGCCCCTCTCCCCCACCTGGGCGTCACCAGCTCGGAAGGTTCCAGGCTCAAGCTCAGAAGAGAAGGGACAGAAACCTGAGTTCAGCTTTTGAGGACAGACTCTGGCCTGACTTCAGGGAGAGAAAAGCCCCTCCCCAAAACTGCGTGAGGGCTGCCTAATAAAGGCGGCTCCTGGACGGGGGAAACGGCCCTTTGAAAAAAAAGCCTTTCATTAGAAAAATAATGCATTTCATCCAAATAAGGTAAAAATATTTGGAATGGGGCAGAAGTGAGCAGCAGGCAGCCCCGTCAGGCCCTTTCTGGAAGGGAGTACATTATTAAACTCAATTACGATGTCTTTTTATAAAGTGTCGTTTGGGAGGGGACGAACCCCAGTACTTGGAGGCCATGCCCAGCTGCCTTGACCACCCTGCATGAGCTCCTCTCAGACTCTGCCCCCCATCCCCCGCCCAGAGCCGGGTGACTCATTGGAACTACCTAGGCAGATTGGAAAGGGCAGGTTGGGGAAGGCAGAAGAAGCAGTGGGGGATGGGAGGGCATCTGGAGTTTGTATGGGGCCTGCTTCAGGCTTCCCAGGTACTGTTGGTAGGGAAAAGGCTTGCCCAGGGACTACTAAGTTTGTATCCCCAGTACTGGGCTTCTCTGTTGTATGTGTGCATAAGTACATGTATTTAGGAACCATTTGTGACTTGGGAGCGACGAGAGGGACCTTCTACTCAGAGGACTGAGTTATGGCTCCTCCAGTGGTCTGTCTCTCTCACTCGCTCGCTCTTGTATACAGCGCAACCCTCCTTGGGCTGAGTGACTTGCACTGATAGAAAAACAGTCTGTGACCGTCCTTTGGGGCCCTCATATCCCCTACTTTCTCTGGGACCCAACCAGGCTTGGGAAGACACCAGCTCTCGGGTGTCCTGGCTATGCCTCTTCTCCGGGGACTGTCCTGCCACTGCCTCAGAGCCCAGGGAAGGAAGAGGCAGGTTGTAGTCACCCTCAGGAGCGTTCTGAGTTCAGGGCTGCTTTACCTTGGTCTAAACACTCCTGTGGGACACCAGAGAAGAAGGTCCCAGGTTCCAGTGGGAGGCACCAGGGAGGTCTTTCTAAACTAGACCCACCCTGTCTGGCCAAGTGGCTAAGGGAGGGATCTTAGCTGGTCCCTCAGGTTCTTTACTCAAGGGTAACGAGCCCGTGCTATCACACACATTACTATGGCCGCGGGGGTGAGCCGTTTCCGCTGCCCTGCCTGAACAGCTCAGCCAGATCATAACCCCAAGACTCTTGATCGAAATGAGTTGAGAGCTCAGTCTACATCTTGGGGTGACTTTACCTGAATGATGACCAAATCTTCATAGTTCACTTTCTTTGAAGGCTTTAAAGTCAGTGTCCTCCCGTAAAAGGACAGGGTTACTGAAGCTTATAAGAAAATCCCTAGAGGTCTGGAGAGATGGCTCAGCGGTTAAGAGCACAGACTGCTCTTCCAGAGGTCCTGAGTTCAATTCCCAGCAACCACATGGTGGCTCACAACCATCTGTCATGGGATCCGATGTCCCATTCTGGTGTGTCTGAAGACAGCAACAGTGTACTCGTAGACATGAAATAAATAAATAAAATCTTAAAAACTAACTAAATAAAAAATCCCGAGTCTTCCCCGACTTCGTGGTGAGATGGGGAAGACTTTGAAGAGGTGTTAACAGACGTTGAGCCCGTCTTGTGCCTCCAGTTCCAGCTGCCTGAGGGGCCATAGCAGCAAGGACTGTTGGTGCCAACTGTTGGTGGGACCCTTAAAGGATAAGGAAAAGAAAACCCTTGTGAGCAGAGCCGTGCAGGCTGTGGCTCTACACGCAGCTGCTCCTTGACTTACACCCTGTGTTGAAAAATTAAGCAGGAAGATCATCTAACACGCTAGTGTCCGTCCCCACCCCCACTGCAACATGGCACGCTGGCATACTCTCATGGGCTGTCGCCCTCGCCGTGGCTGGATGGGCCGGGATCCGTGGCTGCTTGGTTTTGACACGTGTGCACACCTGTGATGTGCGCTCGAAGGCCAAAGACAGCCTCTGCTGACACACGTCCTCGGGAGCTCGGCCCACCTCCTGTGAGACATCTTTCCTTGGTCTACAGCTCATTGGTCAGGCTTGACTGGCGGTCACAGCCCTAGCAATCACCAGTTTCTGCCTCCCCAGCACTGGGGTTACGGGTGTGCGCCACTGTGCCCAGCCTCTTTATGTGGGGCCTGGTGATCACACTCGGGTCTTTGTACTCACAGAGGAGATGGCAGCCAAGCCATCCCTCCAGCCTCCTAAAGCTATGGTGCCGTGGGTGTCTGTGTGCAGCTTGACATCTGGCCAGCCCATCACCCTGCCTCCGGCATCCTCTCCGGGGCACTGTGCAAAGGACCTGGATAGATTCAGGGTGCAGCAGTCAGCTTTGAAGTCTGAGCAGGCAGGTTCCTTGGTGGAGAAGTGGGGTCTCCCTTCAGTCATGTGATCCACAGGGGCCAAGCCTCCACCTCCAGGAAGTCCCTTTCTGTCAGCCTGCCCCCCAGGTTGGGACAACAGTTGCCAGAAAGGATGGCCTAAGTCGTCCCCCCGCCCCCCTTAACTTCTGCAAGGTCTTCAGATCCCAGCGTTCTGGGGCTCCTTGGAGTCCTGGCCCGTCTTTGGGCAGCAGAACGTTCATTCCAGTGTCCTGGCTCTAGGCCAAAGCTATCTGTAGAGCTGGGGCCACATCTCAGGACAGGGAATAGACACCTGTGTTGCCCGGTGACCTGGATCCCCACCACCACCTCCACCACCACCACCATCCTGAGCTGGGGGCAGGGTCTGGAAGACGCCGGCCAGTGCTGTCTGGGAAAGAGGCTGGCCGCTGAGATCCACTGCAAGCCTACGCAGCCATTTCCTGCTCATTCGACTCCATGCTACAAAAACTCTTGAATTTGCCCCATTTTGGGTGTCCAAGTGTCACACCACCACAGCTAATAAAACCCAGAACAAAAAACGTGTTTTACAGCATTTTATACCAAGTCCAACAGGCCTCAGGGAACATCATGGGGCCTGGGCCTTGGGGTGGAGTGGCACCCACAACAGCTAAGTCCTCTGCTAGCCCGAGGGGCAGGACTAGGACACCATTTAAGTGGATTTGTGCCCTTCTTGGACCTTCAGGGGCCACAATCCAGTCTCTGGAGGGACACCTAGTGCCTTTCCCTGGACACCGTCTGAAGGTTGCTAGGAAACTGGTTCTACCATCCCCTGGGTGTGGGTCTGCCAAGGACTAGACAGGCCCAGAAAGCTTAGGGACAGGAGATGAGGGGGTATTTGGGGAGGTCCATCAAGATTAGTGAACTGCCTAAGTGCCCCCTGCCTTGGGCCCCACGAGTCTACCCTGAAAACTGCCTCCACACTCCTCAAATCCGCCCGATGACTACCGTGCTGTGCCCAGAGGGAGCCCCGTGGCCGCACCACCCACCAGCCTATCACCAGCTGAGCTTGGGGCTTGGCTCCCTGCCTCTCCTCAGGCCCCACGGGAGGCCACGCAGCCCACCAGGGCCTGTGAAGCTCCAATAAAGGCTTTAATTTGTTGAACTTGTGTTTTATCCCATAAATTAGTCACTGTTTTATTTAGCAGAATCAAGATATCCACAAACAACAGGCGAGTTCCAACTTGAACATTTTAATAAGACCAAAAAAAGTCTGTATTTTCATGTCTGTTAGAAACATATTTATGTAAACAGCCTATGGGCCGGGCTCCAGGAGCAAAGCAGAGAGGGAAGTCTGCGCCCAGCCGAGCCGGAGGAGAGTCTCTCTGGTGGGAAACACACCCAGCCTGGCATCAGTGGGTGAGGCTGTGCGTAGGCTGGCCCCCGTACACTGCAAGGACCCAGCTTTATGAGCAAGTGACTGGCAGGAGTGTGACAGTCAGTGTGATGGTGCTGGGTAAGGAAGACCACGCTGGGCTCTAGATTCTCTTGCTGGTGTCCTTGGGCAGCTCTGGCCACTTGGAGACCAGCTCAATGGCGGCTGGCACAATGTGGGTGAGGCTAAGGTCAAGGGGCAGTGTTGGGGTAAACAGAGGCCACATGAACTCTGAGAGCTGCACTGCACCTGCACTTCCAAACTGGTAGAAGTTTGACTGAGCTTCCAAAGGTGTCCTGAGCCCTAGTGCCACCAAGGCCAGCAGCTTAGGCCTTGGCATGAAGGCTGCAGACCCATGACACTGTTTCTCTGGACCTGCCACCATGTGCTCCACGCAGGAGCCGCGCCAGCATCCGGATTGGATCCGGGTACGTGCTGTTCCCAGACTGGGCAGGTCCCTGCAGGAAGAAGGAAGGAGCTAAGGGATTCCCTTGCCAAGTGGCAGTCCTGTAGCCCCAGAGAATACACAGGAGGGCTGGCCAGAGTGTGGGGCCTGGGGATGCCCGAGGCTTCATTGCCAGGTGGCCCTTTCCAGGAGTGGTTCCCGTGTGGAGTCAGGTGGGGTTGAGGGGAGGAGCAAGGCTTGAGCCCCCACCATTTCTCTCTAGCAAACAGTGGGAGAACCTGGCACTGGTGTATCCCGGCACCCCTACCCTACTGGGCTTTAAAGTGACCAAGTGTCCCCTCCTCTCCCTGGTCTGGTATTCAGATCCTGACTGTGTTTGGGCTGCCCCACACACTGGGTCATGGCCAGCCTCTCGGGGATAATTTTAAAAATAAAAGATAACGTGATGGATTTTTTTCCAGTTTTTATTGAGTGAAAATGTCAAACCTTGCATCAGTCATGCAAAAAAAATCAAATAAATAAAACACATATATTAAATTTCTAATAGCACTAAATTCAAGTGGAAAAATATTCAGTTCTTAATAACCAGGTGCCGAGGAGACCAGATTCAAGTAATCAGAGCACGCGCTGTTCAGTTCGGTTTCATGTTCTGCATTTTTTTTTTGTCTCAAAACCTCTCTATATATCTCTATATATCTATATATGTATATACATATAGATATATACACACATATGTGCATACATATTACTTTTATATTTATATATATACACATACATAGTTATAAAACATTAAAAAGAGCATTGGTGGATCAGGCATCGTTTTCCTCACAGAAAATAAAACAAAAATTACACATTAAAATTCAAGATGAGCTAGCAATGGCTTATAGTCCTAATGTGCAATATGAGGCTTACAAAAGGCTAGACTGCGCACGCGCACGCTCCGGCTTTTTTTTTTTTCCTTTTTTTTTATATTTGATTTTGCTACATTGAAAAATGTTTTTTTTTTTTTTATTCTGTTTGCTTGTTTGTTTTCCTTTACAAAACTCCTTCCACAGAGGCAGAGTCCTGTGGTAGGTCAGAATCTGGGCGAACTCTCAGCAGCAGCATGGAGGCTCTGGCAGGGCCATTTAGGAATCAACGTGCTTCCTGTTGGGTACTCTCATCTCTCCGCTGTACCCTCCCTGCTCCCTCTCCAGTTCAGATGGTCCTGGCTTTCTGGTTGTGGGCAGCCAAGAGGAGACGCGCGCACACACATACTCAGGCACACACGCACACATGCGCGTGCGCACACGCACGCACGCACGCACACACCCACGCACGCGCACACATGCGCGCGCACACTCTCGCACTTGTACACACACTCTGAGTCAGATGGAGAGAACACCGCCCCCTTTGAAGACCTGTGGGAGGGGCTTCCGCTGACTTCCATCACCTGCAGGGCTGGCCCGTTTTTCTTCCAGCCTGGCACTGGTCAGAACCCGCAGTGCACAGGTTTACCCCACAAGCCCTGCCTCAGGCAGCCTGCCCCTGCCAGAGTCTGGAGCAGCCTCTGGCTAAGTGTCTGCAGGTGAGTCCTGTGCCGAGTCTAAGTGGCCTCCTTGCCTCCAGGAAAGGGGTATTTTGGAGAAGGAACCAAATCTGGGTGGGCTGCACCTGCACAATAGCATCCCAAATAAAATAATAAAACGAAACTGGAACGAGAGAGAGAGAGAGAGAAAAAGCCCTAGAAAGCCACACGCATAACCAACAGAAAAACCCTCAAATGTTAAATTAGCTACAAACTCGTATCAAGAGAATAGTCTTTTTTTTTCCTTGTCTCTACAAAATTCAAGTTAAAAGTTGGAATCACGCAGCCCCCATCAGTGCTAGTGTGAGGACAAAGCCTCAAACTGAGGCCTCTAAAATAAATGCAAAACAATTCCACAGGAGCAATTGCACTCGGGTCCCCAATCCCAGGGCTGGTCTGGAGGCGAGGCGAGGCTCCCCGCACTCGCCTGCTTTTTTCCCATTTCCCCCCCTTCTCTTTTTTTGTTCTATGTAGAATAATAACCTTTACAGGAAAAATACTGTACAACTTTCTTGGTTTTTGTTTCCATTTTGATTATTAAAGCCAAAACCAGTCGCATCCTTCCTGTTTGCACCAGAGTGGCTGAGACCCTCGCCTCCAGGCCCCCACCAGCTGTGCCTGCTTCGGGCCACAGCCTCGATTCGCTGGAGGCTGGGGCCTGAGTGTCACCAGACCCGGACCACAGCTTGGGGGCGGGGATGCCGGCTCGCTGCTGATTCCATGAGATTCCCTCCATGTCCCTGTAGTGTCACCCGTGCTGATGCTGACCGTCTTCGGCCGGCCCTCCCCCGAGTCAGGGGGAGGTCTTAGCTGCATGGGGGGGGACCAGATGCTACAGGAGCCGCCGCCCCCACAACCCGGTGACCCCCACGGGGAGCCCCTGAGCAAACAAGGACCTCACGTGTGGGTACCGAGAGGAGCGCAGGTCAGCGCTGCCACCCCGACACAGCACCTGCTATTCCCTGAACACCCGCTCGGGCGGGCGGGGAGGGCGCGGGCGGCCCGGAGCACCAGAGGGGTCCCCGCCTCTGCCCTGAGACGGACTCGGGGTCCGGAAGCACCGGCGGGGCCAGGGCGCCTCACTCCCTGGGGCGGCCCAGCGGGGTCTGTACACAGGGGTTCACATACAGAGCAGTTCTAGAGGGGGCTGCGGTGGCGCGGCCACTAGGGTGATGCCGCGGTGGGCGCGGGGCCGGGGCCACCCAGGGCCGCCAGCGGGGTCCGCGCGCCCGCCTCGCCCGCAGCCTCAGGCAGCGACTCCTCCGAGTCGGTGCGCAGGTCCTCGTCGTCGTCATCATCATCATCATCCTCGTCGTCGTCGTCCTCTTCATCGTCATCCTCGTCGTCGTCCTCGGCCTCCTCCTCCGGCATCTCCAGCTCCTCCTCGTCGTCCTCTTGGGAGGACTCCCCAGCGGCGCTGCTGGTGGTGGTGGTGGTGGTGGCGGCGGTGGTGGCGGCGGCGGCAACCGGGGCGGGCGCAGCAGGGCCGTCCCGAGTCCCGGGGGCGGTGACAGGTGGACCGGGGTCCCCCGTGTCCCCGAGCAGGCCTAGGCCGGCGGCCGCTGTCTGCAGGAAGAGCAGCGAGCCTTGCTCGGCAGCCAGCGTGAGCGAGCCGTCCAGGCTGACGGGCGCACCCGGCGAGGCTGCGGGAGGCTCCCCTCGCTCCTGCTTCTCGTGCTTGCGCTTGTGCGAGTCCATCTGCGACATGCCCACCACGGTGTGGCGGCAGCCCGGGTAGGTGCAGTGGAAGTGCGAGCACTTGAGCTTGTACTTGCAGTCGGGCACCGCGCAGTCGGCGCTCGAGCTGAACTGGCAGAAGCCAGCGGCGCTGATCACGTCCTGCTTGCCGTGGTGCTTGCGGTGCGCAGTGACCTTGGTGCTGTCTGTGCAGCGGAAGCGGCAGCGCAGGCAGTGGAAGTGCGTGCTGGTGCCCGAGAACGGGCAGTCGGCGAAGTGGCAGCTGAGCGAGGCCTTGAAGCGCTTGAAGTCGTCCAGCACCAGGTTGTCCACGCGGTCGTGGTGCTGTGCGTGCTTGTACATGTGCGTGCGCCCGCAGAACTTGTAGCCGCAGTTCTCCCGCGTGCAGTGGTAGTGGGTGACCTTGAGCGAGAACTGGCAGGCGGTATCCTTGCAGTCCTCGTAGAGGTCAAAGCGCCGGAAGCCCTCCAGCATCATGCCCTCGTCCAGCATCTTCCGAGACGAGGCTGTCTTCCTTCGCTTGCCAAACGGAGACATATCCTCGATGATCCAAAAGCGCTTTTTGGCCCCTGAGGCTGTCGGCATGGAGATGGTGTTCCCTAGGGAGTAGCGGAGAGGTCAGCGTGGAAGGGGTGCCCTTTTGGCAGCCGTACCCACGTGGGCACCATTCCCAGGGTCACACCCACACAGGGCCCCTGATCCTGGCATAGTGGCCAGCAGACACCGCTTAGAAACAACACCCTGGCTTCCCCCCCTGGCTGGGAGCCTCTCCCACGGCCCCCTGGGGAACAGCAGGGAGTCCCAGGCTTCCCCTGTCTTCTAGGTCTATACGGGATGACCACACAGGCATCCCGGGTGGCAGCTCTGCCTGGATGTGGTGGCTGCTTCCTGGCCAGTTTGGGTGGGAAGTGAGGACACATCCCAGCGATAATTGAAGCTGAAGGGGAAGCTGGGAATGTAGGTCGGTGGAGTGTAATTACCCAAGTTGGACCCAGGCCAGGACGCCATCACACGCCTGCCTCTAATGAGGGGCAGGCCGGCTCCCTTCCTGCCAGCTAACCAACCAGTCTCGGGCGGCCTGCTTGTCTGCGCAGGGGGAACTGCCTCCTGGAAGCAGGGATGCCGAGAGCCCTGGGGCCATGTGGGGCTCTAACTCCTTGCCCCCAGAAGCATCTTTTTGAAGCTCGTTTCTTTAGGTGTTGGAGTTCTCTGCCTGGGCTGAGGGACCGTGGAAATACCAAGAAGGCTCTGCCGCCCTCTCTTTTGGTAGCCTTTCCTGAGGCCTGAACCCAGGAGATAAGGACTGTCTGACAGCCACCCTGGTCTACCCAGATTCTCAGGGATCAGGAAGACCCTGGCCACAGTCTTCTCTGTGCCTCCCTGGGAAGCACTTGAAGACACCTGTGGCAGTGGCTTCCAGGTAGCTGCACAGGCACTGGGAACGAGGCATCAGCTCTAGTATTCGGTCACACATTCCCAGGGACCAAAAGACCCCAGGCCAGGCCCTGCCTAGGGTAGAGGGAAACATCTTCCTCTCTGAGCCTTCCCAGGATGCCTGGCTACCTACCACTCTGCCTTCAAAGTTCGGCAATAAATACAATATTTAAAAAAAAAAAAAAGCCCATTCACCCACTCTCGGCAGATGAAGAGAAATCGAGGGCTGTAGGGGCATCCAGGCAGGGGCCAAGGGAGCAGCTCGGGTCTGGAAATCGTGGGGGACAGAGCGCTGCTGCTTGAAGTTGTGGGGCTTCCACACCAGCAAGGGAGCTTTCCATGCACTGAATTCATTTTGCCCAGCTCAAGGCCACCAGCTCTGGGGGTTGGACAGCACCTAGGCTCAGTCATAATGTGAAACAGGAGTGGATGGATGGAGACCTGGGGGGGATGTCTACCCAAGGAAAAGGGCAAACACGCCATTGCCATAAGGCCACTGGACATGGGGCTGGGACGGTGAGGGCTATCTCTCTGCCGCTGAGCGCCTGGAGGCTCTGTAGGTTTCTTCTCCCTGTCTAGCTTTGGAACCTTCCAAACCTGGGCAGCTCCAAAGAGACCTGAGAATGGCAGCCGGCTCTGCCCTCGCGGTGCCAAGGAGGAAAAGGACCTCACAGGTCACTTGGCAGGACCCTGCCAGTGGTGATCGGGCTATTAGGGGTGTGGGGTAGCCCTGCCCTTGGGTCCAGTCCTGGATCGTAGCCTGAGGCTCAGTCAGGGATGTGAGACACTGGCAAGAGGGCACGTTTGAGTTACCTGCAGCATCCTGAACTAGGGGGGCGTCCCTTTTTACTGGAGTTGGAGTGGCAGTGACGGGCGGGAGGCTGCTGATGGGGTGGGCCAGGCCCCGGCTGGCTCCGAGAGTGGTACTGAGCAGAGAGTATGACAGACAGGAGGGAGAGAAGAGGCATGGGAGGGGAGGGAGGGATGGCCGGAGCACAGCCGGTGGGAAGGATGGAGTCAGGGTGGGCGGTGCAGCCCCACGAGCAGCCTCGTCACCAGCCGCAGCAGGAGGAGGAAGAGGAGGAGGAGGAGGAACCGGGCAGCCTGGAGAGGATGGAGAAAAGCAGAGAAAAAACAAAACAAAGAACGAACAAACAAACAAACAAAAAACAAAAAAACCCAAATGAGAAACCCAATGGCAAGTGCAGTATGGAGATAACGTGAACAGATGAGCAGAGAGGTGCGGCAAGGAAGAGGGGGAGGAAGGAGAGAGGCTGGTGCTCTGTGGGCAGAGGTCAGGGTGGGCACGGAGGCCCGGGGAGGGCCTCGAGAAGGACAGGGCAGGGAGGAGCCTCTGAGGGGACCGGGTGGGTGTCTGGGTTCTGATGGAGGCTGGGACGGAGGCCGGGAGGAGGACCGGCACAGGGGCTATGCTGCTTTTTGGGGGGCTAATGGGACAAGTCCTGGTCTCTCTCTGGGGGAAACCAAAGTGACCTGGAGGGACGGCATCAAGGAGGCGGGCAGAATGACCAGAGAGGCCTCAGTGCCCAGTGTACGCGCTCGTCTGCTGCATCCATCTTGGCCTCCTTGGGGGCCACTTGACTATCAACCTGTGTCCCCAAGAACGACTCAGCTGGGCCTGGGACGCGGGCCTGGGACGCTCACCTGCGGCTGTGCTTTCGTTGCCCACAGGGGTGCTGGAGCAGCTGCGGTCCATGGTGGAAGACTCCGAGGATGCCGCGCCGGGGCTGCAGCCCGTGTAGTCCATGCCCTCGTCTGTCTCGGCATCCATTAGGCTCGGGGGACCCTGGAAGAAAGTAGAGGGGCCCTAAGGTAGGAGGAGTCCACGGGTTCCTTGGGCATTATGGGTAGCGTGGCCCCGCGCGCGCCTACGAGTGAGGACGGTCGTCTGGCCGCGAGGCCTCGGCTCTCACCTGGGATGGGGGCACTCGGTCGAAGTTCTTCCCCAGCATTCTCCGCATGTGCTTCCGGGCATGCGAGGTCATCTGGTGCTTGAGGAGAAAGGAGAACTGGCAGCCTTCCCGGATGCAGTGGAAGTGGCTGTTCACCTGGTTGTACTTGCAGCCTGTGGGTATGAGCACAGCAGCCGTGAGCCTCGCTCCGTGTGCTGGGCGCACCGGTGGCCTGGTTCATAGGTAGGTGGCATTTGGAGGGAATACCTGTAGCCAGGTATTCATTCCAGGAAGCCCGAGTCTGCCTGGCTGTCTAATCCCTGGCTTCCCCTCTGGCTTGTACAGGGGCCTGGTTCTATGTACTCTTCTCCGAGAAGCCACATGTCCACAGCAAGGGCCTTCAGGAAAGGATCTCTCTCTCTCTCTCTCTCTCTCTCTCTCTCTCTCTCTCTCTCTCTCTCTCTCTCTCTCTCTCTCTCTCTCTCTCTCTCTCTCGCTAGCCGCCTTGTTTAGATTGCTGGTCAGCTGGCCTCTACCCCACCTCCACCCCCCTGCTCCTGCTTTGCTGAGAACAAACAGAGCGGGCAGGACCCAAACAGCAGCAGCTAAGGGCAGGCGAGGGCCTGCCCGTTGCCATGGCACTGGGCTGGCCAGGTGTCTTATGTCACCTCCCAGCTTTGTTTGGCCCCAGCTACTACCAAAACCACCAAAAGTTGAGTAAACAAGCTCGACTCCAGATTCCCCCGACAGCTGCGAGCCCAGCCTGGTACAGCAGAGGCCACCAGGTGTGGACACCTGTTGCTGTGGTTACCGGCCCTCCTCGGCCCTGGGTCCTTTCTGAACCAATACCTGAAGGGAAGGTTTGCTTTCTTTCTCTTCTGGCAGTTAACTTGGAATGTCTCACCCTTCACCTACGGAGGGCTCCAGAATGCAGCCTCCATGGACTCCCCAAGCTCCTGACACCATGACCACAGGACACGGGGAGAGGCCTGGCCAGTAGACACCACATCCACCGACCCACCATTCCCTGTCTTCCAGCTTCCGGTCTATTCCTAGGAGAGTCCTGCCCCACATGTGCAGGTCTATAGAAAGCTGCCCCATCCCAAGGCTCTGCCCTCTGCCTGTGGACCTGAGGCCCTTCCCTACAGGCTTCCCCAGTGCCTTGGGCCAGTGCAGGAAGGCGTCAGAGAGGCACCCAAAGCCTGTGTCTCCTGTTCATCGTGTACTTCAGCATTGCCTACGATGTCCCCATAACAGGGTGCTGGCACTAAGTACCCCTGTAAGCATACGCTAAATGCTTTAAAAAGTAAATAAACAACTGAAAGGAACAAACAGCTCCGTTTGGACAAAACCCTTGGAGCTCTTTAGCTCCCCGGACGTCCAAATCTTATTTGTCTGCCTTTTCAAAGAAAGGGGAAGCAAGAGTAGCGGAGCCTGGGATGCCAGGGTGTGGCCCCAGGGTGTTGTCTTGGGGTGGGGATGAGGCTTGGGGCCGCCCTCACTGTCTTTCTGGGACGTCTGGGCTCTAATGCTTTGCAACCTGTCCGACGACACTTGGCATAAGGTGCCTGGGATCTTTCACAGATCCTGGGGCTGGGGTGGCAGCGGCAGGAGTGAGTACCCGGAAAGGTGACCCAGGCCACCGGGACCCCAGGGATCAGAGCTGAGGTGTGACCTACTGGAAGTCCCTGCCCACCCTTGGCCTCAGTACCTAGCCTTCCGCACTCCTCGCGCTTGGTGAAGTATTTGAACCCGTTGGCTGCCCGCCGCTCAGCTTTCTCGTGCTTCTTTATGTGCCATGGAAGTTTGGTGGTGATGTTGGTGACAAAGTAGCAGCCCGTCCGGAGGCAGTGGTAGTGCCCACGCATCCGGAACTCACAGTGCTGTGGGGAGACAAGGCGTACATGTGTCAGGACGGGCAGGAACATCTGGGAGTTCCTGCTTGTCTCTGGGCCATGGAAGGTTCTCTAACCTGTGCTCAGAGTTAGAAAACACAGTTGCGTGAAGCAGCACTAAGTCCGCTGTGGTAATCTTGTGGCTCTTTGCTACTGTCACACCCAGAGCAGACATCACTAATCTGTTTTCAAGTTCGTCCCCATATGACCAGACCTGGGCAGACATCACTAATCTACCCCAGCACTCCTAACTTAGGCAGACATCACTAATCTATCCTAACAGTCTTCTCTGCACACTTAGACCTTACCCCTGACTACTCAGGCAGCCTACCAATCTTGGAGACTAGGCCTTTAAAGAGAACCTGATCTGTCCTTTCTGCCATGCGTGGACTGTTCTATTTCTTTATCCAATGAGCCTATTTTAAAATTCTAGGCCTCTAGGGAAAGGGGGCATAGCTATTTCCAGGATGGGCATGAATGATGTCACACAGTGGCTGAGATAGCATTTAGTCACCACTGGGAGTTAGGCCTGAAATGACAGCCCTCACCAACTGAACATCAGTCTGGACCCCTGCCCAGGGGCCTCTAGGGGCTCTGGGGACAGACAGTGTGCGTCCTTCCCAGTGTCTGGTGCGGGCCAACTTAAAAATGGTGTGAAAAGTGGAGTCTCTGCCAGGAGACGCTTGCCCTGGGCCTTGGGCCTCCCCCGCCCCGCCTCACTGACCTGGTTGGGACACAGACACTGCAGAGAGTAGTAAGCAAACTGGTCTCGCACGTTCACCAGGCTGTTGCTGGGGTTGATGTGGTCCAAGCAGTGGGACTCGGCCTTGCCCGAGGTCTTACAGACGTACTTGCAGTTCCCGAAGAGACAGTGGAAGTGGAACTTGCTGGCGTACTTGCAATCCGTCGCCAGGCATGGATCGCTAGAAGGAAACCACAGCCCAGAAGGTCATTGGCATCCCAAGCCCTCCCGCTAATGTCCACTCTTGGTTTGTGTTAGGGTTCCCTCCTCAGTCACCAGGAGTGTAATCAAGGGAACGCGAGGGGTCACCCTCCTGCTCAACGGGAACATTCAGTTAGAGACTACAGATCCCAGCATGCATCCCTGTCTCCTTTTGGGAACTCTTGCCTGGTAGATGGGGGAATTTGCCATAGACAGGGTGCTCAGAGCAGTGCATGCTGGGACATGTAGTTTCCAAAGCCACACCTCAGGATTAGAGATAAGATGACTGCAGTAACTTCTTGGGCATAAAAATAATGGATAGGTCTGCCATTCCTGGCCGGGTGCCAGCAAAGGCTTGGCTGGCAAGACATGGCACTGCATGGATGTGGCTGACTGACAGACTGCAGATGGGTGGGCAGCCCTACCGGGAAGTGCCACTACTGTGGGGTGTGAGCAAGTGGTAACATGTGTCTGGTGTCAAATCCTGCTGGGGCTCACAGCTTCTGGGACGTCCCAGGGTCAACTGAGGCCTACAGTGCCCACCTACCCAGAGAACCTAGGGGCCTGGGGAGTGACAGGGGCCGGCGGCGGTGCTGATGAGTGGGGAAGAGCTGGAGCACCCACTATCGTCTATGAGGGTTGAGTGCCAGGGAGCTGCAGCCATGGCTGGGAGCCCCCTGGCTATGGAGAGATGTGGTCTCCAGAGAATGGAGCCATGGTGGGAGCTCTGGCCAGGGTCAGGAAGCTAAGGAGGCTACCACATCAGGGAAGGGAGGGGAGTACCGGAAACGGGAGACAAAAGAGCACTGTACCCTTCCGTGCCATGGGCCCAGCCCCAGGTTCTCAGAGAGGGAGGACAGCTGTTACTCAGGTGGTATAAATAATCCAATTTATTACTTTTTTATTGAGAACAGGAAGCCACACACCTTATGATACAAAGTCACCGTTCTCGCCGCAAGAAACCACCACCATTATGTGAAGAAGGTTCCTTCCACCCCTGACCCCTGTGTGGACCTTGAGGGGCCTAGGCCCTGCTCCCACCCATGCCTTCCCTGCCCTGTCGACTCAGCCTGGGTGTGCTCCAGAGTTGGCCAGCAAGGTGGCGGCCCCAAGGGAACATAGCCTGTTTGTGGGACCAGGAAGTTTCCCGAGGAACCCCCATATCTAGCTCACCCCAGCCAAGTCCTTGCAGGATCCCAACGGATCACCGAGGGAGGATAAGGCCACTTGCACCCACATCACCCACTTACTGGCTGTTCGGTACAAGCGTACAGTGAAAGCTAAGTCCCTGAGGCTGAAGACAGCCAGTGTAACTCTGCAGGGTGAGGAGCAGGGCCTCCTTGCTGCCCTGGCCACACCCACTCCCAAGACACAGGGACAGGTGCCAGCTCATGGAGGGACTCACTTGTCCTGGAACTGGAGGAACCCGGGTTTGACCTGAGGCTTGGCGCTCTCTAGAGACGTCGTCGCCAGGGGCGAAGTGGGCAGGTGAGGCACTGATGAGGGAATCTGAGGCATCTGGGGTATGGTAGAAGCCAGTTGCTTCCAGGCGAGCAGGGTGGGGGTGGAGGGCACGGAGACAGGGCTGGGAGCAGGCCCCTCCAGAGAAGATCCAGGGACCATGGTGCTAGGAGGTGCTGGCGGGGACGAGGGTGCCAAGGGAGGTTTGGTCTCCGCAGCAGAGGTTGGGAAGGAAGCCTCTGTGGTTCCCTTTGCTGTTCCTCCCTCCGTCCGGAAGTGGAAACTATGGAAGGCAGAAGAGGTGTCTCAGGACATCAATCGATAGCACCCACCGCCAGGTCAGCCCTTCCCCATCTATGCCTGCTTGGCCCTTCATGTGACCCGATTACAATGAAGCCTCGTGTTCCTGCCGCATTCCCAGCGAAGTCTCTGGAGGTCTCCCATGACCCTACCTGAGCAGAGGGACTTGAGAACCAACCGTTGGTCCCACTGTCGATCTGAATCTGGGCTAGACTCTAACTCCACCATCTACTGAGGGCTTGTGTCCTGAGCTCCTCCCTACACCTAGGCTGTGTGTGGGAGAGTAGCCTGTCTCCTCAGGCCCTCCCTTCGAGAGGGTGTTCTGAGATTCACAGGGAGGAGGACACTAAGTGTTTGGGAGGCTCTGGTGCAGCAGCTGGGGAGAAAGCCTGACACGGACCTAGAGAAGTTCTGAGTGCTGGTCCGGGCAGCACTGGTTGGCACTGATTTTTAAACTCGACAGAAATCATAAAGACACTGAAATTCCTTAGGTAAAGGAAGTGTAAAAGGGGTCACCTAGAAAGACCTGCATCCAGGGTCCCTTGCCCTGGTTCCAAACCAAGTCTTTTCACCTGGGTTCTGGTCTTTCTAAACACTCTTTGGGGTCCTATGTCAGGTAGCCCCATTAGGTCTGGCTGGTAGCAGCTGGTCCTCCGGGGCTCAGAGTGTAGGGGTGAGGGAAGCCTGCCCTCCTTGTGGGGCAGCACCTATGAAGAACTCAGGTCTGTGGTCTGGTGACAACTGCGCTGGGGTGTTGCTTAGAGGGTGGCTAGAGGCCTGTCCTAATCCCCCATCAGGTCCAGGGTATAGCATGGATGGGGCTGATTTAAGGAACACCCTCCCCTCCCCCTCCCTCCCCCAAGACCCTCACTCACTTCGCGTGTTTGATGGCTCCGTCCAGGGTGCTGAAAAGCGCACCGCACTCCTCCACCACACAGTGGAAGTGGGCCTTGTGGAGGAAGTCACACTGGGCATCGCAGAAGTCCTTGGTGCCGAACCTGGTCAGAAGAGCTCGGCAGTTAGAGAGTCTCAGTCAGAGGTGGGGCCTTGGCCACCAGGATGGGTGGCAGCAAGACCCTCCGTTGTCCCCCACCCCTGTCCTCTGCTGAGCCCTCACCTGCGGAGGTACACTTTCCAGGGCTCCGACAGCTTCTCTTGAACTAGTGCCTTCACAGCCTTGCCCAAGAAAGGCGAGGGCTCCCCCGAGGGGCTCCCCTCCACTTCTGTCTTGATGTTCAGCAAGTTTCCGAGGCTGGGGTTGCCCTGAGACATCTGCAAGGAGAGGTGAGCTTGGAGCTGGGGAACCTCAGGACGGACAACACCCGTCCTGCTGACTGCCTGAGCCCTGCAGTGCTGTGAGCAGAGAACACACGCACCCTCGGGACTTGGCTACAGAGGAGGCCCATCTGAAAGACCGTGGCCCTCCCCTGGTGGCAGGGCCTCGGGGAAAAGGACCAGCCTGCAGCTGGAGCCGTCGTTCAAGCCAAGGCCTCTGCTCTTGGGTGCACACGGCAGCCCATCTTTCCCCGAGACTTTGCCCACTCCCTGGTTATTCTCCTACCAGAAGGTATTCAAAAGAAACGCAGGAGGGGGAACGGCGTGTCGGGGGACCCCCGTGAGCTTCGTGAGAATGAAAGCCACACGAAGGATAAGGTATTTTCACAGGGTAAGAGCGAGCAGGTTGACGGTTGCTGCTAATGTGGAATGTGAGGGAGCAGGGGACGGTGACCAGAGGAGGGCGAGGGACAGCAGGAGAGCAACCAGGAAAGGGTGGGCAGCAGTAAGAGCATCAGCGGCTGGAACCCCACCCACTGCACGAGGTCCAGCCCAGATCCAGCTCCCTGTTCAACCCAGTCACTTGTGTAACAGTAACCAAATTAATCTTGCTGCAGTCAAATTTATCATGTGAAGGGGAAAATATATTTGAGATGATGTATAATTTACAAAGACCCTGCATTATTTAAAATAAATGTTCTGGAGCGACCTCTCCGGAAGGCGTCCGAGACCATTACTCAAGCCGAAAAGTGGAAATTGATGCTTTTGCTCCCACTTTGGTCTCCCCTCCCCCTACCCCCTTTAAAACAAACAAAAAAAATTATATAAAATAAATAAATAACATTAATAACGGAGGGCCAGAGAAGTTAGAGGGTTCTGGAGAAGCTTTTGGAGCCCTCTATCCAAAGGGAAAAAAAGGGTGTCAGGGGCTGAAATATATTTCTTCAGCCAGTTCATTAAATTAATTTGTAAGCAGTGGCTCTGAAATTATATTCGATGAAAAATGGCCTCAAAATTTAAATGGTACAAACTCATCTTATTAGAGGGAAAACATTAAAAAACAAACACATCCCCCCAACCCCCCAGCACAGCTTTAATTTCTCTGGGTGGGGGAATGGGAGGCGTGTGATGAATGGTTCTTACCTTATTCATAAGCGAGGATAAAAGAGATGAATTTGCCGGGACTGCGTGGCCATTTGATTCATTACTAGAACACACAAACCAAGGGGCTTCAACTCAGACATCCATGGGGCCAGGCCCAGAGGCCCTTCCCTCCCAGTCAGACAAACCCAGGTGCTCTGTGGCAGAGTGAACCCTGGACAGGAGGGTGAGCTCAGCCTGGTCCCCAGGGCTGGCTGAGAGTAAGAGGCCCAGATCACCTCTCTGGGGCCTAGGCCAGCTTCTGCAGGAGCTTCTCTGGCCTTGCCTCACCTGGGCTCCTTCACAGTCAGGTCTAGACTGCGGTCCTGGGAGGCCTCGTGGGGACCCGGGGTGCCAGCACTGTCAGGCTCCTGCTTCACCTGGGCCTGGGGGAACTTGGTGGGGGTGGACTGCTGCCCACTTCCTGCAGGGGAGGGGAAGGGAAGATGGGATCAGAGGGGCTCAGGTTTCCTCAGATCTCACACAGGGACAGAGTCTAGTACCCCCAACTCCTTCACACCCAAAGGAAGGACAGTGGGCAGAACAGGCAGGGGGGCCCCCAGGAGGACTGGCTGCTGGTCAGCGGTTCTTCCCACTGACAAGATCACTTGCGACGCGTACCCCGGTGTGGCAATTCTTCAAGTGATAATTATTACAAAATTATGTCAAAGTTGTCCTGGCTTAGGGCCTCCTGGAGGAGGAGAGCGGGTGGCTGGGGAGGGGGCCTGGGCGGGGACAGGGGACCCTTCATTTCCTCCACCAACTGTCACAGTCGATTTGTGGGGCTGCCGCTTGAGCTTTTATTAAAGACTCTGTTAATGCTGAGGGAAAGTGGCAGATCTGGACTGGGAGCGGCCCCTCCGTAGTCCCTGCCCACTGTTGCCGAGGCGACGGCCCTGTCTGCACTGAGCATGCCTGAGGAGGGCATCTGCTGTGTCAGGGCTATCAAGGCTGACGGGCCAATCAGGGTGTTTCAACCTATGCGACCTCATCCGTCTGTCAAGCTGTCCAGGGCAGAGACTGCAGGCCCTTCCTGGACGCCTGACTGGGTATGAGGGGGAGCTTGGTGGGAAGAGGCCATGGGAGGCTGACGGGGCAGGGCCAAAGGAAGTTGCTGACAGGATGGCGTCCAGTGAGCCTTGGTCCCCATAATCCCCAAGTGACTGAAATATTAATTTGCCCCCAAGGCACTACAGCTTACAGAGAGCTGCTCCACAGACACAAGTGACATTTTATTTAAAATGAAGGGAAACAACTCCCCTCCCCTTTATCTGACCTTCCTTTTGTGGGGGATGAGGGAGAGAGATTTTTCTAGGGTAAAAAAAGTAACTTGACAGTCTGGTAGCAAAGACTTCTGCGGCCCTACCTGCAGGCCCCTGGCTGGAGGAGTGCACTTACAGTAAGGTTCCTCCCACACTCGGAGTGGAAGACAGGGGTTCCAAACAGGGCCACAACTCTCTCATGAACCGAGAGAACTTCTAGCCTTCAGGAATCCACACTACAGTAGCTCCTGTGGTCACCTATCCTAGGTTCCACAGAGAAAGCCCAGCTCCCTTCCCCGACAGGCATCCCAAAGAGGTGGGATCAGAGCCTCATGAGGGTTCAAGGGACCCTTGGTCTTGGCTGGTTCTGAGAAGGTTTTGGATGGGAGCAGAGTGTGAAGGCTGGGCAGCCAGGTTTCAGAGGATGTGGCTAGGAGCAGATCTCTCTCCCTGTCCCACCCACTCCACAGGGTGAGGCTTCTGTCTCTGCCCTCCCGCATCCAGCTCAGCGAGCGGCTAGCAAGCCACTCTGGGCCAAGCACCGGTGGTTTCTGAAGGACCAAAAGGAGCCATGTCCCCGGGGGTGAGCTGAGCTCTTTCCAGGAATCCAAAGAGCACTGATTACCCTCCAAGAAAGAAGGGCAGAGAAAACAGGAAAGAGGAGAAGGAAAACTCCCGAAGAAAAGGGAAGGAGAGAGGAGGCAGGGAAAGGGGGACAAGGGACAAAGCCTGAGAGTCATGCTATACAGGTGCAGATGCAAATACTATTCTCTGGGCTCGCATTTCTCTCTGTGTCAGCTAGACAAGAGCCGAGAGAAGAGGTGGCCTTGGAGGACTCTGCTCAGGGACTCATTGGTGACAGAGCCAGCGAGACCTGGTGCCACTAGGCCACCCAGGTGCTCAGAGACAGAACTACTGACCGGCTCCACATATAGAGAAGGAGCAAATCCCTGGGCGCATGGCTAAAATGAGGGACCGCACCACCACCAAAGGGCAAATCAAGAGGATGGAGACAGAGACCGAGCAGAGAGAAGGAACGGCTAGGAGGGGGGTGCAGGTGTGTGGGCCGGGCAGACACTCTTCCCAGCCTGCCCTGTGTCCTTCAGTCTGAGTACTGGGAGTTGCCAGTTTCCAAGTCTGCTTGCTTACTGGGCAGGGCCCAGCCTGCTCACCTGGGTCAAAGGTGGCAGAGGGCTTGAGGGCGGCCGCAGCCAGTCTAGCCATCATGGGTGAGATGAGGCCTTTGCTCGCAGAGATCCTCTCCATGATGGAGGCAGGGGGCACCGAGAGAGAGGTGGCAGCTGTGGGGGCTGAGTCCCCAGCTCCAGAAGCCATCAGAGCTGGCATGTCAGGGGTCGCCGAGGTTGTGGCCCCAGAGGTCATGGAGCCCAGGAGCCCTGGAGATCCCACAGGCAGTGAGGCGCTCCCACGGCCAGGAAGGAGAGGGAAATAGGGTGTGGTGGTGGGCAGGCCTGAGTTAGAGAGGGCCAAGGCCAGGGGAATGGAACCGGACAGGCCCTGGGGCAGCAGGCCTGCCATCTTGCTATTGGGAGGCTTGGCAGCACTGGGGACAGCCTCGGCAGTGGTGGCAGCAGCCGCAGCGGCCAGGGATGCGGAAGACTGCTGGCTGTTGGGGGAGGCGCTCAGGCTGGAGTTCTTGCTGCTCAGGGCAGAGAAGTCCACAAGGTCGTCGTTGCTGGACTCCTCATGTTCCGTGTCCTTGGTGCCCAGCAGGGAGGCCGGCAGCCCCAGGGCACCGGAGGACCGGATGTGCCGGCGCTCGTGCTTGCGCTTGTGTGAGGTCATCTGGCTGGTGGAGGTGAAGGTGAAGCCGCAGCCGGCGCGGATGCAGTGGAAGTGGTTGGTGGCCTTGCTGTACACGCAGCCCTCGTATTTGCACTCCTCGTATTTGTAGAACTTCTTGAAGCCATCCTTGGCGTAGGCGTCGTCCTTGATGTGGTAGCTTTTGTGCTTCTCGATGTCGCACTTGTTCTTGAAGGTAAACGTGCAGCCGGGGCGCCTGTGTGGGACACGAGGAGACTGACCCCGGGACCCAAGGGAGGCCCCGCTCTGACTGTCCCATGCTCCGGGAGGAAGGGACCCTCAGGGGCAAGACTGAGGCCCAACACCAAGGCAGGGCCACTAAGCAGCCCTGACGTCTGCCCAGCAGAGGCAAAGGCCCTGAGGATCCATGGCCAGGTTCCCTGCTGGTCCCTCTTAGAGCCTCAATGGGCAGTCACTCACCTGCAGTGGAAGTGTGTGGTCTTCTGTCCGTAGAACTGACAGTCGGCCGTGCCGCAGTCCTCGGTGGCCCGGAAGCGCTGGAAGCCGTCATTGATGAGCTGGGTGTTCTTCTTGTGGAAGTTCTCATGGGTCATGACGTCGGAGGTACTCGTGTACACCTTGTTACATCCCACCTGCGCAGGCCGGAACGGCGGTTAAGGGATGCAAGGCTGGCCCTCCTAGGCCAACCGAACCCAGTGTTGCGGTTGGAGCCAGGGCTGTGGGGTTCTGTTGGGGGAAGCTTGGCACCTCTGAACCTCAAACCCCTCCGATTAGCCCAGGCAATGGAGCAAAGAAAACCTCCAGGAGCCCCCACCCTTCCCAGGGAATGACTGCGATCCGTCTGCAGAGTATTGGTCTTCAGACCCGAAATACTGTTGGCCCGGTTGAGGGAGCCACCTTCTAGAGAAGCTAGGTTTGGGGGGGTCCTAGCTGGTGACTCTATCTCTAAAGCCTTAGGATTGGACAGGGGCTGGACCCTAGAGGTCACCTTTAGCTCCAGGACTTCCTTAGCAGATGGCTGCTGGGCATGGTGCCCTCCCACCCACTACAGATGGGCCAGGCAGGCAACGTTGCCATATTGAGTAAAAAGCAGTGGCCCTGAGCGCCCTCGAAGGCTGGGCTGTACCAGTGTCTGCACCATCTCAGGCCCAGAGAGCAGGGGCCCCCCTCTCCTCACACCAGGCTGTTTCAGAGAGGCCATAACAATCTCTGACAAACACGGGGGAGGTGTACGGCTGCTATTTGCAACCCAAAGTTGCCCCTCCTGAGCTTGACACCTTGAAAAAGCCCAGACTCGGTGTGGCATTAAAACAAAGAATTAAACAAAAACCTCTGCGGGAATCATTTGCAACTGCTGCTCTTGGTGTTAAAGCCCGAAAAATGTCGGTCTATATAAACAGCTCGCTGAATATCCCCCCACACCAAGTATGGCAACAGGGAAGGCCCCACCCCGGCCACCAGACACTGCCGACACCCGAGCTTCTGGGGTTCTACCTGCCAACCAGCCCTATCCTGGATCAGGAGAAGAGGAGGGTCCCGGCCCATCAGGCCCCTGACTCCTGGGACAGCTCTCCTCCTGGGGTAGAGGGCTGGGGGAAGGTTCTAGAACCCTCCGGCTGCTGGCACAGCAGGCACCTGCATGCAGTGGTAGTGGGTGCTCTTCCCATTGAGGTGGCAGCCGTGGTAGTAGACGCTGCAATCGTCCAGCGGGCTGAAGCGCATGAAGCCGTGCTGCAGGGAGTTGTCTCGCTTCTTGTGCATGTTGTAATGTCGGATCACGTCCTGCTTGCTTGTGAACCTCTGCCAGAAAAGAGCACCAAGTTGGCAGAAGCCCGTGCCCCGGGTCCATGTGCCAAGAGTGCTTGGACCAGGGCTGGCCCCAAGTCCCTCAGGTCACCCTATAAATAACCCTGCTTAGGGTCAAGACAGCCTAGACGGCCCAGCCAGTTCCCGGCACGCTGGCCCTTGGTAGGAATGATTCCAAAGACTTAGAAACCACAGTTCCTGCCCTGACCTCTCCCGAGGTTCCCAACATCCAGGAGCACAGAAGACGCCTTGGGCCAGCCGTGAAGACCAGGGCTCTGATGGGTGAGAACACATTCTACCTAGAACTCTGTACAGGCTGAGCAGGAAAGACAGAGGAAGCCGATCTGAGACGGCCTGCGCCTGCGCCCGCGCCTGCGCAGATGGTCTGTGCTCTCTCTTCACCAGCTCTGCGCTTGCCATGTGATCTCGGTTGGACTCCCGGTGAAGGGGTGCTGGGATCTGCACCACTGAGACATCAATGGCTGCTGCAGACCCCATTGGTTGCTTGTTTAACAGGAGCCTGGGGATGCACACGGAGTCTGCACTCTCTACTTGTCTATGTCAATGTCAGGTGGCTAGTAGAGGGCCCCCAGCCCCCACCTACTTCCAGCACAAGCCCGTGCTGGCTGGTGAGTGCAGGATGGCCCATACCTGGTAGTTGCACTCTGGGTCCAGACAGTGATAGTGCTCGCGGTACTGGTAGGCGCAATGGATGTGGCCGCAGTGCTGACTTCCTGAGAACCTGAAGACAGAAGTGGGAGGGTCAGACCCATCTCGTTCAGGGATGCCAGTCCCTGAAAGGACTCTTCTAGAACCCAGGCCTGAACAACTCCTTCTGCCTGGGCCCCAAAGATGTACTTCCGGGGTTAAGTGGGCCTGGGTGGAAATATGGGGTTACAAGGATGAAAAAGGCAGAGGCTGGGAAGCCAGAGTGAGTAACTGAACCTGTCAGGGAGCCCAGGCCTGCCGAGCTGCCTGGCTGCCACACTTGCCTGGAAGGCAGTGCCAGGCGGGGCAGAGGTCAGGACTCAGGTGGGAGAAAAGCAGCTGGGACAGGCCACAGCATCAAGTCAGCAAGAGACAGACCAGACAGGAGACCTATAGCCTCACACAACCCAAAGGCCTTTTTAGCAGGTAATGACCTTACCACCCCCAACCCGCACTACACTGGCAGCTCAGCCCAGGAGGGGCCACTGGCTACGCCAATCCCGGGGTTTTGTGGAAAGGAGTTAAAGGCTCTCTCTGTGTTCTGGGCTTTTCCTGACACTTGAAACAGTCCAGAGTTATGAATTTTTAAAGCACAGCATCTGTTTGGCTTCCCGCGGCAGGGAGCTCACTTTCCAGCCAAGTGCACGGCCAAGAGCCCTGTGCTGCCACCGGCCACTGAATGGCCTCTCTCTGGGCCTAGGCTTGCTAGGGCGTGACTCTCACAGCCTTGGTGATGGCCAGACAGGGCCAGCCACTCTGGGGAAAGCCATCCACGACAGCCCTGGGGAGGCACTTCACTCAGCCAGACTGTTCCCTTCTGTGGATGACGCACTGTTTGGAGATGGGGGTGGGGACAAGCCCCGCTGTATGGGGAAAGCCACTGGCAATCAGTATTTCAATGGAAGCTGCCAAAAGGGCCATCTGCTGAGGCACTAACGTAGTGATAACAGTAAAGAGAAGACAGAAGGTGAGGAAGAACACTGAAGACCACGGCAAGGCAGATGCCACCAGGGCGTGACCCTGCCACATGTCCCTCGGGAGGCTCAATTTGGGGAATGTGCGGACCTTCATCTGCCAATCCTGCTTCCTTCGGGATGGATCTCAAGGCTGGCTTCATCAGGGTCTTCCCCTGGGATCCCAGTAGGCCACAGCAGGAGACTACAGCTGTCCACTTCCCTCAACCCTAACAGCTCTCCTGTGCTCTGTACTCTATCCAAGGTGCCACGTGAGGGCAGGACCCAGGTCAGCTGCAGAGGGGGCCCGTGTACTCACCTGCGGCAGGCCTAATACGGAGCCCTTTCCCTATGTTTTGAGCATACTTATAAGTTGCCTAAGGACTGTGTTGCCCACACCACCCCAAAGAGGAGGGTCTGAGATAGACACAGGAGCAGCCTCTCTAGGGGAGATTAGAGACACAGAGAGAGGAGATGTAGAGAAAGCAGCCCCTTAGCCCTGGGGATGAACTAACACACAGGTGACTTCACAGTCCGTGGGCACGCCTGGCTCCCCCGCCCCCTCTGTCCACAGGCCCCTCCCCAAGGGCCTACCTGGCAATATATTTCTGGTATATGTTTACATCTTCGGTGACAGCTGGTTTATCTGTGGGCAATCCGTTCCTGGTAAGACACACAGGACACAGCCGATTAGCGGATGGGGGCAGCCTCAGGCCCCAGGAGCATCTGATGGGCAGCTTCCAGCCCCGGGGCCATGGCTCCTCTCTCCTGGGTCCCCTATCATTCTGAGGCACTCAGGGTGGTACTAAAAGAGTTTGTTGGCGGAAGCCCAGAGGAGCTCAGTTAGCCCATCTCTGACAGGAGTGTGCTACCCTGAGCAGGGAGGGCCGGAGGCCCAGTCAGGCTTACAGTTAACCTGGGAAAAAGCCAGGGCCTGGAGCCCCCAGCATGCAATGCAGATAAGTGAGGCGATGGCTGAAGAGAAAGGAACACTAGGCAAACCAGAGAAGAGAGACAGGACAGGAAGGCGGCAGTGGACACACGTGTAGGGTGTGGGCACTCACTCCCACCCTCATACCAAAGGGCATCAACTGGATCTGTCTGGTGTGCAGCCTTTAGGACCTGTAGGCCCCACCCTGCTGTAGCAGAGAGGAGGGTTTGAGGGATGGGTGTCATTTGCCCTCATAAGACCCACTGTGTTATCATCCAGGACATTCCTCTGTTCCTGGGTTAGGTTCACGGGAGGTACCCCCACCTAACTTCCCTTCTTCTCCCTGCATCTTCAATGAACCAGTAGCCAAGGCTACCACCTGGACCCCAGCCTACATCTCCACCCCAGAGGGAGTTCCTCCTTCCAACCCCAGCCTTTGTGCCAGCAGGTGTAGGGCACAGGTCAGGGCGACAGAGGTTAGTAAAGGAGGGATGCACAGGGGCGAGTGACCATGTGAGGGTACGTGGGAGATGTGCCACAGGCAGGTCTCAGAGCAGCGCAAGGGCACTGAATGAGGGCACAGGAGCAGTTATGCATGTGTGTGTGTGTGTGCTCATGTGCATGTAAGCACATGCGTGCCAGCCCGAATTGCACAAGTGGCTGTGCCCGACACGGTAAGCTTTGCAGGTAAGGAGGTAGGCCCCCTTATCCGGCCTGGCCCTGGGGTTTGTGGTGGAGAGGGTATGGGGAGCTCCTTACTTGACAGTGGAGACAGTTCCTGTGGTGATGGAGTCTGTTTTGGAAAAGGTTGACTTCAGGTACTCGGGAGTGTTGAAGGACAGGGAGGCAGGTGGCTCGGGTCCTGGCCCAGGGGCGCTGGGAGCACTGGGCACATTGGTGAGGGGTGTAGGAACCAGGCTGGGGGCCGGTGGAATCTTGGTAGTGCCCGGCTTCTGGATGCCCCGAACGTCGTACTTGGAGGGGCGCCCCACCTTGCCTGTCTTGAAGGCAATGGCCCCGCCCATGTCAGGGCTACCTTCCCCGGGTTTGAAGAGGTGCAGGTACTTGACGTTCTCCAGGTCGTACTTGGATGGCTTCTTGTAAGTGCTTCCATTCTGGGGCCGCAGGCTCTCGCCCGTCTTCAGCTTGTGGATGAAGAAGTCATACTTAGAAGCACGGGCTACCAGGTTCTGCATCTGGACGCTGCTGTGGGACGGCAGTGGCAAGATGGTGGCCTTGGTCTCCAGGTGGGCAGTGTTGCTGGGTAGCCGTAGGCTGGGCAAGGGGCCCACCACCTCCTTGCCCGCGCGGTCCTCAGCCTTGCTGCCATGGGCTGGCCAGGGAAGTTGCTCGCCAGCCTTGAGTTTCCGAATGTATTCCTCGTATTTGGAGAAGCGCGCCCGCTTGCTGAGGGTGTCCTCAGCAATGGAAGAGGTGGCCACCTCAGGGGTGGAGCCTGCATGCAGCTTCTCAAAGCTGATCTTTCTGGCCAGCTCATCCCTGGTGTTCTGGTCGTCGTAGCCAAACATGCCGAGGAACTCGGTCATGGTGGAAGCAGCGTAGTCCCTCAGAGAGGAGGCTTCTCCTAGAGGGGGGGAAGGGGTGCGTCATTCCTGGGAGGGAGCAGGGGAGAAAGAGGAGAAGCCCCTCTACCTTGAGCCCCCACCCATGGAGGGAGGGGACCGGCACGGGGAGGGGTGGAGCAGGACATGATCTATGGACATTTGGCTCACTTGTTAGGTTTTACGACTCTTAAATTAATTTGTTTTAAAAAAAAGTAATTAATACTGGGGTAAAATAAAACGAGTTCATCAATGCCAGGAAAATCAATTTCCTAAATGTTCTGGCCGATGGCTTTTCAGTACATTAAACAAAGTTTCATAAATGTCTCCACTCTCTCGCCTTGGCCTAACATGACAGAGAAACCATTTTACTGGAAGTAAAGGCGAGATCCCAACCTGCTTCCTGAGGTAGGGGCAGTGGTCATGAGGAACAGAACAGGTATGGGTGGGGACCACTACAGTCGGGCGGGACCTCAAAGTAAAGAAAGCCACCGTTTGAGTCTGGGGTCGGCCTGACTGAAGGGTCATGCCTATGTCACATGGACCCCCTGGGCAGATGAGGCCTCAGGATCTGACCTCCTGCCCAACCTCCTCAAATAACTTTCCCCAATAACAGAGCGGAGTTGAGGCTGGGCCTAGGTCAATGCGCCTACTCAGACTCCATCAGCGCCCACCACCGCTGCTCCGGCCAGGGTTTCTATCACGGGCAAGTCCTTCAACACCCGGGTCACCTTGCAGCTCCCTCTGCTCACACAGAAGGGTAGTTCACCTGGGACCGTAAGGATCCAGCCCTGCTTTCCCCCATGAGGACACACACACATATTCACATACAGCATGCATACTTTCCTATTCACATACTCTCACAGACCACGCTCATATGCATTCCATAGCAATGTGCCCACATTAATACACACACTAAATGCATACCCCTAGATACTGTCCCCACGTCTATGGATACACACATACGCAACCCCCCACGTCCCATGCCCAGTGCCCCAGGACATGCCTCAGCAGGGCGGGAGGAAGTGAGCCCCTCATGTTGCCTCTTCCACACACAGTGGGTCAGCACGGCAGATGGACAGTGCCCAGCACATACAAGCTCATCTGTTTCTCCACCACACCCCTGCTGTACACCTCTGGAGGGCTAGTCCCAGCATCCAGGTCAGGTACACAGACAGGTGAGACAGAACAGCCCAGAGACGTCCATACCTTACCTACTCCCATCCCCCTCCGTCTGAGGCCACTCAACACAACCAGACTCTTAAGGTAGAGGCCCTAAGAGCATGGGCAGAGGGGACTCCTGACTGCCCCCAATCCTGCCAGTCTCAGAACATACCAGAAGAGGACCTGATAGAGCAGTGTACCCTAGCAGGAGAGAGAGAGAGCCCAGCAGGATGTGGAAGGAGGGGCTCTGAGCCATCGTTAGGTGGGGGGAGGGAGTGTAGGACCCCACTAGACACGGAAGAGGACAGTCAGACATCCCTCTGACACCCTGAGTGGTTCAAGGAGCTCACGGACAGTTGCTTTGGCAAGCCGATGGACCATCACAAGCCCGACCCACTGACACACAGGTTGGGGGCTGGCCTGGGAGTGGGCTCTGATTGCTGGATGAAGTGGTTCAGGGACCGGGGAAAAGGGCTAAAAATAGCAGGAGGCAGCTGAGGCCTCACTATATATGGCAGAGAAACAGAAGGCTCTGAAGGGCAGGCAGCATCAAACAGGGAGGGGACCAGCGGGGGTCCCGCAGACAGCCAGAGTCCCGGGGAGCCAGACCCATAGTGGGCAGATGGGGCTGGCACCAGGGACCCAGTGCCCAGGGCTGACGGGGCCAGGCCAGAGGCTCAGGGTGGCAGCCACAATAGCCCATGCCCTGCTCCTGCCTTCACAGCTCCCAACTCCTGGGAGGAGGGAAAGAAGAACTGAGGAGAGACTCCCCAACTGCCCTGGCCACTGTGGAGCTGGGTGTGGGGTGAGGGCATTTGTTGAGAGGACAGCAGCCCTTGCCGCGGATCCCTCCCCTGTCCTCCGGCCCAGCGCAATCACCTTGTGTCTGGCAATAGCAAGGGCTTTTCCTATCAGAGGAAACTGAAGGTCACACTTCTCCTCATTGATCTTGCAATGTTTGTTAATTACTCTGTCACTGATGTGGCGAGGGATAATTAAACAGCTCTGTTTATATCTTATATGCATAATTATGTGGCTGCGCAGGGCTCCCCGCACAGGGAGGAGATGCGCCCCTCGCTGCAGGGGGAAGGGGACAGGGGAGCAGGCAGGGGAGGACTCCAGGAATAAGCCTAGGAAGGAGACTCAGGACTAGAGCGGAGGCCCCAAGCCCCAGGGCTCCAGCTCAAGGGGAGACCCCTCTCCTGTCTGAAATGCCACGCCAGCCCTCCCCTGAAGTAGCAACGGGGAAGGCTGCTGTGTGCTAAGGACAAGGAGACACTGATGAAGCCAGGCCTCTGCCGCCTTGTGGGAAACAGGTCAACCAGAGGAGCATGTCTGGGGCAGCTGCGTGTTACGCGGGGATCTGCTGGCTGGGCTGAGCCAGGCTTGTGGCTCTGAGAGGTCCTGTTTCCCAGGGCAGGTTGGACCACAGGGAAGGAGACAGGGTGGTGTAGGGGCACAACGTCCTATCCAGATGTCTCAGTTAAGTCACCAAGAGAGGACTTAGAGATGAGAACTCACACCGTTCATGTCCCCATACCACGGCCAGGCCCCGTGGCCCCAACACTCATCCCTGTGCAGTTGCCCATAGAGGGCCTCCCTCCTCCCGTCTGCCCATTCATCTGTCCAGCCTATCTGTGGACATGCACCCCTGACCCCCACCCTCTCAAAGCCTCAATGCGAGCAGCTCCCCAAGGCCCTGCTCAGACTCAGGAAGCTACCAGTATTGTCCTGCTCCCCCGCTCCCCCAAACCCCATCTCTCCAATCTTGCTGGGTTGGATGAGGTACCAGTGTTTGGAGGGAGAAAAAAAAAAGAGGAATTCCCTGGACTTCCAGCCTTTGCCTGCTGTGCCTGTGCAGGGAGCTGGGCCCCGTGGCAGCCTTCATTCCCCCTCCCCCAACGGCCAGACACACACCTGAAGCTTGCTTGGCACTGGGGCCGCTGTCATCTTTTGAAGCTGTACCATCTGAGTCCTTCTCCTCCAGGATACTGTTATCTTTTGAGGGCTCTTCTGCATGGTCTTCTTCATCACTGCAGCCCTGCGGCTGGACCATGTAGACGCCCTCTGGGGGCAGCTCCGAGCCCTCGCGGACAATGCGCCCCAACACTGGCGTGGGTGCGGGCTCCTCACAGTACTCTCCGTTGACCCACTTCTCGATCACTGCCCGCCTCTTGTCTTCCTCACTTCGGGGAGCCCGGGTCGCCGCAGACTCGGGGCCACTGCGCTCTCTGTCCCGGGGACGCAGTGGGCTGCCTTCGGCTTGGGAGCCAGCCTCTGCTCCCTTCTCCACGACCACCTGCCGGCTTAGCTTGGCACAGATGGCGTTGAGCTTCAGGCCGCCTTTGCGCTTGGCTGCCATTGGAGGCTTGCCTGCAGGTGGGTCGGTGCACCGGGTGCTTTCAGCTGCAGGGGTGGAGGGGGACACGGAGGTGAGAGACCTACATTCCAAGCAAGCCGCCCCCAAGTAGCTCTCCACCACCCCTGGATTGACCACAGTTCTGTCAAATTGCCCTGAGACACCCCCCCCCACATGTGCTCATCTCCCTTCTGTATTAGCCTGGGTGCCGCAGGCTGGACTCAGAGCTGTTGCTCTACCTCAGGCTGGTTCAGCACCTGACATGAGCTAGGTGGTTCGTGATCCAGGAATGAATGACTCTTCGAGCGAGACAAGAATTTCCTAGGCTCGCCTGGCCTGAAATAGCCCCCTCTGTGGGGTGAAATGTCCGTTAACACAGGAGGTGAAGGCACAGGCAGGGAAGGTAAGGTTGACAAGTGGCGACGCTGCCTCGTTGTCAGCCTGGCTCTACTTCTGAATGTCCCACCTCACCACAGGTCCCTGGGGAAGAGTCAGCCGCAGCCAGCTTCCAGCCTGTGCCAACCTCCTGCCTCGCAGACCCAGCAGCTCTTGGCTGGCACCATTCCCACCTGAGCACCTTGTTCTCTGGCAGCTCTTCCGCCAGGCTGGGTCTCTGGCTCTGTCCCCTACCCCGAGTTCCTACTTCTGCTCTTCGCCCTGGCCCCTGGGGACCTCTCTAAGGCCTCTGCACCCCAGTCTTCCCCGCTTTCCGAATCCCTACCCCCACATGAAGTCTGACTGTTTCCCATTGCTGTTTCCTTCCCACAGACCTCAGTCAGGGCTACCCTAACACAGAGTTCCTACTTCCTAAACCAGAGGACCCTCAGTGGGGACAAGTTGGTACCAGTTGAAGCTACAGATCCTGTGCTTAATCTCTGGAGACAGCCACCGAGCAGCCGGAAGCCACCACACACACACACACACACACACACACACACACACACACACACACACACACACACACACACACACACACACACACACATCCTCTGATCTCTTTAGTCTGCCTAGAGTTTCAGGGGCACACTGGCCAGGAAGACACACATACACATTGTACCCCATACAGCAATCGGTCAGCTGTCAAGCCATCCATTTAGTGAGGTCCTACTGTGTGCCAGATCTTGTAGTATGGCCGTATGGAAGGTCTTTGCCCACAATACCTTTCCACATAGGGACAACCCCCCCCCCCAATCCATCTACTTTCTACAGCTCTTTCCAGAGAAATTGGCTTGCCCCATATAGGACAGGCTACACAAGGGGCTCTGCTCAGGGGCTGTGAGCCACAGTGGCAAAACACCATGGAAACACATATCCCGAGAGCCCACCTGTGGCCACAGAGGCCTCCTGCTACACAAAGATAATTGTTTTGACTCATAGGTGCAGATTGGCCACTCTTTCAAATATGCAATGCTCAGGGGCCCCAGATCCTTGCCTTGTCACAAGCAGCTGATATGTTAGGCTCTTCCTGGCCCAGAAGGGACTGAGGGACTGGGGGATGCCAGCCTAGTCTGCTGCTACAGAAAGGTCTGCTCAGACTTGTTCCCAGAGGTCACGGTTTTAGGACCTTTGTCCCTGACCAAGCTGATGCCCACTTTAGTCACATCTGTCCACAGTGCCAGTCTGTGCTGTCCGACACAAATCCCTGAGCTCCCACGTGTGATCCATCTTGAAACTCAGTGATAGGGCTGACGGTCACACCCCACCCCACCGACCCTCTGGGGTGTGGGACCATTGGGCAGGCTCTATGATACTGCGTGACTTCCAGCGGGGTAGCAGGCCTCACCTGGGCTCCTCTGCCCCTGTCTTAGATGGGAAAGAGGCAGGCAGGAGTGGAGGAGCCTGCACTATTTTTACCAGAAGGTAAGCAGCCAAGTGTGTATGGCAGACGGCAAATGAATCTATAAATATTTATCCCGAGGAAGAGGGAATCACAAGCTCTCAGGGTCGCACTTGCTGCTGGTAGCACCCCCCCTCTGGTCCCCACCCATCCTGGAGCCTCCCTGAACTTCGGCCCACCCGACACAACCCACCCTCTCTCCATCTCGGCTTCATGCCGAGTCTCTGCCTGGGCCCCCACCAGCTGCGATGCAGCTGTGCACCCAGGGCCCACCCCCTGCCCCAGGCCCCTTTGCTCTAGCCAACTCCCTCTACACCTGCCCTCCAGCTGCTGCTCTGCCCCAGACCACCTGCTTTCCAGATGTTGCCCTCCTCCTGACTCTACTGATGGTCCCATGGGTGGAGGTGGAGAAGTAGGAGGTGTCTGAGCCCAGGACACAGGGACAGAGAGGCACATGCAAAAGCCAGGCTTATGATCGGTCCTAAGTGCCTGTGCGTGCGTGTGAGCCTGGGGTGGCAGGAGGGGCTTATGCATGAGGTCCAGAGCTGGGCTGCTTGCTTGCCTTCCGGTCCCCATGAACCTTCAACCAGCCCCTTCATTAAAGCTTTGGGACCTACAGATTAATGCAACCCCCCACAATCCCCCCCCCCACTGATCTGACCCCAGACTCCTGTCCATGTAAACATTCCTCTGACTTTCTTCCCTAAAATATAAACGCCATGGCCAGGCCTCAATGGAAGGAAGCCATCCGTCCCCGGCCCTGTCACCGCCCCTTTCATCTCCTTCCCGCCACCAGCCTGCCCGCTGCTCTATTTACACTAGACATTTCCTCTGGGAACAATAGTGCCCAGGAGGTAAGCTTGGGATTGAGGGTGGGAAGCACGGGGGGCTCCTGTCTGCTCACCCAAAGACAGGCAGACTCAGGGGTGATGGTGAAGGAGAGGGGAGCTGAGGAGGACCTGGAAGTGTGTATTCCATTCCTGGGAGCCTGTTTCTGACCCCAGCGGCTCCCCACCAGCAGGGTAAACACGAGGAAGTATATGGTATAGGATAGAGTCCTGAGCACATGGTCTGGCTCTGCCCATGGTGAGCTCCGAGCTAGAGCCAGATGTCTCCCTTGAGAAGCATGGCAGAAGTGCAAGGTGAGGTCTGTCTGTGCCAACAGGGCCTGGGAAGCAAGTGCTGGAAATGGTGCTGAGAGGGGCAACAGGCGGCTGTGATGTCACATCTCAAGCAAGATGCTAAGACTGGGACCGCTCATTTGACCCAGGAAAGCAGGAGGCCAAGGACAGACAGGGGGCCTGAGGCTGTCCCTTCCGGCCTCCTCTTCAGCCCACCTCTTTGAGTCCCAATTCTCCCTATGAGGCTTGAAACTCAATAAGCCCCCAGCGGGCATCCGAGCGAAAAGCAGAGTCTGGTATAGGGAGGCAGGACGGCCCACGGTTCCAGCAGGAGCTCACTGAAAGCTCTTATGGACCACTGAGCAGACACCATGATAATCCCATTTGTCAGAGAAGGAAGCTGATCCTGGAGCCGCAGACCTCCCAGAGCATGGGGACACTCTGATGAGAGCCACTGAAGCTGGGCTTCTCGACAGGAGTTTCTTTCGCCCCCTTTCGTCCCCTATCCCATTTCCTCTTCCACCTCACTTCCTGTTCCCATAACTCGGAGCCCCCTAAAGTGTTAACTGCGATGGATAAAATGGTGCAGCAGATTGCTACAATAAATAATTTACTGATATTTATAAATATTCAAATCAGCCAGCTTCAGAAATCGAATGAAGAGAGAGCCTCGGGAGAAGGGCCCGATATGGCATGAATCTCTTGACTCCCTCTGAAGGCTGAGGAGGCCAGAGCTCCTGCCAGCTTTGGTGAGAAAGGGGGGCTCAGAGGGCCGCACCTGGGCCCGTGTCCCCCTAGCTTCCCTGACCACAAAGTAAAGACCAGGGTAGCTAGAGGAGCTGCTCCCTCCTCACTTGGTCCAGCCAGACCCTCTCTCGAAGACGGCCTGAGCACCACAGGAGAGTCTGGATGCCCACTGCCTCCTAGCCCTGGGTCTCAGAGTGGCTGATCCTGCTGGAGTGGGGGCAGTCCCGTGGGGCTGGGTAGGCCTGGCAGCCCCCTGCCTCCACCCCCATGAGTAATGTATTTCGTGGCCAGGCTGCCTGTCAGCCACCGGGCTCCAGTGCTTTATGGTCTCTGCTTGGTGGCTCTGAACTCCCTGGTAGGAAATAAAGTTCTCCCTGCGCGTCCCTTCTAAACATTTCACTCAGTGGAAACGGTGTTTAAGAAAAATGAGGACATATTTCTTCCTAAGGATGCAGTATCCCCTTTGGGCGGCCTAACGCCCGCTGTATATCAGGAGGTTGGGAGGCAGGGGCCAGCAGCTGGTCCCCTGGGGTTGGGGGGGTACGTGGGGCCTTTCCTGCCTTTGGCCAGAAGCTCCAGGGCCATGGGCACTGCTGGGTCACGCCCGGTGACTTTCCTAGCTCACAGTGTCATATAGTCAGTCACCCCCCACCCCCAGCAGCACTTCGCCTCTGCAGGGGACTATGCCTGGGCACATACCTTGGTGATCCCCTCCTATCCCACTCTGTCACTTGTCCTGTCCCCATCTCCAGATGCACAGAAGCGGTGAGCCTGTAATTGCTTTCTGTCACCCAGTCAGCACTAGAGCACAACTCCCACCAGGCTCAGATGTCCAAGGCCACAGGCTTAAACCGTACCCACGCCTCCCACGGCCTTCCAACCAGCTGTCCCCGGGTCTGGGAGGTGGCGTGCTGTTGGGGTTTCTACCTTGGCTACTCTCGAGGGGCTTAGACCTCACAGACTACAAGCCCCGATTCAATAGCATCTTGCCTTTGTCTCAACACCACTTCAGGGCGCTGCCTACAGGCCAGCACCTGGACTGGAACAGGGAGGCTACGTTGTGAAAATAAGACAGGGGTTGGTTTCCTGCACCATCCCGGCTCCTCCACAGTGGCTTGCTCAGTACAGATGTGGGGACGAGACCTATCACTGTGGCAAGAATCACAGCTGTCACACGAAAGCGTGTAAGCGAAGAAGGGGCACTGGACAGGGACCCCCTCATTTCCTTCCTCTCCCACTGCTCAGCCTGTCCCCACAGGAACAGTTGCCTCCTCTAGCCCTCCTAACCAGGAACTGTACCCTAGCACAGGGATGTCCCTTCTTGGGCCTGATCCTAACCTTGGCTGGGAGCACAAGGGCTTCTGAGTGTTCGTGGGAGGAAGGCATGGTTGTTGCTGCTACCCTAGGGTTCTTGGCCCTCAACAGATCCAAGCTGGGGCATGGGCGGGGTTTGGACACCGGGCCCTAGCCTGCCCCCTTTGTTTATTTATTTATTATGGGGTTTTTTTTTTTCTTTTAGTTCAGTTAAAAGGTTTACTATCCAGACGCGTCTAAGTGGCCTCACTTAGCGTAAGTAACTCTATAAATCAGGGGAACTGTTAGCATCCACCGCACGGGCTGGCTATCAATCTCCCCCAGGTCACAGCCAAACAGGAAGGGGAGAGAAAAGAGAGTTACCACCCAGGGGAGATTTAAAACACACAGTGAGCAAACACACACTTGTGTCTGGCTATTTGTGTGCATGGCTGTACACACCACAGACACACACAGATACACACATACACAAAACACGTGTATGTATGTATGTGTGTGTAGCATGGCCACACACACACACACACACACACACACACACACAGATACATAAAACACATGTGCATATGTATATGTGTGAGGTATGGCTGCACACACACACATACACAAAACATATGTTCACATGTGTATGTGTGCCTGTCTCTGCGGTTGTGTATTTACGTTATGTGCGTGTGTGGGCCCACGGACTGGCCCAGGCTCTGAAAGTGCTCTAAGGTCATGGTAACAGAACGCAAGCACAGTTCCTGAGGGGAGACAGTGTGAAGAGACGCCAGGCCCTCCCGGGGATGGTTTCTTAGTCCCTGAACTACCCTGCTGCAGGGGAGTGGCTCTGGAGGGCCGTAGAAAGGATCGAGTTGGTCCCTTTCCTCTCTGTGGCCCTCGGGTCTTCCTTCAAACAGGATGAAACTGAGCTCAGGGCAGGCACTTGCAAGAGGGGGCAGAGCCAGAGAGAAGGCTGCGTGGTCCTCACGTGCTCATTTGGGTTCTTACCCACTGAGTCCCGGCCCTGGGCTCCAGAAGGAAAGATTCACCTAAGTGAATGGTGCTGTGCAGAGTCGGAATAGGAGACTCCGTAGGGCGGCCTTCTGGGAGCAGCTGCAGCTTGCCCCACCCTCTCACCCAGTAGGTACGGTTGGGCTTCCGAAAGCCTGGACACAGATAGGCTGCCATCCGTCCTGAGTGAGGCCCCAGACGGAAAAGGCACAACTAGCTGAACCGTACCGGAAACTGGAGCAGGGTGGCAGCTCTGAGTATCCTCTATGGTTGGGAAACAGGCGTCCTAAGGGGGAGACCTGCTGGGCCCGCCTCCCCTCCCTGCAGATCCCAGGCCTCCCTGGCTCACCCGCCTGCCTCCTGCCCGCTGCATCTCTCCATGAACTCTATTTCTCTTTCCTCTCTGAAAACAACTGAGCTGTAAATACTGTTTAACCTTCTCCCCCCCCTCCCCACCACCACCCCCTCCCCTCTGCACTATAAAAACACAAATATGCCATAACTCAGCCGGCCTGGCCGCCCAGCCTCCAACATGCCCTGCGCCCGGGCCTCTCAGGAAGGTCATTACAAACGACTTTCCGATTCACTGCTCCTGAAATAATTTTGTGTATTAAAACCTGAATCTGCACTTTCTGGGGCCGAAAGCTTCGCTTAATTATGGCGGGTGTCCTTGGGACGGACAGTGATCCTTCACTCGCCCGCGCTCCAGCCCTCCGCCCGCCAGCCCGCCCCCCTCCCCGGGCCCAATCTGTTTTCAAAGTGTGTCTGTCCTTTATTAAATTGTTTTCTTTTCCACATTATCAGTTGCCATGGAGACCTCATCTCTCGGATTATTTGAATTTCATTATATCTATTGATTTGGGAGCATTTCATCTTTTTTATTGTTTTTCTGTCAATTTTCAAAACGAATAACCATCTAATTTGCGTCAGCGCTGATTATGTTTGTCCCTCAATAGAGGTCGGCAGCTGCGCTGGGGAAACAAATCAATGAAAAACCATCATAAAACTCCCCACTCCGGTCTCCAGGATGTGTGGGTGACATTCCACGCCTGCGAGAGACACACTCATCAGCTCCAACTTCAGCGACGGTGGCGGCAGGCCCCACTCCACGTCCGCCTCCTTTTGGCCTTAATATTTAATTTCGAGATTTGGGGCATTTATTAGTGGTGTTTTTATTAGCGCGTGTGCATGTGAGTGTTTGGTGGTGGTGGGCTGGCTGTTTCATTAATTTGTGGGTGAGGCAGGGAAGCCCCTAAGGGAAGGCAGGGCAGACTGTGTCTGGGGTGTGGCGGGAAGTGGAGAAAATAAGGGAACACCCCAAGGAGGGGACAGGAGCCCGGGGACCGGGAAGGCCCTGAGGAGGGGCCGGGGAAGGGGGGACCGAGTGAAGGGGTGGAAAAGAGGGAATTCAAATTGCTTACTTTGTTGGTTTTTTTTAAATAATTTATGCAATTTTAAGCATTTATGTATAAATTTTTTAATAAGCCACCCTGGAGCAGGACGGCCATTAACATCCCAACGTCCTTCTGTCCAATAGGCTGGCAGAGAGGATCAATTTCTGAGAGTACTTTCCCTTTTTTTATGACATGATAAAATGCTTTTAAAGCAACTTACACAAATATGGAAATTTTTTTCTTTTTTTTTTTCCGTCCCCTCTCCTTTCCCCTAACAGCCTTCTTATTCACCAGGGAAGGAGGGGCTGTTCCTATGAGAGTGTGTGTGTGCGCACACACACACACACACACACACACACACACACACACACACACACACACAACCTCTCTCTCTCTCTCTCTCCTGTTGGGGAGGGGGCTGAGGGGGCTGGCAGGGAGACAGCCCCAGTTCTAACTGGAACTGGCCGCCTGTCCTTCTAACAAGGGCATAAACTTTCATTACCCATGCACGCAGTCAAAGACAATTTAGGGAAACGCACTGCTCGGAAAAGGAAAACCTCAGCGATTCGTGGTCCGTGCCGCGGCCACCATCTGGGGGCTGTCCATTTACCCTGAGGGCATCAGGACCTGAACCTCTGACTCTGCCCTGCCCGGCAGGAGGTAGTGAGCATGGGAGAGCCAGTCTCCCCCACCCCCAACCCCCACCCCCGTGCCCTTCCATGAGAGGCAGTGTGAGCTGGACCAGCGAGCCAGTGTGCAAAGACTCTTCCGCTGGACTGGACCCTGTTAGTCTTGAACCCTTTCCCAGAAGCCCTTTCATCAACAGCAATCGGGAGCAGGCCCTTGATGTTGAACATGAGCCTCCTGCTCCAAAGACAGTGATGTAGTCAAGGCTGGCTGCGTGCACACATGGACAGACAGATGGACGGAAGAAAGCAGGGAAATCTGTCCTAAGGTGTCTTGGAGTCTTAGCGGGATCCCCATAGACTTAGGACAAAATGCTTTCCCTAGGGTAGGGAGGTCCCTGCTTTGGAAGCAGATATATGGCAGAAGTGACTGTGGGGGAAACTGAGGCAGCGGCAGCTGCTGTCTTCACTCTAGGCCTTGAGGATGAAGGAATGCAAGCCACGTGAGGAAGATGGGAGGGAGTCTCCATCACCAGAATTCTGGGTGACCCAGACTGTCCCTCCTGGCTGCTCATGATGGGAGGAGGGGTGTGAGGGTGAGTCTGCCCGAGTTCTCGGGCTAGCTGATGAGACCATCTGCACCCCCACCCTCCTGGTATATGCAGAACTCGGACTTCGACAGTTTCCAAAGAAAACAACGCAAAGTAGACACTTTACTCCCCTTAAATAGTTGGCACTTCAAGCATGTGTCCTCTGTCCTGGGCCCTGGTGTTACATCTCTGATAGAGTGCTTAAGGGATGATCATCTGGGGCAGAGGGACACATGGTGCCACTTCTATTTCATTCAATGCTAACTGCAGAGAGAGACCCCTTCTCTGCAGCCTTGGAGGAAGGGAGGTACAGAGTCCAACCTCACATGACCCTGCCAGTCTCTGCCCAAAGATCCAGCAATTGCTCTGGTCTCCCACATCCCATCTACGGAGACTGGACTTTCTCTTTCTGCCTCACCTGCCCGGGCCTTCCCACCCCAGAGTGCCAGGCTCCCTCTGAAGGCCTCTCCTGAAGTCTGCCTGCCCAGCTCCATCAGTATGTCCAGTGGGTTGCCCAAGAGGGCCTCACTGCTCTGTGGACCCTCTGCTCTGGCAGACGTCGAGCTGCCCTACAGAGGCCTGGCCACTCCGAGCCCTTGGTGGGAATGGAGGGGAGTGCCCACCTCTCTCCTTTTCTGTGCTCAGATCCCCCCAACTGTCATTAAAATAACAAGTTTCTGTTACAATCTAAACATCCCCACATCGCATAAAGGGTTATATTACACCCGAGTCACTCCCGGTCCATGTTTGCACAGAAAAGCTCACGGCAGGTCCCCCCTCCTGACGAAGTGACTTATTAAAGTTTAAACAGTAATTAACAGAACAATAAAAATAAAGGGATGTTTGGGGAGTCATAGCGCACACAGGGTTTTGGCAGTGCCAGCAGATTTTCAGTGCCCTGCGCTGGCAGCAAAATGTGAGCGTGAAGCCAGGGGGGACGGAGGACGGGTCGGGGTTGAGCCAGGGAGACTTGGGAAACTGAGGCCAGACTGGGTAGGATGAGGGGCTGGTGTACCGGGAAGGGCGCATGGAAGAAAGTGTGACAGCAGACAACTGGGGGGAGGGGGCGTTTGCAAGGCCAGCAGGGTTAGTGGCCTGGCCCTGCCTGGCTCCAGGCACTTCCGGGAGCCCAATGCCTGGTCCTATCTAGCCAACTCCAGCAGGGACCTGGCACTCGGAGACCCTAGAGTTAATGATTCCTGGAACTGGACCCCTGCCACTTTCACCCAGTCAGGTGGGTACCCTCCTTCCTCTACCCTAGGCCCAGTGGCAGGACACCCTGAGAACTTTCCCGAATGAATGCATGAGGACTCCGTGGAGGCAAAGCCTTCCTTGGTCTGTTCTGGGGAAGGAGACCAGCTATCCCATCCTAACTTGCACCAAGCCTCACCTAAAGCAAGGAAGTACCCAGAAAGCTAGGTCAGGCAGAGAGAGCCCATGGTGAAGATCTGCAGGGACCTCAAGAAAACCCGGGCATCCTGGGGCTAGCAGAGCCTCTCCTCCTCATCCTTTTCCTTACACCCCCACGCCATGCCTGCCTGAGAACAAGTTCCACACGAGAGGCTCAGATCCATGGCCGCAGCGGAAGGGCAGAGCCACAGCGAGCCCGGCCAGGTAAAGGCACTAGGGAGATGAGGCTAGCATCTCAGTACTCTTTCCTCAAAGCCTGAGGGGCCGCCAGAGAAGAGGAAGCTGGGACTGAGCTGGCCAGGTGGCAGGCATCCGAGCCTGCTGAGCTGACCCCTGACCTCTAAACTCAAGCTCCCCCCTGCTTCCCTTCTCCTTACTTCCTGTACCCTCTCCGTTAGAGGTCCCCCTCCACCCTGGTACCTGCCAGCAACTCCAGACATCATTTAGCTCAGCAATAAGCTGTAGCCTAAGGCCAGAGGCCCTTCCAGCTTCATAGCCATGAGCCACCTGCACAGGTAGGAGGGGGCCTGAGGCCAGACTCAATCTAACCTCCCATCTCATGAGCTCTGGGGTCCTGGGAAGCTGAAGGACACAGAAGGCAAGGGCTCTGTCCCTGGCCAGATCAGAGCTCGAGGGCACAGGCAGGCAGAAGGGGACGGTGGGGCTTCAAAGACCTCAGTGCCGCTTGGATGTCAGGCGTGTGCGACTGTATCCTAGGGCCTGCGGGTCCTAAGCCAGCAGCTTTTCTCTCCCTCTTTTTTGGGTAGAGCTCACTGGGGTTTCATTTCCCTCCCCTTCTCCATTCCCGGTGACTCATAATGGGGGGGGGGAGCTCGGAGGCTGGAGCAGAAAGAGCTCAAGGGGGCAGGTGATGTTCCCCAGCCTCCTGCAGGCCACCCTCCATTGGCTGGGAAGGCGCTCACACTCCCTCACTGCTGGTGGACGCATCCTGAGTCACCCTGCCCCAGAGGTGTGCTGGAGGTGGGCGGCAACTCCAGGGTAGGGGAAACACTGGTGGGAAGACAAGGCAGAGGGCGTCTGGGTAGCACCGAGGCAGGCGGGCAGGGAAGAGCCCTTCTATTGGGTATACTCTACAGAGGACAGGCTGGAACTGTTTCTAGAGCCCTCAACCTGCTGACTGCCCCGAGGGGCAGAGGCATGGAGCCTCAGCTGGACAAGGAGTTCCTAATGGAGGGAAGCCATGTGCCCTCCCACCCTAGAGAACACCTACCAAGATGGAGGCTGTTTTAGATCTGCACTGAACTTCAGAACTACAAGGCCAAGGCCCGAGGGGATTTTGCTGAAAAAAAAGCGTCACTCTGCCCAGGACCAGACAGAGCAAGGGACTCAAGTCCTCTCCTTCCCAGCAGATACCAGGCCCCTTTCTGCTTAAGGGACCTTCCACAGTCTCAGACCCTAAGTGTACCTGAGTCTCTCCACAGGAGTTCCCTGCTGGGAGGATTCAGGCCAAGCCCGAGCGCATACTACACATGCATTCTGACACATACATACATACATACACACATACATACATACATACATACACACACACACACACACACACACACACACACACACACACACACACACCCCTCTCCAAGGTCTCCAACAGCTCCAAGCAGAGCTTCTGGGGTCCAGGGTCCAGGGCAGGGAGTCCAGCACCCTAGTTCTACAAGGACTCTGTCCTGGTTTATCCACTGACAACGACGACGAGACTGTGGAGGGGGCCTTCCTGTTGCAGGGACTGCGTTCCCACAGTCCTTTGGGGCTGTGCTGAGAAAGGGAAGTAGGGCAAGAACTATCCTGGGATCAGGAAAGGGGCCTAGGACGGACAGACCCTGGGTAGTAGGCACAGCCCCAGGAGAGGTGGGGAGGTGGCTTGTGACAGTCTGCAGCACCTCCTCACCATCTCTGCGGCCTACTGCCTCAATCCCTTTACTGAGGCCAACAGTGAGGAGGACATGAGGGGACTAATTTAGGAGTATTTTTAAAACTGTGGCCCTGGCGGATGAGTTTAGCAGTTGTCAGCCATCTGGAATAAGGAATTACAGTCGCCCCCCCCCCTCCCCTAATCCTATATTCCCTAAACCCTAAAGCTGGTTAGTATGACGATGAGGCAGCAGGTGGGTGGGGGGTGGGAGTGTCTGTTCCAGAAAGTGGCAAGGCCCAGAAAGGAGCCCCTGCCCCCACCCCGGCCTAGGAGTACCTTCCCTCCCCCTCGGAGGGTGCCTGGGCCTAGGGTGTGGGCTGAGGAGCCCAGGGTGCTTGGAGCCCACTCAGCTCCCCCACTGCTCACGCCTGCTCACTCCCCAGGCCTCGCTGGCTTGCGCAGGGGCCGTCAGGTAAATTAGATCTGAAAGCTGACAATTTCTGACCATATTTCCTTGATTATTTCAAACAAATGCACAGCAGCCGCTGTAAGGAGATTAAAGTGACATAAACGTCCCGAGTGGGAGGGGGGAGGGCAGAGGATTCAGGTCACCCCATCCGTCCCCCGCCTGACAGACGCTATATCGCTATCCAATCCAATAAAAAATCCCCCCCTTTTGCTTTAATTAATTTTACAGCTAGCTTGCTTAATTACTTTCAATCAAAATCCTCCTGCCATCGCAAAATTGGAGATGGTTGAGCTCCATTAGCCTAAATTCTTCATTTCCATATAGAAAAGAGGCTGTCTACAGAGCCAGCCTGGGCCCCTAGCAGGACAGACACCCGTCTGCCCACCCGCTGCCAGACAGCCCACTCTGGCTTCCATTCTCCGGCTATATCTGCACCCCCCCCCCATCTTTTCTATCATGACACCGTAGACTGAGGGTCCTTGCTGTCCCCCAATCTTCCCCAGACTTCATGCAGAGGCATCAGGGTTGGGCTGAACTGAAAGGCCAGGCTGACATGGAGGTCTGCTTCGATCCATCGAATGGAACGGTCTATCCCGGGGTCCTTCCCTTTACCAGCTGCCTCTCAACAGAGCTTCAGGCCATGGCTACTCAGACTCATAATCTGGGCCCTCTGCCCTCCAAGGAGCTCTTGGCAGGGCAGAACACTCCAGAGTCTTGGAGTTTAGCCTGTCCGCATAGATCCTGGAACCAACATCATCCAGGGTTCTCCCCACCAACTCCTGGCTAGGGCTATTGCCCACTGTCAGAGCGACTGTAGGACCAGCTGTCTCGGTGGCATAAGGCAACACACAGCCCCCACAGACTAGCGGTCTCTTACTGCCCCCCTCCCAGCCATGGTTCCCAGTTTGCAGCAGCTGCTCCTCCTCCCCCAGCCTGGTTGGTGGGTAGTGGGTCTGGGTTCTGTCCACATCCTGTGCTCTCTCTGCTGGCTCCATTTTCCTCCCTGCCACCTGCCTTATCCTCATAGCCCCAACCCCAGCTCCAGAAACTCCACGTCAGGTTTTCTATGCTACAGTCCTGAGTGTCACCACAGGGTCCAGCCCAACCTGGGATCCAGCTGATTAAGGATCTGCAACAGGATGTGGGGATTATAATAAAACCTGGCTCTGGACCTTCGGGGGCAGTAGGCCAAGTCTGGGCTCCAGGTTTCTTCTCCCCTCTTTTCTCCACCATGACCCCAGCCAAGGTGTCAAGTGACAGTTCAGAGGGTCCACACAGTTCCAGCTAGACTCTGGGAAGTGAGCAAAATGGCCTGACATTAAGACGGACCTGGACCAAGCTTGTCAGAAAGGCCGGGTGGAGTGGGGAAAAGGTGTATGTAAGGTCGGAAGTCTGCCTTCCCCCTAGCTCTTCTTGGGATGGGAAACCAACCTGATCTCCTTTAGGGAACCAATGTGTTGGTAGGGAGTGTCAGCATGGCTCCTGGGCAGAGGCAAACCAGTAAGGAAAAAGTGCCCTGTGGGTTGTGAGAGACCCTTCCAGGCAACAGGCCCTAGAGCTCCCCCTTGCCTATTGGTGTGGCTGTGGCTAATGCCAGGGTGCAAGGATGAGTGGCTGAACTTGGAGCCTGCATTTTGGGATCCCCCAGTCTGCTCCCCTCTGCTCCTGCTCTAATCCATACAGGTTCACACAGCCCTCCTCCTCTCGGTTTGTGGAGCTTCTCAGACGCATCTTGAATCCCTACTGGCACTGCTCACTCTGGCCCTCAGGATCCTAGAGGAAAGTCTGAAGTCTCCAGAAAGCCTACAGGCTAACAAGGACCCACTGAGCTCTTCCCAACCGCCAAGAGAGCGGAGGAGCAGCAAGCCTGAGTTCAGGGGGCTGCTTGCTAAGTGAAGAGGCGTCAGGTGGGCCTACACAGTCTCCTTACCTCCATACCTGTGACTCACACCCCCGACTCCCGAGGAGTAAGAGACAGGAGACTACAATGGCCGCAGTCTACGGACACCCCCACTTCTTGCTGCTCTCTGTCCACTGAACTGGGGTGAGTCTCATTCCCACTTTACCCACACCATCATGCCTGGCCCAGCTGGGCAGAGGTGGAAGAGTAGATTAAAAAAAGGACACCTACTGTGGGATGGCACAGCTCAAATTCTCCATGCCAAGCAGTACCCATGCTACTTGTGTACCCCACAGTACCAGCACAGTACCCCAGACCTCCAGAACACTGACCCCTGTGACCCCAGTTGAGGTACCTTCCTCAACTCTAGACCTGGCCTCCCTTCTCCTAGGCATCCTTCAGGGGCCCTAGTGACCGCATTTCTGAGAAGCCCCTCCCTCTTGTCCTCATCTCTGAACTCTGTTCTTGTTTTTAGGTCCTCTACGGTAACAACTCCTCCATCCACCTCATTGGAGCAAGAGATCCAGGGGACAGAACTACTGTTCAGCACAGCGTCTGTCCAATAAATATTTACTGAAATAAACACAGAAAGCTAAGAGCTTCTTGGGACAGAGCAGAAGAGCTGGGGTGTGGCCTGACTTCTGAACCAGACCCTGCCTGGCTCAGGGAACCTTTCCTGCCTGCTGGGGTGGGGACTCCCTCCACCGGACTCAACTGACACTGTGAGTGTCTCTCACCCTCTTTAGCCTTAGGCTCACCTCCAAATGCCCTTCACAGGACTCTGCCCAGAGAACAAAGGAGGCCCCAGTTGTTCCCGCATTTCTCTGTAAGAGGAACAACTGTTGCCGGTCAGTCCTTTCTGAATAAACCCAGCAACTGTTTGCAGCGTAGGGCAATTTTCTCCCTCTGCCTTGTCCTTGTCCCAAAAAGGAGAAAAGGAGATTAAAAAAGAAAGATGGGGGAGAGCCCATACCAAGCCCCACAAACTCCCTTACACCGGCTCTCAAAGTCTGTCTGGAAATGTTACGAGCACAAGGACAGCCACCTGCTGTCCCTGACAACTGGGACAGCCGCAGCTAAGGGACAGGCTGTGAGATCAGGACCCAAAAAAAGGAGGTGAGAAAGTGGAGGGTGGAGGGAGGCAAGGGGGGTTTGCAGAGGGACAACAGGAAAGATCAAAGCCAAGAAGATGGGGGGGGGGTCAGCATCTGGCCAGGGCCTGCAGGTACAGAGGACTGAGGCCCAAGGCAGAGACCCACACAGCTCAGAAGGCTCCTGGAGGCAAAGTGGAATGGCAGGGGTGCTCTGTGGGATACTGGATGCAATGGGGGTGGTGAAGAGGGAGACAGGAGGACTGGAGAAGAGGGAGCGAGGTCTATTAAAATCCTCTCAGTGCATAACACAAAATGTCAGGGTTTATAGCCTCATTCTTGGCTTTGCCGGGACTGAGAACCCTGAACAGAAATGTCACCGCTTGTCATGTCTAATCACCTGCTGTTTGTTAACACCTCCCCTGCAAGGAACCTGTCTCAATCTGCCCCTGGGCCCCCAAGGGACTTAGAAACTGAAAACATCCAGGCTCCTTCTCGGGGGCTCTTAGCCCTGCCTCGGGTTCCTGAGGAGCTCCCTTCTGCTGCCCTCTGCAGACTTCCAAGGAGTTCCAGGATGACCCTTCTTATCAAGAGGGTCATGACCCCGCTGGCAGGAGATGGCCGGCTTGGCTTGGAAGAGGCAGGCACTTGTAGCTTGGTCATCCATCACCTACCCTCCAGCCTACCCCACCTGCTGCCTCCACCCGAGGCTAGAGAAAGTCAGCCAAGGAGGGCCTGAACTTCACTGCTGTCAGCTTGACCGTCAATGGCTGTAACACATCTGTTTTATCTACCCTCATCCGGAGCTCACCAGCCGTGGTTCCGGCTTGGTTCCCTCTTGAAGCCCACCTTTCTGGTTCTGGTTGAAGCCCTACTGCTTCATAACTTCTTCCTCTTGGGTGGGGTAGGTGTACAGTGCCGGGGTGGATATACGCTAAGAACCCTCCAGTCTAAGAACACTGGGATGCTCCCCGCCTCGTACTTCATAACATGGGTCAAATCCGGCAAAACACTCGGGTTCTCTCAAACCCACACAAGCAAAAGGGGGGCAAACCTAGTTCAGGGTTCAGGCTGAACCCCACTCTGTCAGACAGCTGTTTGCAAAGCAGCTACACCGTGAGTTCTAGCAGCAAGTGAGGGCGGTGGGTGGATGGGGGCACTCCTGAACTGACTAAAGTGGTCTCCCAGTGGGCCACCGGAAGCAGCCCCACCAGCCTTCTCTGCCTTCACAGAAGTACACTGTACAAACATGAGCCCAAAGACTTGTCTCCTAGGAGAACAAAGCCCATGTAGATGGCTTCCACAAGCACTTTGGTCTGGTCTGTTCCCCTCTTACTTCACCAGGAATGAGTCAGAGTGTCCCATCCTGGCAGCGCGCCCTGCAGACAAGGGGAGAGTCCCTTTCTCAGGAACTGTGAAGGCCTGCAGCAAGGTAAGCTTTCCTGTAAACCTTAGCAGGCATTTGCATCAGCCACTACACCCAGGAGGAGTTCAAGGGGGACAAGTGGACTTAACTGGGATCCGGAGCCCTTCAGGGACACAGGCTGAATAACACAGTCAATACCCAGGGATATACGCTTTGTAATTTCCCCTCGACATTACCATGCGGATCAGTCCTCAGGGAAGCCTGCTTCCCCCCTGCCAAGGAAGCTCCACACTGTGTCTGTCTCCCAGCTTTTAGGATCAGTCTGACAGAGAAGATCGGTCCCCTGCTCCCATACCTGTGCCTTCTGGGTTTTGTTGGTTTGGTTTTTATTATTATTATTATTATTATTATTATTATTATTATTATTATTATTATTATTATTATTTTCTTCAGTGCTAGAGATGGAGCCACATTTAGAACATTTTCTTTGCAAGTGGTTCTACAGCTAAGCTATGTCCCTCGCACCTGTGAGACAGGCTGACACACGCAGACCCTTGTCGTCTGCTAGGAGAGATGTTTAGGTGTGACGGTCATTCTCTGGGTCTCTCAGAAGGAAGGTGCTGGGTAGAAACTCAGAGGACGTGTGAGGTCATGTGACCCATAGCCTCTACGAGATGCCCCAATCTATGACCCACAGGGAGAGCGGTCTCGGTGTTAAAGGGGTTACAAACCCTTTTCTACCCCCTCCCCCCCAGGCCTCACCAGACTGGCCCTGTCACCAGCAATCACCACAAACTCGTTTTCTTATAAAGTTGGCAGGAAACAATTCTTGAGCTCAAAACAAGGTCAGGACAGGAACCCCATGTGTCCTGCCTAGGTAGCATCTTTATACCTGCTTGAGGACTCACATACCTAGCTGAGTGCAGTGGGCCACACAGCAAGTCTTGGTCAGGGCAGAGTGGGATCAGCTGGAGTCAGTTGTAGGTCACCCTTCTTGCATAGGACATATTTATCTCTGGAGGTCCCTATCCTCTCTAGGACCCTGAGGGAGGACTGCATTGAGCAGCCTCCTCTATAGCCTCCGATCAAGGCTGACCAACTGTCTTAGTTGATGTAGAACCTAGGCTTCATAGAATGCTGGTCTTTCTATTCCTGTTGTTGCTTTTTTTTTTTTGAGCTGGGGACCGAACCCAGGGCCTTGCACTTGGTAGGCAAGCGCTCTACCACTGAGCTAAATCCCCAACCCCAGTCTTTCTATTCCTAAGTAAAGTGGAGTAGGTGATGACCTTACATGGTCCCCCGTGTTGTTCTGAAGGGTAGATATTCTGCCCAAAGTCTGTGGTACCTGCTCCTGAAATTCCTTCTTCTCGGTGGAACTGATGACTTGGGGCCTGTGTGTGCGTGTGCGTGTGGGTGTGTGTGTGTGCGTGTGCACGCGCACCTAAGAATAAGACCCCCCCCCCAGCTCTCCACTGGAGTTTTTGAAAGCTGTTCCTTAGCATGGGAAGGTTCCGTAAACGCACGTAGAATGTGTCTTCTACCTGAGCAGACCATGACGCATCCCAAGAGGACATGGGAAGTGAGGCCCGGCCTGGGGTGTGGACACTCCCAGGTCTAAGAGCTACTGGGCCTGAGACCTCAGACTTATCAGATCGACATGCCTCCTGGCCAGGCCGCTTGCTTTAAGCCTTTCATTAATTTTCTATTAGATGGGAAATTACTCCTCACCCAGGAATAAAAGTTTTCATCTTATTTTAAGTTGGATTCTTAAAACAATTACCAGGGCATCTGGCGATGACTTCACCACGCTACCCAGGCCCTGCAGGGGAGAAGGGCAGCCCTGAGGCTGCACAGGCCCTGCTCCAGCCCCTAAAGGGAGCCGGAGGGGCTCGGAGCCCCAACCTCCGCTCTGATCCCGAGAGAGCAGTGGACACACTATAATCTCCGAGCTCTGCCGTTTGTGGAGAGGCTCCCTCCTGTACCGCCTGCCCCCTGAACCCACTGGTGACAGTTGCCGAAAGCTTCAGCAGCTGGTGCCGCGGGAGCGTTTTCTATTTTTAATTGTTTGATCGGAATATTAACTCATCTAGGCCCGTTCCCAAAGCACAGTTCCCAGCCAAAGGGTTTCCCCATTTCCCACACCTCCATTCTCCCCCTCTCTAGTCAGAATCAACGTTGAAATTAATAATCGGAGACACACAGGCCTCTGTGCATTTGCAAGAGATCAGAGTATAGGAGATTTTTTAAAAAAGAAGGGCAGCCTCCTCCATAATGCAGAGAGGCCTTAGGGCTGGTCCTGGCTTTCCCCACTCTCTGAGCATTGGCCCTGGGCTCCCGGGCAACAATGGTTGCTCCATCACATGCAGGCACAGCCGCTCCAACACCACCTTTACGCTTCCTGGCATTTCCCCCTGGCCAGCACAGCTCTTTGCCCCAGGTCCAGACCAGCTGGGCAAAAGGCTGGCTTTTGTTGTAGCTTTCCAGCATCCACTTAGAGGAAGGGAGCCCTTGGGGGACCTGGCAGGCAACTCTTCTGTGGTCATCACTGGGGCTGGCCCATCTACCAAGGGCAAGTGGCTTAACTGGCCTGAACGGTGTGGTGCTGGAGTTTAGGATAGGCCTCTGCTGAGTCTGTTGAGTGCAAACCTTGCCCTGTCACTTGACCCCTTCTTAGGAAAGGTCTCCCACCTAGGAACAGGGCTCCCATCCTCCCGCCCCTCCTCTTTCCATAGGCTCTTGGCACCCAGTGCTAGGCTCTTCCTTTTAAGGTCACAGGGCCGTCCACACCAGGAATATTTACTCACCCGACTGGCCCCGTTAGCGGCACTCACCACAAATATGCTTTCTGATAAAGTTGGCAGAAAAAAAAAAATTCGAGAGCTCAAAACAATGTCAGAAATTAGCCCCCACCCCCTGGCCATGGAGGGTGAGGTGGGGCCTGGAACGGGTCATGTGACTCTCTGGGGACAGTCCTGGGGACCTTTTGTTACTTTCTCTCTTCTGGCTTTACCTTCAACATACAGCCTGTTGCCAGGGCATCGAGGACCGAGGACTAAGCTGAATACTGGCTTTTGAGGAGTAGACTTCCTACAGCCTGCGGAGGACAAGGCCAGGCCAGGCAGTCTCTCTACCTTGGCTGCTGCCTGGGCCGTCTCACCTCGCTGAGCCCCCTCCCCCATCCCGTCCTCTCTCTGTGCACACCGGCTTTAATGTTTTTATTACCTGTTTGACTCGATGCCTTATCGCTTCTCCCCTTAATGGGGCCGTAACCGTGGAAACGAGGAATAAACGGCCACCAGAAAATGAGATGATTAAACAGGTCACCCTGGCAAAACAAACTCCGCTAAGGAACCTCCAGGGGTGGGAAGGGTAGGCTACCCCTCCCCCATCTAGAGCCAGAAGGCATAGGGCCAGGGCTGCCCATATGCCCAGATCCCTAAAAGGACTGGGGCAGATACAGTAGGGTGCCCCCTGCTGGTCAGTAAAAATACCCAGTCAATACTCAATGGACCAGGCCTTCCGGCTTGGCTTTGGGCTCTGAGGCAGCCGGGAGAGAGGCACCTGTCAGAGGAATGCATGAAGTCTGGAAAAAAGAGTTCCTGCAGCTTCCAACTGAGGTGGGGATCTGCCTGGCTTCTCTAGTCTCCTGGCCTCGTGTAGCACATTCCCTCCCAGGGGTCCCCTTAATTCAAGGACAGAGTCCTGGAAGAAAAGATCAACTCTGGAATATACCCTATGGGAATCCCTGTTATCTAGAGAGACAAAAAGTATGTGGCTCCTCTCCACTGTTTCCTACCAAGCCAAGGGCTACCCTAGCCTCAGTCCACGCCACAAGACGGGCTTTAGGAAGGGGTCTCTTTAGCCAAGTACCTAGGCCTCTATCTTTAGCCAAGTATCTAGACCTGTGGGACTGGGAGGTGGTTTTAAGAGCCATGGTTCTTCTGATATGGCCCAAACAGAAGGCAGAGCCTGAAAGCTTTGGCCATCTGGGCTGGTCCCTCATTGTCCCTCATTGTAGCCTTCCTGCTTATACCGGTCAGACCCTGGAGGGATCCTAGCCTAGAGAACAGACATCTTGGAGTGAAGTCTGCTTGACAGGAGGGGAAATGGGATAGCTAGACCATGGAGGAAGGGGAAGAAGAGCCTAACTATATTGGCTACTGCTCTCCTGTCTCCTCAGACAGCGGCTTGACCTCTTATCCTCTGGGCCCATACTGTTACACACCATTGTCGCAGATAGTAGCAGCTGTCTTACTGTCCCTCTTGCCCCTCACACCATCCATGATCCCGACCCATCCCTTCCTGTAAAGCAGGCTCTAGAAGGCTCCCGAGGAGCGAAAACCCAGATCCTAAGGGAATCGGACAGCATTTCCTGCCTTCCTCCTTCTGACCCACTCAGAAGCCCCGGCAGGCACTCGGGGAAGAGGAATCTCCATCAATCAATTGCATCAGCACTAATGGTGGGAAGGCATGGGCCCCGGCCCCGCACCAAGAACACTGGGAGGAGATGTCAACCCGGCGGCTAATGGTCATATCTAACGGTCAGCATTAAGAGCTATAGCGGTAGGAGAAAACAAGGTCCCTGGCCTTGGCCTCCCGGGGACCGAGGCACATAAATGTGAAGGCTGTCCTGGCACACCATGGGTATAGCCAACTTCTCAGAGCAGCAGGCCCCAGCCAGTCTCTTAAGTCTTATCTCTCTCTAGAGTCAACTGGGTATGAGACTAGCAAGGGGTGTGGGGCAGCAAGGTGAGTAGGAAGGACCTGCCCATCGGAGCTGGGTTGGCTTGGCAAAAAAGACAGAAAAACGCGGGTGCACAGTGGAAGGGTAACTGCTCTCAGAGTGGAGGAGAGAGGCCTAGGAGAGGTCTAGGAGACCTGGATGGTAGAAGCACGTCCCCAAAGCCACTCTGTCATGAACAGCCTCACCTCCAGCACCTCTTGGTAAAAGAAGACAGCATCTCTCTCTCTCTCTTACACTATGCTTGCCTGCAAACCAGGGAGCTGGACAGCCCGATTCTGCAAAGTTCCTTAGGATTCACTCACTGAACTGCAGCTTCACGGCTCTCCCGGGAGCTCTTCCCTGACAAGGACATGTCTGAGAGACTAAGGTGTAAAGTACAGTCAGCCAGACAGGGACACACCAGACCACCAGCCCGCCACCTTTCACAACCCACACAGGGAGGCAGTCTGTCCGACCAATATTCCTGCTACTCCACGGACACTGGCCTACAACCCCTTTCCAGTCTTGCTAGGCCCCGGCCTAGCCACTACAACAGCTGCTGCTTGCCCTGGGGACCCAGCTCTGGTAATCACTTTGAAGTCACTTCCTTCCCTCTCTGATCATGAGGACCAAGGGAAGGGAAGGTAGGAAAGAGAGGGATAAGGAAAAGGTGAGACATGAGCGGTAGTAACAGTCGAGGTTGATCAAGACTTTAAAAACAAACTTAGGACGACTGAACCTTGGGGCCTGGGGTTGGTTGGGGATGAGTTGAAGACCCGATTCTCTGAGAAGGGTGGGTTAGCCCAAGGTAGCTGATGGAGGGATGGAGATGTACCATTGACCTAGCAGGGTCCAGAGAGAATAGTCTAGAGGCCCACCCCATTCACTGCCTGGGAAAATGGGCAGGGACTTGAGCCAGGGGCAGAAGCTTTAATGAGGAGATGCTGCGGCAGTGACTCAGCCCTGCAAAGGTGCCTCTATTTATTTTATTTTCCATCATAAAAACCCAAGCTGCAACTCAGCCAGATTTCCTGGCTGTGGGGGTGGGGAGTGTCGGCAGTGCCAGGGAGGCAGGGAGAAATGTCTAACTGATGCCCCCACCCCCAACCCCGCCCATGCCTCTCTTAAGAGTTTGTGGGTTCCCTTCTCTGGTCTCCTTCAGGAAAGAGGGTCTTCCGTAGGGATCGGGGGTTGTAGACCTTGCTGCCTCTACCTCTGTCTGTGTAGGAGAATGACCATGATTGGCCTCGTATCCTGAACTTCGCTACATTGTAACTAGTATCAGCGCTGGTTCACAGCCCTGAGCTGCTGGTGTCTCATGTGCTCTGTACTAAGAAGCTACCTACCAATGGTAATGTCTCTTGCCTTACCCACGTGACTCTTCTCTGGATGCCTGCCCCACTGAGCAAAACCAAGTTGGTAGTCAAAGACCTTAAAGGTCATCTGATGCTCAAGTCCCTCCCAGTGTCACTGCTGGGTACCCTGCCAGCCTGTCTGAATGGTACCAGGAAACACACCACTTCCAAGACAGCCCATGCTGTCCTTGGCTCTGATGGCTCCTTCCTGCCAAGATGGCCCCAGAACACCCGCCCCCCCTGCAGACTAGCAAAACCGGTGCCCAGCCTGGACCTAGCTTAGACTGGTTGAGTGGGTGTACCTGGCCAAGTAAAGTCCGGAGGAAGGAAAATCGAGGGCGATCTACTTTACCCAACCCAACACGAAATCCTTCCAAAAGCAGCACAAGACCCTTCCCATTCCCTGGTGCACATTGAGTTAAGAGTACCCAGGGCTATAAGGGTTCTTAGACCCTTCCACTTTGGGCAATGAACCTTTGGTGCCCAGAGGTTCTGGCTGCCGGGGCTGAGAGTGGAGAGCCAAGTTCTTTGCTCCTTGGGGGAAAGACAGACCTAGGGGGAGTCTGCTGTCACTCTCCTTCCTGCCTTAGGCTGTTTCCTGGGCTCTCTTGGCCTCATCTTTCCTGCCCTCCCTATCATGAAGGCTACATGACATGGGAGGAGAGGGTCTGCCTGAGAGGAAGGATCCTGGCCTGCAGTCCCAGTACCGTTCTGGCTCGGTAAGTCCTTCCGACGATGACCTGTCTGGATGACGGAGCTGCAACCATAACGCCTTGGTGCCTACTGCAGCCCCTCACCAGCTCCCTCTGGGTTCACTGGTCCTTCTGAGTGTGCTCTCCTGCCTACTTGGCTCTTTACCCAGAAGGGCCTACCTTGGATCCTCTGCAGAATAGTTCTTCCCCTTCTTGAGAGGGGCATTAGAAATATACCCCCAGATGATCAAGGGCAAGCTTGGTCAGAGATCTGCTCTTACATAGAGATTCTTACCCAGGCTCCAGGGCGTTCAGGCCCAGAAATCAGCCTGGGGTGGGGGTGGGGGCTAATCCTGGGGAGCTTCCCAACTACAGGATGGATCTACCTGGGTCTGAAAGCTTCCTCCCTGCTACCCCTCCCCCTCCCCCATCCCTGCCCCTGGGAAATCACTCTAAAAGGGCCTAATGGAACCATGTCCTCCTCTCTTCCTCTCTCCTCCCTCCCTCTCTCTCTCTCTCTCTCTCTCTCCCTTTTTTTTTATTAGCATTTGTGGAATTTATTCCCAAACTCTCCTAATCTTCCGTACACAACCATTTGATTTGCATAACCCAACCCCCTCTCATAAAAACTGGCTGCTAGTTTAATTAAAAAATGTAAATTTGCTGTCATCTCGGGGCCTGGTGAATTAGGACGACATCGGCATTTTTTATTGCTAAAGACGTCCAGATTGATCCAGCCCTTGGCTGAACTATGGTGGGGGGAAAAGGAGTCCACATAGCTCTTGAGGGTCTTCAGATCCTTCTGCCCCTCCTGAGATACCTCAATTCTCCCCAGTCACTGAGTTACTTACAGCCAGAGTGCTTCAGGACCTAGACATGTCCAAGGATAGAGGGGACAGTTAACCTGCCATCCAGGACTTGTTGGAGGTCTCTGGTACTGTCAACTCTTTGGGACTTTTCCCTGCTTACACTCTGAGGCCCTTAACTGGAGCTCCCAAAGGAAGGAAGCTCTACACTGTACCGCACCAGCAATAAGCCTCGGCGTGTTCCTGCACATCAGGGAGGTCAAGGGAGATGCTCTCAGCTCCTGAACATGAGAACACACATGCCCCAGAGATGGGCTCAAGGAGAACAGATCTGTCCCAGTCCTGGTCTGCTTCCCTTTTTTGTGAAGTGAGGGGGAAAGTGCTTTTCTTCTGAACTTCTGAGATGAGGTGAAACTCCCAAGATCAGAGAAGAGACAGGAGCTATCACCAGACAACTCCTCCAGGAAACTGAACTTTGATGCTATGAACCTTCCCTCTCTGTGTGGCCAGAGTCCAGACTTGGGTCCCACTGGGAGTGCCCTGCTCCAGCTGATTTCCTGGCCCTTCTGGCTTCTAGGAAAAGTTTCCAGGGCCTGTCCCTGGAGTGTGGAGAGCAGTAAGTCTCCCCAGAGCCCTTAAGGTGCCACCGGAGGCCCTGTCACTTGCCTCCTGCCCTGCTATCATGACACTCCCCAGAAGGGATATGGAACTGTGCCTCCATGGCAGTCTAGAACAGACTAGGCATGGCAGGATGGGAGCCAGCTCCAGTTGGCACTTAGGTCAGAAGGAAGAGAGCAGGACCCGCCTTCCAGCTGAGTAATGCCTCAGTCCCTTGTGCTGGCCCATTGGCAGGCTCTCCTGTGCCAGGTAGAGGGTGGTGCCAAACACTGGGCCTGTCCCTGAGGTCTCCTTCTTGGCTGGGATGGGTGGGGGCCCCATTTCTGAAGAAAGGGGGGCGGGTCCTGAGAGGGTGGTGTTGAGACACCTGATTAGAGGTGGAGGCGGGCTGGTTCTCTGTGGGGTGGAGGCCAGGGAGGGGCCGGTGGCAGCAATGGCTTCAAGACACCTTTCCAAATTTGCCCAGCAGGGGGCGTTGTACCCTTCCTGGGCACAGATGTCCCCAGGACCTCCACATATCATTAGCCAAGAGCACACTACAGTCCAACCACTCTGTGAAGGTTCCCTACCCCCACAACACACATTCCTGATTGCCCTCTCCTGCCTCCTGCGCCCTCTGTCTCAGAGAGGCAGCTGTCACTGTACAGGTCCTATGGGACTACAGGGTGAACTTGGACAAGTCTAACACCAACTCTAAAAACCACTTAGTACCACCTTTCCTTCCTCAAATGAAACAGAAGGGATCAGGGATCAGTTCTGAAGAACTACCAACCTAATTTTCTCTCAAGACACTAAAGAAGAGTACTGATTTTTTTTTTTTTTTTTTTTGACAACCTAGGATGTCAGAGTCCAGGCCCAAAGTTAGTTTCGATAGGGGATGGTGGTGGAAGACCACAGAACTAAGCCAAGGACTTAGGTTGGAGGCTCAGGTGCAAAGAGAACTTACTGAATAAGATTAAATCAAAACTAGAAAGAACCAGATTCACAGGCTAAACTCTGCCCAGGCCGGGAGGGGGGGGGCACTACCTGGAGCCTCACTCCAAGCTCCCCAGACCCAGATATCTAAATGTAGTCTTTGGTTTGGCCTACCATCACCTCCCAGAGTAGGCGCTAAAAGGGGCCTGAGAGAGAGAAAGAGAGTCCTGGGCCCCTTACTTTGAACTGATAACAGCCACCTCAGCCCACAGCTTCTCAAGTGAAAAACACTCATTAGCCGTAATAGGCAGCTTGATCATCCGACACAGCCTTGTCCCAAATAAATTAAATTCCTTTACCTTGAGACAGTCGCCCGAAACCAGACTAACCGCCTTTCCCAACAGGACGCTGCTTTCAAAAACTAAACCACCCCCCACTAAAAAAATAAAAACACACACCCCACAAGCCACACACACACACACACACACACACACACACACACACACACACAGATCTTTGCAAAGGGAAAAGTGCGTGTGTCTAAAAAACACAAGAGAAAAAACACGGAGAACAAATTCCCCACAAAAAACCCCTAAATCCTCTCTCTCTCTCCGGGTGCCCCCAGCTCCCTGTCCCCTCGGTTCTTTCATAATGACAAGCATCAAATTAGTCACAGTCACTAAGCGAGTGACAAATAACAATATCACCATCCAGAAAGCAGGGCTAGCAGGGACCATGGCCACAGACCCCTGGCGCCTATCCCGTACCCTCAGCTCAGCTGCTAGCTCATTGGGCTAAAAATACTAACTTCCGTCAAAGAACCGAAAGAAAAGTGAAAGAGCCTCCCCGTGGGTTCCCACCGCGCGTACCTGTTCCAAGATCCATTCTCCGCTCCTTGGTCCCAAACTCTTCGAGAAACGCCATGAAAAGAAGAAGAGGGAAAAGAATGTTTAGTGTCTCGCGGGCCCCCTGTCCCCGCCCGCCCGCTGTCCCTCCCCGCCTAGCCGAGCGCATCCCGGGCTGGGGGACGCGCGCCCGGCCGGGCCGGGTCGGGAGGGCGGCGGCGGGGAAAGTTTGCTCAGCGCCTCACGCTCGCTCTCACGCTCCGGCCCGCACGCTCCCGGCAGCTCCGAGTTCCTTCAACTAAAACAGAAACTGCCCGTGGCTGTCGCTCGGCTGGGGATCCGGCCCGTCAGGCCGAGGGCCCCCCACCCCCACATCCCGTCCCGAGCGCGCAGGGGTCGCCGCTCCGGCCCTGCCCGGCCCTCCCCCGCCCGCTGCCGGTACTCACCATAGTCGGAGAGTCGAAAGCCGAATTCACTTAAATAATCAACTTTCATAATACTTAATTAATGCCTAATTGCAACTGATTACTCCCCGAATAACAAGTTGTTTTAAAATCCTGATGTCATTGCTCCTGACGGTAACACTCAGGGTAACAGTTTGGCAGGAGGGAGCGGGGCGGGCGGGAGCGGCCGGGCGCTGCCAGGCGCCGAGGTGATTGGCAGGGTGGCCATGGCACCGCCCCTCGCCGGGAGCGCGCGCGGCTCTGGCAGGTGAAAGATCAGACTCGCCCGCGCGCGCGCACGCCTCACAGTGGTGCGAAGGTGAATGGGCGCGCGCGCGCACACACACACACACGCACACGCGCACACGCAGACACACACACACACACACACACACACACACACACGCCCCTCGCGCGCCCGCGCTCCCAGCACACAGGCCGGGGGCGGGCTGGGGAAGGCGGGCGGCGACTCTCCAAAGCTCAGAGAGGAGAGGGGGGCGGGGCCGGCGCTCGCGGGGTCGCGTGCGAGGGAGGGAGAGGCTTGTGTGTCTGCGAGGTGTGTGCGCTTGTGTGGAGAAGTCGTGCGCCCGAGCGGAGCGAGGAGATGGGTACCCGAGCACCCGCTCCGAGTCCCGCCGCGGGCGCGGGCGCGGGCGCGCGCTCACCTCTCGCTCTCCTCAGCCGCTCGGGCGGTCCGCCACCCTGTGCGCGCCCGCGTAAACTTTTCCGCGCGGGAGCGAGCGCAGGTGCGAGACTTTCTGCGGCACGCGCGCGTTCCTGCCGTTCCCTTCCGAGGTGCCCTTGGGCTGCGGGTGTGGCGGGTGTGGAAGGGGTTTTGTTTCCCTTGCTCACCCCACTTCCCTCATTTTGTTGTGGCTATTGGAGTTCGAAGAAGAAAGGAGTCGCGGGCGGCGCGGCTGGGTGTGCCGGAGAAACTCGCACGTCAGCCTCGCGCTCTCCCCTCCCACTCTTCCCCGCGCGCTGGCCACCGCACTCCCGCAGACCGCACAATCTTAAGTTTCCACCGCTTCGCTTTGCTTTTGCCCTTAAAATGGCCCCGGAGTCCCTCCATGTCAGGCCATTCACGTTCCAGTCCCCAGGCCTTTCTCCTCCCCAACCCCTCTTCTTCCCTCACAGTCTCTAGGCAATCTCCTCCGTAGATCCACGTCATCACTTGGGCTTCCTTTCCATCCCTGAACACAGGCACCCCTCAAGCAAGTTGGCCGATGTCCTGACACCTGTTCCCTGGGGACCACACCCTGCCCACTCTGGTGTCTCTTAGGGCTTGACCAAGCACTTGTCTTTCTTGACTCTCCCTTGCTCCCTGGGTTTGTAAGTCTCTCAGCCAAGCCCTCCTAACCATGCAACCCCAAATGGTTCGTGCTATAGCCGCAGGTATTCAGGACTCTCTGTTATCTCTGGCCTGGAGGGGCTCAAGGAAAGCTTCCCGAAAGGAGCAGGACTTCAGTAGGTTTGCTATCCTAAAGCCTGTTTCCCCTGTGCTCAGCTTCGTGTCCCTAGGTGGCCCAGCCTGCTGTTTACCTCATCCTACCATCCTCTCTCCTGTTAAAGCCTTCAGATGAGGGGAGGAGAATGGGCTTAGGCTCTTCTTGGTCTGGGCAGGATTCGGCAAAATGGCGCTGGCCTATTTTTGCAATATTTCTATTTTGCAAAGGGAGGGGCCCAAAGAGGCCTTGAGGCAAAGGAGGGAGTTAACAATCTACTACTCTTTCTCCTACTTTCCCCTTATTTTTCTTCTTTTCTTCTCACTGTCTCACTGGTTTTTAGTTCTAAATGGCTCCACAAAGAATTCAGCACCCCTCTCGTGTTTTTGCCACCCTCCCTACTGCCTTCTTGCCCACCTGGGCCTAGGTTGTCACACACACACCCTCCCTCCGTGCGTCAGATCCATCCCTGTCCTTAGGTGCAAAGACCTAACTTTACCACGTGTCCCCTGGCCCTGAAACCCCTGAGTAAGAAAACAGGGTTCCTTAAACCAAGCCACATGCTCCCCAACAGCTGGGCCCAGGGAAGCCAAACAGGGAGAAACATCAGCCAAGCTTCCCCGTGGGATCTCCTTGTCCAGGACTGCCCTGGGAAACACTGTGGGTGCTGCTGCCCATCCCCCCCCCAAAAAAAAAACCCAACAATGATTCTGCCCCCTTGTTGCTCTGGCTTGTAACAACAGGCAATTAGTCCCACACCCCAGCCTGGTGTGGGCGACCAGGTAAAGAAGGAAGCCTGGCATCAGGAATGGAGGCTGGTGAAGATGTCTACACACACACACACACACACACACACACACACACAGAGCTCCCTGCACCGGGGACCTACAAAGTCTCTGGTTGGTTCAGGAAGTCCTGGTTTTCGGCTGATGATAGTTAGGGCTGACCCCAGGAAGGCCTGGATGAATAGAAAACACCCCTGCTTTCCAGTTACCTAGGTAAGAACAATAACTTTGGAGCCTCTGAAAGGCAGAGGCTGGCAAGGCATGGCTGACAGGGCAGGGCCAAGAGAACCAGAAGGCCACACACAGATCAGGGCCAGCAAGAGGGGCTGCCACACATGGCCCATGATGGGAGAGCCCCAGGCTGCCCAGAAAGCTCACTCTATTCTGAGGCAGTGGGTCTCAATCAGCCACCACAGGTGGAGTGGGCTGGACCCGAGAGCAAGGAGCCATGTGTAGGAGAAGAGAAGAGATCAGTGAAGTAAGGAACTGAGGCCAACTTGGCATGTTAGGATTTCAGGACAGAGCAAAGGCCATCGAGGTTGTGGGCCACAGGTCAGGGTCAAAGGCCGTGTGTTAAGCATCTCTGGATCTCTTCTGCTCTGTTCTTAAGTGTGCCCACACCAATGGGGAGAGGCCTAGAGGTCCGGCGTCTTTTAGGGCTGTGGCTCTCTTATTCCTTCCTCATTACTCTGATGTGCTGACGAGTCTGAGAGCCTGAACTCGGTCATCGTGAGAACGTTTCGTGATTTCTACTGATCTCCAGAGCCCGGGGCCCAGAACCTCCAGGTCTTTCTGGGACACCCCACCCCAAGCAGAATAGAAACCTCTTCGGTAACTCCATCCAGTCAAGTGGGCCACGGAAGCTCCCACTCTCCCCAGCCAGGCTGCCATGCTGGCTGGCATCCTCCCAAGGCCCGGGTGTCGTGTGCCCACTCGTTCTCCCTCCCTCCCGAGCCTGCGGCCTTCTCACTCGCCGGCCTGTTTACACACCAGGTATCTCATGCTTTATCTGCTCCCATTTTGAATTTGTAACTTTCACATAAACTCGAACAAGGCTCCTTTTGTTCTTGCACCCCACCCCGGGATCCCAATAAACTGGTTCCCTCTCAGGCGACTGGGCCAGGGCGCAGAAGCCTTAGCCAGAGGTCTGTGCGTGCACGTGAACGAGCGTGTTCGCACCTGCGAGGGCGTCCGTGCATTTGCCGGTGTTCCGCAGGGATGGAGGGAGAGTTTCAGAGAAAACAGGGAGCCAAGTGAACGCAACTCGGACAGGAAGCATGGGCGGGAGGGGACACAGAAGAGCTGAGCTGGTTTCCATAAGGCCTGGGCCTCAGCTGGGACTGGGCTCAGCCAGCAGGTAGCAGAGATTGTGTGGGCCCGGGACAGGTGGGCGTTGAGCCAGGGAGGAGCACAGAAGAGGTAACAAAGGGGAGGACGGAGCTTCCAGGATAGTGGGTGGCGAAGCAAGATGCCGAGGCCACGCTAAGTGTAAGGCAGACACAGGGATCACATTATGGTAGGGTAGGGGCTGGCACAGCCGCACGCTCGGCCCGTAATCCTGTTAGCCAGCAATCTCCATTCCGAAAGAGCTTCATTTCTTTGTGAATATTTGTAAACTAGATATCTAATGGAAAATTATAGGAAAATTATAGTGAAATTCATGACGGAGAAATCCGATTATCCCTAATTCAATTATGCCATCTTAGCCCACACAGCACATTTCCCATTTTTTTCCCATAAATACCGATGCCAGGGGTCCCGGTAATCAAATAAAATTGAAAATCATCTTCCCATTAAATTCAATTAGCCGCAATTTCTAAAGCCTATCAGAGATTTTAATTACTAAATTATAAAATTCTCCAATGCTAAATTGAAACCAAAAAAATTGCACATCCTTATATTTCAGAGGAAAAAAAAAAAGGGGGGGACCAGCAAAATCCTTCAAAACTGTTCTCTACTGGCCAAGTCCAGAGCAGACTCCCTACGGAGGGACCTTGTGACTGCTGCTACCTCTCTACTTGGCAGGAATGCAGCCTGGGGGTTGGGGGAGCAGAGGGGAGCACCCTTACAGGGGAGTGGCCCAGACATATCCACCAACAGAGGAAGCCACACCCCTAATCCCAGCTAGGATGGTAGGTAGCCATCTTCACTGTCCCAGCAGTCTTGGCTCCTGAGATGTCTTCAGCTCTGTCTCTCACAGCGAGGCCTCAAATTCTCAATGCTTGGTTGGTGAGCTGGGCCACACACAGCTAGTGAGGTCTAGGGGACGGCTTCGTTTAAGTCTGGCTTCCAGATAGCGCAGGATGGCCCTGTGCCCCAGAGACGTTTTAACAGGCACTTTAACAGAGTCTACGGGTCCTGACAGAGTACCAGCTTCCTGGGACGAGAGGGAGACCGATTTGGCCCAAATCAGACTTCCCCTTGCACTTCCAGCTCATTCCGCCCTCTCTTCCCTCCCTGGAGAAGTCAGCAGCCTTAAACTGGCCAGAAGTCTCATAGAGAGACTCTCTTTTACCCCTGACTCCCTGTAAGGGACACAGCGGCCAAGAGAGCTGGCAGTAGCCCCTTCTTCACACTTACCGGCCTCTAAAGGGTGCTCTGTGCTTCAGGAGAGCTGGGAGAGGTGGCATTGGTAGCACCATAAGGTCTCCCCCACCTAAAACCCATGCTAGGTGGCTGGATAGGCAGCTGGTGGCCCCAGCAGGCTTAGGGGAGTCAGCCGAGCCCTGCTAGCAGCCCAGCACCTAGGAACAGGAGCAGGTCTGGTCTGCCAGGCAGCCTGGAGTGCCAGCAGGGGAGGCACCCACAAACAAAACAAAAACAAAAAAGTTAATTATCTTTGGCTTTTTCTTAATAAATATCCAAACTGGCCCGGCCGGATCCTCCGCTTTAGAGGGAGAAAGGAGAAAGGAAAGGAAAAAAAAAAAAAAAAACCAAAAAAAAAAAAAAAATAAAAAAAAATTGTTTTATCATAAATGCTCCATTTCCCTTTTTAATGGTTTTTTTTTTCTAAAGGGATGTTCAAAGAAATTTTTTCTTTTTTTTTTTTTTTTCTTTCTTTTTTTTTTCTTTTTTTTTTTTTTGGCTTTTTTTTTTTGTTGTTTTTTTTTTTTTTTTTTTTTTTTTTTTTTTTTTTTTTTTTTTTTTTTTTTTTGTTTTTTTTGTTTTTTAAGTTTTTGAGGTGGGAAAGTGGGAGGTGAGAGAAAGGTGGGAAAAAGATGGCTGAGAAACACCAGTGAAGAGAAGCAGGAGAAAGACAGGCTGGGGAATGAAGCAGGCCTCAACTCTGCTGGCAGCCCCCCTGGCAGAGCCCTGCTCTACAAGGCAAGGCTGGCACTTCCCTTCAGTTAAAATTATCAGGAGGCACAGGTACTTCTCATGTCAAGATCCCCGAGCCACCACCAAAGCCACCTAGGTCTCTGCGGCCACTCTAGCTGCCCTGTTGCTGCCTGGTTCCTGTGCCAAGCCTCCCTTCCAGGAGTAGGGCTGGGAAGGGCAAGCCAGAGGAAAGAGCGAGGGGAGGAGGGGATGTTGGCTGTCGTAGGAGGGTGTGTGTGTGTGTGTGTGTGTGTGTGTGTGTGTGTGTGTGTGTGTGTGTGAGGCTTTTCTGCATCGAGTCATGAGCATACCTGGGGAGAAGAGAGGTTCATGTTGCAGCCTGGGCCTACATGTTCGGATGGCGTATGTACATGCCTGAGCCCAAAGTGTCAGAAATACAAGGTAGGGCATGGGGTGGGGGCGGCCACCAGGACATGGAACGCTGGCTTTGGATTCCTCCGCCTGGGTTCAAACGCAAGCTCCACCAGCCATTACACAGCCAGGCTGTGCAATCCTAATAAGTTACTAGCCATCTCTGGGCCTCCATTTTCTCGTATCCGAAGGGAACTATTAGCAGTTGTTTAGGTCTGTAGGTGGGGAAGGGAAGTCAGTGGCTGCCAGGGAGTACAGGGGTTTCTTCCTGGAGATGAACAAGTTCTAGGATCCCACAGATGATGATGAAGATGATGGTGGTGGTGGTGGTAATAATAATAATAATAATAATAATAATAATAATAATAATAATAGTAGTAGTAGTAGTAGTAGTAGTAGTAATATCACCACATTGTACATTTTAAAATGGGTAGATTTGACAGCATATGGATTATATCTCAATATTTGACGACATATGGATTATATCTCAATAAAGTGGTCACAGAATAGTGTGGGGAGAAGGGGAGAACAATGGCCGTCGTACCTGCACGTTTTGGACAGAGGTTTGAAGACAGCATTCGGCCTGGCATGGAGTAAGTGACCAGTAAGTGTCCACAGTTAATATAGGCCTTGGGCTGGTGTCTGTGAGTGTTGACTGCTGGCGCTCACAAATGCATCCCTGCATGGGTTGCTGGCCAGCACGTTGTCAAACCATTGAGCTGCCCCTCCTCCCATGCCTGGTGGGAGATCCTGGGCAGCTGCTCCCTGCCAGGGGGTGGGAAGTGCGTGGCCTCCTCCCGCCTCCTTCGGGTCCCTGGGGAGAAGGCTGCCCACCATGGCGGGGCGGACTCCAGAGCTACACTCGCTGTCTTGCAGACACTCATATTCTCCATGTGCAGCAGACCGTGAATTCACCTTCATACTAGTTACAGGGTTATTTAGCTTCTCCCGACACTGACAATCACAAACTTTAATTCGCTGCTTGGTTTCTCCCTGCTGTGCCCTCTGCCCACCCCCAAAATCCTTGGGAGAGAATGAGAAGGAGGTCCAGCCCTCTCTTGCCAAAGCTTGCCCTTTGGAGTGAGAGAGATGGCAGGAGGTGGAGTTGGTCAGTAGGAGAAGATGCTGGGCAGAGGGCTGGAGAGACAGGGTTTGGAGGAGAAGGAAGTGTACCACCGGGGCTAATGGGAGCCTCCGTCCTGCTCCTTCAGCTGACACTAATGTATTCAACCTGACATCCATCCTGTTGAGTGACTATTCACCCATCAGGCTGCTGAGCCGAGGGGCCAGCCTTGCTGGAACCCATAGTGAATGGGGACTCAGTCTGGGACTGGGCTCCTCAGATCAGGCAGCTGGCACGGGCTGGCTCCTCTGATGGAGTCCCTCCTGCAAAGCTATCGTCTTCCTCTGAAACTCTTGTACCCCTCCTATCAGGTCCCACCAGTCCCTCCTGGGGGCTATTCCAGGCTTACTGCCAGGGTCCCTGGGTCAGTCACCTCTCTTCCCTTGAGACCTCGAGACGTGTCCTGCCACCTACACTAGTCACACAAGCCTGAGACCAATGCGGGTGATAAAGCTGGGGGACTCTCTCATTGACAAAATCTAAAACACAGCCAGCCACTTCTCAGGCGGTGTCTTGGAAGCAGAAAGCCAAGCCAAGGGGACTCAACAAGGCTAAGAAGCCGGAGGTAGGGAAAGGAAAGGAAGGCCAGCCAGGGAGATGGGAGAGGCAGGGAAAGCACTGGCAGACCCCATCCTGAGTTCACTTCCTCCTTGGTCCCATCCTATGGCTCCGCCCCTGCCAGCCGGAGAAGTGGCTGAGGTGGCCTGGGCAAGAGAAAGATGTCAACGGGGCCGATGGGAGAAGGGGCTTGTTGACTGCAAACTGTCCATTATGGCTCAGATTATAAGCATATTGCACAGGGCTCTCTGCACGATGCCGGGGAAATCCAATACGCTGAAAGGTTAATGCAATCAATTAGGGTGACAAGGAAGTAAAGTAAAGCCTTCCGAGTAGATGAAAAGGAGAGAGGGAGAGGGAGCCATGCGTTGGGGGGTGCCGGGGGTGGTGGTGGTGGCTTGAGATGAGTGGTGGGAAGGCAAGAAGGGAGAGAGAAACTTATGGGGCACGCAGAAGGCCTGGAGAGGAGGAGAGGCATAGAGACCTGGGAGGGACTTCAGCAGAGCCAAAAAAAGAGGCACCCAGAGAACTGGCTTGTGCAGCTCCCACCCCAGACCTCTAAGCATCCCCCTCGGATGTGAAGCCTGACACAGCCATGGTGACACACCAGGGCCGCTAGGATCACTGACCCTGGACAGGGAAAGCACTCACAGGCTGAAACACAGACCCGGTTCTCCTCCTTGGTCTGCTTCCTCCCAGCAGCTCCAGCCAGTTCAGACCTGTGGGGCAGAGCCTGATAGGCAGAACCCCTGTTTTATAAAATCCGCTGCTGCTGGTGGTCTGGGAGAATGGCAAGAACAAGTGTGAGGGTCCCAGGACTGCCTAGTACACTCCCCCAGCATCATTCTTTTTCCAAAGGTCCACTGGCTTCAGAGACTTTGTTGGTTTCAAGGGCTCAGTTTCAGAGGTTTTCCACACGGGGTCTGTCCTAGGGATGGCTGCTACCTCTGTGGCTGCCGGGGAAACTGGCTGAGAGGAAACCCTTTGCCCTTCCCGTTGGATTCTGGGCACTACATTCCCATACCCCAACAGCCTTGCAGGGTACACCCCTCTCACCTTGCAAAGTGGCCCCCTGGGGTGGGTGGGAGTGGGGGTGGGGTGGAGGTCACGACTATGACTGTGGATCTGAGGTTAAAATGATTGGTAAAGGCTACAGGAGGGTCATTGAATGCACAAGCCCTGAGGGAGTTGGGGCAGGTGAGGAGAGGGGAACTGGGGCTCCAGGGTAAGAAGGACTGAACAGAGCAGGAGGCAAAGCAGGGGCAGAAACTCCCCCAGCAAAGCAGGACTTTAAGCAGCCTGAAAACCAAGCCCCAGCAATGAGTTGCTATGCAATCCCAGCCTCACTATGGTGACCACACAACACTGAGAAATCACTTAACCCCAAGGACATACGCACGTTGGCAGGTTACAATGGCAAATCTCAGTGTATATTTTTATCGGAGAGGGAACAAAACTCAGGGACCACAATCTGGGCCAGCGAAGCCTTTTCTGTAGAAGGGCCAGATAGTAAATAAATAGCTTATGCTATCCTAGGCCAAAGGGTTTCTGCTGTAGTCACTCAGTTCTGCCACTGGAGAGTGAAAACAGCCATGGACAATATGAAAACGAATGGGTATCCCTTTCCAATAAGACTTTATTTACAAAACACAGGCTGTGGGCCAAACGTGACCTAGGAACTGAGGTTTGCCTGAGACTCGTCCAGAAAATTGAAGCATTCTGCCTTTCAGGATGCTGGGATGATTCCTGGGGACCTTGTACCTAATCTGGCAGAGATCCCCAGAGGAAGCAAGGCTTGCTCTCCTGTGTCCGGTGCCATGCTGAGTGGGACGCGGGAAGCCTATTTATGCCTCACAGCATCCTGGGAAACCCTTTGACAGGTTTGAGATTCTTAAGGAGGCGAGGAATGAGTGGAAGACTGCATGCAGCTCTGGTCATTTCTAGAGTCTCAATGCGCCTGAGACAGAAGTGAGGCCAAGGCTAGAGAGCAGGAAGAAGAAACCAGAAGGGGCTCCGGGAGAGAAAGGCCAGTGAGCGCCCCGGAGCTGCGCTGTAACCAGGGTGGTGCTGGCGGCAAAGGGAGGAATCCACAGGCCCCAGCGAGAGCGCAGGGCGCGGGCCGGGCCTGCCCTACACCGGGCCGCCTCTGATCACGTTTTCAGGGCCACTGCCCGCAGGCGCAGACAATGCTGGGGGAGCCTTTGAAGTACGAAAGGGATGCCGCGGTGGGAGCCAAGGGACTCTCCTCCCTTCCCCCGTGCTCCCTATGGGGAGGAGGCCAGCGGGACAAAACTGGAGCGGGTCGCAGCCTGGCCCCCGAAACGCGCGAGACAAAGGGAAAACAAACAGGTTTGGAGCCAAGCGCACGGTGCTGTGTCTGTCCCCCGCCCCGCCGAGCCGGGATGATGGATGGCTGCAGCCAGCCTGCTCGCCCGCCGGGCAGGCCCCGCTATTTACATAACACTGGCGTTCCACCGGTCACCTCTGACACTGCACTGCCCCGGGCCAAGGCCCGGTGGCCCCGCAGTTCTCGAGACACCAGGGGACTAGCAGTCTGTGAAGAACACGGCAGTCCTGAGTGCCTGGCTTCCAGGGAGCCCTGGGCTTAGGGTAAGGCAGTGTATAGCAGCCTGCTTTCCATTGCAGGTAGCCTCCTCCCAGCTAGTTCTTACCCCGGAGGTAACTCAACCGAGAGGCTTCTCCAGAGAGCTGGAGATGTAGGATGCTAAACTCTTTCGGATCTCCAGGCATGGCTAGAAGCAAAACTTCCCTGGAAAGCCTGAGACAGCTACTACAATGGACATACAGGGCGGCTGGAGTGAGACAACGGTCTCATGAGAAACGCAAGCATGGCACCTACTACTCCTGCTGCCTGGGGCTTGCTCCTTGGCCCAAATCGGCAGCAATCCTCCATCCCTATTCCGTTTCCAGCATAAAAGCCAAACTGCTCTTGCTGGGCCCCCAATTGTTCTTGACAGGTTCCAGTAGCCATGGGGTTCCCATTCCCTGTCTCCAACGCCCCATCCCATCTGGTCTTGGATGCTTGGAAGAACTGAATTCAGTCCAGGGTATTGTATCTCACATCCTCACACCAGTTGTCACACAACATACAGAATGGGGGTGGGGCTGGGGGGCGCGGGCCTTACCTCACAGGGTCCTAGGGATTCCTCAAACACAGTTGGGGAGGTCACTTCATCCTGGGGAGAGAGAAGAGCCTGTTAGTTTTTCCAGAAGGAAGCCTATGAAGTCTGACCGCCTCAAGCTTCATGACCCCTATGTGCCCAAGAGTAAGTTCTCTGCTACCTATGGGCTGAAGGGCTGGTGCTCCAGGGCTAGCTAGAGGGGTCAGTGGTTCAGGCGTGCCCAAAGGGCTCTGCTTTGGGCCTACTTCAAGTATATGGCCACCAAAGACGGAAAATTCAGGAAGCAAGCAGTAGTAGCGGTTACATGGGAAATATGGCGCCAAGACTATTGCTGCCCAAAGAAAGCCAGGCTGCCTTTCGTACCGCCCGGTGGAGGCAGAGGTGTGTGTGTGTGTCTGTGTGTGTGTGTGTGTGTGTGTGTGTGTGTGTGTGTGTACGTGTACGGAGTGTGCTCCCAGGAACCATCAGTGGCTAAGTGGAACTCTTAAAGACAATGGACACAGCACCAACCACTCATTCCTTGACTTTTTTCTCCCGAACCCTGGAAACAAAAGTGGCAAATGCCAAACTCTTTCCAAATGACCATTGGAGTGCCGTGGGCAAGGCCAGGCATCAGGAAGCTTCCATTCCGTAGGAACAGACTGTGGACATTCCCTTCTGCCTTGATGAACCAAGACAGCCTCTCTACAGAAGATTCAGACGGGGCAAGGCCCAACACTGGAGGGTCTTAAGCCAATAGAGAATGTGGTTTATTACTGCAGGCTCTGGTCCTCTGCAGCCTACAGCAGGAGTCTGGGGACTCAGGTTTGAGTGGGGGCAGAATCCACTTGTGGTGGGAAGTTTCAAGGGACCTTGTATCTACCCCCCACCCCCGCCCCATCTGCTTTTGCCTGGGCCAGGCCCTAGGCCCAGCCTTGGCACCTGCCCTGCTGGACAAAGGCTTTGCTGTTTCTTCCCTTTTCCTCCTCTCTCTCCCTCATTCGTGGCTTATCAATGATGCAAAAGGAGTAACGCCAATTTCCTTAGGCTATGTAATCCCCAAATCAGATTGGGGGGGATTGCAGGAGATGAGGTGACCTTGTCCAGGGCTCCCAGAATGCCACCTCGTCCCACCACACGCGCTCTCATTCCCAGGACGTCTTTAGACGGATAAAGCTAATCGTACTTGACATGTCCTCTTAAGGAGGGCTCCACTCTCTGCTAGGCCCATGTCACAACCTATGCCGGCCGGGGCTGCTGGGTTGGAGGGTGCTCAGTGGGGCAGAGCCTGCTTGGCTGCATGGAACGGTTGAGAACCGGCTAATCATCAGGTGGTTCGGGAGGGCTTCGCTGTGGGCCGCGGGCACTCATGGGTCCAGGAGGTGGGAGCTGAGGGGTCTGCATGGAAGTGAGCGGACGTCTGAGGTGGAGGGCAACAGAGAGCAAATGGGTACCAGGAGGAGTGGGAGAGGCAGTTGGGAGCCTCAAGAAAAAGTGACAGAGCTAGAGAGGAGAGGTGAGCTGAGAGGACAGACTAACAGGCTAGACCAGGAAGACAGGCATGGAGACCCCAAAACCAGTGCTTCAGGGAGCTAGGTGGGCTTGGCTAGCAGAGGGAACATTCCGGCCAATGAGCCTTAGGTCATTGTTCTGGCCATCCCAAGTTCTCCTTGAGATCTGTCAAGACGCCCCAGCCAGCCTCCCTTGAACCCCCAAAGCCCCCCAACTCTACAATTCCAGTATCTCCCTTCCACCACCTTTTCTCCCCTTCCCTCCTCCCCGGCAACTGTGCATTTATTAATTCATGAGGCACTAATTAGTTCTTTGTTTAATTTTGTGTTAAACAGACTGACCGGAATGATAACGACTTACAGCACAGTGTTGCTGTCCCCAACCACCCCTGTTTTCTGACAACAAGGGAGTGCGGGAGACCGGAGCGCTGAACCCAAATCCCTCAACAGTTGCACTTCATTAAGTCAAAATGTGACAAGAAGCTTAGAGAGCAACTTGCAGATCTGATCACACAGAACAATCCGGGAGGAAACTTTCCGGGAGTTGGTCGGGGCTTGGGGGGAGGGGGAAGGGGAGGGGCAGAGATGCATATTACACGGGCACCAAAACGCTACACCCTGCAGTCCCATCCTTGCCCGTTCAGGGCAGGGAGCCTGGTTGTCAGCAGCAGGGACATTCATTATCTCCCAGTTGGATCTTGGACACTAGATAGATTCTAGGTTCCCAGTAAGGACCTGAGCAGTCAGTACCCAGTAAGCAGTTTCCATTCATTTATTCTGGCAGTGTAACCCCCTTTCCCTGGCCAGGTCTGAAACACTGCCCCTCCTGGTGCTGGTGCCTTCTTAGAGTGATGGGCACCATCAGATAACAGCAGCGAATGAGGTAACTGGCATCATTGAGGTAGGGCGCAGCAGCCGGGCGTGGTGACCGCGCACGCACGCCTTTGATCCCAGCCCTTGGGAAGCAGAGGCAGGAGGGTGTCTGTGAGTTTGAGAGGCAAGTCTGATGTGCAAATCGAGTTGAGGACAATCAGGGCTGGTTTCAGTGAGAAACTGTCTTGGGGCGGGGGGAGATAAAGGGTGGGTTCTGTGATGGTGGGGAGAAGATAGGAGGCAGGGAGAACACAAAGGAGATGACCCCTACCTTCAGGTAGGGTTCCTAAGGCTAGGGGAACCACCTCAAAGCAAAAAGAGAAAAGGAATATATGTTTAGGGGGTCATAGCAGAAGTGCCCAAGTGTTGTCAGAGCTCCCGCTTTGCCAGCACATACACACATTCTCATTCTCTCTCTCTCCCTCCCTCCCTCCCTCTCCCCTCCCCCTCTCCCTCTCCCTCTCTCTCTCCCCCTTCCCTCCCCTCCTTCCCCTTCCTCTTCTCCTTTTCTCATTTTTTTTTTCAGACAGGGTTTCTCCATGTAGCTGCGGCTGCCCTGGAACTCACTCTGTTGACCAGGCTAGTCTTGAACTCACAGAGATCTGCTTCCCTCTGCCTCCTGAGCACTGGGATTAAGGGCATGTGCCGCCATCACCCAGCCTCTGCCAGTTCCCTATCCATCTATCTACCCTCCATGTATCTACCCACCTATCCATCATCCATTCACCAAACCATTCATCCCTCTCCTACCCAACTGTACAGGGTTAACCCTGAGTATGGAAGGGTTGAGGGCTCCGTGCAGAGGCGTACGACAATTAGAAGAAGGCATAGCTGGGCCCTGGAGCTTTTAGGCCATAGTGGCTGCCTCTCCCTAGGCATCTAATCTCATGGTGGCAGTGGCCTTTCCTTCCTGGCCATGTGAAAGAGTAGGCCCTCGGTCCCAGAGGTGTCAAACTGCCAACCCTATCAGCTACAACACAGGCAAGGACATTGGCACCCAAAGCAAACTCTGTACAGTCCAAAGGCATCCGCTTTGCCCATCTTTGACCTGACCCTCATCTCCGATGAGGACAAGGGGCTCTAAGAAGAGCGAAAGCCCAATCACACAAAGGGCTGACACTGTGAGCCTCCATCTTGCAGAATGCCTGTTGCCTCCCTCCTGTTGGCTGCTGTACCTGTCCGCAGGAGGCCTGAGTACAGGGCAACCACAGCCTCCCTTTCCCTGGCCAGGTCTGAAGCACAGTGATCTCCACCTGAGCCTTGCAGCCCTGGGCTGGCTCCTGTTAATTTGCTGTCAGGCTGCCTAAGCAAACCAATTAAAACTAATCATTAATTATAAAAGAGAACGAGAAGAGGAGAGGGCGAAAGATGGGGACTGGAAGAAGGAAGAAAGAACTGGGCTAAAAAGAAAAGACTTAGAGGTTTTTCACAGAGCCCTGAACTGGGGACGAGGGACCGGGGAGGTTGGCAGGGGTGCTAGAACAGAGGGACCAAGAAGAAGCCAAGGATGATGGGAGAATCTCTGATGGACACGAGAGTAGAAAGGAAGGGGATGGAGGTGATGTGTTAGAAGCAGGGTATCAAGGCCTGAAGGAGGCTGGCCCTTGTGACACTTGTCTCCTCTGTCTAGAGCTGAAACTGCTCTAGGACCTGGCCCCCCAGTCTCCCCCACAGGCTGTCTGGCTACATATGCATGAAGCCTCAGGCCAGGCTCCTGTCTGAGGTTCCAACCTGCTCTGCAGCCTTCTCAGGCCATGGAGATTCAGGGACAGCTGTCAGGCTGCCTGGCTACCCACCCCCTGCTATCCTAGCCCACCTCCCACCCTCATATTCCCTCCCCCGGCTGGGCCTTTCACAAGGGCTGGGGCCATGTCAGCCGGGCAGCTTGAGGAGGGGGCAGCGCAGACAACAAGGGGCAGTGTCATGGAAACGGGCACATTCCCGGAGAAATATTCTGTTTGGCCTCCTTCCTGCATTGAGGAGCTGTCAGGAGCCTGAGTGAGAGTCACACTATCCCGGGACCAGGCGTGACAAAACCTATTTTCTGCCTCAAATTTGATTGATTAAAAAACTTTTTAGGAAAACCATGTTGAAAGAGTGGAAAAGGAAAAAAAAAAAGATAGAGCAGGAGGGAGAAATAGAAGGGGAAAGAAAGAATAAATAAACGTGGTACAGGGAGGGAGGTTTGGAAGAGAAAGGCTCTGTCCGGGGCCAGCGGTTCCCTGCACCCTGCGAGGCTGCCAGGGTGTGTGCATCAGAGGCACAGCCACAGCATAACCAGGCAAAACGGAAAGCCCAAATAAAGCCTGGATGTTTATACCGTGTTTAGAGGGACAATGAGGGGGCTGCCGGCCCCAGACAGGGTAGCAACCAGAGCAGGAACCTGAGGTCTCCAGCCAGGAGGGGCAGGTGGCTCTGCTGTCCAGCGTCAAGTCCGAGTGAGTTCTAAATCTGCTCTGTGATTTTTCCAAAATGGTCGTGATTGGGATTTGGCCAGAATCCTGAAAGATCTATATAGGGCCAAGAGGAGGGCCTAGTCATTTAGAGGCAAGGAAGGGATTCCCCAGCTTTCTCTTTCAGATGTATGCACGTAGGTGGAGGCCAGAGCAGGTCGACATTGGGTACCCGTCCCTATTGCTTTCCGCCTTGCTATTAATTTTTTTTTTTTTTTTTTTTTCTTTCTTTCTTTTTTTTTTTTTTTTTTTTTTTTTTTTGAGCTGGGGACTGAACCCAGGTCCTTGTGCTTGCTAGGCAAGCACTCTACCACTGAGCTAAATTCCCAACCCTTAATATTAAATGCTATTAATATTTTCGATTCCTTAGTATATTGTGTATACGAGTGTCTGGCCTGCATGTATGTTTACCACATGTGTGCCCGGTGCCCAAGGACGTGATGAACCTGCATGTGGGTGCTGGGAATCGAACCTGGGTCCTTTGCAAGAACAGGCACGTGCTCTTGACCGCTGAGCCCTCGCCTTTATTTAATTTGTTTATCTAGTCGAGATAGAGTTTCTCACTGAGCCCAGAGCTCACTGAATTCACTAATTGGCTAGGTCCTCGTGTCCCCCACCTTCCTGGCGCTGGAGTTACAGGCATGGGCCACCACATCCAGCTTTATCGCACATGGGCATTAAAAGATCTGAACTCAGGTCCTCAGGCTTGCACAGCGGGCACTATAACCAACGGAGCTGCATCCCACCAAACCCCTGCCTCCTCAAGGAGTGTTCTTAATACTAGAAATGTAACAGGAGAGCAGGAAGCACCGGCTTGGCCCTTCTCTCCTACAGTTGGTGAAGCCCGTGCTGTTCAGTGCTGGAGTTGGCTCCCCTTATGTCTCTGTCTTGAGCCTTTCCTATCCGGCTCACAGGACCTGGGTGGATCCTTCCTCAAGTAGTTCTTCCCCCTAGCCAGGGCCTTTGAAAACAATGGGGATCCTGCCTTGGTTTCTCAAGGAGAAAAGCCATCTCCTCCTGCTCCCTGGACTCCCAGTGTCCCCGCATGACCACCGCAAAGGCCTCAACTATCTTCAGACAAGACTTATGCCCTCTCTGGGAAGAAGGGTCTGAGCTGGTGGCCTGGTATCGAAGGGCCTCAGAGATCAGAGATGCCAGGCATGAGGGAGATAGAGAATGAAGACAGAGTGGTGTGAGCAAGCTGGACTCGAACCCCGCCTCGACTGGTTCTCACCAGCTGCCGTGGAAACCCTTCCAGGGTCCTTTGTGGGAGAGATTCCAGTTTCACTCCAAGATATAAACCTCAAAGGTGAGTCATAGGGACTTAAGCACTGGAACAGAAATGTTCATAGTAGCCCCATTCAGGACAAGCAAAGGGCAGACACAGTCAGAGTTCCCATGGGTTGAGGAATGAGCAACACATGACTTATATGGACTATTATACAGCCATGAAAAATAATAAAGACTTGACACATGCCACAGCATGAAGACACCTGAATGAAAGAAACCAGACAGGGGCGGTTACAAACTGTATGATTCCAGTTACACTAAAAAAAAAAAAAAAAAAAAAGCTCTAGACTAAAGTGAATAGATCATAGAGAACAGATCAGTGATTGTCAGGGGCTGGGGAAAGGGAAGAGTTGGTGGATGACAGATTGCTCATTTCTGTATGGGGTGATCAGAACATTCTGGAACTTGCCAGGTGGTGGTGGCACACACCTTTAATCCCAGCTCTGGGGTGGCAGAGGCAGGTGGATCTCTCTGAGTTTGAGGCTAGCCTGGTCTAGAGATCGAGTTCTAGGATAGCCTGGACTACATAGAGAAGCCCCAACTTGAAAAAACAAAATACATACATACATACATACATACATACATACATACATACATACATACATACATTCATACATACATACATACATTCTGGAACTAGATATTGGTTATAGAAGTACAACTTGTGAGTGTACCCAATGCCACCAAATGTGCACTTAAAACGGTTTTGCATTGGTTGACTTTATAATGTATATTTACCGTAATACAATTCACGATGCAACAGGGGAAAAGATGGGAGCTCAGAAGAAAAGGTGTCAGACATGGGAACTCAGCAGAGGCATCGGATGAGCCAAGACGGGGTAGGAGGGCGATGTCGTAATTTCAAAGGAGTCCTCCTTCCTCTCTGCTCTCTGCAGGGTCTGACCCACCCTCTGATGTGCCCTTGTCCCAGCTCAATCGACTGACTTAGTCTAGCATGCCTGTGGCCCTAGGTTTGATCTCTAGCACCCCACAGACCGGGTGTGGTGGTGCACACTTGTGAGATGGGCACAGGATGATCAGAAGATCCAGGTTATCTCATGGACGTCCTGGGTTACACTCAGTCAGAAAGGAAGGAAGAGAAGAAGGAAGGAAGGAAGGGAAGGCACATTGTAATGGACCTCCTCTTAGGATACCATGCCTCAAGTGACTGTGACTCCATCTCCCACACAACACCACGCCCCTGCGTGCACAGGCAGCCAACAGTGCCTCTACAAATCCCAATGCCCCCAGCCCCTCCTCCACATACCCCTCTCTGCCCAGCTAGGCGGTAACTTACGCTCCTTCCCTGGATCCCTGAGCAACAAGCTCCCTCCACAGGGCTCCAAGTTGATGACTTCCCCGCGCCCCCAAGGGCTCTAGAGCTTCCCAAGGTCTGGCGGTCCAACCCGAAGGGAGAGCCTAGGATACTGGGGGTGTAGGGAAAGCCAAGCACTCTCGGGGGGTCCCCTGAGCTCGTGTCCCCCCCATCCCTCCTGCCTCTTCCTGAATGCGTGTGTGTGCACACGGAAACCCCTGCCTTGGCCCGGGAACTGTCAGGAGATCAACAAACAAAAGCTGCTTCTTGACAGGGAGTCATTTATATTTTAGCTTCGTTCCATTATCCTAACGAATCCTTCATCAGCAGATGCAATATTAACAGCAGAAAAATCAGCTCATTACATCCGGGGGGATTTCATCAAGTCGGCAATCATGTGTGCAGCTCCCCAAGCCTTCGAGAGGCCAGTGGGGCTGTTATTTATTTATTTTCTTACTTATTTATTTAATTTTTTGGGTTCTTTCCACATAATTGCACCGCATCTCAGATCTTTAATAAATAATTTGTAGGTCCTGAACCGCGCACAGCTTTGCTCTCTGCCACGGAGAGCCTGCTTTAGCCAAAATATTTACCAATATTTAAAAGTCATTAGAGTCAGGAAGGAAGTGTGGCGGGGGGTGGTACCGGGAGCAGCCCGACTTGGGGCTATGGTGTATACTACCAACCCTGTCCTCCAGACCCATCTCCTGGTGGGAAGGTGGTCATTCTGCCTGGTGACTCCCGGTAGAGGTCCTTGCCTGTCACTCTGCTTGATTAGACCCTTGGAGGTTTCCTGGGAGCTTGCAGAAAGGGTTGGACGTATCTTGAAGGACATGTCCTGATTTCTTGAGGCTAATGGGGCTGGTGGTGGCAGAGGCCTAGTCGGTGCCTTGGCAGAGGACTTTTGAATCCTCCACACTTTTGGCTTCTGCTGGTGGGCACGGCCGGGCAACCACCCTCCCTGGGGGAGCTCAACCAGATAACTTGTGCTGCCACCCACCAGGCCATGGCTGCTACAGCTCAGCAGCGGGAAGCATCCTTCTTGCCTTCCCAAGGTAACTGTGAAGGAAAGCAAAGCTCCGAGGTTCTGGAAGGAAGACTTGGCTCATTTTGTAGACTTAAACCTCAGAGCTCTGCTCCAGGCAGTGCCACCCAGGAAAAAGGATCGGTGTCAGGAGTGGCTTGGCTAAGACTCCTTTCTTTCCACGCATCCTGTCTAAATAGACCAGCCTTCCAGAGACTCCTGGCTCCAGTCCCCAAAGCTGGAGTGGCCACCAGTGCTGACAGCACCCCTGCTGCCACCATAGGCTGGCCATGCTTTCACAGGTTTTTCCCAGCGGGGGCTGGATTTCTGCCCAGCCAGGAATGTGCTCCCAGGATGTCAATTCTAATCTCCCCAGCGCTCTGACAGAATTAAGCTCCAGTTTGTCCGACAACATCCCAAAGTTTCAGAAATCCAGGGCAGGCTTCTAATCAGGCTGGAGGACAAAGGTCTGGCCTGACCCTGTCACTTCCACTTACGCCTCCTGTCTGTCTGGGCCTCGGCCTTTGGGCAGCTTCCTCCAGCCTCTGCCCTGGCCAGCTTCCCCCTCCCCCAGGGCCCCTGTTTCTCCGCCCAGAACTTCCCCTACCTAAGCAGTCCAGCTAATCCCATTGCCCCACCATACAAAGCCTAGGGATCCCTGTAAGGCTGCCTGCCTGGCCTCTGCCTATCGGCCCAGCCTTGCTAAGGCTCCCAGTGGTCAGCTTAGTAGAGGGGATCTCAGGCCTCGATAGGCTCCACCGTGGTTCTGGGCAGAGGCACTACAGTCACTGCACTGCTGTCTTCAGCCAACCCAAGCCAAGCCTCGTGTAATGACCCCTAAGGCAGCCTTTGAGCATCCTGTTGGAAAGGTCTAGAAAGCCTGGGTCTTCTGTCATATCTGGAGGCCCTGTGGGGCAGAGACTTCTTTCCCTCGACCAACTCTGCTGGTCACTGAGAGGTAACCATCTGCTTGGGATAAGCAGAAGCAGCTTTGAACCTGCAGTAGGCAGGGCCTGTGACCTGGACTCAAGTTTTTGGTTCTCTTGGCTCAGGGGCGTGGTCCTGATAAAATGTAGACACGACCTCCTCTCTCCACACTCCCCATTCCCTATCCATGTGGCTCATGGCTGGGTGTGGAGTGCTCAAACCTGCCTCTGTACCCACAGGAGATTTCAGAAACAGTTGGTTAGGAGAGGCAAGACCTTTTTTTGGGGGAGGGGAGACAGACAAAGTGATGTGGGTGGGGGCCATAAATTAAACTTGGCTTTGTGTTCATCAAAACCTTCATGAGGGCAGAGGGAGGAGTGTGGACATCTAGGGGTATGGAGACAGTCAAGAGGACATCCAGGCATTCACCATCTATGAGCCTCATGCTGGCCACCAAGTTGACCAGTGGCAAGGGGTTCCCAGGCAGTGGTGGGAAAACGATTATATGCTTAGGAAGAGAGAGGTTGAGGAAGAAGAAACAGAAATACCACTGAAGACAGGAAGAATCTAGCATGGTCAAGATAGGAGAGGGAATGCCTAAGAACCGACTACCCAGCCTGTATCATGGAGAGTTCTGAGGCCAGGAGTGGTGCACACCTTTAATCCCACTTGGGAGGCAGAGGCAGGCAGATCTATCTCTTTATGAGTTCTAGGACAGCCTGATCTACAGAAGGAGTTCTAGAACAGCCTGGTCTACAGAAGGAGTTCTAGGACAGCCTGGTCTACAGAAGGAGTTCTAGGACAGCCCGGTCTACAGAAGGGAGTTCTAGGACAGCCTGGGCTACAGAAGGAGTTCTAGGACAGCCTGGGCTATATAGGGTGACCCTGTCTCATAAGAAGGAGGAGGAGAAGAATGTTCTAGAATGCCACAAGTAGGTAGGGCCCTATCATAGCCTTTCTGCTTCTCCTGGCACTGGCCCCTGAGCCTTCACCGGTCCAGCCAGCAGGTCCTGAGGGCAGATCTGCATGGCACGGATGGTGGCTGGTAGGGAGATGGACAGGCCCAAGGGGACGGCAGTGGGGAAGGGTATGAACGTTTACTAAATCCCCCCCCACCCCGAATCACAACAGTTCTATCTAGTAACGGAAAAGTCCACGAGGGTCTCTCTGGGAGAACAGTTGAACGACTGTCTGTCAGCACTATACAGAACTCCAGTGCAGCTTTCTCTGCTCCCGTCCCCAGCCTAGTGGGCTCCCCGACTCCCCCAGACTTCCAGCCTCTGTGCCTTTCTCTGTGCCTCATCTTCCCTTGATTGCCAAGCTGGGGTGTTGGTGAGTTATTGTCCAGGCGCCCCCCCCCTCCTTTTTCTGCTATTTATCAGCAGATTGTGTGGAACTGAGTGGTGTGAGCCTCGCCCTGCTAAATAAAGCTTTGGTATTTCTGATAAAGCCATCAAATTCCTTATCACACTGACACAAAGTGCATTTAAAGAGACAGACACCCTGTCCCTCCCTGTCCCCACCCGCTCCACTCAGTTCAGATTTCCAGCTGCCCTGACACCAAATACGGCTCCTGAGGATGGAGGTGGGGGTGGGGATTGGGGGGTGGGGACGCAGACACAAACCCTTTCTAGATCCTGCTTTTCCCAGGTAGAGCTGCTGGCACCTCGAACCCAGGGCTGGCCCCCGGGGTGCGGCACCCTGCTTCCTGGCCCCGTACTGAAACCAGTGGAATACTGTGATTGGAAACCGCCCTGAACTAGGGGATGTCTTCGTAAACAGAACGGTCCTGTGTTAGGACAACAGCCCACAGAGGGAGGAAGTCTCCGGAAGCTGTGCGTCTGTTTAGCAGCCCAAGCACTGGGATCTGGGGTTTTGTGCTTGTAGCCAAAACTGGTACAAAGAGGGAACAAGAGGGGAAACTGAAGCCCCTCTAGTGCAGGGAGGATGAGGGCTGTGTTCCTATGGGTCCTGACTGTTCACCATATGCTCGAGCGCTATGCAAAGCCTGACTCCTGACACAGCCCCACAGGCCGATAGGGCTATCACGCCATTTGACAGATGAGGAAACCAAGGTTGGCCCAATTCCACACAGCCAGAGGCAAAGCCGGCAGGGGCTCTGGCCTGTCTGGCTGATTCTCTTACCGTGAAAGACGGTTCTCCCTTAATCAGTTCTGAGAGTGTCTGACCCCTGTGTCAGGCTCTGCCCACCTCCTCTGTTATGATTCCGTGATCCCCGTGCTCCGGGGTCCTCTCCCACCTCCCCGGTCCGAGCTCTGGAGCCCAGGTCTCGCGCCCACACACAGCTTGCTGGGTGAAGAATCGAATTTATTATTTTTAATTATTTTGATTTATCAAACTAGCAGCTACAACCATATTAAAACAACTTGGCTTCTTGGCTTTTAACAGAAACACCTGCTCCAGGGCTCCCCCAGGCTCCAGAAGATACCTTGCCACTCCTCTTGCTTCTCTAGGGGGTTCCTCAGGCTCCTAATGCAAAATCCCCAAATGTGAGGGACACATGACATCTGCTTTTGTTCCTCCCCTACCAAAAGCAGGTACAACTAGAAGTTATGGAGGGCCAGGGGACAGCCAAGGAACAAGATGGGGCACAGCTGTCAGGAGCTTTGGGGAGCAATCACCCCTGTCCCCTGGCTCAGGAGACCTTCTAGAGCCTTGACCTGGGGAGTGGCATCTGGATCTGGCTTAAGTACAACTCCCTGCAGCTGGCATTGGGGGCGCAGGTATTTTAGAGCCTGGGTATTGGAGAGGAAGTACCAAACCACAGGTTTCTGTGGGACATCCAGACCTCCATGGACCTAGGGCATGAGGAGAGGCCAGATGTGTGTGTGTGTGTGTGTGTGTGTGTGTGTGTGTGTGTGTGTGTGTGTGTGTGTGTGTGTGTGTTCTGACTGAGGCCGAGATGCACACTTCAAAGTTCTAAGCAAAACTATATATAAATTAATGTGAATGGAAGACACCACCTCTGGCATTCAGAAAAGTCCCCAGAAGATACCCACAGTCATTTCTAATCTCCGGGGGATGGCACCTCTTCTTGTCCCCTCAATGGGGTGAAGAGGCCACCCATGAAGAAAGCCATTGTCATCCGCTGGTACTATATCACAAAGCAGCCTCATGCCTAAGTAACAGGCAAGGGTCAGACCTGGAGCTACCCTGCCACAGGTCCCCACTATATCACAACCCGGCCAAAGAGAGCCCCACTCTGGCTGCAAGGTCTCAGCTCTGATGGGCACCTCTAGGCGTGTTATCTGAACTCTCTGAGGTCGAGTTTCCTTATCTGTAAAGTGTACATGGTGAGAGGGCCGGTCGCAGAGGGCCATGGAAATGGGAGACGGCGAGTGCAGAGACCTGAGCAAAGTTTCTGCACATATTCAGTGTGTGGAAAGTGACAGCGGCGGCCATCACTGTCACGAGCACCTCGACCTCTTCCTGACTGGTATCTGCTAAGGAGGTGCACCTGGGGCTGGAGAGCTCACTTGAGAGAGCTCAGAGCTGTCTCAGGGAAGCCATCCCTGCTGCCCTCCTGAACAAATGGCTCCCATAGGCAGGAAGGGGACAGGAGAATGGAGAATGCCGTGGACGGTCAGAGTCGCCTATCAAAAACTGTCCATTCCCTCTGCTTTCCCCGGGGACTCATGCCCTAATATGGGTCCTGTAGCTTTCTGGGTTATTTCGAGTTCAGTGATAATGACTCTTAAGTTTTGCTTCTGCTGCTCTCAGAAACCTCTCCATCGGGGTAGAGGAGCAGAAGGACGATTGGAGAAGAATGCAAAAGACACAGGGAGTAGAAAGTCACACAGCATGTGGAGAGAGGGGCACGGACGGGTGAGCTACGGTGAAAGCAGACACAGGGCTTGACCAGCGACCCAAGATGAGGAGGGACTCAGCTACACAGGCTCCAAGGTGGACACCCGGCCACGCCTTCATGTCCGCTGTCTCAGGGAATACCCTGGACAGGACAGCTACTCGCTCCCAAGGGAAGGACTTAAGAAGAAGTTTAAGCACCAAGCCCATCTCTTCACTCATAACTCTAGCGAGGGGACCTTCTGCCTAACAGCCACGCCGGGCCCAGGGGCCCCTTGGAGCCTTGATTTATTACGGACTAATTATCTTCCTGCCCAACCTTGGCCCATCGAGTCCAGACCGCAGAGGGTTAACTAGACAGAGGGGCTGGTTGGCTCTGCTTCTGCTCTACCTCCATCCTAGAACTCCTATCACCTACCTCCCCCACCCCCTGATCTTAGGAAAAAAAACCCATCAAAATAACTATTTTATGTCTCCAAATATGCAGATCATTTTCTTTAATGAAAGATGCTTGACGTCTCCGATCCAATTAATATGCAAATGCAGGAGAGGATTTATTTGTGACATTCTGTCTGGGTGAGAGAAAACAAAAAAGGCCTGTTAACCAAAACACTAATTGCTGTGACTGATTGTCACATATCATCATTTTCATAGGATCCCCTCCATTCCCTGCTCTCGGGGAGCTTGAAGCCAGGACGCACGCCACGCAGGCATCAAGGAGAAACAGGGCAACTGGCTACCTGCCAGCTCGTCCCCCTCATCGCGAGACCCCGTGCTGGGCTGGAGGAGGTGGAGGGTCCGTGTGGCTCTGGTTCCCCTTTGTCTGTCCCTGACCTTCTGCCGTACGCACTGGTTCATCTCCCTCGCTAGGCTGTACCTGAGGCCTTAGGTGCCCGCTGACGAAAGTGGGAAGTCGTGGGCTCCAGCGTCTACCCGGCTCGCAAGTGGGATCGCCACAGGGCCTCAGCTCAGCCAACCTCCAGACTCTGTGAAAGAACTAGAAGCAAGCCTCTCTTATGGCCTAGAGGCGTCCCTGGCTGCCTCTCTGGGTCCTCTCAGTCACCAAGCTCTGCTTCTCTTTCCTGCCTTTCATGTTGCTTTTTTTTTTTTTTAACCTCAAGGTCATCATAGAACCTACTGAGTTGCACCACCCAGGGAAACCGAGGCACGGCATCGCCTCCTTCAGAAGACACAGAGGCGGGGTTGGGGATTTAGCTCAGTGGTAGAGCGCTTGCCTAACAAGCACAAGGCCCTGGGTTCGGTCCCCAGCTCCGGAAAAAGAAAAAAAAAAGAAAAACAAAACAAAGAAGACACAGAGGCTCTGTGGAATCTCAAGACTTGTAAATACCCGCTGAAGTTGCATCTGTGCCCTGGCCCTACCCCCATGTGGTCAACAAACTGGTCCGGCCAACAGCTTCCTAGAGTAGCTTCCATGACACCGTTTTCCAAAGGACCTAGGGTTTCTGACTCCTCCTGTGCTCTAGGGACATCGGGGAAGGGAAGGAGGGCAGAAGAGACTCCTGTTCCCAAAGGCCAAGGGGAAGTCAGAAGGAAAAGGCATACCTTGCTCAAGTGACCTAGTTAGGGCAAAGAGCTTTCTGGGTGCCACACGGTTCCAAGCAAGGGGTTGGGGATTTAGCTCAGTGGTAGAGCGTAGCAAGCACAAGGCCCTGGGTTCGGTCCTCAGCTCCGAAAAGAAGAAGAAGAAAAAAAAAACAAAAAACAAAAAACCATACCCTGTCTCAGAAAACCAAAGAGAAGGCCTCTTTCCTCGTCCTGCACCCTCCATAGAACTCTTCCAACTTTCCAGATATGTTGAAAACTTGACACTGGACAATCAGAGCACAAGGCTGAGCTGTCATGGAGGTCCTTGAGACTTGCCCTGAGTGTTGGGCTCTAAGTCTTGCTGGAAGTTACAAAAAATAACCCCAACAGCTTGAGAAGCCACCAAGCATCCAGTGAACACCACCATAGGTTGGTCCAAGGCTGTGTGTCTGCCACTACAAAAGAATGGGTGCTGGAGGAAGATGGTGTCTTCCCTCTTGATTCCCATCCCAGAAGTACCTCAGCCCCTGCTCCAGCCCAGCTGCTTCCCTCAGGCGATTCCACCAGGGCCTTGAGGAAGAGCTGGCGCCAGGGCAGCATGGGGCAGACATTCTCCCCCCCAAAAAGACCTGCCCCCGCACCCTGAGAACAGGCTCAGCAGGATGCCGAGCGGGGGTGCTTGGAAGCCTTCCGGGAAAAGCACAACCCTGGCACCAGTCCCGCCGGGAAGGAGGTGAGTTGGGTCTGCTACAATGTCTGCTGCTCACCTGACTCGCGCCCACGGCGGCTGAGCACCAATAGGGTGTGCGTGGGTGCAGACGGGTGGCGCGCATCATGGCGCCAGGAGCCCAGGGAGGAAGGGCAGGCGGCTGGGAGTGGCAGTAGGCTAGCTGGTCAGCTGAACGGCACCCTAGCTGTGAGCTGGAGTGGGAAGGCCCCACCCTTCCTTGTAGATGGCAGCTTGGAAGCGGAATGAGAAAAAGGGTGCTCTATACAACATCGGGCCCGTCCTACCGGAACGCAGATCACCCACTTTCCTCTGTCTCGTCTACCACATTAGTCAAGAGAGAGAAGCCCCGTCTTATTCCTACTTTGATTGTGCCCACCTTATGAGGGCTCACCACACAGCCGTTGGGGCACAATACTTGGCTCTCACCATGCCATGATTTAGAGCCCCTTTAAAACAAACCCATCTGTACATTAAAACCACCCATAAAACAAAGGAGTGAGTGGCTGTGGCTCTGAGGATCTATTAAAGCCAGACGCCCATACCCACCCCACTGCCTCACCCACTCCTTCGCTAGTACCCAGTCTCGGGCAGCATAGGCCTCACTGGACACAGCAAAGCTTCGCCTGGCTGGGTAGACCATCTTCCTGGCAATGGCCAGGAAGGCCCTGTGCTTTGCAGGATCTCCCGCCCAGGCCTAGAGGGAAGGCCTAGATAGACTCCAGGGCATCCAGTTAGCAGTTCTGGCTAGAGGCTTGCTCCTATCCGCTGCTACCCTTCCTTCTCCGTCTTCTACTTTCCCCTCCCTGTGGTAAGGACAGATTCCCCGGAACTAGATGCTAGAGAATCCATCCATCTGTTGCCCTTCTCTTAAACGCTCCTGGCTGGGGTCACGACCGTTTCCTGGGGCCATCTTTGGTGGCCACTCTAACATGAGATCTTCCAGGGTTCACAGGCCCCAAACCAGAGACCTCTTCCCTCGCTCCTTAGGGTTCATCCCAAGGAAAATCAACAGGAGGATCCTCCCGGACAGACCACCAGCAGGACATCCACACCGTGTGCGCAGCCAAACTCTGACATCAGTCATGTCTCTCAGATCCCTTTGGGTCATGGACTAAGTCTACTTTCCCAAACTGCCGGCCCCAGAGCTCTCTTGCCATGGTACTTCTAGAGCAAGCGCCCTTGCTGAAAGGGTGTAAGGCGAGTGTCCCCCAACCCCCGTCCCCCGAGCTTTAAAAATACCCCGGCGTGTGGTTCACGGGACAGAGCGAAGTTCACGTGGTCAGAGTCGAGTATAAATAACCGGCAAATCGGTTCCCAGAGCCGGGGCCCTTCCCCATCACCAGGAACCTTTCCGAGAGAATCAAAGTGAGCACAACTGTTACCAAGTCACTACTGAAATATTTACCAGCCTGGCGAAGTGCCTAAGGTGCTTGGCACCGAGTGCTTGCTTATTTACAAGGCTCTTTTAAAGGGTAGAAAGACAAAACAGAGTAACCTGAGCTACTAAATGGAGGGGCCAGGTGGTGCCCACCAGCTGCCAGCTGCCCCAGGCACTGAGGGAGCTAGAACACAAGGATGGAGATCAGCCCCCCAAAACGGGTCAAGATCGGCTTGGTGGCCAGGAAGGACCTACCAGTAGCAGAGAGGGCCCCTGGGAGGCAAAGTGGCTACCAGCCTCTGCCAAACCAGCGGCAACCCTCCCACCGCAGCATGAGTTCCAGAGCTGTCCCCTGGACTTCTGCATATTTACCTGAAAAGTCACCTGGACACTGCCTACCACAGGCTGTGGGGAAGGGCCCCGAGGCAACAGACAGGCAGGGGAAAGGGGAGGTCTAGAGGAAGGGAGGCAAGGGTGGGGGCTGGCTGGGATCCTGGGAGTGGGGATGGAAAGGGGACATACGGGGACGTGAGGAGAGAAGGCACTCAAATTTTCTCTTCCTCTTCTCTCTTTGAAGTTTCCTTGTGGTTTGAATTTAATTTTGATTTTCTCAACTCTAGCAGATTGGAGTTGAAATAACTTACAAATTACTTAATGTGTTGTAAATCTGGGGGAATTCAGGAGTAATGGGGACCACATGTTGGCCTGGAGGGAGCCCATGGAGAACTGAGGGGAGGCGGCCCTCAGAGACATGCAGGTGGCTGTCCAAGGCAGGGAAGCTGGATGCCCAGGTTCTCCCCCAAGGGATGGGGTTCAAACCCCTTTAGGGGTGGGGGTAGGATCCCCAGATGGCCAGAAGGCCCTGGACAGACCTAGAGAGGAAGTGTTAAGATCACTGACTTGACTGAGTTGCAGCCTGGGGCTTCCTGATGACTGTGGACACTGGGCAGCCAAGTAGGCTGTGTGCCAGGCGTCCGCCAGGCCCCTCTCCTGCGCCAATGCCAAGGCCACAGCCAGCCTGCTGTGTGCGTGTGGCTGTCAGCTGAGCTCCTGCCCACCTCCCCCTCCCCCTCCCCTTTCCGCAGACTTCTCTCAAGTACTCAGCCATATGGTTCCAGTTAAGCTCCATATTTTTCCTTGTCGATTGAAGAGACACACTTTCCTCTTTGCCAGACAGTTTGCAGATTGCTCTGCTGGCTCAATCTCTTATTGGATTTCTCAAAAAACCTGACATTTTAAATTAATTTACAGCCACAACAAAAGGAGTTCAGAATTTTAATGGTGTTGTAAGTAATTTTTAGGTAATCCACTCCAGATTTTGATATTAACCTTTGAAACTGAAGTTCATTCAGCTACTATGTTACTGTACACAGTTAGACTCCAGGCCTGGGGGGGGGAGGCCTTGGGGGGCGGGCAGTTTGGGAAGCCCTTTTTGCTAGAAAACCCCCAGAGAGGATGATGCCCGGGGCATCTTGGACAGGTAGATGATAGCCAGAGACCATGAAGGGGAAATGTCGGGGCTTAAGAGAGCAGGGTAGGGGTTGAGGTGTAATTGCGTGGGCCAGGGACACTGCTGAGTGTTCTAGAAAGGCAGGTGAGCTCTGGAGGGAGCTGTCTTCTCCAAGTCACTCAGAAGCAAGGGTTGAGGGAAGCTTCACCTCAGCATACTGGGAAATAGCCACGGAGACAGTGATCAAACTGACGCTGGCTGGCGTTTACTGTCGTCAAACTCAGTGTTAAAGGCTTTCCACGGGCCAACTCGCGGACACCTCGAACCACCCTTAGAACGGGCGCCTTCTGGCTCTCGCCACCACCTTCCCGGCTCATATTTAGCCCAGCATACAGTTATATTCCAGGCTACTCAAGGAACTGAGGCAGGGGGATTATGAGGCTAGAAAGAGTGAGTTTAAAGTCATCCTGGGCTACTTGAATTGGACCATATTTCAAAATAAAAAGTATAGATAGATAGATAGATAGATATAGATAGATATAGATAGATAGATAGATAGATAGATAGATAGAGATAGATAGATATAGATAAATAGAGATAGATATAGATAGATATAGATAAATATAGATAGATATAGATAGATATAGATATAGATATAGATAGATATAGATAGATATAGATAGATATAGATATAGATAGATAGATAGATAGATAGATAGATAGATAGATAGATAGATAGAGATAGATAATGAAAATTGGAAATCAGGGTCTGGGAAATGGCTTAGTGGGTCAAGTATCCACTGTATAAACATTGGGACCTGGGTTCGGATCCCAAGTACCCATATACAAGCCCAGTGTGGTAGTGCGCACCCACAATCGGCTGGTAAGGCAGAAGAAACAGGTATTTTCCTGGGGCTTGCTAACCAGGCAGTCCAGCCAAAATGACAAGCCCCAAGTTCAGCGAGAGATTTGGTCCTAAAGAATCGGATGGAGGGGCTGGAGAGATGGCTCAATGGTTAAGAGCCCTGGCTGCACATCCAAAGGCCCCGGGTTTGATTCCCAGCAACCACATGGTCACCACAGTCTGTGACTCAAGTTAGAGGGATCTCATGGCCTGTTCTGGCCTCCACATGCACCGGGCATGCATGCGGTACACAGACATCTGTGCTGACAAGACACCCATATATATTAAATATCTAAGGTAGAGTTAGAGAGTGATGGAGACAGACGCCCAAAGTCTACCTCTAGTCTACACACACACACACACACACACACACACACAAATAACACACACAGAGGTGGGGGGGCATCCAAAAACACAAAACAAACTCAGGCATCCAGCTCAGTGGTGGAGTGGATGCAGAAGCCCTGGGTTTGGTATTACTGAAAGAGAAAAGAAAAAAGTTTATACCCAGCAGAGGCTGACACATCCAGGGCTGAGCGAAGCCTTTTAAGTTCTTGACTCATGAAACGGCAGAGGGGGACAGTCCACACCCCAGTCTACAGAGGAGAACAAGAGGCTGGGAGAGGCGAAACTTGGTCCCCAGGCTTTGGAGTCACAGATTGGCAGCGAGAGTCCGGGACATTGTCCTTCCCATCCAGTCTGTCTCTCCCTCCACTAACTGTTACGGAACCCTAACCGTCACCGCGTTCCCCCTCTCTTGAGCCAGAGGAAGAGTGCACACAGCCCTCCGGGTCCTGACGAGGAGGCCACCTTGCCCTTGTTCTGCCTCAGGCCGAGCTGAAGGCTGCGTGCCAAGCCGGCCGGAGGAAACTCCAGGCATGGGGAAGGTAGTTCTCGCCAATGTCTTTACTAGGCCCTGGCACAGCACAGTCCTGCCTGGGTGCCGTGCCAGCTCACTACACCAGCAGATTGCTCGCATTCTTTTCTTGCAGGAGCTTCCCAGGGCACCCAGGAAAGGAGAGAAACAGATGCCCCCCCCACACACACCAAGTCCACTGTAGCCCCTGGAGGGTGCTCCCAAAGCAGTCACACGGGACTTCCACGAAAGGAAAGAGGGAGACAAGAGTGAGCCCAGGGGTCTTTCTTGGCCTGTGTGCTGTCTTAGAGAAATGGACTCAGGGCATGAGTCAACCGCTGTGAACACACTGAGATGTCACAAAGCGTCACTGTGTCAAGTCCCCAGCCATCGTCCCTACTGTGGATGCTGGGACAGAGGGGAGGAATATGAGAGGAGTCAACCACAGAGGTCTTTGCTTCATCTTCTTTGGAAGTGAGCAGAGTGCTGGAGCAGGAAGGGTTCAGACTGAGTAAGACCGATGGGGGAGTTGTGGGGGCCTGGGATGAGGAGAAGGAGAGGTGGGTGAGCTGGGCAGAGGCAGGGAGTGGTCTACTACAGGGTCCGTGGCAGGGCAGGGGAGGCTCAGTAATCAGGGTAGGGTGTCAAACACGAGCGGTAGAGCCTTGAGACTGTCACTGGTCACCAGGGCCTAGTTCATAGCCTTTATATACAGCAAATAATCCTGAAACTCGGTGTTCTAGTTCAACATCCACCTACTCACTCGTAAGTGTGTTTGCTATTTGGACACGAGGTTTGTAAGTTGGAGAAAGAAGTCCAGCCTCCCAACACCTAGATTTAAGCATCTTATCCTTGGGGTTCTGGGAATGCAGCACTGACCAACAGTGCTCTGAGCCAACACCCCTTTGACTCCCCACTTCTGGGAGGTTGGTTTGAGGGGAGGGCTCCAAGATCACCTTCTTTGCTCTCAGATTGAGCCTCTAGACTCCAGGAATGAACAAAACTTTTGCCCAAGGTGCCAGCAGCCAGGATAGGAATTTCTGCCCTCTCACTACTCCAGGCAAAGTGTCTTCACGCTAGATTTCTGGATACTGAGCAATGAGGGCTGGCCCGGGAAGCCAGCCTTTGCCTTCTTCCCAATCAGAGGCAGCAGAAGAACCAGGCGGCAGCTGCCAAGGCTGCCCACAGCCCGTGCCCAGACTGCTCAGACCTGGGAACCTGTGGAGTCCCTGGCTAGCAGCCAGACAGCATGTATGAGTGTCAGGGGGCAAGGTGGGGGATTGGGGGGAGGGCTCAGGCTTCCCATGCCCCGGCATCATGCCAACACGTGGAAGGTTGAACTCACCCTGGGCATGATGCCACGTGCCCAAGGACTGGGCATCTGCTGGCACAGCAGCACGTGAAGAATGAAGGGTCCTACTGTTGCCCACCACACTGGGCTTCCCCTTCAACATGTTACAATGGTAGATCTGAGCCTTTCACTACATGGCGCCCAGGATGGGGTCCCTCAAGTGTCCCTTTGGCACCATGCCAGCCACGTACTGCGGGCTATCCCCATTGGCACTGGGCCGCACATGGAAGGGCTGGGGCACCCTGGTGGACTTCAGCCAAGTGCCAAATGGCTGTCCCTATTGGCTCAAGGCCATCAACTGGGCACCTTTAGGTTGGACCTGTGGTGCCATCCATTTCCTATCGCCGCCCACGGGAACGTCTTTCTTCCTCTTACAGCTCTGCCCACAGACAACCATGGTCTATCATTTTACGGACCACAGAACAATGTTAGGAGTCTTCCGAAGGTTAGGGCAATGTAAAAAGTATATGTGCGAATTAACGTGCTGACCTGACTGTCCCTTCCTGTCATAGCCCTGCCTAACTGATTAAATGTTCATGTGTGTTCTAGAAACTTCCTGACACCTCCTCCCGACACACACACACATGGTTGTCTATTGGCCTCTCTTGGTCTCCTACTTCTTCTTCTTCTTCTTCTTCTTCTTCTTCTTCTTCTTCTTCTTCTTCTTCTTCTTCTTCTTCTTCTTCTTCTTCTTCTTCTTCTTCATTATTATTATTATTTTATTTCCCTCTCTTGGTCAGGTTAAAGCGCTCCTGAGGGGTGATTGACAGAGGTTGCCATGGAGACCCGGGCTTGAAAAAAAGCCTCGTTAGTTGCCAACTCCGTGTGTTGTTGTTTTACAACTGTGACCGACCGTCACATGAGAGGGGGGACAGCTGGGGGCCGGGCAGCACAAAAGGGAATGGCTTTTTAATGGAGTGCCTGGCCTGCGCTTGAAGACTCAATAAAGAGTCGCTGGTGAGTCCCCTGGCTGGGCCTGGCCCAGCGCACGGGGCCAGAGGCCCTTTGTTCCGCAGGAGCTGGGATGGGAAAGTTGGGAAAACCAGTCGCTGAGAGGTGAAAACAAGAGGCTTCTCCATCCCCCCCCCTCACTGGACAGATATTTTCTCTCGCTCTCGGGGTGCCCTGATAGAAGGCACAAAACTCAGTGTCTTGGACGAGCTGCCATGCTGGGGGAGGGGGATGGGGGAAGGGATAGAAGCAGAGGGAGGCTGAGGCCAGCAGCGGGGAAGGGGGAGGGGAAGGAGGAGGGGGAGGGGAAGGGAGAAGAAGAGGAGGGGGGGGGGAGGGGAGGAGGAAAGAAGGAGCCTGCCTGCCTTTGGCTCCAGGACCCTGAGTGAGAGGCAGGTGTCTGATGGGAAACCGGGCCCCTGTGAGACAGGAGGTAGTGGGAGCCTAATTTCAAGATAGGTCTGATCCCTGAGGAGCAAGATAACCACAGGAGAATGCCTCATCTATTGCCAGAGTCCATGGATTTGGCTGCACCACCAGCAGTCAGGTTTAGGGAGCATTCTCTCCACTGCCTAGAGCCCCTAGAATGCCTCTACACCCTTCCCTTCCCTCCTCCTGACCACCCCACCCCACCCCCACCCCCACCTCATACCCCTCCCACCCCCGCCCAGCCCCCAGTATCCATCTCCCCCTCCTGTAGCTTCACTTCAGATGGACCATTCAGAGGCAGGAGACAGGCGTGGGAGGAGAGGCTGAAGCAAATCAGTCAAGAACACCCAAGCGTAGACTCAGAACAAGGGCAGTGTCCTGTCAGACAGCAGAAACCAAGCTAGTGCCTGGACAAGAGGGAGACTGTGACGGCCAAGGGTAGCAGTCCTCAGAGGCCCCATGAAGTCAAATCCCTTTCATGATAACTGGTGGTCACCCCATGGCTTTACATTGAGGCAATGGGATGAGGGCTTCCAGCAGGAAAGGGCAAAGGCAGCCATCGCTCTCCTCAGTCCTGTTCCCTCGCAAAACAGTGTCGCTTAAGCACCCAAGACAAAGACAGGAATAGTGCCAATCTGGATGAGATCCTGGTCCTTTGATTCTTTTTCTGTGACACACTCCCAAAAGCCGGCAGGTCTCGAACTCACTGCAGCTGATGGCTGTGAACTTCCGAACCTGTCCCCACCTCCCGGTGCCAGGGTTACAGATGTGCAACCACCAAGCAGGTTTATGCAGTGCTGGGGATTGAACCCAGAGCTTCATGCGTGCTAGGCAAGCACTCAGCCAGTTGAGCCACGTCCCCCAGCCCTCTCCCTAAGATTCTCGGGAATGAACGAGACTGCTATGTGGAGCCCTTTGATTGTATCCCCAAATCCAATGCCTGGGTGAGTTAAGCAAAGCGTGAGAGAGCAAAAGCATAGCAATCCACCTCTTGGGGGGACCCCCATTTCCCCCTGAAAGACACCAGGATTCATCAGATTGGAGCACAGGAGCAGCTGCATTCTCTAAAGTGGTTGCTACTTGGGGGGGGTTGGGGGGGTTGGGGGGGCGGGGGGGGGTAGGGACTGTCACCAGTGTCAAACTCCAAGCCTCCCGGCAAAAAAACAGGCTTTTGGAAAACCTGTATCGCTGGTGACTTTGACAGTGTCCTGATACTTAATAGCTTTTCTGATGAGATCACAGATGATATTAACAGCTGTGACTTTTTTTTTTCTTAAATATCACATAACGAAACGTGTCAACGTTGAGATCTGCATCCCTCGGTGACCCGTGGGTAAAGTTACAAGATCCCGGAACTGGGAAATAAGTCATCCCGAGTGTGAGATAGACCAGTGGGTTTTACTGGAATAGTGTGAGATAGACCAGTGGGTTTTACTGCAATAGAGCACTCAAGCTCACTGATGCAGTTTCAAATTCCGCACTGGCAGAGAACCTCTAAGAAAGAAGTCCTTGTGTTTGGCAAAACAGTGTAGATCTGCAAGGATGCAAAGGTGTCTTCTTTTTCTGTGTGCGTGTGTGCGTGTGTACGTGTGTGTACGTGTGTGTGTGTGTGTGTGTGTGTGTGCGCGTGCGCGCGGACCTGCATGCATGCAAAACAGTGCTTTTGTTTATTTTTGGTTTTGGATATCCTTTCTTGAGACAGGGTTTCTCTGTGGATCCCTGGTTAGCCTCAAACTCAGAGATCTGCCTGCCTCTGCCTCCCAAGTTCCTGCGCGGATACAGAAAGTAGCACTTTCTTCACAGCAAAACCCAACTGATCCCAGAAGCACAGAGGAGAAGAACCCGGCCACCTTCTCTTTGTCAGACATATAAAACGTAAGGTGGGACCTGGAGAGATGGCTCAGTGAGTAAGAACACTTGCTTTGAAAGCAAATCCCCAAAACCCTGCAAAAGCCAGGCATAGCTACACGGGACTATAATCCCAGCACCTACAGAGAACTTGCTAGCCAGCTGCCCAGGCTGAAAAGAGCAAGTTTCAGGCTCAGTGAGTCTTCTAATGATTAATTAATTAACTAATTAATACACACATACTATAACCAACACACATACACATATAAACACACATACGACATGCACACGCACATCCATAACACATACACACACCACATGTATGCACATATACTACACACACACACACACACACACACAAACATAAGCCAGCAATGACATTTTCACTAAACTTTTGTTTTGAAAAATAATCATTCTTATAAAAATGTGTCCTGTATGTTAATGTAATGGGCTTTTTAATTTTTGTTTCTGTTTTCGGAGACGGGATTTCTCCGTCCTGGAACTTAGAGATCTGCCTGCCTCTACTTTCCAAGTGCTAGGGTTAAAGGAGTGGGCCACCCCTGCATGGCAATGTAATGGGCTTTCGATGATTACATTTAAAGATATTAAGCAAATGGTTTTTATCTTGGTTTTAATTTCTAATATAATAAGTACTAATAGATAAAATTTATACAAATTAAAAATTTGTGCTCGTTACTTTTCAAGGCTACAAAGGGCTGTGCGTGTACACACGGTAATACCAGCATTCAGGAACCTGAGACAGAAGGAACTTGAGTTTGAGACCAGCCTGGTCTGCAGAGTGGGGTCTAGGACAGCCAGGGCTACACAGAGAAACCCTGTCCAGAGAAACCAAACCAAACACAAGCACACGCATGAGAGAGAGAGAGAGAGAGAGAGAGAGAGAGAGAGAGAGAGAGAGAGAAGAGAGAGAGACAGACAGAGACACAGAGAGAGAGACAGACACACAGAGAGACACAGAGAGAGACAGAGACAGAGGCACAGAGAGACAGAGAAAGAGATACAGACAGAGAGACAGAGACACAGAGAGACAGAGACAGAGAGACACACACAGAGAGAGAGAGACAGAGACACAGAGAGAGAGACAGAGAGAGAGAGACAGAGACAGAGAGAGAGAGAGAGAGAGACAGAGAGAGAGACAGAGACAGAGAGAGAGACAGAGACACAGAGAGAAAGACAGAGACACAGAGAGAGAGACAGAGAGAGACAGAGAGAGACAGAGACACAGAGACAGAGACACAGAGACAGAGAGAGAGACAGAGACAGAGAGAGAGACAGAGACAGAGAGAGAGACACAGAGAGAGAGAGAGACAGAGACAGAGACAGAGAGAGGACAGAATCCCAAGGGCCCAGAACATTTGGGAGCCACTGTCACAGAGCAGCATCACAGGCTGATTGATGCCCTGAGACTGTAGTGAGGACCAGCAGGGACAATTTTCTCATTCCGCAGTTCAAGGGCTTGCTTAGCCGAGGCCGCAGGGGCATCTGAGGAAAACACCATCTCCTATAGAGATGCAGGTGGAAAACCTTTCAGAAATGCTTGGAACCTAAAGTACTTCTAGATTTTTAGATGTTTTTGGACTTTGGAATATTTACATATATCATGAGATATCTTGACGAGGGTACTAAAGGCCAAAAGTGAAATTCACTGTGTTAATGCCTAACTTATACACACAGCCCCTCCCTCCTTCCTTCCCTCCCTCCCTCTCTTTCTTCTTCCCTTCCTTCCTTTATCCCTCCTCCCCCACCCTCCTCTCTTCCTTCCTGGCATTCTTTTTTTTTTTTTTTCCCTTGTTTTAATTGCATTTTTTATTTACATTTCAAATGTTATCCCCTTTCCCTGTTTCCCCTCTGCAAACCCCCTATCCCATCCCTCCTCCCCCTGCTTCTGTGAGGGTTCTCCCCCAATCACCCACCCAGTATTTTTCTAAAAAACATATTTAGTTGCTTTTTATTTTACAGGCACAGCCTTTCAATTCAGCACTTGGGAGGCAGAGTCAAGCAGTTCTCTGTGAACTCCAGGCCAGTCTCGTCTACACAGAGAGTTCCAGGTCAGCCAGGGCTACATAGATCCTGACTCAAAAAAAATTTTTTTTCTAACTAAATTAAAAAGAAAAAATGTATGCGTGTCTGTGTGGACGCACATGCCACAGGGAGCGTGTGGCGTTAGCCATCAAGCTCCGGACTTTCCAGTAATTTCTCTCCTTCTCCTGTGTGGATCTCAGGGATCTAATTTAGGTTTGGGCTTGGCAGCAAGCACTTTGACCAGATGAGCTATCTAGATCACTAACCCTCTTCCTTTTTTTTTTTTTTTCTTCAAGGATTCATGTAGCCCAGGCTAGCCTCAAACTCATTATATAGTAGAAGATGACCTTGAACTCTGACCCTCCAGCTTCTACAGCCAGTTTATACAGTGCAGGGCGTAGGACCCAAGGTGCCACGCACGCAGAGTGTACGCTTTACCAACTGAGATAATCTATATATCACTTGGCAGGATGGTGACCTTGAGGAGTACAAAGGTTCAGGCAGGTCAGATGCTACACGCTACTGGCTAGATCTAAAGACATCGCCTTGGGAGAGTGGGCCGTGTCCACTCTTGGCTTGATGCAGTCTAGTGTCCCAGGGGAAGGTGGTGCTGGGTAAACCCTCCTGCCCTGACAAGACTGGGTGGGGGTGGGGATGTACCCAAGGATTTAGAGTGTAACAGGGCGTCCTGCCACCAGTGTGTAACACACAGCATGCCCTGGGCCGGTTCCCAGGGACGTGCTAATTATCTACCCCTCCATTCCTGGGGGAGCAGGCTGCAAAGGAACAAGGCATTTTGCTCCATGCTGACTGGGAAAAGTAAATGACCTTCAGCCCCAACCTGGGTGCTGGTGCAGAGATGTGGAATTTTCCAGAAAAACATCAAAATCATCACTCAGAGAGGAAAACATTTGAAAGCTGACCCTGAAGAAAGAGGAAGGAAGGAAGGAAGGAAGGAAGGAAGGAAGGAAGGAAGGAAGGAAGGGAAAGCTCTAGATTTCTATATGATGTGTGTGTGTGTGTGTCTGTGTGTGTGTGTGTGTCTGTGTGTGTGTGTGTGTCTGTGTGTGTGTGTGTGTCTGTGTGTGTGTGTGTCTCTGTGTGTGTCCTCATCCATCCTTGAGGCACAGAAGCCAAATTTAAAGATTTGCATCACACAGTTTCCAGGATGAGACCTACACTTGGCCTAGGTTCCTAAGCTACATTTTCCAGTGGGAATCAGAAACTGGGTGGCTCCTGGCTTCTTCTGAGAGTGGCATTTCAGAGGGATATCTGCATGGAGAGACCCAGGAGGCCCCAGGAGTCAGGCCCTAGGAGAAGTTACCACAGCTCCTCAGCCTCTGGAAATCCAGGAAGGCTTTTGGAAGGAGGTATCTCAGATGAGACCTGGAAGATCTGCTTGTGGTATGAGAGAACACATACTTGGTTTTAAATTCTCTTCTGCTGCTTCTTCGCTTGGGTTGTGCGTTTTGGCCTTCCCACGCAAAATAGGATTTGACACTGGTATCCGCTTCAGAGGGCGGCTGAGGGATTTAGCAAAATTATGCAGCTAAAGAAGACGACGTGGGGCTTGGTTCATACTACACACTTAATAAATATTAACAGCCTGTTTATAAGGAGTTAGCATATTAGCCTCACCTCCAACAGGTGCACTTTGGCCAGATCTCCAGATAGAGAGACCAGACCCAGTCACTAGCCCAAAGTACGGACACGGCAGTAGCCTCAGCCGATTAGCCTCAGACCTTACCCTCAGACTTCAACACCTAGGACCCAGTAAAGCAGATGTCCGTCAAAGCTGGCAGCCATTCCACTTCCCCGGGCCTAGGAAGCGTGGAACAGGGCTCAGCGCTGAACTTGAGGAGTCCTCTGGCACTAAAACTCTTAAGTCACCTGCCTGCCTTGGAAGAAGCAGGCAAAAGAAAAAAAAAGAAAAGAAAAGAAAAGAAAAAAAAAAAGAAAAGAACCCACAGCTATGCCCTCCCCTGGAAAAAAAAATTCTAGGAAACAAAATACAACGACATCTTTTTATTTTGTTTTTTTCGGTAATTATACTAAAGATGAAAAACTCATAATAAACATCTCCCAGTCCCCACCTGCTAACAGTAATTATAATAGACTCAACAATAAATGGTAAAGCAGGGCAGAGCTGCATCTCGGGAATTCTCTAGGGCGTGTGGATTAGCTCGGAAAGCCTGAATGATTAAAATACACTAATTAAAATTTTGTGTTCCTTGGTAACTCGTCTGCCTGGGCCCCTGGTGTTGGCAAAATGGGAATTAACGTGACAAAAGCAACACAGAGGGTTTTTGTTTTAAATAAAGAAAAAAGAGAGAGAGAGAAAGAGAGGGAGAAAGAGAGAGGGAGAGGGAAAGATCTATATAAACAAGTTAGACACCGGGAGAGAAGAAAGGGGAGGTGGTTTTGGCTCGTTCTGGGTGGAACGCCAGGATACCTGGGACAGGAAAAGTCTGAGGCCGAGTTAGAGCTGCTGAAAACCTTCCGCAGCCCTGTGATCCTGTGGTAGGGAATTGGGGCATATGTCCAGGGGCCACTGTTTAAAAACAATTACTGAGGAGCGGGTGCGAGGCAGAGAAGCAGTGGCAGCGGGCGCCCACCCAGTCCGCCTTTTCCAGCAGCATTCCTCTAGGGCGGCCACATGCCCCCAGCTCCCTGCCCATGGCCGACGGGACCCTGGGAGGACGCAAGGGAGCTTCTATCCCATTGCAGTTGCACAAAAGAAATTGAACACTTTTGAGTTGCCCTTAGCAACCTAATTGCATCAGTACATTGCACACAGGAGCCAAAGTAACTGAATTTTGATGAAAAGACGGCGGTAATTTACGGCATCACAAAATTAGTTGTCATGGCGACGGGTTAATTACATCTCAAATTAACAATGCAAGTGTGGTGAAATTAAATATAAATCATATTTTCTGCATAAATTATAGGGGTTGATTAGACCGGGGCTCTGGGAGAGGGAAAGGTTGAGCCGCCACGGGCCCCAAGCTGCATTCTGAGCTGACTAGAGAGGCGCCTGTAAACGCGGGCGCGGACCGGGAGCTCAGGGAGGGGACTTGGGACCGTGGAGTCAGGCGCCAGGGCTGCCTGGGCTGCCTCCCTCTGCTCTCGCTGCCACTCGCAGGCCCAGCCTGGCTCCATGCAGCGCCAAGGCTGTCCCCGAAGTTTGCTTCTGTTTGGATGAAACTTTGGCTGGGGGAGGGGGTGGGCTGGCAGGCGCCTCTTAGCTGAGTGCGAGGGACAGTAGTTCTGTCTTCACCCCAGGCTCTCTGCCTCTGTACACCCCACGACTCCTGCTCTCTGTATTCTGAGCCCTCAGAGACTCGCAGCAGATGGCCAGTTTAACCGTCGGTCCTTAAATGGGGTCAGACAGTTTCCAAGTCACGGACATCCACCTACCAAAAGGACAGGTCCTGCACAACCCAACAGGCAAGCAGTACAAGGCTCTCGCACCAAAGGGACAGTGTGAGCTGTAGGCACCAAGAGGGGAGGCCTTGTGGTTATGGGTAACTATGGGCACATCTGCTTGAAAATATGCTTGGTTAGCCAGATCTTGTCAAGTAACTGGACTGTCTCAATGGCGTTCTCACCACCATCCCCACTGACCTTCCTTCAGTGGGGGAACTGAAGAGTTAAAGGCAGATCCCAAAGAGCACTGAGTCCAGGCCTTCCTGGGTACTCAGGATTGTAGCTGTTACCCATGATGCTCTTGGTGCCCATATCCTGGTCCCAACCTGTTGCAGATGAGCAGGACCAGGAGCCTGCTCTCAGCCCTGCTGGGTCCAATCCCGCCCGGCTCTGATGCCCCCCCCCCCCCCCCCCCTGCCCCCCCCCCCCCGTCCTTGCCTGCCAGGCAGATTCACCAGAATATCTGGTGGCTAAGTACTCCGGCGTCATTCTCTGTCTCTCACACTTCTGATCCAATGTCTCAGAGGCCCGATAACACAAAGAAGGTCTCTGAGCTTCTGGTGACCAAGTGCTACCGAGACACAGGTATCAAGAGCCACAAAGTGGAACATTTAAATTCAACTGAGCAGTAAGTCTCTTAGAAGCTGGGTAAATCTGTGTGGATTTCAGGCTCCTACCTGGGGGAGGCTGGTTTAACAGCCTAGACTGATCTAAAATTCTGTTCTTGAATTCTAATTCTAGGAGGCCCATGTCCACAAGCAAACATTCTATGTTGCTCTTTTTGTTTATTTTTATTTTGTTTTGTCTTTGAGACAAGGTTTCTCTGCATAGCCCTGGCTGTCCTGGAACTCTCTATGTAGACCAGGCTGGCCTTGGACTTACAGAGATCCACCTGCCTCTGCCTTCCTAGTGCTGGGCTTAAAGGCGTGCACCACCGCTGCCCAGCTTCCACATTGCTCTTAACGCCATTTTGCAGACGAGGAAACTGAGTCCTGGGAGGTAAAGTCACTTGCTTCAAAAGGGACTCGGCCCACGCCTGAGCCTCCCTCCGGACATACAATGGCCCTCCCTCAAGGTCAAATCCGCACCATGCCAGGACACGCAGGAAACACGGGAACAAATGAGCTACAAGTCTGCCCTTGTAGAGTTCCAGCAGGGCACACAGGGTCAAGCAAGCCGCCAAGGCCCATGTCCAATCCATCACTATGGGGCAGGGAAGGGACAAAGCAAGGCGGGAGGATCAGCCTGGCCCCAAGTGGGAGGAAGAGCTGAGGCCTCGCAGGTGTTCCCAAGGTGGCAGGCTGGGCTCAGTGCCCAGTGCGGCTGGGCCGAGCCTCACCTGGCCCAGGTGGGAGGAATTTCCTGAAAGGCTTCTGCAGAGACGGGGCGAAGGAAGGAAGCAAAGGCCCTTGGCAGTCCCTCTGACCACGGATGTGCATGTGCGGCTCATGAATATTTCAGCGGCCATTTATTTATCCCCGTACCATCCAGCTGCTGGGCCAGGGACCCAAGGTGGATAAAAATAGCCGCTCGACGATCAATGGGGCATCCGCTCCCACGTACCAGCCGCATCCATTAGTCCCCTCGTTCCCACAACCTGCTGGCTGGGCACCTTGTCCTCCTTCAATTGGTTTCCGGTTTTCATTAGTGGTGGAGGCACGGCCCCCTCCAGTCCTGGGTGTCCCCCTCACCTCCTCTGGGTCCTCCCCTCCTCGGGCTGGGCATGGAGCCCAAAGCTGCAAGGCCGCTGTCAGCTCGGAGAGGGCCTATCAGGAATCCCCGCCCATCGGAATAGGGAATCATCAGAGGTGGCGTTGGACTTGGTGGTCAGGCCTCACCTGACGGCGTGCAGAGCGTAATAGGGCTGCCGTACAAAATCTGGCCAGCAGCACAGCCCACATACAGAATGCTGGGGCTCTCGACGGCACCCCCTGAAGTTCCAGTGGCGTTCCCGTACCCAGAAGAAAGACGCCTGCCTACGGAGTTACCTGGCTGTGAGGATTGGGGTTCCCTGGGCTGCCACAAGAGGACTCTTAGCTCCATTAGTCAAAACTGCTCCCTCAGCTGCACCACTGCACACAGGCACCTCTCTGGCTGCTCACCCAAGGCCAGACCCCTGCCTGCTTCCTGCCTGCCATCCAGGGTGCCTCTGAGTGGCCTGGAGGTCCCCAGTCCTGAGCTCAGGACATCTACGGAGGGCCACAGTGGCGCAGAGGCTGCTGTGCCGTCGGGCAGTGCCACTGAGAACACTAGCCCAGCCCTGGCAAGGGGTCTGACCCCCTTCTCCTTACTCCACAAACACTCACTTGGCACTGGTTAAGCCAGACGGACGCCGGGCCCCGTTTTTACCCCAGCAAGGATGGAAGTTCTGGAGAAAGGGACAGGTCACGGAATACACAGAGACACACAAGTTCCTGCAGGACAACCGAGGAGAGTGACGGAGGTGGCTGTGGGGTGACTTTAGGCAGTCTGAAGAGGAGACATTGAACAACTAGAGGCCTAAAGGATAAAGGAGACCCAGCAGCCTGGGTCTGGTGGGTAGGGGAAGCCGGCAGAGAGAGAACCAGAGGAAGCAGAGCACTCCACCTGCCCCTTCCTTTGGTACAAAATGGCTCTAAGCCCGCCCAGGACAGTAGCCGGTAGCACCCGTGTCTACAGTCGACCCGTGGCACAAAACATAGCCTAGGATAGGTGAGAGGAGACAACCCAACCTGGGGGAAGACAAGGGCTTGCAGAGGCCCAGGGACCAAGGCTGACAGCTGTTGGTGGCAGCCGCAAGCCCCTCTCTGCAGAGCCACTGCTGGGACAGGCCAACTTGAGTCCTGGCTACATTAGGAGGCCTCAGGGCTGTGGTGACCAGGAGCTGGGGGGCTCTTCCAGCCTTTAACTCCACAGTGAAGCTTCTCTGAGTGTGGGGCAGCTACCCCATTCCCAAGGAGATCAAGACACGGAGGGCTCTAGGTGCACGGAACAGATCAAGTACAAATCCCAGAGGGAGGGAGGCAGGCCTGTGCCTTTAAAAGAATTTTCATTTAAAGGCTCTTCTCTCTTCCACCATTTCAGTGATCTATATGCAAATATGCTAATGCATGCAAATTAAGACACCACTTTTAGTCCCAATTTAATAGAAAGCATTAAAATACCATTTTTTTTTCCAAAAAACTCCATATGCATGAAGGAAGGTTTTTTTTTTTTTTTTTTTTTTTTTTTTTTTTTTTTTTAAGTTTTCGTTAAAGTCACATTCCGCAGCAATTTTTATGCTGTCAAAATGTTCTCAACAAGGGGAGATTTGACTGGCTTCTTCGGGAGCCAGTAACAGGAAGCCTGGGTGCAGCCTCTTTTGCTCTCTCTCTCTCTTTCTCTCTCTCTCTTTCTTCCTTCCTTCCTCCCTCCCCCCCTCTCTTTCTTTCTTTCTTTCTTTCTTTCTATTTTGCCTAGGATTTGGGGCAAAGAAGGAAAGACACAAGAAAAAGACAACACTCAAGAAGTCACCTGGGCGTCTTTCGGAAGGTGACTTTTGCTTCCAGGCCAGGGTCCAGTTTTGTGCCTGCATGAAACTAACAGGCCAGGAAGAGTTGCGCGGTGGAGGTGTCCGGGTCGCTCCTGCTCTCTCTTGGGCAGTGGCACCACAGAACCTTATACTCAGTGACTATCTGTAATCACTGGTGGGCACATCTTCCTTGGGCTCAGGGATTGCTGGCCATGCCTAGCGTGAACACACAGGACCCTCTGTGAAGGACGGAGGGAGTACGAATGGGGGAAGGGTGTGGAATGTGTTGTTTGTGCTGGTGGCCAGGCACAGCAGCTGGAGACACACCTTAGGGCTACCGTCACCACCTATCACTCTGTAATCAAGTGTAGCATCTCCCCGAGAGTCAGCAGATCTTTTCCAGAGCCTCTTCAAAAGGCCTCGCTGGTCACACAGCCTTCCGGTGGCTCCCCCCCCCCCCCCTTTCGGTTTTTGGAGACAGGGTTTCTCTGTGTAGCCCTGGCTGTCCTGGACCTCACTCTGTAGAGCAGGCTGGCCTTGAACTCAGAGATCCCCCTGCCTCTACCTCCCTAGTATTGGGATCAAAGGTGTGCCCCACCCCCACCCCCAACACCACCTGGCTCCAGTGGTTTCTTATCTTTGACATAAATGGTCTCCATCAGAACAACTGCCCTTGTAGTCCCCAGACTACAGTTTGGCGCCAAACGCCTATCACTTCAGAAGCACAGCAATCCATTTCTCTGTTTCTCTGAGCAGTCCTTCTGGAGGCCAGATTGCTCCTGGAACCCTGACCACCCTGGCATACATACTTGACCAGCTCCTCCATGTGTCGGATGGAGCCTTTCCTTCCTGGGCGAAGTTAAACCACACCACAGATCTCTGAAGACTACAAAGTGTTCTGACCTCTCCTGAGAGGGAGTTGGGGGAGGCAGGAAAAAGCAGCCCTAACCCCACAGGGGTCTGTGGACAAGGTATCAGTCCTCGTCACAACTAAGTGAGTGTGTCCTCTCAGAGGCTATGGCAGACTGCCGATGACTCCTGGCCTTTTGGTAAATCATCCCACTTCCCGGCTCCCGCTGGGACGCCTGCATGAGATCACACACTCCTCTCAGTGTCCCTAAATCAGAAGCAGCACTAAGCCTGTGTCATCAACCAGAGGACTTAGACTCACAGAGGTGAGCCACTTGCCCTGAGCCTCACTGTCCATCAAGCAAGCGACTGTGAGTCCTGCATCTTCTCCATTGCTAGAACCAGCCAGAAGGCAAGAGACCTGGCCCTGCTCTGCCTGGCTCACTTAAGAACCCAAGCCAGGCAGTGGTGGTGCAGCCTTTAATCCTCGCACTCGGGAGGCAGAGGCAGGGGGATCTCTGAGTCAGCCTGGGCTACAGAGTAAGTTCAGGACAGCCAAAGGAATGCTGTCACAAAAAAAAAAAAAAAAAAAAACAAATGAAAACAGAATTTGAAGCTGGCCCCACTCCAGCCATCTGCACCACCCAGAGCCTCAGCTCTACATCCATATAATGGGAGAGAAAAAAAAAAAAAATCACAGCTCATCCATGGTACCTTCTGGTTCCATCTGTTCACCTCTGCAGAACAGATGGGAGAAAAGATAGGGTGGGGGTGGGTCTCCCTGGGCCAGGGCAATGATGTAACTGCCTCCCTGGGGCCTCACTGCTCAGAGTGGAGAACCTGAAGGCTGTAAGCCAGGAGGTCCAACATAGCTAAGGAAGGGAGGAGGAGGGGGAGAGAAGGAGGGGGAAAGAAGAGAGGAGGGAGGGGGAAGGGAAGGCAGGAGAGGAGGGGGAGGGGAGGGAAGAAGGGAGGGGAAGGAGGAAGAAGGAGGAGGAAGGAGGGTAGGGAAGGAAGGAGAGGGGAAGAAGGGGAGGGGAGGGACGGAGGGGAGGGGAGAGGAGAAGAGGGAGGAAGAAGGAAGGAGGGGGGAGAAGGGTCTACAAACAGTAGGTCAAGGAAGAGAAATTGAAAACCAGTGAAGGTGCTTAGTAAAAATCAGAAAAATACCTAGATTAGTCTTTTCTGGGCTAATAAGACTAAAGTTCCATCCCAGGAAAAGTATTTGAAGAAGGAGAGGTAGAGAGAGCAAAATCAAAGCATTGAACCTACTAGGGCTGGGTTCGAAGGGGCAGGTAGCAGACACCAAATGCCTGGGACACCCCCCACCCCCCACACTGGCTCTGGGTCAGAGCCTGGGATACAGAGGAAACCAGACTGTGAGCCGCTTTCTTCAGTATATATGAAAAGCCAGGAGAGGAGAGTAGGCTGGCATGACGGGGCCCGTCTAGCAGAGTCAAGCTGGGAAAAAAAAAGAGATTTAGATATTTACGGGAAATACATTTGTTGGTGCCAAACCTTTGGTTTTATTGTCAGGGGAAAAAAAAAAAAAAAACCAACCACCGAAACTCGCCCTCGACTGAGAATTCACATGGAGGGAAATGCTCTCCCCACCAAACCAGTTTTATTGGATATAAATATCTAATTATTCCTACCAGGACCTGGAATACCAGACATTTTGCAGTTTTTATAACAGGTGTAGGAGTCTTTACAAACGACTTTATACATTTTATATATATATGTATTTTATAGCTATATATTAACAACCCTGATTTAAATTTCATCTGAATTATATTTTGCTTACTAGGCAGGTTTTTTTTTTTTCTTTTTCCCAAACCCAGAAGAGTCTAGAATGTTCCGGTTCTGTTCGTATATACCCTCTTTCTTGGGGTGGAGGTTTATCTTCTGAGAAACAATGTGCCGAAACCCAGAAGGCACAGCAATAAGGGTCTCCATGCAGTGCCATCTGTGCCAGTGTCCCCCCTCCCCAATCCTTTATAACCACAGGGCCCACGTTCCGAGTCAATCACTACGTCATCTGGGGCACAAACACCACGTCCCAAACAGACAAACAAAAGTCCTGAGTTTTCAAACAGAGAACCCACGCTTACACTCCACACAACTACACAACGCCCGGGGCAGCTTATCACAATAATGAGGATGGAGAGCCACTTCTGAGCAGAACAGGACAGGAAGGCAGGAGGGGAGAAGGGGACAGGGGAGGTTGGCTTTCAGGGAACTATGTAGTTCACCTGCCCCTCGCCTGTCACCTGCAGGCCCATCTTCATCTAGAATTGCCGCACTAAAGTTCTTTTGTTTTTCCTCTAAGAGGTTTTAAAGAGACAGTGAGTTTTCAACCTGGACACCGGGCTGGAGGGCGTACCTGGTCCCAACTCCAGAGAGCAGACAGGCAGCCTGCTCCAGGCTGGCCTGAGTCTGTGATGTCTCTAGCCCAAGCCCAATCTCCCACTCTTGTGATACTCTCCCGACATGTAGAGGATAAAATCGAAGCTCTTATCTTCGTGGATTTACATCGCAAAGTAAAGCTGAGTGAAGCTGAGGAGAAGAGGGTGAACCCTAGCTAGGCTGAGGAGGCCGAGGCAGAGAACTGTGTGGTCTTGTGTATCTAAGGAAGCCTGGACGAGGGGCTGAGAAAGCACTGCCAAGTGCCACAGAGACCAATGTCCCCCAAGAAGAGACCCTGAAGCTCCAGCTGCACACTGATCCCTCGGGGTAGAGGGACAGCAAGAGTATGGTATAAACTAGAGGATCTCAGGGAACGTGGGGAGCCGTCAGGGTCAAAGGAAACTCTTCCTTGAAGCTGGAGGCCCAAGTCAGCCTCGTGACTTTGACTGATATTTAGGGAGATTTTGGCCAGGGGCTGGCTGTCCCCGTAGACAGTGAGGAAAAAAAATCTGCACATCCAAATGGCCCTCTCAGGCTTATCGATTCAGAAAAAAGGCTCCAGGTTGAGGAGAGCCTTGAGCTTCACCGGAGCCCCTCCAAAGAATGCCCACAGTCCTCCACTTGGAGACCCGAGCTCAGGGGGATGGGCGGGGGGCCGGGGGAGCCGAGAACAAACAGCAGCCACAGGAAGAGAGTTGAGCATTTCAATTATTCATATGCCAGATGGATTCTTTTCCTGCCTTTTTTCTATAAGAATGAGGAGGGGGAGAGCAGGGCTCACAACAGCCTCTGAAATACGGGGGGGTGGGGGGGGAAGGGGCAGGGGACACTAAAAGAGAAGCCAAGTCTCCTCTATACCCCTCCTGAGCCCCTGAGCCCCTGAGCCCCCAGCGCCCCCCGGCAGCAGGGCAGGAGGGACCCAGCGTTTTCTGCAGCAGGGGCCAGAGTTGCCCTTTAGGTTCCCACAAGCAGAGAGCAAAAAGCAAGGGAAATTGCTGCGGAAAGGGAGGGTGAGTGAGAGAGGAGCCGAGAGCTTAGGGTGGAGGGGGAAGAGGCAGGCAGAAGAGGGTTCTGACCTTCTGTGAAGGATATAAAAAATCCAGCCGCCTCAGGGGACACCCAACTATCTAGCATATTGCTGTTAAAATGTCTGCAAAATTTAATACACTTGGCATACCATCTAATCAGTCCTTGGAAACTCAGGCACTCTCGTCCTCCACGATCCCGACTGCCTCAGACCTTATACCTGGGGGCTTCCCGCTCCCACCCTGTCCCCGAACTAAGACAAAGCTTTTCCCAGCACATCAAAAACAGCCGCTCAGGCTTTTAGAGCGTCTTTTTCGTCCCTATGCTTGTCCAAGGTTGAATTTAGAAGAGAGAGAGAGAGAGAGAGAATGTGTGTGTGTGTGTGTGTGTGTGTGTGTGTGTGTGTGTGTGTGTGTGTGTGTGTGTGTGTGTGTGTCAGGCATATCAGAGAGAGTCAAGGAATGGTCCTGGCCCAGATCTCTGGTACCTGGGTTTCTTAGACTATGAGCAGGTGTGTGGACAAGAGAACATGTTCTCACTCTATCCGAGGAAGCCAACAAGATCCGGTCATCCTGACAGCTCTTACTTAAGTAGCTGCCAGGCACACAGCAGAGCCATACCCTTCCTGGGTGGGTGTGTACCCTTATCCACTGCCTGCCTCTCCTGCACCCTCAGACTCAGGTCCAGACTCAGCCCCAGCCTCTATCCGTCCAGCTAACCACTCAGCTACCCATCCCTCTACAATATTCCACAGATACTCCAACTCTCTCTCCAAAGCAGTCTAAGAAATTTCTAGATCTATTCAAAGAGTGAGCGGCCTTACCTTCAACACAGCAATCAGAGCCTGCTGTGACCTGGTTTTTTTTTTGGCAGGTCACCGTTTGCTTTGGCTTAACAGAAAGGAACCTCACACAGCTGCTTGCCGGGGCTGGGGTACTGACTCCCCCAAGCTGTACCCTCCACCCCAAGAAAACAATGCTTTTCCAGTCCTCTTTGCCCATTTCTGATTTCCTCGTCTCTGAGTGACCTAAAGCCCCGGGGCCTGGGTTTGGATCCCCAGGCTCTGTCTCCTCTAAGCAAGTGGCATCAGAAAAGCCACTAATTATCTCCGGCTGTAGGGCTTGGCTATGAAGTGGGGTGACCGGCTCCCAGTCATACAATGCTAGGCAAATTAAGGTGGAAAAGGGTAAGAAACGCTTAGGGAACTTGACCACATGCTCCTGTTAGGACTCGAGGTGTGTCAGCAAAGAGGAGGAATGTGGCTGGATGGTATCAGGGTTGGTGCTGGTGGCTTCCTCCCACCCCATGGAGCTGTGGCAAGACATCTGCTTACAAAGAGCAGAGGAGCCTCGAGCGTGCCCACCCCTGCCCCGCTCACAAATGAAGAAACTGGGACAGAGTCAACAGATGACCTACCTGTTGTCACAGAGCTCCCTTAAGGCGGAGCAAAGCTGAGGACAGACTGTTCCCACTGCCCAGGCCTCTGCCTTGGCCAAGGGACATGAGATGGGGGCAGTGACAAGGAGGGAAGAACTGGAAAAGGACAGTGGGGAAGGTGACATGAGCCCCCCCCCACATACACACACTCACACACACACACACACACTCACAGACACAGACACAGACACAGACACACTTCACTCAAAGAAACACACTCACACTCACTTATAGAAACACACTCACACAGACACACTCACACTCACTCATAGACACATGCACACACAGACACACACTCATTTAAATACAGACACACACACTCACACGTACAGAGACACAACACACTCACACACAGACAGACACACACAGGCACACACACATACACATACGCACACAAAGACACACACACACACACACACACACACACACACACACACACACACACGACGCAAAATTAAAGCGAGAACTTAGCCAATAAGAAAAATCCTACCCCTGTCCCATCGAAACTTATTTTAAGGCAGAAGGTAATTGCCAAGGCTTCAAATAAAAAGCCAACCACAGGCTGTAAACGGCTCCAGGTCTTTAATTAGACCCCAAGGAGAAAAGAAAACAGTTGCAAAAAGAAACTGAAAGTAAGAGAAGCTTCCAGAAGAGAAGGACTCAGGACCCTTCCTACTTTCCCCAGCCCAAATGCCTTCTGTGGTGGCTGACACGGGGAAACCAAATGGGCACAAACCAGATGCCAGTGCCCATTGCTGGAGGCAGATACGGAGGAACCAGTTGTCTTATCCCTTATCTACCTATTTATATCCCAGGCCACTGAGGCTGACCTGTTGCTGGGAGAGTTAGAAACGTCTAGTACCCTTGCGTGTGACAGAGTGAGAGCAGTGGAGTGGCCTTGATGGTAACGCCACAGAGTTCTCTTTAGCCGTGGGCTGGTCTATCTTTCTGTCTCTCATTCCCAGGGTCTCTCTCTTCCTGGCTATCATGACGGTTCTTCCTTTTGAGTCACATATGCCTGGGTGGCTCTGGGGCCACATAGACAAACCAGGTAACCCCCCTCCCCCGGCTTCTCCTGTATGATCCATCCCAGGCGGATACAAACGTTCAACAATCCTCAAGCTGATGAGGGGTCTGTTGGAGGAGGTCAAGTGATAGGCTACGCCATTTCATTGAAACAGGGCCACCACACATCAGACACTCTACTCCCAAATCCCTGACCAGACCCCCATCCTTGGAGAACACAGTGGGGACTATACTGAAGGTGGGACTGGGAAAAGGGACGCCTCCTCGGGAAGGCAATGGGCTGCAGAGGGAAGAGGGATGTGGATGCTCCCATCTCTCCTATAAATTGATACAACTCAGGTGAGCCAGTGTGGCAGATGAGTAGTCTACTTCCTGCCAAGCTGTGGCAGAAGCCATAACGCAGGCTTGGGTGTTACAGACTTGGGGATGGTGAGATGGGCCAAGAATCAGAAACAGCTAAGGAGGAGGTCTCCCGAGAGCCAGGGCAGCAGCAGTCCCTCGTTTGGTATCTTGTGAGTGTGAAGCCCTACCCCCGGGTGTTTTAGAGAACACATCCTTGCAACTTAGCAACAACTGTGCCCATTTCACAGAGGAGGGCGACAGAGCCCAAGTGGGGAGGAGGGACAGCCACGCAACTACAAAATGGAGAGCCTGCATTCCCACACGGGGTGGCCAGCCCTGAAGTCGTCTTTCCCCTTATCCCTCCCGACCACTAGTGGCCCCTGTCTCCTGGTTCTCGGATGGTGGCTAGAAGGCATGTGCCATGCTCAGCTGAAGTAGAATGTAAGTGACAATCATGACTCGGGTAAGTGACAATCATGACTCGGCTGTGACACTCACCAAGCCGCACTGTGACAGCCAAGACCTACTCAGACATAACTTAATAGGAGAAATGGATGAACCAGGCCTTCTAGCACTCGGGAAGCAGAGACAGGTGGATCTCTGTGAGTTTGAGGCCAGCCTGGACAGCCATGGATACAGAAACCCTGTCCTGAAAAACCAAAACCAAAACCAAAAATAAAAAAGTAGAGTCAGGTGTCAGGTCCCCTGGCAGAGAGCAGACGTCCAGCTTACTAACATAATGCATGCTCTATCCATGTGCTAGATGCAGGCAGGGATGTGACTGCTACCCTGTCCTCTGGGTGGGACCATGTGGAAGCTTCACTTTCTCCTCCTCTGTACTCTTCTCTCCTTTTTCCCCTACACTGAAAGACTCTGAGAAAACCCCATTTCCACTATAGCCAGACGGGTCCAAAACATTTCCAAATGGGCAGGCCCATGGCCAGAACCTTGTTTGGGAGGGTCTCTGTGGGGCTCTACATCCTTTTCTTGCTCTCTGTCTGATTTTTGACGGCGGCTGGAGCTCCGTGAGCATCAGGGACTGAGTCTGCCCCTGCTGTTCAGATATGTTAAGGGTGACCCTGCGGCCATGTTTGCTGACACAAGCCCCAAGCATAAGCCCAGGCCTAGCTGCTCCTCTCTGCAGGAGGGCTCCTGTGCACAGCAGATGGTTCTTCAGAGTTGGAGGAAGATGCTGACCCGAGAGGCTTCACTAGTCTTCCTGCAGTCCTGTCTCCCTACACAGGAACGTCACACTGATAAAATGTCAGGGTCCCAAAGGCAAGGGGCTGAAAAAGGCAAAGCAAAGACTGAAGCCTCTGCTGTGGGGAGCCCTGGCATTTCTAAGGTTCAGGAGCCAGGGATGGCCCCCTCCATGACAAATCGTGTCTCTGGGGAGAGTTGAGGGAGGTTTCGGGGGCAGGGGGGGGGTGAGCGGCTGTGTGCTACAAGCCCCAGCTGCTGAAGCCAGCTTGCTATCCTGGGCATCAGGTTTGCCTTTCTAGCTTGCCATCTTGAGATAGTTTTGAGTAGCCCAGGGGGGGCCTGGAACTTGCTATGTAGCCGAGGGTGGCATTGAACTTGAGATCTACCTTCTTCTACCTCTCAAGTGCTGGGACTATAGCTATGCACCACACACCGGTTTCCATGCTGCTAGGGAACAGGACCCAGAGCTTCATGCACGCTAGGCAAACCACTCTCCCAAACGAGCCGCCCCTGATTGGCAACATGTGACTTTTTTTGTCGCTGTAAAATGGAGCCGAGTGGGACGCCTCAGATATGACTGGGGCTACCGCACTCGCTCACAGCATGCAGACTACGCTAGTTGGGCTTACATGTCTGGGCTGCTTCTTTTTTTCACAGGCGTCACGGCTCTAAAGGCAGTAGAGAAGACCCTCTTTCGGATTGGGCTTCCAGGAAAGGAGGGGAGACTGGTGAGCGGCCTAGAAAGCTACATTTTCAGAATTCTTTATCCCTCGAATCAAAATGAGTGAGCAGGAGGGCAGGGGAGATTTGATTAGAAACTCTGAGGGGCTTGACCAGTCTGTGTGAGCCCCAGTGACCTAGAGCTGGCCCCATGCGCTCCAAGACACATGGACCTGAGCGGAACCAGATGGAAGACGGTCACGTGACGGGACCTTCCTGGTCACGTGACGGGACCTTCTTGGTCCTGTCTTTCGGAGGATGATCTTTGGGGTGAAGCCTATTTATCTAGGGCAGCAAGGGTTAACACTGGGGCTGGGAGAGGCCAGGCAGCACGGAGCACTCCCTGTTTATTAATAAGCTATTTATCACCAGCTTTGCTTTTAATGCCATTTGGGCTTAATGTCGTTAATGAAATATAAATACCCATGCTAACGATGTCGGTCAGAGGCAGCACGGGCAGCAGACGGCTCAAGAACCCGGGCCAAACCGCTGGGCACGCTGGGGAAGAGGCTGAGAGCTCAGGAAGCGGAAGCGGTTCCCACCAGCTCGGCACCCCCCAGCCCCTTCTGCTCCCACCGCAAGACTCCCGAAGCTAGTGATGCCGGGAAAAGCTGGGAGGAGGCTGCCCAGGGGGCCTGGGAGAGGAACCCTTCGAGGGTGAGGATGATGATAACTCCTGCAGAAAGAGCCCAGCCCAGAGAACTCCCACCTCGGGCACTGCCCTCCTGGCATCAGGCCCCTTGGCTGCTGGAAGCTGGACTTCCACCAGCTGGCGGCGAGCCCTTTTGACTACACTGAGCTCCCTGACCACGGGGAACAGAGCCAGGGTGACAGAGGTCACGAGAGGGAGCAGTTAGGTCCCATCGAGTTTTCCAATAAAGATTTTCCAATTCTGGCACCCAGAATGACATTCTAGGCAGCCCAGCTCTCTGGATGGCCTGCCCTTTCTGAAGCTGGTTACAGGGCTACTCCGAGGTCTCAGAGAAGTGGGTGTCTAGAGGTTTGAATATGGGTATTTCTGTTTAGTGCTCAGAGGCCTGGCTATATGGAGGTAGCCCTACATAGCAGGCTTCTGGGCCTACCTTTGACTAGCCCCATCCCCCTTAGCCCTGTTGCCCACCCCTTTTGGGCTCAGAACAGAGCCCTCAGTATCCAATACAAATTATCCCCAGGGACCTCAGGCACACCTACCCTCAAGAGAGGCCTGAAGCCTGCTTCTAGGTAATAGTCTCTCTGGGGAGAAGTGACCACAGAACATTGCTTCCTGCCCAGGGGTCAAGAGGCCCCCAATGGGACTTACTGTCCATACATCCAAGGATCACCTGGACCCAAATACAGTGGCAGCCCTTTGCTCCCACTGTCCTCCCCCTGGACAAAGGCAGTGGAAGTCACAGTGACTCCAGCCCCCTTCCGGTCCTCAGATCCCTAAGGAGTGTCCTCTCTTTCTGGTGAAACCCCAGGCTTCCTTTGAAGGGAAGCCTCAAATCTTCCAGTCTTCTCCAGGACAGAATGACGTCAGAGGAAAGACAGGATGCCCAGGGAAACATGAAAGTCTACTACACAATGAACACTCTTTTAGTATAAGTATATCCCAAAAATCACCTGGAATACACTCACTTCCAAGAATGATTTGCTATTTACCCGAACTTCAAATTTCACTAGCAGTCCTGTATCTTAATTGGCTAACTCTGGCAGGGACATCCGACAGGTGGCAATGACTTCTGGTCCGTGACAAGATGACAAAGGGAAGTGGACGTGTCTACCCATCTCTGCCAATCTTGGGACAGTGGACTCCCTTCAAGAGACTCTTAACCTAACTGTCCCCACCCCTTCCTACACTGCCCCATACCACCATTCACCTATGGTGGGTCCCCTCTGCCCGTAACCCTCAAAGTCACCTCTATGTCCCCGAGGAGCACAGGGCTCATTTGCGGAGGTTTGGTAGAGCTCAGCTCGGCAGCTAATCCCCTGGGTGTCCCCTGTCAGATTATTAATTAGCTAAAGCTGATCGGTCCTAGAACAACATGCACTTGGGCTCCAGATAAAGCAGGCCAGGGAAGCTGGTTGGGGGGCTACTTAAAGTGACAAGAGCCTGTTTGTGAACCTGCTTCTGGGAGGAGACTGAGGCTGGAGATTGGGGGGGGGGTTGCAGAAAGACACCTGTGTCCGCTCCCTGATGAAAGCGGGACTCATCACCCAGGGGACCATACGAGGAGGAGGAGTCTGGCAGTTGAGGCTTGCGTCTTAATAAAGGACCTCCACCTAATCAGATCATGTCCCTCAGAACTCTTCAAAGACTCTTGATTTCGCTTGGGAAAAACCAAGAATGAAACAGAATTCTCAGTACAGCACAAAACCTGTACTAGGAGCAGAGTGGGGACAAGCTCTTGCCTCTAGGATCTCAGAGTTCCTATTCCCTCTGATGGAGCCGCTCTTCCCCAGATAACAATCAGTGTGAATGGCTACCCCACCTCCTCATTGGTTCCATCTCAGTGACCCTTTTTCCAGAAGCCACACCTAAAGTGACATACTTCCTGCCTCCCCCACCCCTTCTTCTAGTGTTCCCTTTGCTTCTCTCCACCCTATGAAAAGTTCCAAGACGACACGGATTCTTTACCCTTTCTGTTCACGTCCTTAAATGAGGGGTCCGAACTGTTTGCTGTTCAATACGGTTGGATGAATGGTTGAAAATAGGAGAAGGGTGAGCAAAGGTCAGAGGTCAGGACTGAGTGCCGGCCCATTCCGTGGTCCCCTGTAGCATCCACTTCCTCTGATCACCCCCTGTCTTGGGTCCCGCCCCCTCACTGGAGCTGTTACCTCCTGCTCGTAGGTATATCCCGCTCACGTGAACTCCCAGGCTTCTGACAGATGCCCTGGAGGACTGGCCCCCTTCCCAGCTGGGACCGCTCCTCTCTGCCCAGGGAGCAGTGCATGGTGGGCCACTAGTGAGGCAACATCAGGACTCACAGCTGCTGCCAGGGCCCCGGCTCAGCTGCTAGCAAACTCCCAGGTTTGGATTGTTTTGACTTGAATCGGTGAAGCTGAAATATTGAGTCACAACGGCCCGAAACTTCATTACTGGCTCTTAACATAGATTACTAAGGGGAAAAAAAAAGTTGCTTTTAATTGCTTCCCCCCAACCCGATTAGCATTTCTGGAGGAGAAAGTCATATGTAAATATATTCCCCTCCACTCACCCACGTTGGCCGTGGGATTCCCAACCCTAAGTTGCAAGGTACGGGGTCAGAGGAGACTCCCATTTCTGAGGGAGGCCAAGGAACAAAACTGAAGAGAATGCTGGGTGAGGACCTCTACTAGACCTGGAGCAAACAGGGAGTGAACTACATGAGAGCCGACGTCCGAGGACCTGGGAGATGGGCTGCAAGTGTCCCGTTGGAGCCTCGACTTGGTCCTCCCACCTCCATCCCTAGAGAGTTTCGCCTGCACCCAGGGATATATTACTCTGTAGATTTAGAATTAGATAAGACAAGGGGCCAGGCATGTCGTACACGTCTGTGATCTCGGTGCATGGAAAACCGAGGCGGGAAGATCTCAAATTGGAGGTCAGCCTGGGCTGTGTCGTGAGAGCTTAATCTCAAAAAGGCAAAACACAGCTGGGCACCGGGGCTGCACGCTTGTAATCCCAGCACCTGGGAGGCAGAGGTAGGAGGATCTCCTGTGAGCTGAAGGTCAGTCTGGCCTACAGAGGGAATTCTGGGATAGCCAAAAAAGCGACACAGAGAAACCCTGTCTTGAAAAACAAAAACAAGCGAACAACAACAAAAAGACATAAAATGGGTCTAACAAGATAACTCAGCAGGTCAAGGTGAGCCTAGTGTCCGGGGTTCAATCCCCGGGACCCACGCAGGGGAAGGAGAGACAATCCTGCCGTCTGTCCTGTGAAGCCCCCATGTCGGGAGACATGAATATCTCCAGGGTATTTCTAAACAGGGCAGACACTGCCAGCCTTCCCTTGGCCCGGTACTAACTGGGACTCAGGCCTTCTCCAGGGGAAGGCAGGGGCACAGGGGAAACTGAGGAAAAGGACTGGCAGTGGGTACCGGCGTCATAAGAGCATTCCCGTGGGTAAGAGAGCTTTCTTATCCAGAACGGAAATGCAAAGCCCAGTCACTCTTTTGAACCATCTCTTAGTCGCACACCCACTCTTCCTAAGGGGGTCCCTCAGAGCACCACCTCTCCCAGGGGTAGTGGAGACACACACTACCCTACTTCCCCTCCCAGGTACCTCCTTCTGCCAACCCCACCCTTCTGCATCCTGCACTGCAGCTGTGCGCTCCAGAGCTGCCAGCCTCTCGCCAGATCAAAGCCCCGGAGGATGCCATTAAAACTGTCCAGTCCAGTTAGAAGTGAAGGTCATGGATCTAGTACAGACCAGGGAGGCAGAGAGCAGAGAAACCTCCCACTCAGGCAAAGACGCAGATCCACCCTCCCCTAAGGCAAGCAGACACACCCAGGACAACCAGCTGACACCCACCCCCTCTCGGAGTCAGACAGAAGCACTCTCTGCGGGCCTGGGATATCCCCACCAGCCCCTACAGCATCAGCCTCCCCTTCTGCTCAATCCCACGCTCTCCCCGGAGGTCAGGTCTCCAGAGCTTCCTGAAAGGTTGAGCTGCTGTGCCACATATTGCTTCCCACTTGGGACACCCTCCTATGCCCCCTGCAAGATGTCACCAACCTGCCTTCCTGTCACTCCCCCTGGAGGTCAAGTCTCCTGAGCTTTCCTGGAGGGCTGAGCCGGTTCATAGGGCTGGGGAGATGCTGCCAGCACCAGGAAGCACTTGTGGGGCCCAGTGGCCGCAAAGACGGCAGCTTTCCACTGGCCCAGCCAGACCTCTGGCTTGCTCCTGGGCTGCATGGAAGATGTCAAGGATGTCATTACAGTATCACAGCCAGAAGAAGCGTAGCCAATCTAAATCATACAGGTAATGCCAGGATACAGGGAAGGAAAGTCTGTGTCAGAGGCCTCAGACACTGGGAGAGGGCCTGGGTTCAAGTCTCCCAGCATGCCTGTAACAGTGCATACCCTTCTATGCGGAAAGAGGGTTAGGATCTCCTCCATTGAGCTGGGCTGAGGTTAAGCTGGCCCCATGTACGTGTCAGTCTTAGCCAACATCTATCAGCCCTTAGAGACACTCATCTGAGGAGCTGTGTGGCCAGGAAAAGGGCAGAAGCTCAGCTCTGGTGACACATTTAAAGCCACAGGGAAGGAAGCCAGAAGGACGGTCAAGCCCTGCCCATGGCGGAAAGGTCCGAATCAGCTACGCTGTGTGCAGCCTTAGAGCAAACGGACGGTGACAGCAGAATTCCTAGCAGCCAGCGTGACTCCCAGACCGCAATTCCCTCCTAATGTACACGAGAGGAACCCCACGAGATCCGAGAGACGGAGGAGACACGGACGCAAGGGGAGCTCAGCGCCTTCCAGGCATCCAGGGGACCTTTCTTGCTCACCCCGTTCAGGACGCTGGCTAAGTCATGCTAGCTCTTCCCTTGAGCGCACAGGGGCTCTGCTCCCTTCTCAGCCTCCACACCTTCTCATCCCAGCCCATCCTCCTCCTGCTCCGGTGGCTGCAGCCACTGCTCCCCTGACTCCTGGTGTCTACAACTGCTGCTCCTGTGATGCACTGTCCCCAAGACACCTTCAGCTGTCTTTTAAAGCAAGTCAGATTACTTTATTTCCCCGGGGGCATCCCTCCACCTGTCCCCTGGCACACAGAGTGCTGCAGATCCCGGCCCTCCCCAGCCACCCCCGGCCACATGATCCGGTCACTGATGGAGTTAGTTTCTCCCAGCCGAGGGCCTTTAAATCATCTCTGGTCCCTCTCTGCAGCAGTCTCCTGCCTCATCTTCAGGTTGCCGTCCACTTCACATCTTTAATCTCTGCTGCCAGCTCCTCAGAGTCTGGCTCTGAGCATCCTGCCCCACCATGTCCTGGCTCTCATCACCTCATCCTACTTCCGTTTGGCCCAAAGTCTACCATGTTTGTTTTTTCTGAGTGTGGTTGTCACCACCTCTTCCGTCAGGAATCTATGATGGCAGGGACTTCTCCCTCACGCCATCCGCTGGAGGGTGAACTGAAGACACTACACTGCCGTCTCTGGATATTGAATACAACCGGATCTTCTGCAAAACCTTCAGAAATGGGGGAGATCAAGACCTGAGCCTGAGCCACAGTGGGTCTGCAGACCTCAGAACCTGCAGTGCAGACGTCTCCCCTGGTCCACACCCTGCCATAGAGGACCCCAGTCCCTGGCTAAGTCCACCGAGAAGGATTGAGTCAGTGAGCAAGAGACTGGGCCTTGTCATTCCCTCTCCGAGTCTTCAGAGAGCCCCGAGCTTCATTACCAAGGTTGGAGTCAGCCGATGCCAGGATGCAGGAGTCCCGCTGGACCTCTTGGGCCCATCCACTCTGCCGGGTTGCTAATCCCAGCGGGCATGGCCCCTGGGAGCCAACAGTGAGTGGAAACTTCGGAAAGGGAAAAATTAATGGGCATGTTTTGCGCAGAGAAAGAAGAAAACAAAAACGCACCGCGAAGAAAGGTGTAGTCGCACATCGGCCCCGTAAAGGAGCTTCACAGGTACCTGAGTAGCCTGCTAGTGGCTGGGCACCAGAAAGCCTTGGGGTGGGGCATGCAAGGTTCTTGCCTTTCCAATATTCTAATCCTCCCAGGAAGCAGAGTCAGGCCAGAAGATCGCAGGAGGGCAAAGAGGGCCACATGCCGGGCTGGAAGGGTGGCTCAGACGCTAAGAGCACCTGCTGCTCTTGCAGAGGACACGGGTTTGATTCCCAGCCCCCCATGCGCGGCAGTTCACAACCCTCTGTAACTCCAGTCTCAGGGGGTCTGATGCCCTCTCTGACTTCAGAGGACACCAGGCGCGTGCACACGCGCACACACACACACACACACACACACACACACACACACAGTGCACAGACATACAGGCAGGCACACATATAAAAGAAAATAAATAAATAAATAAATAAATAAATAAATAAATAAATAAATAAATAAATCGTTTTTTAATTAAAAAAAAAAATCAAGATGCCTGCTAGCACCGGACCCAAAGAAGACTTTGGAGCAGCGAACTGTCCACACACAGCCTTTCTCAGGCAATAGTCTAAGCAGCCCTCATGCTACTGGGGGACAGGAGGACAGCGCTAACACACCTTGAGTACAGATGGACTGGTGTCTGGGGCACGGTCACACTAGATGCCATGAAGAAGAGCCTCGGACACTTTAGCCACCAAAGGCTACATTTGCATCTGATCTGCAAGTTTCTGGGCTATGTTCAGGATTTCTGCTGTTTCCCAAGGAACCCCAGCCTGAAGTGAAGTAGGGCTCGCTGCTCTGGAGACCTTGGAAAGCCCTCAGTGACCACCAGGGTGCTCACCTCTCCAAACTCTTCCCACGCCCAGCTGTGGTGGCTCACACCTTTAATCCCAGCAGAGGCGGGCAGATCTCTGTGAGTTCAAGGCCATCCTGGTCTACAGAGTGAGTTCCAGGAGAGCCAGGACTGCACAGAGAAACCCTGCCTCAAAAGACAAAACAAAAACAAGCAAACAAACAAAACAAGCGTGAGTCACAGAGCCAGACTACAGAGGGAAAGGAAGGACCCTCCTTTCCAGATGCCTATGGAGGAGGAAAATACAAATGGAGACGCCAGGGAGGCCGTCTCTAGTTTGCTAGGCACAGGGTGAGCGGTCTCCAGCAATGCTCTCCTAGACAGTCAATCTTAATTTTCTCTACTCCAGGTTCCATTTTAAGATCACGTGAGTCCATCAGTTGTGTGGACACGTGTTCCCTGGGCTGGTTCTCTCGAGAACACTGCCAATGGCCAAGATGCCCCAAGAACTGCTCTTTGATACTCACAGGCAAATATCTGAGAGCACGATTTACAGACACTCTCTGTGGCTGGCTAAAGTGATTTGCCATAGGCAAAAGGCTACTTTCATGCCCTGAGCAAAGGTAGCTACATCTTGTCCACTAAGGAAGGTCTAGCCTGGGCTGGAGATAACCCTGGACAGGTCATTCCCATGCCAGCTCCTTCCACAAACAAACTCAGGGCAGAGCAGCCCGAGAATCTGCCTGTGTGCATGCCAGCCGGTGTGCACACCTGCTGTCCCCGCAGTGAAATTCAGAATGACCCAACACTTTGATCTTGGGGTAGCATCAGATGGGGTAAGGGCATCGCCTGAGGTATCTGCCCACTGCGTATAGCGCTGGGATCATTGGAAGGGCTCTTCAAGGTCAATTGTACCAACCTCTCTATTTCAACCTCTCTGTTTCATGGGTGAAGAAGCCAAGTCCAGAGCGGGGCAAGAAACAAGTTTGATGGCAAAGCCAGGGCTGGAATGTAGGTGTTCATGTGACCCTTTCCCTGTCTATGGCATATGAGCTACTGGGGCACACAGTCCAGCGAGAGAGGTAAGGGTAAGGGCTGGAGTGGCAATCCTCCAGCTGGCCAACCCACACTTCCCGGAGCACCTTGGGAACCAGGAGCAGTACCTTTGCATCCCAAGAGGCCAAGGTCCAAAGTCCATTCCAATGCACACCACTGGGGAGCTGCAGGGTCCCCCCCGGAGAAGGAGGAGTGGGTGGCTCAGGCAGTCGGGATGGAGAGGGTCTGCCTTCCGTCAGCAAGGTCTGTGTGCCTGCCAGAGAGGAGAAAGGTTAGCAGATTAGGTTTCTGGACTGGCAAGATGGTTTGGCTGATAAAGGCACTTGCGGACCAATCTGATGACTGTGTTCAATCCCTGGGACGCACATGGCGGAATCTATTCTCACAAGCTGTCCTTTAGACTTCCGCACTTGCACCATGGCCTACGTGCACAGGTGTGTGTGTGTGTGTGTGTGTGTGTGTGTGTGTGTGTGTGTGTGCATGTGTGCATGTGTACCCACAAAATACACACAAAACAATACATACAATTAAAAAATTTTAAAGATGATGGGATACAGCTGGATCCCACCAAACTACTACCCAAGAGGACAATGGGAAAGTCCCAACACCCTGTGTAGTACCCAGCCAGTGAAACAGGAGATTCTTGGGCCCGCCTTGCCAATCAGCAGATGGCACTGCCCCGGTGCGTGCCATGCCTGACTCTACAGCCAATGTGCCCTTTGCACAATTATTAGCCACTCGCTATGAGGTGTCGTACCTAATAAAAGAATCAAGCAGGGAGAGACCATACTAGGCTAATCAGATGCCACCCTTGGGTAACAACAGAAGGATCACACCCAAGGCTGGGCACCTGGGGTTAAAGGTCACCCCGGGAACGGATCGGGTCAAAAGTGGCATCGGATCAGACCCATGCAACAGAAACAACCAGCGTTGGGTTCCCAGCCCCGCTTGGTGGGCTCCCGGCTGCCCCTAGGACTCTAAAGAATTGGCAGGTTTCACAGGTGGGTCTGCCCCCCCACCCCCACCCCCGGGATGGTGAATTTGATCTCTTCTCCGTTTCCCTCTCTGCTCTACTAAGGTGCTATTTTGTGTCACAGGCAGGAAAGAGGGCGTGAGCACACCCTCAAAAGAGGCTGCCCAAGAAACTCCTTTGTGATAGGTGCTGGGCCAAAAACAGTGGCCTACAGAAAGTCGGGGGCTCCACCACCGCCAACCTTTGTGTCAATTTAAGCAAATATTGTGGCGTTTCCATGGTGATTCCTGTTTTGAATATCCACTTCGCTCACTTTCTAAAGGGCTTTTCCTGTTTGCACTTCGGCTTGAAACCTGTAAATATTTTCAGCCTTTTTAGGAAAAAAGAAAGAGCCCAAGCGCGTGCAAATACAAGCATACCAACAAGTACACAACTTCTCGAGCGTGCAGTCCGGCTTTGTGCACGTAAGGACGTGGGCCCCGAGCCCCGAGGGCGTTCTCCTTATCCACTCTCAGACCCATCCTGAGTCTAGAACTGAAGTTGAAATTCGGGCCCTCCATCTCCCTTCCTACGGGCTGGTAACATCCCATGTCCGCGTGTTCCCCGACATCCCATACACAGTGTCTGCGTGTTCCCCGACATCCCTTACACAGTGTCCGTGTGTTCCCTGGGTGTCTTATCCTTGACTGCACAGTCCGGCATGGAGCGGGCAGCAACCTGGTTAGTTTTCTAACTTGCCCCATCCATCAAAGTTCTCAGGGGGCTCTCCCCCAGGGTATGTGAGCCCCCTCCTCTCCTGACTCCCAAGGCTGGGTGAGTGGAAAGAGGCGGTCTCTTTGAAGGCCAGCTTCAGCACCGGACCCTCCTCTCTGCTGAGACAATGTTTCAGGACTCCCTGGGGGAAGACTGGGCTGTAAGGTGACAGCAAGCTGGGGCTGGATCAGTTGGCTCCCCTCCCACCTTCGGCATCACACAGGGTTAACAGTGTGTTTCCTGACTCCCGTGGATTCCTGCCAGGCCCCTAATGTGAGTTTCGTGTGATTTGGGGGAAGTGAGTTTCCTTTGTTTTCCAGTTTGGGAATATTTTTTTTTTCTTTAAAAAAGAGGAAAAAACACTTTAATGGGAACTTCAGGGCCACTGAGAGACTTACTCCTTTGGGCTCTGAAACTCCCTTGCCTGTCGGTCTAGAACAGGCAACCTAGGCTGCTTTTGAGTCTGGCCAAAAAAAAAAAAAAAAATATGGTGTGGGTCAGAGGAAAGGGTACCTTGGATCTTAGACAGATTGAGTCCTAGACCCACTTTCCTGTGGGGAGTCTGTACCCCAACATCAGCGTCTAACACGGAGCTAACACACACCCCTTCCAGTCTCACACACTGTGACATTCACACTTGCCCAGGAGAAGCATCCACCTCTCACACAGGAGTTGAACCACATGTCAGAGCTGTCTAAGAGTCTCATGCTCTGGACAAGAAGGGTTCCAGTTAGGTGGGAAAAGGATACCCCAGACTCCCGAGGGGCCTGCCCAGGAGAGGGTATGATCAGGCCCAACTCCTCTTCCATTGTCCCCATTCCTACCATTGCTGCCAGCCTTGCTAGGGCAGCATGACCTTGTTCCAAGACTCCCCAAGCAAGTGGCCTGACCCATTTACCAAACCAAGGCATGGGCCCCAATGCCCTCCAAGCACCGTGGCCCTCCCACACCAACAGGCCCCAGGGCTGAGGCGTCAATGTCGGTCAGTAGGTACAGAGCTTAATGAATCTCTAAGCAGACGCCCAGGTAAAGAGGTAAGAAGCCAAACACTGACAGTCAACCCTGACATGGAGATCCCAAACGGGATTCTGAGGCCGGGGTTCTGATGGCCTCCCTGGAGGCAGGCTGTAGCCTTAAGGCTTGGGTTCCTCACAGATCTGGAAGGACAAGGAAGAAAATGGCAGGAGCCATCTCCCCTCCCACCCAACAGGCTCAAGTCAGTAGGAAAAACAAATGAAGCTCTAGAAAGCCCCCAGATCATAACTACCCTCTTCTTTTAAACCTCATCAAGAACCTTCCAGACTTTCTCAAAGAGGACTCACGTACACCCCCTGTGCTCTGTTCTCCACGTATCTGTTCTCATGGAATTAAACTCCGTACAGAACTGGAGTAATTTGTTCACAAGCCTGTCTTCACTACCGGATTCTTAACTCCTCAAGGGCAAAGCCCAGGTCTTAATTATCTTTGCGTCTCCAGCACTTAGCACAACAGCTGGCCCACGGTGGGCGGTGTGAGTGTTGGGGGAGTTGAACTAGTCCCTGATTTCATGTCACAATCGGATGAGCCTGGTGCAGCTTCTCCCCTCCCCCAGCAGAAGGCTCGACTGGCCACTTTCACGCTCCAGACTCCTGACCCCAAACCTGCCTGCCGGTCTCTCTCCTCCGCCATGAATCCATTTCGTTCCCAGTGTGCAGGTTTGAAGGGACTTCTGCTTACTGGAGCCTTTCCCAACTTATCTCAGAAAGGACTGAGCACCTACTATGTGCCAAGGGGGGAGAAGGCATAGTGGGTGAGTGGGGTTTTTTTTTGTTTTTTGTTTTTTTGCCCTCTGCCAATCAGCTCACATGAGGACGGACGGTATTAGCTAACTAGATTAATTCGACAAGCACGGTACCAAGTGTTCTACGCACATGATCGAGATGAATCTTTACAACACAAAGGCAGGAACAGTATGGGCCCCACGGATAGATTAAGGAGAGTAAGCACAGAGATATGAGGTGACCAGTCAAAGGTCACATGGCTCACAGGTATGGAAGCCAAGGCAGGGTTGGTGACCCACCAAAAGTTCTCTCTGGTTCCTCCCCATGACCTCAGCACTCATTCTTGTCCAGGGTCTGCTCCCACTCTTAATTCTCACCTCTCCCTGCCTGGAAACAGTCTCCAGCAATACACCAGGGCCTTGCAGCCAAAGGCAATGTCTGTGCTCAAGTGTACTGGGCAGGTTTAATAGGGGAAGGAAGGGCAGACCTACGGAAGCACACCAGACCAGCAAGAGGGGCACCTGGATCTGCCTGGTAAATGGGCTCTCGGCTGCAGACCTGCCCATTGCTGTGTCTGATGACCAAAGGGCCATGCCACTTCAAGAGGTCCTGTGAGAATGGGACAGCTTCTGCTTCTTCCCAGAGAGGGGACCACTGAAGATCTTTCTCCTCCGAGAGAGGTAGAAATTCTTCCACCATAATGAGCACCTGCCTCGGGGTGTGGGCTTGGGGAAGACGCCTAGTGTGCCCTTGGTTTTTATCTTAGACGAGTGTGTACACCACAGGGAGGGAGGCACCCATCATGTCTTCAAAGGAGAGAAGACACAGAGATGGCGGGGAGAGATCTACGCGAGCCAGGAGAGACGGTAGAGGATCTGCCGGGGTGGGGAGGGGACAGAGCGCTAATGAACAGATTTCATAAGCCACCCAGAGTGAAAACAAAAACACAGACATGCACATTGCCCAACTTCAGGGTTGTATGGAAAAGAAGAAAAAAAAAAAAACACAATAAAAAATCCACATCTTAAATACAAAAATCCTCCGTGATGTGTTGCGGCATGAACGCGTTCTCCACACTGCATTTTTCCTCCGTGACCTCACACAGCCTACGACGGGTACGCCCAGCACGGCCGGTATTTGATGGTACACACTCCGAGCAAACGTATACGCTTAACCAAAACAAGGGCAGTAAATATTCAAATCGCTCCAAACTGGCATCTCGAGGCTTCACGTGACCTCTGGAGCTGCCTGCATTGACTCTGAGAAGGGCCCTGTAGATGTAAGGAGGTGAGACACAGGAGACCAGAACACAGTTCAAATAGAAGGGACCAGAACTCCCAGAGCCTAACTCCCAGCCAGCCCCTTCCAGGGGCTTCCTAAGTTTATGCCCTACCCTGCTGTGAAGAGGGAAAAGGGATGGGGCCCACACATCACTGAGCCCTTGCCTACAGATCACTCACCCCCACGGTTACTGTCTGTCTCCTTCTTGTCTCGCCCTCCCCCTTTTAATTGTTGGATGAATTTACAGAGCACTGTGCCAAAAACAATCAACTCTGGGGAACAGAGTTACACAGAAAAGGGCGTGTCGCCAGAGGGAGACGGATATCCATGGAAACCACCACCTTTCGCAGAGGCCTAGGTGAAGCTTGGGTGAGGTGGACCAGGTGGGGGTGTGGAGAAATCTGCTCCTTCCAGAACGTGGCCTTAGGAAAGGCAGGAGTTGCTGACAAACTGAGGTGACCAGACACAGTGTGGAGAGTCAGGAAGTAAAGCCAACCAGACAACGTGTTAAAGGCAGGGCTGTCTGCGCATGCGCACGCACGCACATGAACACACACACACACACACAATTTTATATGCTACTGTGCCAGGTCACTGGGCAACAGGCCACAGCGGCTAAGGGCACAAGCTTCCGAATCAGGTTGCCCAGGTACGAATCCAAGCCCCATTACTCCTGCGATGTGTGGCCCTGGAAAACTTTTCCTTTGACCTTTCTGTGTCTCAGTGTCTCCATCCTAAAATGGAGATACGAAGAGTTACTCCTGAATCGAGGCCTGAGGACTTAATCATTTACTGTGGGTGACATTCCAAGGAAAGGACTGAGCTCATGAAATAGGTGATAGGTCACAAAGAGAGGGGGGTGGGCAGGCGAGAGTGCCCCTAGGCGCTGCCTCGACGGAGGGAGAACATAATCGTTGCTCACACGACTCTGCCCTGTGTGCTTGGGGTTGTAAACACCATCATATACGGTCACCCCAAGGATCCAATGAGGTAGACGTTCATCTCAACTGGAGAGTTGAGAAACAAAGAGTCAAAAGAAGGGCTGGGACACACCCAAGGTCACACACGGACGGAAGCACCGGAACTCAGCGCGATTGGACAGGAATGGGCTGAGGTGAGGGCAAGCCAGGGGAGAGAGGCTCTCTCCAACCTGACTTGGATAGATATGGAGTGGTCCAGGATTGTTTTCCCAGACCACAAAATAAAGGACCCCTCTGTGCCAGGGACTGCAAGCAGAAGGAGCAGGGGAAGATGGGCTGGCAGACAGGGCTGGGCATCCACATCCCACAGGAGAGCGTGCCAGAACCCACTCACTCCACAAGACCAATGCTACCTGCTGAACTCCCTCTCTCTCTGCCCAGTTAGCATCTCAGAATCAGGAGATCCCTGGAGAGGGAATAACAGTGTGGGCTACCTGACTCCTAGCAACAGAGCCGTACAATCTGAGAAAAACCCTTCTTCTAAGTTGGAGTTCCACGGAGAACCTGAGTTTTGACCTTCTTGGAACCTAGGCAGATCCCTGGAAAGGGCAGGGCACAGGTAAGGGGACTCTGGAAGAGCACAGATCTTCCCCTCTGAAAACCATACCCAAGGAGTCCTGCAAGCCAAGCTAGAGACACATGCTGTCTGCCCTGAAAGGTTTCGTCCTCGCCCTGGTTGAAGACCAGGTTTGGTGGCTCAGCCTTTCTGCGATCGACCACCCAAACTCATTCAGATATTTCCTCTCACTTGCCTTTTTAAAAAAAATTTAATGTTCTCTATAATTCATCCATCCCAGAAGATAATCGATAGAGCCCGTAATGAAAATCTGAGCCATATTTTATGATCCGCTGCGAGCAGAAAGGACCACATCAGCAGGTCCGTTTTTGGCTCTCCCTATCCGTCTTGCCAGCTGCCCGGGGAATGCTTGCCCTGCCGGCCCTGCCCACGGCCCTTCACCCTGAGCTCACACAAGCGGGGCCACGACCCAAAGGCTTACTCAGCCAACCCAGTCAAAGGACAGTCACAGGCCTTTCTGGAGTGGCCCCCAACTTGAAGCCCTGGTACCCCTACCCTGGGAGCTCACCACACCTTCATTCCATGCCCTCCGGAAGTCCCCAAATTTTTACTAGGTGGCATTTCCCACCAAGAGAGACTGCTACAGGATCAGGGAGATGATGCTTCAATCATCTTGCTGTGTGAGCATGGCGACCGGAGTTCAGACCTAGCATGTGTGCCACCCCAGCTCTGGGGTGGGAGTAGGGGTGGGGATGGGGATGAGGTAGGGGTGAGAGAGAGCAGAGACAGACCTTGGGGCTTACTGGTCACCCAGTCTAGCGAATCTGTGGATTCTCGATTCAGTGAAAGACCCCCATCTCAAAAATTAAGTCGAAAGCAAAAGAGAAAGACACAGTCTAGTCTCCATACACACATGTGCACACATGAACACATGTGCACACACATATGTGCACAACATATAAACACACACACACAGGCACTATTTGGAAGGTGAAAACCTTAGGGGACGGGTAGGGGAAGCGAGAGGGAAGGGAGAAAGGAGACAGGCTGCCACTCCTTATTCTGGGCTCTACGTTGTATCTTGGAGCTTCCGGTCAGTGAAGGGTGAGACATTACTGTTCATTTTCACTAGCTCCAGCAAACCCTTCCTGTCTCGCTTGCCTCCCACCCTGTGAGGTGAAAGAGTGGACACGCCAGTCAGAGGGAAGCACGGGACTCCGAGGAGAGCGCTTGGACTCTGGTCCAGGCGCCTCCTACTTGGAAGTCAATCAGCAGGCTGCCTGTTCTACCCAGAATCCCTCACTACCTTGCACCAATCAGAGAACAACCCAGGGTAAGAGCTAGGAAGAGGTGACTCCAGAGAAGGGAGAGGAGGGGAAAGAGCTCAAACCAATAAGGAGACTGTGCTTCAGTCACGTGATGGAGTACTACGGCTATTGGCCAATCTTCTCAGAGTGAATTCCAGGACAGCCAGGGCTACACAAAGAAAACCCTGTTCCAATAAAATAAAATAAAATAAAATAAAATAAAACAAAATAACATACAAACAAATTAAATACCAAAAAACAAAAACCTTAGATTTGTTGAAAAACTTTGAATGGGATTGTTTTGAAGGTTGCCTAGCAGAATGTCCAGCGTTGACCAATGCGGCTGTCTCTGGACACCAAGAGACTTGTGGCTACCAAGCACTCGGAATAGAGTGAGTATGACTAAGGAACTAAATTTTTAATTTTATTTAACTTTAATTAATTTACATTTAAATAGCCACGTGTGACCAGAGAGTAACTGTATTGAACAAGACAGGTTTAGAGGAATAATCTCATTGATGTAAAAATAGCTTTTCTTAATAAAAAATTAAAAGCCCTTTTATCCCAATGCAACAGGGATAACCATTATTAACTATAATAATCGTGAACATTTAAATGTGCTGCGGCAGGCCTGGCTCGGCGTTAAGTGTTTCAGATGGGTTGTCCCACGGAATCCTAACCAACTAAGTTTATGGTTACCGTTACCCCCAGTTTCCAGATGAGAAAACTGAGGCTCCAAAGTACCAGGTCGTTTACCCAGAGTCACACGGCTGTGCCTCAGTGGAGTCTTGGCAATTCCCTAAACTACTTTTAGCCATACCCAGCCTATTTTTTTAAAAATTATTTTCTATAACATTTTAAAAAATTATATTCACTCAGTAGTATAAATTGTATTAATTTCATTTTATAGGTTTTTGCCTGTATGTATGTACGTGCAGAAACCACATGTGGGGCATGTGGACTATGTCAACATGCTTACCTGGTGCCCAAGAAGAGGATGACAGATCCCCCGGGACTGGAGTTACAGACCATTGTGAGCTGCCATGTGGGAACTGGGAATCAAACCTCAGTCCTCTGCAAGAGCAGCCAGCGCTGTTAACCACTGAGCCTCCTCAGAGGTTGTTTGTTTGTTTTTCAAGACAAGGGTTTCTCTATGTAGTCCCGGGTGTCCAGGAACTCCCTCTGTAGACCTCGCTGGCCTGGAACCCAGAGATCCATCTGCCTCTGCCTCCCGTGCTGGGATCAAAGGCGTGGGCCACCAACTCCACTATCACTCAGCTTCGAAGATGTATTTTTAAGACACCCTCAGGGGGTCTGGAGAGATGGCTCAGCGATTAAAAGTGCTGATTTCTCTTCCATAGGACCTGTGTTCAATTCTCAGCAACCACATGGTAGCCCATAGCTGTAACTATGTAACTTCAGTTTCAGGGGATCTGACACCCCCCCATGCACACATACATACATGCAGCAAAAATAGTAACACCCACGAAATAAAAATTTTAAAAAAGACACCCTAAAGGGAAATGCCTTTCCCTAGGAGCAAAATGCATGAAGAAGTTACTGGAGTCCTTGACGAGAAACTCGGTAAGTCAAGAAAGAAAGCCTCACACGCCCTACGTCGAGAAGGGCCAACACCTTCAGTGATGCCGGCCTGAGATCTCCCAGTCACATACATCCCCTTCACCGCTCACCATTCACCACTCACAGCAGGTCCTTGGTGCTTTGGAGATCCTAGTTAGGTCCCTATCTCAAAGGAGGTGGCAAGGGGGCGAGGGATAGGAGAGGATGGGAGTGCTGGGGTGGAGGAGGATGGAGTGGTGGGGGGCTGATTGGGAAAGTCTGCACTGACTTCTCACCTTAGGCTCTGGTTTCCCACCTCCTCTTGCAGGAACCTAAGATTTCATCAGAGTCTGGAACACAAGGCCAGCAAGGCAAGGGCAGGGGCAGGGGCAGGGGCAAGGCCTTGAACAGGGCAGACTTATTTTTTTCTGAAAGGGACAGCCAGTATTCCTGGTCACCTGCCTACTCTTGGGCTTGGTTCAGAATGAGGAGGGCATAGGAAATTCCCCTCCGAGTCAGGGGTGGATGTGGGCAGCCCAGACGACTGAGACAAAGTCAGAGCAGACTCCGGGAGATTTGCCGTTGTAGTTTTGCTTTCCGGGGCATCCAATTGGGGCCAGAGGACACCAAGTGACACCCCACCTAGTCTGGATTTGATTTTGGCTTCCCCCTCCCTGAGATGCTGGGGAGAGGTAAGGATGAATGTCCTCACATAGAAGGTGCCATTGCTATGGTCCCAGCTCTCCGAGGTTCTCTTGTCATTTCCAGCCTATCCCAAGTTCCCCTGAATTCATATATTTATTTTTTGGGGCCAGTTTCAGGTGCTTTTAGTTTATCACACGATCAGTCCTGTGAGGTACACTGGGTGTTTCCAGAAATTACATCACAAAAAAATCATGCAATTAAAGTGTAACGAGGGAAAAAAAAAACAGAGCTGTTGCTTAATTTCATATTTTAATTAGCGACTTATTGTAAACGTAGACTTTTAAAATGGAGGCGCCTAAGCAAAGCCAGTAAACACGGTTTTCTAATGAATTAATTTCACCTCCCTCCTCCTCCTCACCAACGCAAAGATCACCCTCAGATTTTCCCTGCGCCCTCTTTGTCTTCTATCCCCTGTTCTTAATCTTTGCTCAACAACACATAGTCCAAATAAAATGAGGAAGTGTAGTACCATGGGAGCCCAAGGGAGTCCCGGCCCATAGGTCACTCTCCTTGACCTTGAAGATGTCTGTGGACAAAGCATGAAGGAGGAGGTCTCTTCAGAACCGACTCTCAGGGGACCCCTGTGTTCCTCTCAGGGCACAAACCTCAAAAGAGGGCAGAGAGGAAAACTGGAAACAGGGATGACTGAGGCAAGACTGAGAGGGTAGAGCCATGGAGTGGGGTGAGGAGACCTAGAGAGAGGAAGGCTGAGCTGATGCTGCCCCGGGGAAGGAGAAAGGGGCATGTTGTGGGGGGTAGAAGAAGCCATCGGTGGCCATGGAGAAATGCTGAAGCTAGAAGATTCTGCCTAGGTCGTTTCAGAGAAATGATACTGATATCTCTCCCAGACGTGCACAGAGGTGATCCAGGCACACCCCTTCACTGCCCAGGAGACTTCAGGGGTCTCTAGGCATCTCCAGAGGTCCCCAGTGTTCCCCTTCTCCAACCTCCAGGCTCGGGAAGTACACTTGGCAGTCTCTTACAGTCCGGTTCCAGGAACAGAGCAGGCTGAGAACGCAGAAGAACCTTATCCCTCTGTGGCACGCTAAGGAGAGACGTACAGTGCTGCCTCAGAGTTTCTGCTCAGTGGGAGCAGGGTGAGGACTCCTAATTACCCCAAGGACTTGGCCAGATTAAGGAGGACATGGTGGACTGCAGCACGCCTTTTCCCTGGCACTGTCACCTCCCAAACCAACGCAGAGACACCACTGAGGATCGGTCATCCTGTTCCTGGCCAGGGCATTTGGAGTCCCAACCAAACCCCACTTTGGCCACTGTGCCAGTCTGAAGAACTACAACAGAGGACTCAACGGAGATGCTATTCCCCTGTCCCCGCCTCCATTTTAGACGCTTTAAACTAGATCCTCTTGCTGGCACCCACATTCCCAGTGATAGGTAGCTTTGTGATCACAGTGGTAAGGGGCTTAGGGGACCATCCAGACCTCTACTCGCTAAGATTCCAAAGAAAGGAAGGAGGGGAGGAAGGAAGGACCAAGGAGAGGAAGAGGCCGGACCCCATGTCGTTACACACCGGTTAGGAACCCAGACCAAACCCCAACGACAGATCCTGCCGAGTCGAGCTTCAATCATAAAGGGAAGCTCCCATCAAACACAGGCTGGGCATGGATGTACCCCAAGATTAGGGATTTGGAAGCCCATCTGAGGAAGCTGGCCCTGGGAAGACAGCGATAGGATTTAACACCTTATCCGGGCTGTCTGGTAAACACCCTGAGCTGTGCCTACACTCCACTCCGCAGCTGGGGCTCTTCAGGTGTGTCGGCGACGGGGATGGGCAGGTAGAGACAGCAGTAGGAAAAGACAGGAAGGGGGGAGAAGGGACTGAAGGGTGGAAGTTGGGTGGGGCTGGCCTGGGAGGATAGGATGGGAGGCAGCCAAGCCAGACAGTCCACGAGACAGCTGACAGGTGCAGGAAAGGGGGGCGGTTGAGACAGGGGCCTAGAATACTGGAGCATACTGGTGCTATACCTGGGGGGTGGGGGTGGGGAGAAGGGGAAGGAAAGGAAGGGTAGAGCTTTGTGGGTAAAAGATCTCGGAGTTTAAAACCTCCTTGTCTTCAGGCTAAAGTAGACACCGGGATAGCCTGGGCTCGTGCAAATCACACAGATTGGAGCTTACGAAGGCCAGGTAGAAGGACAGTGGGCTGGTACCCTTCAGAACACTGTTTCCCCGGCTCACACATGCATACCTCAGGGCCCAGAGTCAAATCCATTGGGAAAGGGTGTCCTTCTGTTTGTAGAGGATGCCCATACATTAGGAAGAGGGATGTGGGGACACGAGAGGGTCCTGAGAGGTAAGAATAGATGGGCAGGAGAAAGGTGCCTGGGGGTCCTGGTCGTTCTCAGGGAGGACCACCATAGCTCTGACCCAAGTCCAGAGGCCAAGTGAAGAGACCTGACAAATGCCCATGCCCAGGCCACGCGCTCCTGCTGCCACCTGCACCACCAGTCTCAGCAGGGCACCCACTAATCCTCTTTCCTCTTTCTGCCTGTTCCGTGAGTAATTACAGTTTTGGGTTGAAATCTCCTTGGAGGGTAACCCCCTGCCTGATGCCCTGTCTAAATCCTTGGGTACACAGCAGGGCATCTCCCTGTCTCAAAGAGCTGCAGACCATTTCCACAGCCAAACAGCACACCCTCCCCTTAAAATCTGCTCCTCTTGTATTCTTCCTGCCCTGGCCTTGGTTCCTTCAAGCGGTGCATACGGACCCTGCCTCTGTTGTCCTCAGATGTCAGCTCTGGGCCTCCAAAGTGCGCTGGTGGGAGAGGAGGAGGCTCCCGCCTACTAATGCTTGTCCTGCACATTCTAAACCCGGTGATCCCCACAAACCCATCCCCGGTTTCTTCATCTGAAAGAGCTCCAAAGAAGCCAAGATGGAACCCACCGGCCCCCACGGGAATGCCAGCCCTGTGGCTGGAGGCTAGCTTGACCTCAAATGTATCCCACCACCTAAGTCAGGGTGAATACTCTCTGCCCCAGATGTGGGCCTGCAGATTAGCCGCCAGGAGAAGCTAGGGGCCTGTCATGTCCTGTCCTTCTTGGCTCCAATGCCAAATCTGCAGCAAAGACCATCATCCTTAAGGGTTTTCTGTAGACTGCTCCAATTTCCTTGACAGATCCCTCTGGTCTCTTCCATTCTGATCTAGCCAATGTCAACACCAAATCTTCTCCTTAACTGCATCTACCTCTGACACTATGCATACATACACACACCCCGCCCAGCAAGGGAGAGAGAATATACTAGACTACCCACACACACACAGACCCGGGGGGGTGGGGAGACACAGAGAGAGAGAGAGAGAGAGAGAGAGAAGAGAGAAGGAGAGAGGGGGAGAGAGAGAGAGAGAGAGAGAGGAGAGAGTGAGAGAGAGACAGAGAGGGGGGGGGAAGTGTTAGAAACAAGCTAAATTAACTCACTGTTTCCCCTGCACCAGGCAGATATCCAGAAAAACCTGGGCAATACACCCCACTGACTTTGCCAGACATTAGAACGTTTGCTTGGTTCCCTACCTTTTGGAAGTGGGTCCTCAATGCATCCCTTTGGGCCATTGCTGCTGATAATTTTTCAGAGATAAACAAACCGGTTTGGATAAAACAAGATCCAACCTGAATTCTTCACCCAAAACTCAAAAAGAAAGAACCTCACCTACCACCCTTTTCCTTTCTTTCCCTCTCTACCTACCTTTAGTTCCAAGAAATTCAGGTCACTTGACTTTAAAAAAAAAAAAAAAATCAAACCTTTTTGGTTTACAGGCACTATCACACCTACGTCTGGCTGGCCATTTGTCCCTACTTGACAGGACGCTGGCTCATTGAGGAAGTCCTGCTCTACTTTCTCAAGGTAGCCTGGGCTACAAGAAAGAACAAGGAAGGACAGATGTGCCTGTCAACCTCGGTCTTGTCGGCTTCTAGCCTGTTTTTCTCACGTTGCTTTTAGGCTCCAAAGTCTGATGATTCCTTTCCTCAAAATCTGTAGTCTCCTTTCAGAGGGCGAGTGTGGTCTAGACAACTGGTCTACCTGTCATGTCCAACCAAAACAGAAGTTGCTCAGTTCCCCTGGGGGTTTACTAGGCTAATGTAGGCCAACATCAGGACAGGAAGAAGGCCAAAGGATCAAGAGGACAGAAAAAGATCTGAGATCTATGGTCACATGAGTCTCTCTACCAACCCAATGTGTGATGTACCTGCCTACGGCCATAGTCGTTCATGCCCGGGCACACTCTCACCCACCACCCTGTCCCACCCAGTCAGACACCTCAGTGGCCTCGGCTTTTCTAAAGAGTGCTTTGTACTTTCTGCCCTCAGCAAGTCCGGAACCTCTGCCAGGGCTCCCGCCTCCAAAATCCCCACCGGTGGGGTCCGCCTGGTCCCTGTAGCTAATTTACACCCGTCAGGGTTTAAAATAGCTGAGGCATAAATGAAAAGTCCAATTTCTTCAAATTTGCATTGTAAAACCATCCTTCAACTTCCTTGAAATAAATTTTACTATTTTATTAGTGCAAACAAAATGGTAATAAAACACTAATACAGCGTCTTGTATCCAGGGGAAGAGCTAAAATTAACATAGAGCGAGCAGTGTTTGCTATTACATTCAATTACCTTTTTACTTGAGATTTACATTCTCATCCCCTTAATCTCCATAGTAGTGGCTTCAAAATCATTCCTCCTAGGCTCTGCCCTTCCAGAGCCCCCACAGCTGGAAGCCAGGCCTCCCGCCCAGATGGCGCTCACCCTGGGCACGGAGCCTGCCCCTTTCTCCACAGCTGCCACTTGTCACAAGGTCCCACTCCTCTCCCCTGCTCTTAATTTTCTCACGTCTCAGCCTCTCAGCGTGAGGCAAGTTCAAACCAAAGGGCTTTGACCCGAGGCACAAGCAGACACACGGTTATCAATGAGAGGTGCACAGGGCACGGGCCAGGGGCATTGCCCGCCAAGGCTGCTAAAGGCTTTGCCTGGTATGATACAGAGGCACAGAGGCGGGAGCTCTCGGGAGCTCTAGGGAAACTGCCATCTCTGGTTTGACAGGTTGTGGGAGAGGACTTGCTACATGGCACAGCTGGGGACTCTGGAGGGTGGTGGCAGGAAGCTCCAGTCGTGCTAAAGTGGGGAGGAATGGCGGAACCGCTGGAGCTAGCCTTTCTCCGTGTGGATGAAGTCGAAGTCTTAGAATGTGCTGTTACTTGTTGGCAGTGTCAGGGCTAGAAATCACCTCAGATGCCTCCCCATCCAGAGCTCTTCCTTCAAAAGACATATTCCCTCAACCAGGCTCTCCTTCTCCCAGCTACCACCATAATATCCGATCCCCCAAAAGGACAAGTATAGTACAGTATGCATTCAGATGTGGAACTGGTCAGCTTTGCTCCAAGCCACTGGGGGACATTCCTGTGTTTCCAAACAGCTCGAAGGCTTTGCCCAGCTTCCAGAACTGCCATGGGCCAGCCACAGGACCATGGGCACACGGTTACTCCTTCCCCAGCCTCAGTTTCTCTATCTGCACAAAGATAATAGTCCCTGAGCTCACAATGACCAAAAAGATCAAGTGGGTACAATAAAGTCATGTGAACCTCACAGCCCCACTGACAATCCTTCTTGAGCCAAGAGCAAAGTGAGGTTGAGGTCCTAACCAGGGCCACAGACACAGGCCCCAAAGTGTCCCTACAATATCTTCAGCACTAAAATAAAAGCAAGAACAGCCACAGAGCCCAGGCCCCAGGCCATCTCCTGGGAGCATTCAGATAGAGGGTCTGGGGAAGGCAGACAAGATTCTTGATAAAGGAGTTGTAAACCTCTCTCCCCTAATTTTAATCTACCTAGCGTTTAAAACCAGGGTGGGGGGAGGAAAGCGGTTAAAATTAAAGGGACACAGACACACAACCGCACTCAGTCATCCACACAGGCTGAGACTCACCTGCCCACGAGACACCATCACATACAACCTCCCACACAATCGCTTGCGTAAAATCACTCACACACACACGCACACACACACGGCCACATACAATCACAGTCAGTCACTTCTCATGTACACACACAGTCGCAATCCTATATGCAACTGCTCCTCTATAGAGTCATTTACAGGGAGCCACAGATAATGGTCCGTACACGGAAACTCACCTGGTCATTCACCTACCTCACAGGCAATCAGTCACAAGCACACCGTCACCCACACGACCATTTATATACAACCACATTTCACACACCTAACCTGACACTCGATCCCACACACTTTCCAGCCCTGATCCCCCATTCCCAACTTGCTCACTCTTCTGGAGGACACTGGGTAAAAGGTTCCAGTTTAAACTGCTGGGGGTGGGTGGAGAGGTGGCTCAGCAGTTATGAGCACTGACTGCTTTTCCAGAACACCTAGGTTCAACTCCCAGCAAACACATGGCGGCTTACAACCATACGTAACTCCAGCTCCAGGGGGATCCAATGCCCACTTCTGATCTCTCTAGGCACCAGGATATATGCAATTCACATACGTGCATCCAGGCAAACACTCATGCACATAAAATAAAAATAAATAAAATTTCAATAAATAGGGGTTGGGGATTTAGCTCAGTGGTAGAGCGCTTGCCTAGAAAGTGCAAGGCCCTGGGTTCGGTCCCCACCTCCGGGAAAAAAAAAAAAAAGTGAAAAAAATTTCAATAAATAAAATAAGGCCACATTGGGCCCGACTCTACACAGTATTTGAGATTCTAACGAGACATTAGTAGAGACTCCAGGAAGAGGCATGTGTGTGTGTGTGTGTGTGTATGTGTGTGTGTGTGTGTGTGTGTGTGTGTCTGTAGTACACATATGTACAGGTACACAATCAATAGTGTTTGTGGAGGCCAGAGGTCAACGTTCCATATCTTTCTGTATCTATATCTGCCTTATTTAAAGGACCAGATCTCTCACTGAATCCAGAACTTACCAAGACCGCCTAGCTCCAGAGACCCCAGGATCCTTCCATCTTGGCCACCCCGTTGCTGGGATTAAAGGTGCACACTTGTCCTGCTCACTTTTTTTTTTTTTTTTTTTTTTTTTGGTTCTTTTTTTTTTGAGCTGGGGACCAACCCAGGGCCTTGCGCTTCCTAGGTAAGCGCTCTACCACTGAGCTAAATCCCCAGCCCCCCTGCTCACTTTTTTTTTTAACCTAGGTTCTGAGATCTGAATTCAGACTCTGGTCCATTCAAGGCAAGTGCTTCCCCCATGGAGCCATCTCCCTGGCCCTCAGGAAAATAAAATCCAGCTGCAAGTGAGGGGCTAGGCGATTGACCGCTAAGCATTATGGGTCAGAACATCAGCTAGCTGTCTCGGGGGTCATCCTTGCTCCCCCAATCCGTCCAGCTGCCGGCTCTGTCTTTCTACCTGGGCCCCTGTAGGCACCCCAGAGTTAAGCACCCCCAAATCAGCTTCCATGCTCCACAAATACAAGACTGAAGCCACAGTGGGATTTAACGGGGGTAGGGGTGGGGGGCAGTCCCACGCGTGGATGCCACGCACGGCGCTGTATTCGGTTCCAACAGGCCTTCTACGTTTTTGTTTTTTTTTTTTTTTCCTTATTTTTTTTCCCCTCCCCACTGTAAAACAAAGAAAGTTTGTTGTCGAGGTGTAGACCTTTCTTGGGCCTTGTCCGAGTTTCTACCTTGTTTTTCTTTTTCCTTCTCCCTCACCTCCACCCTGCCTTCCCTACCTCCCCACCTTGAATAAATAAAGCACCCGAAGCTGGCACCAGATGGTAAGGAAAGTACAAACTATCTCATAATTTTCTAATTTTTTTTTTCACACACTGGCCCAGGGTTTTGGGCAAAGGACAAAAGCTATTGTTGAAGAGAGCACAACACGGAGTTCTGAGTCACCGATCCGCCTCGGTTCCCGAGAGCTCATAGGTCTGTTCGGCTGGCAGAGCCGGTGAGCTCAGAGCCCTGCGGGGGCCGTGGGTGCAGGCGCCCTCTTGGGGCGCGGCCCCGCCCCCCACCCTTGCCAGGGCTCCCCGCTGGGCTGGCACTTCAGCTTTGTTGGCTGTTAATCATAGGGGGAATTTAAATAAAATGTGATGAAATAAAAAACAAATCAGCCTGAGTCCCACCTCCCTAATGCTGTCACTTTGGGGACATCTTTCAAGCTTTCATAGAGTTTCTCTGGTGGCCGTCACAACGCTGGACATCCAGGGGGTATTTTTCTCCAGTAAATATAATAAATGTTTTTCTGTGTTTCAAAACCATCCTCACGGAAGCTATCTGCATAGGCGAGGCAGGATTTATTCACTGCGGGAGGACGCTATGACGGCACAGGGGAATATCTTTAAATCAGATCAGGAATCCACAAGAGCTAAACCCAGGCTGGGGGCTTTGCCTGAGTGACCCAGATCACCTTGGCCGTGGTGCATAGCCTTAGAGAGTGTACCTGGAAGACAGGCTGGAGCCCCACCCAAACCTCGCCCAACTTGAGCCAGGCCCTGAACTCCCCTGCCCTTGCACCCAGAGAGACGCAAGTCCTGCGAATGGCCCTCATCCTCCAGCCGACCTTCACCCCCTCGAGCCGCACTTCCTCTCTATAAAGCACCCTGGCAGCAAACACTCTGCTGTCCGCTTTTATATCTGAATATCTCAAAGCACTTAGCTAAGACCTTCATTTTCTCATTACCCCAAGGAGAGAAGGTCATTCGGGAAAATGGTACAAATATGCCCATTTGTCAAGAGCAAAAGGGAAGTGAGTTAAAAGGAACATTCTACCAGTGAAGCAAGCAGGCAAAACTAACCCAGGAGAGCACCCGGAGCCTGCTTGCCCACCCATTGGCCGGGCTTGCTTCTCTAGCGGAGTTCAGGAGTCTTGGGACTGACTGGTAAGGTAGCCTGACATCACACACGGGCTCCCATTTTGCAGAGAGTCAACCACCCAGCGCTGGCTGCAACTCATTCCTACCTCACCCAGGGTCTCTCCTTAGACCATCATCTCTCAAGATCACGATTATGTAAAATGCATATTATATAAATAGACACAGCGACCAGAGGGAAAAAATACTGGAAACGCACTAAGGTATTAAGGCATGACAGAGTGGGCCATAATAGTTAACTTCAGCGTCCATTTTCTTCCTTTTACCTCTTTCAATGGTTTTTGAAAGACACAGTTCTAAGGGGTTGGGGATTTAGCTCAGTGGTAGAGCGCTTGCCTAGGAAGCGCAAGGCCCTGGGTTCAGTCCCCAGCTCCGAAAAAAAAAAAAAAAAAAAAAGAAAGACACAGTCTATATTCCTCGGGAAGGAAAGCATGCACTTTGCAGAGGCAGAGCATGGTGACCAGGCCTGGTGGGAGGTACACACCTAGAATCCCAGCTCTCAGGAGGCTAAGGCAGGAGAATCAAATGGAGAGTTCAAGGCCAGCCTGGGCTACAAATAGAGACCCTCTCAAAATAAAAGCAAAGGCAGCCAACTGACGCCGACCGACTGGCCCTCCTTCACGGACTGCTGTGATCTCTCGGAACCTTATTTCCCGAGGTACAGTGGCCATCGATCCGCTACCTGCCTTGTGCCCTTCAATCCCACAAAAAGTCACGGTACAGGATCTGACACACGGCCGGCGCTCAGTAAATGTCTGTTTCCTTCCTCTTTTAGTAAAATGGAAATGGAGAAGCAACTCCGCTTTAATGCTGCACCCGGGGGAGAGGATGAGACCCTTCCTCTGCATCAACTCAATGACTTCCTCCACATCCTCTCACTCATCTCCCCCACCCCACCCCTGGCGCACAGACTGGAGGGTGAGGCGGGGGCCCTGGCTCGAGAGAACAAGGCCCCTTTCTAACTCTCACCCTCTCTGCGAAGACAGGCCCAGGACCGTCCCTCCTGGGAGCACAGACACCTCCCTCATGCAGTGACTCTGGAGGACACACCAGGCGGGTGATTCTTGGGTTGGCGCCTTCCTGGCAGCCGCCCTCCAGGAACAGGTGCCAGGCTGCCAAGGCCACCTGCCGCTGGGGGAGGGCGAGGGCCAGGTTCTACTCCATGAGGAGAGATGAAGGAGAACCAAGATGGTGGTGGCATTTAGGAGTAGACTCCTCGTTTGGCAGAGAGTCCAGGCTAGCCCAGAGACTGCTGCTTGGACACCCAAGAGCACAGGCCCTGGGTCTCCAAAGCCTTGTTCCTTGCCCCAGGTTTGGGACTGGATAAATATGTTTGACTGTCTTGTTTGCCAAGTGTATTTAAGCCAGCTTTGGATGGTCACATGAACTGGAGCTCCAGCCTGGTCTTGAGGGTCCTGGGGTCATAACGCAGGGGCCCGTCTGAGCCCACTGCCCTCCTGCCTTCCCCGTGACAGAAAGGATTCAGCAGGAGCACTAAAGGTAGCAACAATAGCTACCACATGCAATCATGCGCCAAGCCTGTGCACATGGGCTGCCTCTGCCAAGCCCGTGCCGGGGCTGTTCCATCTAACGCCATACCATAAGCACTGGTACCTCCGCTCGCTCTCCCACAAATGAGGCTAGAATAGTTAGATATGTTCAAAGCCACTCTCGCAATAAACACCAGGCCGGGGATTTGAACCCACGGACTTCACTGTTATTCACTGGTCCCCAGTCCAGCTCCTAAAGCAAGGCAAGCCCATTGGGCCTTTCCGGAAAGGATCCCTGAGAGGCATCCCTAGCCACGGGAGGACGAATGGGCGCCCAAGGAGTACGTTGTAATTCTGTCCGAGTCAGTCCTTCTTGTCATCTCCTGTCTCTCGGGGATAAATGTTTCCTCCGCCGTCGAGGCTGGATGTTAAAGCTAAGAGACGCGGCTGCTGTACACTCGCAGAGCATGGCTGGGGGTGGAGGAAGGGGATGTGTGGGGTGGCCATAGTTCCACCCTTCTGAGGCTCTTGGAAATGCCTAAGCGGGGAGGTCTAGGGCTGTGGGGCCATTGCAGAGGGCTGAGACATGTAAATATATGTGGGCTGATTGATGGGTCTGGACATCATGGAGAAGAGATGGCGATGGCAGGGGCCAGGCCTTGGCACACGCTAACCCTCAAAGCTGCAAACCTTCTTGGCAAACCAGGGATGATGCCAGCTCAAAGTGGTGTGCCCTTTCTTTTAAAATTCAAATAGATTCTAGCGGGAGGCTGGGTGTAGGGAGGGCACCAGACCCTCCACAGCATGGGTTATCAGCTTGCCAAGTCGCCTGCGAGGAGGCCCTGGGACCTAGCAGCGGGTCCCATGCAACATGGGACCCGGCAGGGTGGGGGCTGCTGGGTCACTGGGGCAGACAGTCTCCAAACATGCTGAGTACAGCACATCGCTTCATTCAGAAACCCGGAGTAAAAAAAAAAAAAAACCGTACAGCCGGTCCGGGGTGGATTCAGCCCTTAACTCATTCGGGATCGCTGGTGGAGCCACGGAGGAGGCAAGGGGCTGGGAGACTGGGAGACGGCAACCTGTGGGTGCGAAGAAGGCCGTTCCCGGTAGAAAGGCAGGTCCAGACATAATCCCAGTGGCAAATATGGACACATACAGAAAGAAATCCTAAGTCTTTGCAAAATCCCTCTATAAACCAAACAAGCATTGGGAACCGATTGAGGGATGAGCGAGCCCGGGCGAGGTCCGGGTGGAGGGGGTGGAGCGGTGGAGGAGGTGGAGCCTAGGGGTAGCTTGTTTTCTACCCCTGCCAAATCCTCCGTTTACTGTCAGCTTCAATCCATTCGGAACTCACTGACTCAATTGCCTTTTCACGGGGGAAGGAGCCTGCACAATGCAGGGGCCTTTTCAGCTCCACATTAGCACACAGGGCACTGGGCAATGTCCGGGAATAAACACATACATCCCTCCTGAGGGCGCTGACCCCTACCGCCATCTGAAGCTACCCATCCAGCAGTGCCAGGGTCACGTCTACGCTCCTCTGTTTTAATTCTTTGGGGTGGGCTTTTCCTGCTTTGTTTTAAAGTGGCTCGGACAGTGGAAAGTTGTGTGCACACATGATTAGGCCTGCGCGTGCGCGCGCGCGCGCGCACACGCACACACACACACACACACACACACACACACACACACACACACGCTTAGTATGTTAGAAGTGAAGAGACTCTACCTTTCAAGGAACCGAAACTGAGTTAACTCTAGTAAACTCTAAGTTGCTCTACAGAAAGAACAAAGAGATGGATGGAAAGAAAGAACCTAAATTAGGTTCGCAGGAAGCATGGATTCATTGGGGGCGGGGGGGGGTGTCTCTATTTAATCTAGTTCTAGCAAAAGGTTTTTTTTTTTTTTCGATAAATCAGCATTTGATAAGGAAATGTCCCTATGAACTTGGTAGTCACCGAAGCTTTTCAATACCTATCATGAACACAATAATGATTATGGTTATCATGGTGCCCTTTTTTCCCCCTTGATATTGTCTCATGGAAGGGCATAAGCCCACCCTAACACATGTGTTGAGCATGTAAGAGGGCAACTTACAGACTTGGTTCCCTCCTTCCACCGTGTGGATGCAGGAGACTGAGTTCAGCTCGTCTTTACCAGCTGAGCCCCCTTGCCATACAACGACCCCCATTTGTTTTTGAGGGTCAACACCATGCCTTGCTCGGTAAAGTGCCTCCAACATGACGTCAGGTCATGGCCACAGGGACCCAAGAAGGAAGGCTCTGTGTGCTGTCAGCCCAGTCCTACGGCATGAAGACCCTTCCAAGACCACAGCGATGCTAGGCAGGAGAAGAGTTTGAGGTTGTGCCCTCCCCACTCCAGACTGGCATGTGAGAGAGGAACGTAGTAAGGTGGATCACAGAGAAGGTAGTCCCACCCTAGAGGCCTCTCAGACATCTGGGAATGTCACTGCTAAAGATCCCCTCGCTCTGTCCCTATCACTGTCCCCTGGGGCTCCTGCACTTAGGCCTAGCTCAGAGGATTACTGCCAGCAGAACTTCCTATGATGCTATGAACAGTGCGTGTGTCTGTGTGTGTGTTTACCTGTGTGTGCGTGTGTGTAAGTGTGTGTGTGTATCAGTGTGTGTCTTTGTCTGTGTCTGTGTGCTTGTGTGTGTGGTTTACCTGTGTGAGTACATGTATGCTTACCTGTTGTGTTTTATGTCTGTCTGTCTGTGTGTGTATGTGTGTCAGTGTGTGTGCGTGTCTATGTGTATCAGTGCATGTCTTAGTCTGTGGGCTTGTGCGCGCGTGTGTGTGTGTGTGAGTGTCTGTTTAGTCCAACCTAGTAGCAATGTCCAACGTGACTAGAAAATGGCTGAGCTAGATTTTCTATCTAATTGAACCGTCCACAGAGCGGTGGCTACTTGATCAGCCAGTACGGTCCTCAAGCCCAAGGCCTCCAGCTATTTCCAGCCCAAAACTATTTTAGAAAAAAAGGAAAGAAGACAAGAAAAATAAAAAATGGAGCACGTCCTCCCAGTCAGGTTCCTAGCTTCCCTAACAGCATATTGTCAGTCATCCCTCCCTCCCCCCTCCCTCCCCCCTCTCCCGCCCCTCCCTCCTTCCCTCAGTCCTTCCTTCCCTTCCTTCCTTTATTCCTTCCCTCCCTACTGTGTGCTTCCTGCTCCTCCTCTCCCCACTTCTCCCTTCTCTCTCCTCCTTTCTTAGCAAAGAGCATCAGTTTAATTAGATAAATCCTCCAAGCCTGTGGCCTGGAGTTCGTCATGGAAATTAACCTGCTCCAGATCTCAGATAGTGAAATAAGACCGGGGTGTTTTGGCGTAGCACGGTGAAATGGGAGAGGCTGATGGGGTGCCATACGCCTCATCTTCCATAAGTGCCCCTCGCCCCTCCAGCGCCAGCCCCCACCCTTGCCTCCTTAGGGCCCTGCCACACTCCCCACCCCCACCCCCGCCTTTCTGGTCTCCTCCTAGGACCCGAGTGCTGCCCTGCAAGCCCACCCAAGGGCAGATAGGAAAACTGCACCTAGTACAAGCTGTGGTCCAAAGCCCCGGGTGGGACCTCGGCAGACACACCCTCCTGTCTCCCAGCTGTCACAGCAACTCTGTGAATCCCAGTCCCATTTTACAGAATGTGCAAACAGCAGACATTAATCTGCCCAAGCAGGAAAAGCAGGATCTGCATTCAGCTCGGTCCCATTTCCTCAAGGACAAGCTCCCTCCACAGGTAGAACAGAGTCCACAGCTACCCAAGGCCAGTTCCTGAGTCGGCCCCGGCCTTCAGTCTCCCTCGTCCTGCCACAGTCACCTCTCACCCATTCCAACCACCTCACTGAACACCCAGTCCAACCACAATGGGAAGTGGAAACAAATAGCCCTGCTCCCATCTTAAGACATCACACGTGGGCCTCCTGACCCTGTCCAAAATGTCCAGAGAAGTGAGACCAAGTTCAGATTTTCAACCAACCTTCCATCATCCTACAACCAGTGGGTTCTTAGCACTAGATACCTAAATGAGCAAGTTTCTCCCTTGCACAGATGAGAACAGGCTGGTTAAGTCGTTGATGTGAAGTCACATGACTCTGGTCCCCAGTCTTACCAACTGAAAAAAAAATACACAGGACCCCTCACGGTAACCGGGGATGTTACCCTCCTGTCTCCCAGCTGAAACGGCAAGGCCCACCCCAGATCTTCAATGGAATCCCCTATACTTCTAGAAAAGCAACCTCAAGGTCCTAGCAAAAGAACCAACTCAGAATTTGACACACAGACCCTGTACCAAAGCCTGTATCCGGGCCCTTTGTGGAATAGAACTCAACAGGGGTCCCCTGTTGTATGTGTCTCTAACATACGAGATTACATAAAACCCGTTCATCTGACATTGGGGACATCCTTCACTTGACAACATGACCATGATAAATTCTTCATTACACTTAATTACTTTCAAAGGACACTCACGGCTAAGGAACCCAGCTGACTGTCAAGACAACCCTAAGAAGACTGTCAAAGACTATTTGACAAGACAGGAAACTGAGGCCCAAAGAGATCAGATGATTTACTCAAGGTCGCACCGATGTGGAATAATGCCAGAACCGGAACAGAATCTCCTGATGCTTAACACACCCATCCACACCTCAGGAGACCCTGAGTGGACATGGAGGCTCGGAGCTCAGAATGACAGGGGGGTAGACAGTCCGACCCCAGGTCCCTCACTCTTCTCTCTCCTCAGCCAAAGATGCAGGTGTGTGACCCACCATCTCCCCAAGGATCAGATTTTCCTGAAATTCCCAAGGAACTCCAGGACTAGTGGGCCCGGAAATGGCCCTCACACAGCAAACTGCACAGCTGAGCTCCCCGGGGCGAGGGGGGCGGCTGAGATGCTGGCACAGCCCGTGGGTACCCTGCCAGCAATTAGTGCTGGGGAAGGGTGCCAGGTCTGACAGAACTCATTCCCCACCCCTTCTTCTCATTTATACACACACACACCACAAACACACACACACCATACACACACACACACATACCACACACATACACACATACACACCATACACACACACACACACACACACACACACACACATACACACACACACACACACACCATATACACACATACACACATACCACACACAAAAACACACACACCATACACACACATGCACACACACACACATACCACCCACACCACACATACATACAGACACATACCACACATTCATACATACATACCACACAATCCACACATCACACAAACACACACAACACACACCGCACACCACACAAATACACAAACACATAAACCACACACATATACACACATTCATACACACCACACATATCATGCACGCACACACACACACACACATCACACATATACACACACACACACACTTTACACCCTTACACGCAAACTCACCCGCCTAGCATAGGAGACACAGCGCAGCTTCCTTTCAGTAAATCTCTCGTCAGCAAGGCACTCGAAGGGCGTGCAATTTGGCCATTACTGCTCTTAAACAACAGAAAGGCAGACTCTACCCACCATTAACCCAACCTGCTCCCCGTGGACTTCACGCCAGCCCAGTCACCAGCAGCCTTCACCTCGAACTCCCACGCACGCTCTATAAGCTCCCCAGGAGTTTCCGGAGAAAGAGAGATTTTTTTTTTTAATTTTAAAACACGCATTATGAGAAGTGAAACCTTTATTGTGCTCGCTGCCAGACCCACTTCTCCCCCCAGAGTAAACCATCCATAGTTGGCACAGAACCTTAGCTAAGACCCTTCTGTAACGCCTGGGAAGCCCGGGGAATGTAAACAGGACAAGGAAAAGCTGCTCCTGATGCGTCCTGGGGCATCTGCCTGAGCCAAGTGCAGCTTGGTTCCACAAAGGATAACCTGCAGGTTGGCCTGGCTTCAACTACAGGGTCCCCCTTGTGACAGCCTGAAACATTCTCCTCTCTCAGGGCCGAGGCAGGCAGGTGGGAGCCATAGCGAGGACTATTCTGCCTCCTTCCTGTTTCTGCTCCAATCCCTAAGAACTGGAAAAGCAGCGTACTGGGCAGAGGGCTCCGGAGGGATCTTAGTCTGGGTTTATAAGATCTGAGAGGCCCCTCAAAGTGTAAGTGATATTTATGATTATGAGGTTTCTTTTAAAAAGAGGATTCTCAATAAAGGCCGTGCACAACTCAGAGAGCCATCCCAAGCTCAGAGTGCCCGGTGACTAAGGCAGCATTGAGGGGAGAGCATGGGCTAGAATCCCATTCTTCCTGTTGTGTCCCTAGCTGGCGGCTTCCTTTGGAAGCAGCCCCTGGTTTATCCTTGCTGTGCCTGGGAACTGATCTGAGAGAGGCCAATCCATGAGCTGTGCCCCTGGGCTGGTGCCCACTGCCCTCCTGCCTGTCATCAGAGCTGCCTGGCAGTGAGCGGGCAGAGCGACTGCACAGTGGAGCCCACCAGCTGAGAGGACCAGGGAAAGCCAGCAGCCAGTTCCCTGCTTGGTGAGCCTCACAGATCCTCTAAGCCACCTAGTGTCCAGAGTTGAGCTCTGGCCACCACTCGGTCCATCCAGCTCCCTAGAACAGCTACTAGATATTGCTAGGGAATCCTAAGGGACTGAAATCAGGGGTACAGAACAAGACAAGCCCCTTCTGCCACCCCACCCCCCAGCCTGGACCTCCTCTAGGAGCCTGAGGCGTGAGTACTAGGTATACAGTCCAGGAGGAAGCAAAGGCCTGTGCCCCCACCCAGACACCTTCTAAGCAAGACAGAGCTGACCTCATCGTCCCTGTTCCCTCTGCTAAAAAAAAAAAAAAAAAAAAACAAAAAAAAACAAAAAACAAAAAACAAAACAAAAAAAACAAAAACAAAAAACAAAAAACAAAAAAAGCCAACTACAAAAAACCCACCAGCTTATCCTCAAGATCCTTTCTGCATCTACTGAGACCATCCCTCCCACCTCTGATATCTTGGGGTGCCCCAAGCCCAGCCTCCAAGCCTCATGAGGAACCTCCTCAAGACTGGGCCTCTACACTCCCACGGTCTCTGGGCCCCCACTCGGATCCCCTTCCCTGCTGCTGTCTCTTTCCTCTATGTCCTCAAGACTCCTCTCACCTTGAGAAGCGTTAGGATTACCCAGCATTTACACTCAATGCTCTTCTGTATTCCTTAAGACTTATTAAGAATGATAATGAGTTCTGAAGGAGCTATGAGCCTCTCTCCTCTCTCTCTCTCTCTCTCTCTCTCTCTCTCTCCTCTCCCCCCCCCTCCCTCTCCCTTTCCCTCTCCCCCTCTCTCTCCTTTTCTCCATCTACCCCCCCCCCCTATTTGCTTTCTTTCTCTACATGTCTTCTCCACAGAAGACATACAGGACAAATCCGGACTAAAGTTTGGTGAGGGGGGGTCCAAGTAACCTGACGAAGGGCACTTGAGGATTCATCTTTCTCTGCTCTCTCTCTCTCTAGTTGTCAATTATTATGATTTTAGAAGCATCTCTCCCAGGGCAGGCCACCCCTCACTCTGCCGGACTTTGGACAGGAGTGGGGGCAGCTGGCCTGCAAAAACCTCGTTAACATGCAGTTCTTAAACGGTTGATTAATCTTTGCAGAATTTACGACAGGCTTTAATCGCCCCCCCCCAACCTCCTGCAAGCTGTGGCCTCAGGACCAAAGCAACTCAACTTGGTGAACTCGAGGGGGTAATGAGATGGGGCTGTCCCTCTTCCTCCAGTGGACTCTTGCCACTGGAACCACAGGCAGCCGGGCGACAGATGGGAGGCACACAGATGCCACTACCCGGGCAGCAGACAGACCTGATCTCTGAAGACCAGAGAGGAGATCCCAGGACAGCCAGGGTCACGCCTAACTTTTAGCTACTGGGGGGTGGGGGTTCGTGTGAGGTGGAGGAAGGCAGCAGCCAGTGGGCAGAGAGGAAACCAAGCAGAGCTCAGAGCTGGCAAGGACACGGAGACTTGCACCCAGAAAACACACTCAAATCCCGGGCAGAGGGACTGACTGGCCTTATCGGTCTGCCGAGCTGCCCTTCAGAGAGAAGGAAGAGCAGATCCTAATGAAATTACAGTTTTTAAAATGTCTATAAATTAAATCTATCTCCCTCTCCCTGTGCCTCAGCCTCGGCTCCTCCAGCAAGGCTTGTTTGCCTCAACCGGTTCCCTCTGCTCACGCCTGTTTCTCTGATATAGACATCAAGAGGTTACGGGCTCAATTATAGCTCTACTGGAGTCCCGGCATCTTGCCTTCTCTTCTCCTCTTCAGAAAACAGATGCTAAATAAATCCCTCTTCTTTAGATTTTTGGTTTCAGTGCCCAAAGCCTGAAGACTCTTCCCAGCCTTTCTGCACTAGTTCAGAGGGAGTCAAATGTTCTTTAAAATGTGTCTGAGGACAACATAAATGCCTCCCCCCACCGTCCCCCACTTTGAAGGGCACACGCAAAACCTTGGCTCTCTATGAAATCTTTAAAAGAGGTGGGGAAGACAGTGTCAGTGTGCTTAATGTTACTGGGGAGGGAGGGAGAGCAGCTGGCACGTAGAAAACCTAACACATTTCTAAAGTTAAAAGCTGACATCATAAGGCTTCTCGCTCGGGAAGGTCCATTTAAAACAGGCAGAATATATACAAGGTGACTGTGGAAGAAAGAGAAAAGATGGGCTCCACCTTGCTCGCACTGTCACAGCGTGCCTTGGGGAGCTTCCTCATCAGGCAATTCCACAAGCTGAAAGGGCCCTCTCTCCCCACCAAGAGAAACAAAGTTACAATATCTGAGTTCCAATCAGTCACAGCTGCTGGCTCCTGAGAAGGAATCAGCTTCAAGATGGAAGCCTAAAGGAGAAAGGAAGGGAGGAAGGAAGGACGGAAGGACGGAAGGAAGGACGGAAGGAAGGAAGGAAGGAAGGAAGGAAGGAAGGAAGGAAAAAGAAAAACCCAAACTCTATTATCATGTTGGGAATATTAACCAGAAAAGATTCCAAAACCTACTTTTCCAGTAAAATGTACTTAAGACAAAGACGGGAGGTTGCTGAAGGAGAATGGGAAGAGAAGACTTGGTCCTACCAATTAGCCAAACTCAGGGAAAAAATAAGGGAGCTGGGCGTGAGCACATCACTACCAAGTCATTAATTCTTTCCTGTAAACAATTTAATTAAATTTTGCTAAATACAGGAGAAATACTCATTTTGGACTGCTGTCCCCCCCCTCTCAAAAGCAAATGCCTTCAGCCCCCACCCCCACCCCCACCAACAGTGCCAACACCTCCAGGCCTCCCCGTGCACAACCTTACGGGAGGCTGACAACCCACGCAGGGACTGCACTCAGGGGTGGGAGATGGCAGTGCCCAGGTCTGAAGCTGACATTTCAGCTTTTAAAAGAAAACAAAAAAAAAAAAAAAAAAAAAAAAAAAAAAAACCCCTTGATAATATAAAAAATGGAGTTCTAACTCATGTTCTTATGTTACTGAGCTTTAAAAAAAAAAAAAACATGTGGTAAAAACAAGAGAGAGAGGAGAGAGAGAGAGAGAGAGAGAGAGAGAGAGAGAGAGATGACTTTCCTTGAATGATCTGTTTAACCTAAGCCAGAGGAAAAAAAAGAAAGTCATTAATTACTTATGTGAGCTATTGCTTCAGAAAGACAATAAACCTGCCCGGTCGCCATGGATATGACATATTTGCTCTGAAAACAACACAATAATTAGCAAAGGGGAAAGATACAAGGAGAATATGCAAACTCCTGAGTTTAAAGCCACAGTGTTCTTTTTACCCCTAAGCCTCTGCTCTGTTTGTAATCCAAATCAAACAAAAAATTTAAAATATAGCAAAGAGGGAAATAAGAGAATCGGCTCCCCCCACCTCCTGTGAGCTGGAAAGCAACAATCTCTCCACCCGTCTGCAAAATAAGACTGGGGGGGGGCAGGTATTGCTTGTTTTTTTTTTTTTTGTTGTTGTTTTTTGTTTCTCTATAGCAGGGGTGGAGACTTGGTGGGTTTTTTTTTTTAAGTGAGCTCTTATTTAGTATTGGGCCTTCTGGTCAGATATAAATTTATTTATGAAAGGCAAATGTCCTCTATGTGGCTCATGACCCCCCCCCACAAAGTAAATGGAGATGGGGGGGCTGTAGTTGAAAAAGCTAAACAGCCTACTCCGAAGGCAGCCACTCTATAGCCACTCTATAGGGGGACCTCCACTCCCCCCACTTCCAACCATTCCCCCACCTCCAAGAAAATGGAGCCTGGGTCTTACTTTAATATTAAAAATGCATTAAATGGTTTTACCTACAACTCAGTCCCCAAGGATCATTACGAAATGCAATCGCTTTGTATCATATCTGTCAGTGTGATAAATACCGGAGCCAGAGAAGGTTTGCATTTTTTTTTCCAGAATGTCACCAATCAAGATGATTTTTTTTCTGCCTTATTTTTTTAACTCACCGACTTCCCCCCTAACCATGACCATCAAAGTCACACACACACACACCCACACACACACACACACACACACAATCTGAACTGAGGAGAAAAAGTTGATACACTCTTAGGCACCAACCACAGGTTATTAATGCTCTTAGAAAGCAAGAAAAAAGTTAGGAGTTAAAAATTTGGGGTGACTTCTTCCCAAAAGGGAGAAATTTAAAGTCTCCTACTAGCTTTGAGTGAAAACCTTCTTCCTTCTTCCCAGAGGCAAAATTCCCAAAAACAGATGGTCAGGATCTCAAAGAAAGTAAATATACCTCAACCCCCACAGGCAGAGAAATCTAACTTTGAACTTCTTTTTAAATTAAGGGGGGGGCAAGATAAACTATTAATAAGAATGAAAAATGGGTTGAGTTTTGTTTTTCTTACTCAAAAAAAAAATCACTTAAACACAAGGGGAGCAGATATAAAGGGGGAGGCGCCTATGTAACTGACTTTCCTTTTTTTAAAACAAAGTTTTTTTTTTTCAGATTGGCCCCTTTGATCTTGAAAGAATTTTGCTCTTCTATGATGGGGGGGGGCTTGGTGGTGAGATGATCTGCTTTAAGTAGTGACGCAACTTGGGGATCAAAGCCTTCTCTTTCTGTTAGCCATAATAAGCTGTACTTGCCACGAAGCGGGAGTCTCCCGGGCTCCTTTCCTTCGTCAGAAGGAAATAAAATGAACTGATACTCAGAGCAAGACGCGAAGGTGCAAAGTCTGAAAACAAAATAAAACAAAAAAGGGCAAGGCGGAGGGGAAGAGGGAGGCACTGGCTCTTTAAACGTTTTAGTGCATATGGAGTTTGATTTCTGAAAGAGATCAGTTTAACATCTCCATAGAAACCAGCAACAGATTATCATCAACAGAATAAATAACTAGTCTAATAAATTAAACAGGAGGCATAAGATCGCTGGAAACCTGATTACTGAAGTTGAACAATATTCCCCATAAACCCTCGTTAACCGCCTCTAAGGTGGCTAACAAGATGGGGTGAGGGGGTGTCTTTCGGATGCGCCAGGTTCCGGGAAGACTGACGCTGGACGCTGCAGAGGTGGAAGAAGTTTCCCCTTCTCTGTCCAGGAAAGGGTCTGAGAGCTGCAGTGAGGGGCGAAGCACAAAAAGCCAAAGTTTGGAAAGTGGGAAAGTGGTTGCAATTGTGTGATACAGTGCGGGGCGGACGCCCGGGACGCACCGCCTGGCCACCGCCAGGGCTCGAGCTAAGCGCTTTGCGCTTGGGCGCGGATCTGCCCAGCGCCCCCTCCGGGCACGTGGAGTGCAGTCAGGGCGCAGCCCCGGGGGACCAACTACCCCCCGCCCCACGCCTGGCGCAGCTGCTCCTGCTCAGCCGGGACAGCTCCCTTTAGGATGGCGGTGTGTGTGTGTGTGTGTGTGTGTGTGTGTGTGTGTGTGTGTGTGTGTGTACGCGCGCGCGCTCTGGGCACGGGGGGGGGGGGTCACCAACGTTACCAGACGATCTGTTTTTCAGTTCCCTTGTGCGCTCTCACCGCGCGCCTGTACCAGCTCGGAGGCGGCCTAAATTTACCAACTTTGTCCAGAGACTACTCCGGTCTTTTACCCTATCACACCCCCAACCTCTGTGACTGTACTAAGAATTTGCTGGACAGTTACACACAAACCGAGGGCCGCGCCCCCCAGACTCCTTTGGAGACACTCTCAGTCTCCCCAACATTCTGCCGGGTTTAGGGGAGCTCCAGCTCGGAGGAGGGTTATTATCCCTGCTGAACACATCTTCCACCCAGGCACCCACACCTTCACCCTTCCCAGAGTGACTGGATGGAAGTCCTCGCCGCACCCAGGCCGGCTTCGCGAGCCGAGGCTGAATCTGGAGAAACTTGTCTGCAGGGAGAAGAGCGGTCCCTGGCCTCACTCCTCTCCTCCCCCAACTCCGGACCCCGGTCGGGGAAGACTTGGAAGAAGAATCTGTGCCCACCCCCTAGAGAAAAATCTATTATTATGATCTTAATCTACGCCCCCAAAGTGTCCCTCCCGCTGTGATTGACGGCGCATACACCTGTTCCCCTCGCAGAGGAGAGTCCAAACGCTGGGGACAGACATTCGCTCAACCGCTTCTCGGCGGCCCAGCGCCCGCCCGCTCCCGGGCACCCCCGCCCGTAGCCCCAATGCTCCCCTAGCCGAATCTCTCCACCCCAGGAGGCCGCCCACTCCCCTCCCAGGTCCCGCTCCCCGGCTCTCTCGCTCCCGGTCGCGCTGGCTTCGAAAAGAGAGAGAAAGAACAGAAAGCAAAACTTCCTGGCGGCCGACGGTCATCAGCTGCACATTCTGCAAATGCCACCGAGTAAAAATAAACCGGCCGCCGCTCCGCCCGGCCGGCTCACCCCGGGCGCACGACTCAGCCCCCTGTCCCGGGAGGTCCGCGGCTGTGGGTCTGTCTGGCAGGGTCCCCTGATTCCCGCGCACCCCTCGGAGCCCCGCTCCCCGACACTCTGTCAGTTACCACTTGACGCTCCTGTAGAGTGAAGGTCGACCCAAGTGTCCCGGTGGCCCAGCCCTCTCCCCTTTACTGTCCCCTGTGCCCCTACATATTACTCTCCTCTCTGTCCTCTACCAGAAGCCTATTTCAATCCCGTGTCCTCTCCACAGGCTAAGCCCCTAGGTCCTCCTCAGCCCACCTAGGGTCACAGACCCCGCCCGATCCTCTCCTACCCCTGGAGAGGGCCCCCACCTCCGGCGCCGGAGCTCAGCGCTCCACCCGCAATCGGGCCTGCCAGCCCAGCGTCCCAAGTCCCCGGGCGCAACTTCTCTCTCCGCTCACACAGTAGCCGCCACAACTCCCCCGGAACTTTTCCCCAGACCCAGGGCGACCTCCAGCCGACAGCAGAACGCTGAGAGCCAGTACCCAGTGTTGCAAGCCTAAACCTGGGGAGACTTGGGGGTGGGGGGAGAGAGTGAGAAGCGCCACTTGCCGCGCTTGGAGCGGCGCACTTGAGATAAACTTCCCAGGCACGGATAGAAAAGGGGGCGCCGCTCCCCCGACCCCAGAACCCTCTTGCCTTTATTTTCCCACCCGGAGCTCCCCTTGACACCCTGCGCCTACGCGAACACTGCCTACCTCTGCTGGCAGAACACACACCCCGGGGTCGGGGCACAAGAGCCGGCTAGAGGAGATCCCCACCCACCCCTTCCCTTGGGCAAAGTCTTGCAAAGTCACCCCAGAAGCCCCTCACCCCTTCCTCCTTCTCTCCTCCAGACAGCTCACGACCCCCCTGCAGCAGGAGGGGGCGTGGGAGAAGGAACGATCACCCAGTATTGGCAAGCACCTGCGCCCCCAGCCCACTGCGCGGAAAGCGCCCCCACCCTAGTTGTGAAGTCCTTTACTCGTGCCTGGCACCTCCCCCTCTTCTCCCCTACCCCGCCGACCCCTCAGCTGGAGTAAGTGACCCCCCAGGAGCTGCAGCCCTCCCTCCATTGGAGCGGCTCGCCGGGCATTCCCCTGGTCACTGCGGGCGACGCGCCGCCCCGCGCCGGGGTGCCAGCCCTCTGTGCCCCCTACCTCCCGTACGGCCGGAGTTGGGTGGCAGCCGCCGCTCGCAGGCTGACTGGCTCGGTCGTTCGCTCGTTCGCCCGCTCCCAGCTGCAAGCGGCAACCCGGGGGTAGTGGGCTGCACCGGGACAGGGGTGAAGCCTGGAGGCGCCCCAATAGGCCCGCAGAGGTGGAGGGCTTGAGGGGGCCGCGGTGGAAAGAGCGCCGAGTCTCTTACCTGCACTTGGGGCGGCTTTGGGTGACTTTCCAAGTCCGGGGAAAAATGTGTGTGTGTTTGGGATGGAGCGCCGCGGGCGCGCATGCGCGACCAAAGTTGCCGGATCCCGGATTTTTCGCTCCCAGTCTCCGCTCTCGCCCGCTGTGATTATGGAATTCTCCGCGGCCGAACAGGCGAGTGGGTGGCATGCAAAACCCGGGCCGGATCCCGGGGCTGGGCTCCGCTCCACCCTCACACCCCCAGACCTTCCCCTCTAGCATTCTTCCCACCCACCGCCTAGGCTGGGCTCCGCGTGCGCGCGCGGCAAGATCGGCCAGCGAAGCGGCTTCGGAGCCCGCTGTCCCTTTTGCTGCTCCGGAAGGTTTCTACACCCTCTGAATGGAGTTGAGACTGGGACAGAAGAAAGGGACAAGGGCGCGTTACTTTCCAGCTATTCAGAACCCTTGGACACCCCGAGTTTGGCTCCCACTTTTTCAATGAAAATTGACTCTTTTTTTTTTTTTTTTTCCAAGCCAGACAGTTTAGAAGGCTCGAATGAAATCTTCGGTGTTTGGTATTTTCTCTGCTCTTACTGTCTGCAAAGGGGAGTTTTCATTTAGCCCCTTATGCGAGAAATAAATTCTTGAGCAAGACAGGCCACGCAGAATGACCTTACTCTGTGCGTGGGAGGAGGGCAAATCATGTGCATTAGAACGATAATGCTGCAAAGTGGAAGATCCACGGGAAAGCAGAGCGTCTCGGGAGAGACGATCCTTTGGCCTGGCAGTGGGAGGTGACGGCCTCTTTCATTTCCCTTGAAGGACACCTTACATGTTTTGCAGGGCCTCCTAGCTGTCTACACGGACAGGGACACGGGTCCTAGGGCCCTACAGCCTGGCCCTGCCTTTCCCAGCCAGGTTACCACACCCAGCACGGACTCGTTAACGATACCCATTTTTTTGCCTACTGCAGAAATTCAGGATGTAAATTCAGGAAGTGACACAAAAGAAAAGAAAAGGAGAAGGGACCGCCCCCCTCCCCAGGCAAGATGAGTGAGAAGCTGACCACCCCACCGTAGTTCTAGATAGGTAAATTATTAATTGGATAAATGGACAAAGCTGCAAAGCAGGACCCAACTTGAAGATGTGCTTTACACAGTGAGTTCTCCTCGAAGGAAATGACGCCCCGCTGCTCAACCATGCTACTGAGGCCTACTCTAAAGATTTTGCTTAGTGGACCCCACATCTTGCCTGGCAAGCCCTAGGACAGTCCTCTGCTGGGATGTGTTCCTGGCCCTGCTGTGAGCTCAAAGTTCATTGGTCCAGCCGCAAATGACTAGAGTCTGAGGCTCTCTAGCCCTGAGGTGGTAGAGTGCCTCATAGCTGTTAGGTGTCTCACCCTCCTTCGATGCTGTGGTGAGTGACGGCTGGTGCCATACTAGCAGGAAAATAAACTGGAGAGAAACAAAAACAAAAGCAAACAAAACAAACAACAACAAAAACCCAACCCCCCCACTACTCAGATTTGTCAGCCCCCAAAGAGCAGATTTGGGGGTCTGGACACCCCCAAAATCCACCAGTTCATTTTGTTATCTCCCCTCCTTATCCCAAGAATTAACAGGAGTCGTCTGCAGCCACAGCAGACCCTGGCCTATCTCGCCTTTGCTCTCCCACCCAAGGGTCTCCCTAGCCCCAGGCTTTTTACTCACCCAAATATCTCTGAGATACTTGAGCCTGGTGACTCAGGAAAACACATGCCCTCCCTGCCCCAGCCCTTCCCACCCCCAGAGATCTCCAGCTCAATCCTGCCAGCCTACACAGAGAGAAACTGAGTCACTGTCATCTGAGAGGTGGCCAAGTAGGCCTCTTAACTTATGACAAGGCCCACATTCACCACTGCAACGGCAGCAACCGGCAGCAGAGGCAGCAGCATAAAGAAGCAGTTAACGACTTGAGTTGCAGGGGCAGATCTCCAGCCACTCCTCAACTGGGTGACCTTGGATGAGAGACATTTGACCTCTCTGTACCTCAGTTGGCCCAACTGTGAAATGGGCATGATAAAAGTATTGCTGCCTGGGAGTGTTTCAAGACTAACATAAGTCAATGCGGGGGGAAAAGGGCTTGGGCCAAGGTATTGATCCCTAAGTGCCAGTAACTGTCATTGTTCCTGGGGACATCCAGTACTCCTTCCTTCCTGTCCTCTCTCCATCCCTTCTTGTCCTCTGTCTGGAATTTGTTTGGTTGTCTGGAGTAGTCTTTTGCTCCTTTGTTCACTGAGTGGGTACTTGTTGAGCCCAACAACACTCTACAGTGGGAGACAGAGCTGAATTAGACAATGAGTGAGGCCCGGCCAGGAAGGGGATGGTGACAGATTTTGCTAGTCTTTCTACATCATCGTCATCATCAGACCCACCTCCGTTCCTTTTATCAGCCTCAACCCCCTTGCCTACTAGAAGCATCCCCACTACATATTCCTTTCCACCTTCCCCTCAGCATCAAACCTATCTCTCCCACTAAACCTCCATTAACCCATTTATTCTTCACCCACTTTTTTCCTCAGGAGTCCTATAACCCTCTCTTAATGGGTTCCTCAATGGGAACCTTACTTGTGTAAGTAACTAGCATCTTGGACAGGCTGAAGGTCAGAGAAGGCTCCTGTTGGACCCCAACACCTTTCCACACCTAACTCGAGACAAAATAATTATATATATATTATATATAATTATTATAAAATAATATAATATTATATATAAAATTATAATATTATATATATAATTTTATATATATATATATATATATATATATGGCTAGGAGAGATTACATTCTAAAAGTAGGCTTCTGTTCACTAGCTCCGCCATTTCCCCTGCTGTAGCTCTTGGCCTTTCTCTGTTGCTTTATCCTGTTTGTGGATATACAATGAGTTTGCTTATACATGGATTCCTGTTTCCTTTCTGGCTGCCCCTGCTAGAATGGAAGCACCCTACAAACAGGGACATGGTGGCTCTTAGTGTCCTGGGTACCTATGACAGTGCTTGCTTGGGATATAATAGGCCCTCACTGGAGTCGAGCTGTCCTGAAGTGTCTACTCTAGGGGAGAATGACTAGAAAGAGCCCAGACAAGTGTCTGGGACAGTTGATTTAGTACAACCTAGGAAATGTCAGGTGGATGAATGATCTTACTTGAGTTTCTACTCCCCAGTATTTTGCTGGGTCCACTGTGGGCTGGGGGGGAGGTATCTCTAGAGGCCTGTATTAGCAGAGAAAACTGGACAGTCCCCTGCTTCTGTGTGGAATGCTTGTAGTTAAGAGCCTATCTCATTTCTAAGTCTCTAGGGAGACGTCCCCCATACACACACTGCCCCCACTGAATGCAGACAGTGTTGTTATCTCTGGAGCTCAGGAGCCAAATACTGTGTCTGAATAATTGATTATGAAACAAACAAATTTAAGCCAGCCTCTATTGGTATGATTAGGAAAGCCCTGGAAGATACCGCAGCCGAGCTTACCTCCTGGTTTTTTGGTACCTAATCCTCCTTGAGGACTGAAAGCAAAACCTGACCTTACATCAGTAGCCAGTGTTGTTTATCAAGTGGTTACTATGTATGGAGGAGCACTTGGCTCCTCTCACTAGCCCCATACAACAGCAGTAAGAGGCAGTTACCCCGATGAACCTAATACCCATTATACAGATGGGAACACAAAGAACAACTTCCCCAAGACTGAGGTAGACAGTCTGAATCCCAGAGGACCAGTTACATGGGCAACAAATTAACTCTGGTTACTCCTTGACTTCTGTGCACCAAGAGCTTCTAACTTCTGTCAAAATTCATAAGCAGATGAAACGAGGTATGAGATGTCGCGGGAGAAGAAGCCAGACAGGGCTATCTCTCCATGTGTTTCATTTGTTTATGTGCCCTGATTGGTCCGGTATTTCTACTGTGCTTGAAACGTAAAGATCATTTTGACTCAGCCTCCAAAGTTCTAGGATCAGGGTGTGCACTCTCAGGTCAGGCTCCTTCACATCTTGTTACCGTCTGAAAAACAAATAAACAGAACCCCTAAACCATTACAATGTATTTTGTACACAGCAGGCAGTCAATAAAAAAAAAAAAAAAAAAGGCATATGGTATTCTCGTTCCCTATTTTGCCTGGGCTATTCTTTGCCTTGAGGTTCTTCTCAGGTAGGGGCTAGTTTGGGGGTTCATCGAGTCTCAAGGAGCTGCTGCCCCAGTAGGTACTCAATAGATGCCTAGTGACTAAATAAACAAGTGTCAGAGACGTGATTATGGTGATTACTGGGCGAGTTGTAATTAAAAATAAAAAGAGCTGAGTTCATTCATTTTATTTACGAATGTCTCTCTTGGGAGTGTCCCAGGGAGGGAGGCAGGGAGAGGGGCTTTTTTCCTAAACTCTGATTTCAGATCTTAGATCCCATCTAGACTGCTAAGCGAGTCTCCCCACCCCTGTACACCCTCATTCCTTCGGCAAAGCACACAATTATTTGTCTCGTATTATGTACATAACATATATTTGTTATAGAAAAATCAGAAAACACAAACAGAGAGAAAACAGTTTTTTTGAATGCCAGGTTGGTCTAGAAGTCCTTATAGCTGAAAATGACCTTGAACTTCTGATTCTCTGCCTCCACCTCCCAAATCCAGGGCTTATAAGCGTGCACCATGCCCTGTTAGGCGATGCAGGGGTTGAGCATTCTCTAGTGAGCTACAACCCCAGCCCTTTCGGAAGTCACTTCAACCCCACTGCCCATGACTAATCACCTTAAATATTTTTAGTGTTTTTTTTAAATTATTTTATTCTTGTTCCTTGTTTTCTTCCACAAAATCAGAGCCACACAGAACATATTAGATTGTTTTTTCCTAGCCTGCCACACATATGTGACATGTATTTTTTTTTACATGCTTAGGTATTCTTTTACAATGTGACTTTTAATGGCTGTACAGCGGAGTTAGACGATAATTTACTCAAGCAATCCTTTACTATTGAACATTTTTGACCCAGAACTTGTTCCCAATTCTTTTCATTATTATAAATAACCCTAATGAATATCCTCGTCCATAAATAATCACATGAATTCTTTAAAGTGGATTTGCTGAGTTAAAGAGCATGCATACATTTCAAAGCTTTTGAGACCCATCGTCAGACCGCCCCCTTGAGGAGGGGAGGGCATTTGTGGATCTACCCACCCTCTGGCAGCTCTACCAGCCCACCACCTCCTCTCTCTCTCTCCAACCTCTCTCTCTCTCTCTCTCTCTCTCTCTCTCTCTAACCCCTGCTAATTTAATGGGTGAAGGAGCCTGTGATTCCAGTCATGAATCCTTATTAGAACCAAGCTGGCCACATGCAGGGGCTGTTTCAAGGTTCATGTGGCCTTGCTGAGATCTTCAGCTTCAGCAGAGGTGGGAGAAGGACTTCAGAACTGGAACTGAACGTGGGGTCCTTATTCTCATCTTCAGACCAGTAGCCAGCACTCAGGTTCTGAGCCAATGTGCTCATCCCATGGGGGTTGGGGGCATAGGGCTGAGCCTGTGTGCTCGGCCCATACAAGGGTGAGGGAAGCTGAGGAGGGGGGAATCGGGTGGGTCAATCTGTCAGCCTCAACGGACTTGAGCTCCCTCTTCCTCCTACAGATCTACCTGTACCTTCCAGAAGCCTCTTGACAGAAAATCCTTAGGGGTTTTTATGCCATAAATACTACCTGTTTTCCTGAGCTCAAGAGCCACTGGGTACTTACTGGCTTTCAGTTTCCCTGCCAGATTCTCAGCTCCAAGCAAGGAGCTGGGTGTTTTTTCTCTCTGGCTGTTGAGAGCTTCTCCTTCCTTCTTGCTTTGCTCTCATTGGCTGACTTTGTTGTTGTTGCTTCGTTTGGTGTGTTTTTGTTTTTGTTTCTGTTTTGTTTTGTGTTTGTGTTTACCCCTGCCTGGTCATGAGAAGAGCCCCGGGTGACTAATATTTTCTTATAGGGATAGCCTCTGGTCCCAGTCTCTCTCATCTCTACCACATTTTCTCACAGCTTTGGCATCCCTCATACTTTCTACCAGAAGAAGCAAAGTGTCACATTTCAAGAAAAATACATTTCAGGTATTGGGGTGTGGAATGGGCTCTAAGATGTGAGGGGAACCCACCAGGGACACCCACCTCAGCCACCTCCACAGATCTCGGGCTGTATGTGCAGAAGGCACCTTAGGCAGAGGGGTGGATGGGGTAAGTGTTTTCTGGTGAGGTTGTGAACCCCCCCTCCCTGCAGTCAGGATTGGACATGGAGCCTTGTACATGGTAAACAAGGGTCCTACCACCAAGCTACACCCCAGACCTGTGTTTTGTTTTGTGTTTTTTTTTAATTGTAGTTTTTCAAATTTTTTTATTTTCACTTTGGTACAGGGTTTCACTAAGGTACCCAACTCTCTTGAATTTTTTGATCCCCCTGCCTCAGCTTCCTGAGCGGCAAGCATTATAGATAGGTCCCCCGCACTAGCAGGCCAGGTCCCTGTGTCCCTTTAAAGAAGGGTTGGAGGTATGGCTGTGCCCTGTAGCCTAGCAGGCACTTGAGTTGGCACCAGATACCTGAATACACAAAGGGACAGCCAGGTGAGGGGCAGGGCTGCCTGCTGACATCACCTCTTACCCAAAGACTCATGGGCCAACACCTTAGCCACTCCCACGCCTGCCAGGGCGGGGTAGGCCTGGCACCAGGGCCTGTTGAACAAGATAAACCTCAAGATTGAAAAGTCAGAGAGACCTGCCTCCCCTCTCCCTAGTTGCCCTTCTAATAAGAGCCACACTTCCCGTGGCTTTCTGGCCCCTGCTACATAGCACATGTCCCCATCACTAGCCCTTAGTATTTCTCCTTCCTCCCACGTCTCGTTCAATTTGAAATCAGCTCCAACTTCTGTAAGCACAGCCCCTGCCTCCTCAGTCCTAGGAGGTCGATCCTGCCTGAGGTTGGCATGGCAGGGCACAGGCGAAGGAAACTCGTCCTGCCACTCCACAAGTAGCCATGCTTTACCCAATAGGACCTGTGGAGGTGGCACCAAGTCCCACAGAGGGCAGGGCTGGCCAGGGAGGCAGGAAACGGCTGTTTTGCTGATGAAGTGCCTCGTGTCACATGGCAGGAGTGCCAGGTAGTTGAGTGTGGGTGGGGAGGACCTCCCGGCTCTGCTGGCCTGACTTGGATGTATACAGAGGCTCTGCCCGCCTCTCCAGCCTCACCTCGTCCCACCCCTTTCCACCCTCTGCTCCAGCCAGGCAGAGCTACATAAAGCCTCACTCAGCTTCCCTGCCCTCATCTCTGGGCCTCTGTGCGGCTGCCTTTGGCCTTCCCTCTGCCCTGAAGCTTTTCTTCCTCACATTTACCAGTTAAGACCAAACCAAGGGGCCGAAGAGACATCTCTGGTTCCCTAGCCTGAGCAAAGCCCTCAGGTTCTGTCCCAAGTATCATGTCAATCCTAACGCCAGGCATGGAAGCAAATGCCAGTACCACTCCAGAGGAAGAGATGGGAGGGTGGGAAGTTCAATGGCATCTTCCTTACAGAGCAAGTTCAAGGTCAGCCTGGGCTACACGAGACCCTGTCTAGAACAACTAACAAGAACAGAACAAGAGAAGCGATCTCCTCTGGGGAGCCCTCCACGAGGCGGTCCTGCCCCGGACTGAGCTCGGTTCCTCAACCTGTGTTGCCACAGCCCTTGATTATCCCATCTCAGGACATCATCATGGTCTTCTTCCCGCCCCCTGCCTAAGTTAATCTGTGCGCATGCGTGAGTGTGCATGCGTGCATGTGTGTCTGCGCATGTGTGCGTGCATGTGCATGTGCATGTGTGCATGCATGTGTGTATCTGTGTGTTTTAAAATAATCTCTGTATCAGAGCATGGGTTTCATAATTTGGTCACATGGGTTCAGAATCTCAGCTTCACTCTTTTCTGCATGACCTTGAGCCTTTCTCTGCCTCCACGTCCCCACTTGTAACACGCCAACAGATCTGCCCCCCAGCATTGTGGGAAGGATTCATAGAGAACTCAGCCTGGATTCACACTCCGTAGCTGTTTTATCGTTTCCATCACCTAGCAGGATGCTCAGAAAATGTCAAGTGAGCAATAGTGACTGTTTGATAGTCATGTGTCGTGGTGTGTGTGTGTGTGTGTGTGTGTGTGTGTGTGTGTGTGTGTGTGTGTGTGTGTGTGTGTGTGTGCTCTTGTAAGTGTTCTCATGTGTGTGTATGTGTGTGTGTGCTCTCATGTGTGTGTGTGCTCTCATGTGTGTGTATGTGTGTGTGCTCTGTGTGTGTGTCTGTGTGTGTGTGCTCTCATGTGTGTGTGTGTGTGTGTGTGTGTGTGTCTGTGTGTGTGCTCTGTGTGTGTCTGTGTGTGTCTGTGTGTGTGTGTGTGTGTGTGTGTCCTGTGTGTGTGTGTCTGTGTGTGTCTCTGTGTGTGTTTTTGTGTGTCTGTGTGTGTGTGTGTGTGTGTGTGTGGTGTGTGTCTTTGTGTGTGTGTGTCTGTGTGTGTGTGTCTGTGTGTGTATGTGTGTGTGTGTCTTGTGTGTGTGTGTGTGTGTGTATGTGTCTGTGTGTGTATGTGTGTGTGTATGTGTGTGTGTGCTCTCATGTGTGTGTGTTTTTGTGTGCTCTCGTGTGTGTGTGTGTGCTTTCGTGTGTGTGTGTGTGTGTGCGTGTGTAGATGTGTGGCAGACACCATATATATGGGTAGGATGGGGTGGGACTGTGGGGGTGGAAAGAGTGGATTATGCAAGGAGTCAGGTCCTGTATACATGTGTGTCCACTATGAGAGGTAATGGCTTGGTTATTTATGACCAGGGCTTAAGGAAAGAAAAAAAAAAAAGACAAACCAGTGTTCAGTAATGACAAAGTAATTACCTTTTTATTATTTTTTCAATAGGATTCAGAGGGAGTGTGGGCCTTGGCTGCAGAGAATATCTAGTCTGACTTCCTGAAGCTTTTCCTTCCCCCATTCCCATTGCCCCAGCAGGGCAGAGGCAGTGTTGGACAGCGCTGAGCATGGGGGAGCCTGGAGAACAAGACCACCTAGATACCAAGCCGAGCTATGAAAGTCATGCCGCCCACAGAGACAGGCTAGACCCAGAGCCAAGAGCCAGGACAGCAGTCCAGAGGTGGAAACTGAGGCCCAGACAGTGAGGCTGCCTATGCTCCTGTGACCACGCAGGGAGTTGGCAGCGGTGTGGGAGCAGAGCCTGTTCTCTTGACCCAGACAGTGTTGTCCCCTAAAGCATGGCTTACTTGAAAGCAGGGTCTACGTGGTTGCTAGAGACCCTCGTCTCAGATTTCTTCTTGGAGGGCCTTGTCTTGCCAGAAGATGGTCTGGTTGTTGAAGACTTAAATTCGGAGCAGCAGACTCCCGATGTTGAACAGGCTGTGCTCCAGCAGGAACTAACTAGCTAGCCGTGGCCTTCTGAAAGTAGCCTTTCCACAGAGCTGTGAAGGGAGCAAAGATCAGCATTAGCTTCTCATCTGAGTCTCTACGTCTCGTCCATACGTCTCCCCATCCATCCCACCCATCCTTCCCAGCATTCACCCATACGTCCAAGCTGCCACGCATTAATCAATGCAACCTTTTATCCACCCACCCATCTATTCAATAATCGATCTATCTGTCCATTCCCTCTTCCACCCATCCATTTTCCCATCCATCCATCCATCCATCCATCCATCCATCCATCCATCCAACTATTCACGCCTCTGACACCTGTCCGTCTATCTGTTCACACACTCTCGGATGTACCCGATGAATATCTGTTGAACGCCTTATCTACTGGGTGTCCTGCTAGGGCTAGGGCTGACGGACCTTGCAATGTTGATATGCGCAAAACGCATTAGAGAGAAGTCCAGGAGCCTAGGAAGCTTTCTCAAAGCCTCTTAGGGCTAAGTGCGGGTGGACAGAGGCTGACCTGACTGGCTATCGGGCTGCCTGAGTTCCCAGCCTACCTGCATCTGTTTGCTGGGAGGTCTTGAGTGGGTCCCCTTCTCTCTGGTATGGTTTCTCCCTCCACCATCAAGAGGTGGACTACCCTGAGATAGCCAACCCTATACAGAGAAGACTCTTGGGTGAGGAGTTTGATTTGGGAGATTGTGAAGGTCCAAGGGGTGGGGGATGCCTTTGGGTTTGAGTGAGATGATGAGAGTCAGGAGATTCTAGAAAGAAAGGTGAAGAGAAGATACCGGGTGGGTCCTGTATAAATGTGGGTAGCATTCTGATCTGTGGACCTGAAAACCATTTCTCAGCTGTCTCTCCTGCCATGTGGGGCTTCAGCCTGAGGTCTCTGGCGGCAGGTAACTGACAAGTCAGGCTCTTTGTCCTCCCTCCCCCAGTCCCCGCTTCCCACAGCCGTGATAACCCACACGTAGCACTCTGCCCTCTGGAGTTTATTTTAAGGTCTTGGCTTGTTTATTTATTTTATTTAGAGATTTCTCGGTGCTTTGTGAGGAGGAAAATTCGAATGGGATGATTATGAAATACTATTTCACCTCGCTGTTCATTCACAACAAACAAAGAGAAATGATTGGTGATTAAAAATGCATTCTCTCTGCTTGTTTTCTTTTGTTTTACCATTATGGAAATATTATAAATACTGAATACTAATCTGGACCTGCAGGGACCTCACAGACCTTCCAGAAAACACGGCAGCTCTCTTTCATTGGGGCAACCTTATGCCATCCTCTTGAGGCACAAACTGTGGCTCAGGCTCTCCCAAGGGTCCTGCCATTGCTCTGGCCCCTGGCCGGGAGGCCTCCATGCCTGTGTAGCCCCTTGTAGCATCCCCTGGACAGCAGCAGGACTCCCCTATACTCGTGATCTTGTCTTCCGCTCCAGCAGACAGAATGGAGTAGAGGAACGCAGAGCCGTGAATCTCAAGAGCACTTAATTAGTCTCAAAATCACTTTCGTGGAGTTTCGTTCCCAACACCAGGCAGCCTGAGCCCAACTTTCTGGTCCACCACTCTCCGGCCGTGTGACCTTGGGCGTTACTTTCTGAGCTTCCATTTTTCCCTCAGTGAGATAGGAGTACAGGAGATGGCCGCACAGAGGCTTGCCTCAAAGATGGAAGGGGGCCCTAACAGCCTACCTATCACTCGGCCTGTCAGACGGAGGCGCTCAGTAAATGTTGAGTCTCTGCTTTGATTCCTATCCCTCTCCCTCTCCATCCCCCTGCCTCAGTTTCTCCCTTTACAAGGTGAAATCGAATCACTGGACACGGCCTTCCCAACTGGAGGCGGCGCCGAGCTTCCTCACCGAAGCTGGATTCTCTGGCCTTGTTCTGAACCACACACCAGGTACTTTGCCATTTCTTTCTGTCACAAACAAATACATAATAGGAGTCCAAGGGCCCGCTCCCGTTCCAAAGTATTACGCCAAGTCCAGACAAATAGTCCCAAGGTGTCCGTGTTCCTTTTATCTCTCTCTCTTTATTTAACCAAATTAACCGCTCTCCGTGTCCCCTGCATGTGTCTTTCCCTGCCATATAAAATACAATCACGCCTGCTTGCTACATGTTTCAGATACTTTATCATTAACATCAATTCCAGCCAAATTAGGAGTTTCTCCCAACATAATTGCCCTTCCCATTATCCGGCACTTTATTTTTTCAAAGCACTTTCCGACCATTAATTAGTTAACCCTTAGGACGCCCCAGAGCTGGCGCTCAATGTCACCCTCCCTGTCTCCTGGCTAGGAAGAGGAGGTGGGGAGGGGTCAGGTACTTTGCTGGAAATCACTCTGGATGTGAGGGGCTGAGGGAGACGGTGAGGTCGTGGGAATCTTCTTCCCAGTCTTAGAGCCTCTGCCTGGGCCCCGGTCCAGACCTGAGCTGCCAGCAGCTAGAATATGACTTGAGTTTAGGAAGGGGACCCCAACACTTTAAAATGGGTGGGGTCCCCAGCACGCTCGCCACCTTCTCTGTGGCTTGTTTAATGAAGGAAGTAAGAGAAGAAACCATGAGCTGTGTAGCAACCGTTCCTCCGGGAACTGGAAAGAGAATAAGAAACTTAACCAGGCCAAGGGGCCAGCAGATGTAGTGTCTGCTCCAGTCATCTGCAAGCACCCAGTGACAGGAGCCAAATAACAGGGTTGCCCCCTAGGATGCTACAAAGTGAGGAGCTGGCTCTCGGGAAGCTAGCGAACAGCCGGAGTAAGGGAAGAGTTGGGGCGTTTGTAGAATTTTGGGCACCATTCCAAAAGTGGGGCCCGGTTCCGTCCATCACCCTGCCAGTGTCTTTACACAGTCTCCCCGTCCCAAGTTAGGTGGGCAGGTGCAAACTTTAGGGCAGGCGTCCCAGGAACCATCTGGGAACACCGTCATGATTCATTTCTGGCATGGGGATCTGGCTCTGCCGTGAACTCCGATCACGGCTGCTCGAGATACACCGTCAAACTACCAATATTTTACATTTACGGCCTCTCTGAAGGCTGGACTTCTTTAATGATTTTTTTTTCTTGAAATACATGAGCTGGCTCCCACAAGGCCATTGCCAGGAACCCGCAGAGAGGTTTTCCAAGATGCTCTAGTAGGCTTCACAAGTCCCTCGGTTTCAATAGTACAACCTCCTTTGGGGCTGCCTAGAGGCTGAGGCTACCCCACGCTAAAGCAGCTACTGGCCTGAAACCGTCCCCAACCTCCGCCCCCCCTTTCCCACACTACTGCTCTGTGCTAACAAGGACTTGAGGGGAGCCAGGCCCAGCTATTTGGTCCTCACCCTCAAGACACTGGGGTCTGAATCCCAGCTCTGCTACTTGCAAGCAGCTTGGTGTTGATAGGAGAGACCCGTCTCCAGTCTCCATGTATGTGAGCACTGTATGGGAAGGCATCAACACCCCTTCCAGGCGACAGCAAGTGCCCGAGGGGATGTGAGCTGTCAAGCAGTGGATGAACAACTGGTTGCTTAAGAGTTTCTGTTCTTCTGATCTCTTGGTTTACGTCTTTTCTTTGGGGGTGGGGTAGGGAGAGTGCTGGGTTTTGAACCTAGAGCCTCTTGAGCTTTAGGACCGTGCTCTACCAGTGAGGGTTTCTATGGCTGTGATGAAACACCACGAACAAAGCAAACTTGGGGAGGAAAGAGGTTTGTTTCAGCTTACAACCCACAGGTCACATTCCATCACTGAGGGAAGTCTTCAAAAGAACTCAGAGCAGGACCCTGGAGGCAGGAGCTGATGCGGACACCATGGAGGAGTGACTTGCCGGCTTGCTCCTTCATGATAGGCCTAGCCTGACTTCTCTTGGCACCCAGGGTCACCAGCCCGGGGATAGCACCACCTATAATGGGTTGGGCCCTCTCCCATCAATCACTAATAAAGAAAATGTTTCTACGGGCTTGCCTATTGGTTCATCCTATGGAGATGTTTTTCTCAACTGTGAATCCCTCTTCCCAAATGACTCTCGCTTAAATCAAGTTGACACAAAACTAGCCATGACAACCGCAGAGCCACATGCCCGTCACGCTCCAGCGCTGATTTCAACTCCGTTCGTTTCTTTCAGAATCCGGATCTGAATGGGCCCACCAGGTGATGGAGGGCTGAAGGGGGAGTCCGATGTTGCCTTAGAACGTCTCCACAGAGGACAGGAGCTCCTGCTGCCCGATCTATGTTTCTTACCTTCTTGGTACCCTCTAGCTTCAAGCTCAGTCAGTTACTACCACTAGGACATCTGGAACCAACCCCCAAAGGTGTCATGACCCACATGGGTTGAGAACCACTGCTCTAACCCTTTGGGATAGAGTCTGTCACCATCTACATCTCCCTGATGCTTAGCCTGGGGCTTCCAGGGGTCCAGAGACTGACCCAGCACACGGCAGCACATTCTAGAGGATTTCTCCTTGGGAGCCTGCTCGGCATTTGCAACTGTCTCGTGGGCAGGTACCACCCTCCTCACCTGCACGTATGCAAATCAGGGCCAAGGAGGCAAGTGACTCATTCAGAACAGGAACTCAGGAACGCAGCAGTAGCAGGAAACAGGCTGGGGGTTGAGCCCAGGCATCGGGATAAAGCATTCTAGCTTCATGATATGACAGGGCTTCTGGTACTTCAGGATTCTAGGGACTCCAGGGTCTCAGAACTCTGTCTCAGGGGCGGGCGGGGGTAGCTCGTGCTCTCAGGCTGCACCCAAGCACGGGGACAGGCTTGTTCTCCATCCTGACCTGCTCTCCCCAGCACATTCCCACCACCACCTAGACAGGGAATTAAGACTCAAATCCTCGCTTGACACGATGCAGGAGGATGCTAAGTACTTAAGCGCTAATTAATTAGCGAGCGGTACCCACAGCCATCAGCCACTGGAGGAAACCTCAGACAGACCTCCAGAGGGCCCGTGTCCGCCCTACCGTGCAGTCCCAGGACCAGCCTAGCATGTGGACAGAGAGGAGGGGGCTAGCCTCTGGTGAGAAGAGTGTCTGGGCCAACTCTAATCCATGCCTTCCAAGTCCCTCAGAAACTGTCCAGCGTGCCAGGGCCCTGAATGTGCCTTTCCCTGAATGAGGAAGCTCTGTGTGACTTTGCCACAGGCTCTCAAAACAACACCAAGCCCCATAGCAGGTCCAGCTGAGAGGCCACCACAGATGAAGGCCTCTTTTCCAAGTCAGCTGGTTTGTGTTTTTCCCAGTAACAATAGAAGGAGCACCCTAAAGACAGCTCTGCTGTGGGAGCATCCGCTTGAGAGTGGGAGCTCTCCACTCTTCGGGGCCTCCATTCACCGTCCACGGTTACCCAAGGACAACTCCCCTCGTGGCGCAGACGGTAATAAGATCCAAAAGTTTGGATCACGTTAGATTTGAGTTCCTTCGAGCCGCACGGCCCGTGCGGGTCCGTTTCTGAGCCTCAGTCTTCCCAGCTACGAAATGGGCTGACAGCTTCCTACAGGGCTATTGTGGGTATCCCACGAGACACGTACGATACCCGTGAAGCCCTGTGTGCAGTGTCTCCCTCACAGTAACCATGGAACCAAGAGTTGACAGCAGCTTCTAATGTTGTCGAATAATCCCCCCCACTTGTGGATGCTCAACACTGGTTTGTGTTTATTTGTGGGAGGGCCTGCGTCATGGAAGTAGCCCAGACTGCTTGTGCACAGCCTTCACTATAGAGCCCCGCTGTCTCGAATGTCCTTGTGGCCTCTCCACCTGCCGAGTGCCGAGATCAACAGCATTTGTCACTACCACGCCTGGCTTGACCCTCATGACTCTGGAGCACTGTTGGGTAAACAGTCCTTCTGGTTTACTTGAGACTGTCTTAAGTTTAACACCGAGAATTCTGTTATCACCAAAACCCCTCAAAAGCTAGCACGAAAATGGGACAGTGAGCTAAATCAGGACAGTCGGTCAGAATGCCTGTCGTGAAGAGGACAGAGAGGAAGGACGCAGGAAACAGTGGCAACTGGTGGGCAGAACTATTTTTTTTTCCCACAATGGCTTTTTTATCAGAGTCAGGACTCTATTCTCTGGTACCTTAGAGCCCTTCCCCAGAGGTGGCCGGATTTGGAAAGGGTCAAACAAGGGGGACTCAAAGAGTCCTGGACAAGACCTATAGAAAGCTGAGCCCTAGTCTCTTTTCTGACCCTGTGGTTTGTGTCAACCCTGGGCTCCACCTCCCTCAATATTTGCTTAACAATCAGCCTAGAAACAGCATTGTTCAGGACAAAAATGAAAACATTAGACTGGTACTTGTTTTCTTCTCTGCTGTTCAAATTCCTCAGAAGGGAAGGGAAGACTATTCCCGGGGCACCGCCTGGAAGACGGGCCAGACCACAACAACAGGAGCTTGGGGTCACAGCCTCAGTTTCCCCAGATGCTCAAAATGGGGGTATGGGACCAAGAGGTGGGTGAGACAGGACAGCATTTAGCTGAATCGAAGTACGACTCACCGGTGTTTTGTTTTTGTTTGTTTATTGCAGCCTCATCCCCAAGGTACTGATGGGGAAGTAAAAGGTTGGGACACCCTTTATCAGCGGCTGGGGAAGCAGACTTAGAGTCGACACCCACTCGGTCCATCCCACAGACTCTCAAGCCTGTGTGTCCAGCATCCCCCGCACCTCTGTCTCTCTGTCTCTCTGTCTCTCTCTCTGTCTCTCTCTCTGTCTCTCTCTCTGTCTCTCTCTGTCTCTGTCTCTCTCTGTCTCTCTCTCTCTCTCTCTCTCTCTCTCTCTCTCTCTCTCTCTCTCTCCCAGTAGAGAGAAGGTTACGCCCTCTGAGGAGACCTCACAGTCCCGTAGCCTCCTCTCCACACACAGGAGAGGCAGGGCAGTGCTGGGCCTGGTTCACCAGCGAGGGCAGGCAGCCTGGTATGCAAATGAGCTCAGGGCAGAGATCAAGTGTGCCAAGCAGGTGTGGGTTCACCAGCACAAGCCATTCCGGGCTGGTTGCAGGAAGGAAGCCGGGCCTGGGTTCCTCGTGCTGCACTGGTGCTGGACACTCCCGTTCATCCCCTTTTTTTTTTTTTTTTTTTTTTGCAATGCAGGAAGCAGAACCCCCAGCCCCCTGCGTCGTCGTCCCTAAACAAATGTTCTCTCAAGGAGCCTCACCCCTGCCCTCCGGACACTCCAGAGGCACCCTCCTCCAGAGACCCACGGCAGCCCCCTAAGCCTTACTCCTCATTCCCCTGTCTAGCACAGAGCGGGAAACTGAGGCACGGCTAGGTCTCTTCGCTAGCAGAGCTCGAATTCAACAACAGACTCGCCTGGCTCAACCTAGCCCAAGCAGGCAGGCCATAGAATTCTGATTCTCCCCCTCACAGTGGTGACATCAATCCCCTCACTGGCCTGTGCCTTTCTTTGTTTAGGACACGGGTCAATAGCTCTCTTCGCAGTTACCGGGAAGGTGCAGCAAGTGGAGCACCTATTGCAAGGTGCTGGGCACTGTGATTGCCAGAGTAATATCAGGCAGTATGGGGGTGGGGGTGGAGGGCCAACGCACTCAGAAGGCTGGAGACCTTGTGAGATGTCTGAATCCAATTCTCCAGAAACTTCTCCCCGACCGCTCCATTCATTCTCAAGCCCTCTCTGACCACTCCAAATGCCCTGACCTTGCAGGACGGTTCACAGCCACAAGTGCCTGCGGTGGGAACAGAAGCCACCTGCTCAGGTGTCCATGGGCCCTCCTCTCCTGCCTACCACCCTGCCTTTATTATTTCAGTGGGAGCGTAGGGCAGTCTTGTCTGAGACCTGGGTTCTCATCACGGGTAATTCTCAAATTGGTGCAAGCCTGTCCCTAGCTTGGTCCCCAAACACCCTATGCAGGACGGAAGACAAGGCTGAGGGAACCCCAGGGAGTGTGAGGAACTGAAGAGTGGGAGTGGGAGCTGTGCTGAGGGGTAAACAGTTCTGTCTCCTGGGGGACAGTAGCTCCTCCTTACAAGGCTGGTGCTGGGCCATCTCTGCCCAGTTCCTGCCTGTTAAGGACTCTGCTCAAAGCTCACCAGAGCTCCCCGACCTGCCTCAGGCCCAGCAGGACAATGTCCCAATTCCTTCACAAGAGTCCCGTGGTCCTTGGTTGCTTTGCCATCTTCTCCAGCCGGCCCTCTCTTTCTCCCCTTCTCTGACATCCCGCTCAATGGCTCTCCCTTCCTCAGGCCTCACAAGATGGCGTCACGTCTCATTCCAAGATGCTCTCTCTGTCTGATCCCCTTCCTCCTCCACCTGTTCCTGTATTACTGGCCTCACAGAAGACAGCATTACCTTGACTACCTACTACTCCTTCCTCTAAGAGTTCAGAGAGGCTGGCTTTTCCTGAGTGTCAGACACACCTGCTCTCTGCAACCTCGTGCTGATCAAACAATCAACCTGTTCTCCACCAACAGGGCACTTCTACCAGAGCCTGGGGGCTGGCAGCCCTAAGCACTACAGCCCTGGAGACCTAGAAGCCAAAGGGACACTACCACAAAAAAGCACTCTGAGGATGCGTGATACCTTCCCCATCATGGTCCTATATAGAATCTTTAAGGCCAGAACCATGTGGCAATATTTTTGTCTCCTCCCCAACACTGCCCTATAGGGCACAGTGCTTGACGTGGCCCAGTAGGCCTCCAGGTTGGTGTGAGTGTGCCTTGGAGTGCCAGACGGGGAAGAGAGGCTGCTGTGAGCAGCTTAATCAGGAGGGCTTCCTGAGGGAGGTGCCCTGGGCAGGGCCTGAGAGCAAGCAGAGACTCAACGGTGTTGGAAGGGAAGATGGCAGATGCTCTGTGGAGTGATGGGGGATGGGACAGAAATAGGAGGAGCAGGGGACGGAGAGTGAAAGTAGACAGGGGTGTTCGTATGCACGGGGTCCAGGATACTGCCTGTAAATAACATTTAGGAGGAGCCAAGCTTCACACCTGACTATGCCATACCCAGGACCCTCCTGCCCTACTCTGCCTAGGGCGGCTGGGGCCATGGGTCTTTCTCACAGGAAAGCAATGGCTGTAATCTGGGACGAAGACAATGGTACCTTCCCCCAGTCATGGAGTCTGGGGAGTGCCCTGGGCAGGGCTTGTCCAGGCCTGGCACACCAGCTGCGCCCTCCACCCTGGGACGTCCTGTACCCAGGAGGACTTATTAAAGGGACAAAGGTCCCATGGGGTGCAGGCACCCCAGGCTCAAGTCTGGCAGTTGGCCCAGGCCCTGGCATCTGCACGAACTCCCACTTTCAACACTGGTAACTGAGGCTTTGGGGCACACAGGTAGATCTGGGTCGTGGGTCCAGCCTCTGGGGGAAGGCCTCACGTCACGTGAGGATGGCTACTGCTTGCTGGATGTTCTCTACCTACAGGATGAAGGTCTGACCCAGGGTGCTTCAGCCCAGCAGCATGGGGTATGAATCTTTGATCTGTGTGGCCTTGGGAAGGCAATGTGACCCCTGGACTTCCCATCCCCATCTCTGGATAAAAAGAGGTTAAGAAGAGTAGCTATCATTCATGACTCACTGAGAATAAACTCAAAAACCACCTCAGATCCAGGGCAAAGGAGGTACTCAGTACATAGCCACCTACTTGCTGTCGTTAGGATAGAGGGGCGTGCAGGTCACTCCTGGGCCTTTTCTGCAAGTCCTAAAGGCAAGGAAACCCCGATGACATAGTTGGCACAATGGTAGTTGCATCGCAAGATTCCCCAAGCGCCATGGTGGGGTTGCCAGGTGTGGAGTGATGGGAATGTGGGCTGAAGCCCCCCCAGAGCCAAAGCTGGGGTGAGCAGGCTTCAGGGGGCTGTAACTGGGGACACTGGCCAGAGTCACGGGACAGGGGCCAGTGGTGGCTGAATCAGGGCGTGGGGGCAATCAGCTGTGAGAAAGTGGACCTGGGTTTATTATTGCCGAATGTTATCATCCTTGATAAGAACCAGATTATACGGAGAGAAGGGAGGGGTGCGCAGGCAGGGGTGGGGAGGGCGGAGAGAGAATCAAAGTGCAGCCTGGTTTGCTGAGCAAGCCCTTAGCTGTTCTTGGGGCCTGGTTGGGACCCCAGAACTGACCTCCTTCTTGGTGGGGGACACTGGAGACGGAAGGACTTGACGGGTCTGCCAGGTCACTAGGCTGTTGGGAGGAAGGCCAAGGCCTCCCAAACATGGGCTTTTTCCCTGGGGTACAGCCCACCCATTCTGACCTCTGCTGCCCAGCTCACTCTATCCGCATGAGGGACAGACCTGGACGGACGCCCAGCCAGGCCACAGGACAGGTCCAGTGACCTCGGGTATAAGTCACGAGCTCTTTCCAGCCTCAGTTTCCCCACCTCTAAAGGCAGAGATCCCCGCTGGGTAAGGACATCTGAGGAAATGGAGTGCCAGCTGTGCGGGGGTGCCTCCTCCCCTTGATGTGCCTTTCAAAACAAGACACGGGGGTCACAAGCGAAGGTACCTGCCACAGAGCTTGATGGCTAGAACTTGATCTTGGGGAACCACGTGATGCAGGGTGGGGGGAGTCAAATGCTGTAAGTGGTGCTCTCACCTGTATCCCCTCCCTAAAAATAAATACAGAGAGGGAGAGAGAGACAGAGACGGAGAGATAGAGAGACAGAAACAGAGAAACAGAGAGAGACAGAGAGGGAGATAGAGAGACAGAGACAGAGAAACAGAGAGAGACAGAGAGGGAGAGAGAGACAGAGACGGAGAGATAGAGAGACAGAGACACAGAGAGAGAGACAGACAGACAGACAGAGCAAGCTATGGGTGTGGGGGTGTAGGGGTGTCCTTTTGTCTATGTTCAGGTTACAAGTGTGTGTACCTGAGTGTGTGGGGGCCAGAGGTAATCCCTGAGTGTCATTCCTCAGAAGCCATGAGATTACCTTGGGACTTATTTTGTTTTGAGACAGGGTCCCTCATAGGCTCACTAGTTGAGGGACAGGCTGGCCAGTGAGCCCTAGGAACTCTGTCTCTGCCTTCCCGGTGCTGGGAATTGTGGGACGCGTGTCCTGGAGATTGAACGCAGGCCCCTAGACTTGCACTGTGGAGCCAACACCCAGCCCCAGGACATTTTTTTGTCTGCTACGTCTTTTGTCCCCTCCCTTCTCCCTTGCTTGCTGTCACTGGACAGCTGATGACGGTTGCCGGCTGAGTGCCCCCTGTCCTCTGAAACATGCCCTCAAACTTTATACCATGAGAAGCAGCTGGGGTTCCATATTCCCATGTTGTAGATGTAAGAGTCAAGGTCTGACACAGGATAATAGCTTGCCCCTCCCAGAGTGGGAACCTGGAAGTCCTGGCTGCCTCTCCAGCACACTGCTTCTTCAGTGTCCGGCTTCTCTGGCACTCCAGCAGAACTAGAAGCCTGGCCAAGAGATTGCTAGGGTGTCAGGCCAGTGTGACTCGGGGGGCCCCAAGCCCCCAGAGGTGTCTCTGGCCCTGCAGCAATCCCACACTGTGACAGGCCTCGCAGGCGTCCTTGCCGTCAGAGAAGGCTATAAAAAGCAACACTTTCAGCCCCAGACTATGACCTGTGCAACTTCACAGAATCCAGTGAAAACCAGAGATAACCTTCAGGAGGTCTGACCTTCAAGAGCAGTGTGACAGAGTGACACTCTGGACTGCAGCTTGGCCCGGGTTGGGGACAGAGCATGTGGTTGTGGTGTGAAATAAAGCACGGAGCTCCTGGGAAGTGACCGGGGACAGCAGTCACCACAACAACCCAATCTTCTCACAGCCACCGAATAGCCAAGGCCTAGGCTGCTCCACATCGGCTCCAGGTTTCCTCAATCTCAGTGAGGTGGGCCCATCATTAGCCCATTTCACAGATCAGGGAAACAAGGCTCAGAGCGAAGAGGTCACTTGTCCTAGTTAACACGGCTAGAATGGAAAGGCGTTGACCCAAGTCAACTCTCTTCCTGTTCTCAAGATGGTGTCTCTCTCCTCAGCTCAGGTTGCCCTTGAACCTACAGCGTTCCCACCTCAACCTTGCAACTGCTGAAATTTTTTTTTTCAGTTCTTCAACGCTCTGGTCTCTACCTGCCTCAGAACCTTCATGCGGGCTGCCCACTCGGACTCAAGGGCTTGTTTCTTCTTCTCTTTGTCTATTGAATGTCTCTCCTTCCAACTTCACCATTTCCTTAGAAAGGCTCGCTCCTTCCTTCCTTCCTTCCTTCCTTCCTTCCTTCCTTCCTTCCTTCTTCCCCCAGCCCCTCCACTCAATACCTATCTTCTAGGTGATAGCTATGTACCAGTGACCTTGAGAGCCTGAGGCCCAGAATGGACCACTGGGCTCTGAGCTGCCCTAGCTGAGCGAGCTATCCCTCCCACCCTGGGAAGACATTGCCACATCCTGAAGGAAGACGAAACCACAGGATCAAGCTGACACGTCATCCCAAGGTATTTGCCTTTTATTTAAGCAACATAATCTATTATGGGATTGCATGTCAGGAATTTTATTTTTATCTTCCCGTGCATGCACGGCACATGTGTGGAGGTCAGAGGGCACCCTGAGCTGTCAGTCTTTCCCCTTCCACCATGAGACAGGGACTCTTTGTTTTGCGTGTGGCATCATGCCAGGCTAGCTAGCTCACAACTGGGATTACCGATGTGCCCCACCAGGCCTTGGGTTTTTGCCTGTTTATTTTAATTACGTGTGTCTCTGCGTGCCTCTGTGTGTGGGCATGTGAACGTGAGTACAGTTCCTATGGAAGCTGGAGGCAGCAGATCTCTCTGGAGCTGCGATTACAAGAGGTTATGAGCCATGCACATGGGTGCTGGGAACTGAACCCAGGTCCGTACAAGAACCGTGTGTGCACTTAACAGCAGAGCCCTCTCCAGCCCCAGTGCTTGATTTGACACGGATTCTGCGTATCTGAACTCCTGGCCCTCACGCTTACACAGCAGGCACTTGGTCTACTCAGCCATCTCGCCAGCGTACGGCATTTTAAATTTTATTTTCGTTATTTCACGATGCTCTTGGTGTTGTTTTGTTTGTTTGTTTTGCTTGTTTGTTCACTTGACACAGAGCCTTGCTGTGTAGCCCAAGTTGATCTCAAACCACATAGCTCAAGTTGGCCTTGAACTCTCTATCTTCCTGCTGGAAGTCACAGACACGGACCATCATGCCTGACTTGGACTTCCCTTTGGGGTGCTTGGGATTGAATCCAGGGCCTCCAATTAAACACGCGCACTAGTACAGATCCCAGCCCCGGGATAATATATTAAATAAATGAAGTGTGTTTCCCTACATTTTATATATTATCGCTGTGTGGTGCTGGTTTGCATGCCGAGGCACTCATGCGGGGGTCAGAGGACAACTTTGTAGAATCGGTTCTCTCTTTTCACCTCTCAGGTGGGCCACAGCACCTCTCTGATGCTTCTCCTGCGGAAAAGGACTGATGTGTATCGGAACCTTCTCTACGAATCCAGCAGGCCCCACAGCCAGAGCCAGGTCTACACCACCTCGGCAGGACCCTCTCCTCAGCCCACCTTGGCCCCACTCCCCGCTCCCTCCCCTACGTGGTTCTTGCATAACGTCCAGTCAGAATCCTAGGTGAATGGGAGACCCTGTCCCATCCTGCCCCAGGCTCCAAAGTAAGAAAAAGCAGGAGGAAGGTCACATTGCTTGCTTGGCTGGCTGCCTGATTTTCATTAGGCCCGCTGCCTAATTTTCCTGGGCGTCTCTTGCTTTCTTGGCTACTCAGTCACTCTTCTTTCTCAACTATCAGAGCTGTCACACCCCCGTCCCCTTACCCCAGTATGGTTGCCTCCGGTTCTTCCTGCTGTATAACCTCGCTGCCTCTTGCTGCAGTGTCAGTCCACAAACCTTCTTCCTGGAGCCCCCTGGGATAGACAGCAGGTGCTTGGGCATTTCTGACATGCCCAGCAAGACTTAACTATGATCACGGACATTCATTGAGCATTTACTGTGTGCCGTACTGGGGAAACACAGCAATTTCCACCAGTCATCTTACGAGGTTGGGACTTTCATTATACCCATTGTCCACCGGGGGAAACTGAGGCTAGGGGGTTAAGCGTTAGGGCTGGGACCTGGAGTAAATGCCTTCAGCCACCCGTCATGGAAGGAGACTGTGGGTGTGTCTTCTCTGGGCTAGACTGTTCCTGATCCACAGATACACTTGTCTTCTAGATCTTTCTCCCACTGGTTCCTAAATGGTGTTTTTCCTTCTGGGTAATGAAACCAAGCCCCAAACTCAGGGCACTAGGGATGAGTGAGGTCTGAAGGGTCTCAGAGAAGTGAGGCTGCTGGGACAGAGATTCTGGCTTCCAAAGCTGTTTTTTTGGGGGTGTCCCAAAGCTGGTCCTTTTGGGAGGTGGAATTTGGGGCTCTTGGGGAAGGGTGAAGAGGGTAGTGAGAGTCAGGATCCCCATGAGGACCTAGCATCACCCCAAGTTTGAGTAGATAGAAGTGTTGACACTAAGTCAACCTCCAGCATTGACTTCATGGGGCTGGGGCAGGGGTCGGGGGCTGCTCCAGATGGAATTTGATGTTGAGCACGTGAGCCCTTCCCAATCTGAAAGAGACTGCCTATCCCTACCCACCAGGCAACCCCACAGAGAAGCACCCAACCACCCTTGGGACCCCATACTCACGGGGGACAATGACAGCTCCTAGTTGGGTGGTGCAGGCCATTGATCTCTCAATGGTGTCTGCAGGGCTGAAAGTCAGATTGAGAGAGAGAGAGAGAGAGAGAGAGAGAGAGAGAGAGAGAGAGAGAGAGAGAGCGCTCTCCAGAGCCTGACATTCTTTTTAGGATGCCCATAAAAGATAATATGACCTGTAAAATCTGCAAGCTGCTTCCAGCCCGTGGCGCCGGGCCCCACACCCCTCTCCCACCCCCAGTTCCATGCTCCTGCCCCAGAGGAGGGCACTACTCTCCGGGAGGCCCCTGAGGCCCACACCCTTAGAGACAGGGAGCTCTAGGAAGAGATGGGGCAGCTGCCCTCAGCCACAGTGGTCTGTTCAGGTGGACCGAGCTGGTGAAGTGCCTCTCTCTCCAGCGCCCCCCTCCTTCCCTGCACCCCTGTCCCAGGCCCTCAGGTCAGCAGGGCAGCTGCCAGGCTGAAGGGGGTGGTGATGTGCTGGGGCAGATCCCAGGCTCTGGTGAGTCACCCCGTGGGAGTTTGTTGACGAATCCAAATCCTGGGTCTTTTGTTTTTAGCTCCTGGGAATTCAGGGTCTGCCCAGGCAGAAGGGCGAGAATGGGAGGCGGACCTGCCTGGACTCTCTTCCCAGCTACACCTGGGAACTGTGTTCAGCTCTGGGCAGCCTTGGGACTTCAATTTCTCTACCTTTAAAATGGGCGTGAATTGATTACAGAAACCTCTCTAATTAGTGAAAAAAAAAAAAGTGAACATAAATATCCTGCCCTGGATAAGTAGGCGGTATTAAAATGAAGTATGTCATGACAAGCATAGATCTTGGGCCAATGACAAGCCGTCATTTACTGAGTGCTTCCCGTGTGTGCCAGGCGCCGTAGTAAGAGGGGTATAATTAATTCTGCCAACTACCATACGAGCGAAGCCTGTGAGATTTATTATCCATTTTTTTAAGGGAGGAAACTGAGGCCCAGAGAGGTCAAGTATCTTGCCTGAAGCCACATGACTTATATACCCAACTGGCAGGCTCCCCGGCCTCCCACGGTGCAAATTAAGGACACCTCTAAAAGTGCCAGGCGAGATGATCACGGGGCTGGCCCTGCTCCGCCCCTGGCCTCCAGGTAAAGGACCAGTCCCCGAACATTAAAATAGGTGTTCCTTTCCACACTTCCTCTGCTGATGACCCCCGCCCCTGCCACGAGTTCTGATGGGGCATTTGGCATCCTTGCCAGCCACACCCCCAGCTCCAACCTTCTCAAGAGTGCTCTGAGAGGCCCTGGTTTCTCCCAGCACCCTTCTGTGGGCGATGGGGCTGAACTTCACGTCCCCGCAGCCAGAGGTACATGCGTCACAGCTGGAGAAAGCTCCGGATTGGCAGATTTGCCTCCAGAGAGTAGAGCGCTGAGAGGCTCTCCCAATTTCCAGGACTCAACACCTTCACCTGAAGCCAGGCATTTCCTCTGCTACTCCTGTTCTTCCTGGGTAGAGAAGGGAATCCTGAATCCTGCCTCCTCTCTGCTGGAGTGACATTCCCAGTGCTCTGAGGCAACAGAGCAAGGCTTGGAACAACCCCTCCCAGGCCCAAAGCTTGGCCCCCTCATTTCTGCCCCTCCTGAATCTTCCTAAGTGTTCACTATCTACTTGGCCACCCACGTGGCTCGAGGGATGTGACTGACCCTCTCTGAGTATTACCATGACAGAATATGGACACACACACACACACACACACACACACACACACACACACACACACACACACGTTTACGCAGAGGAAACCAAGCCTCCAGGAAGTCAAATGGCTTTGTACAAGTTCATACAGCTCGTCAATGGTAGACTAAAGATTCAATCAAACCCACCTCTTTCGGGGTACATTGTCCTCAGCTGTGAACCACCCAGCAACACAGATGTGTGGGTCTCCGTTCATCCTTTTGGTCTCGGAATAGCCTCGGGAAAGCATGTGCTTATTGACTGTGCGGACGAACCGCCGAGCAAAGGGACAAACAAGGCCTCAACTCTCAGAAGAACCAGGAAAAATGAGCAACACGTGTGTGTCAGATAAGGAGACCGAGGCTCAGGGACAAAAAGAGACGTGTTCGAGGTCACTTCGTTGGGAGAGATGTAGAAACCGAGTCACCCTCCCAGCCACAGGCCTTTCTCATCCTTCTCCTTCCCATACCTATCGTCTTAAGCTGCTGGACCCATCTCTGCCTCCCATCCCTAAGGGAGTCTGGGAACACAGTGTCTTTAAGCTGCCCTTTGAGGGACAAGCAGGGAGGGGGCTGCGAAGTCCCCTCTCCCCTGCACGCAGAATAAGAAGCTCGAACCCGGTCTGTCAGAGATGGGGTCAGTGCGAGGGGTCTCTCTCTGCAAGCACTTACGGCACAATTGATGGGAGAATCGCTCATCAAATGAGGGACAAATCATAAAGCTCGGGAGATGGAAATTAGGCGCGGACGAACGATCCAGGTGCAGGAGAGATTTATGAAGGAGGCTGTATTCTGGCTAATGACTTCTGCTAATGATTCTCCGAAGTGTACAGTGGCACAGAGCCCGCGCTCCGTGGGGTGACACGAACCCCGAGGGCCCGATGAAGGACATTTCTGGGGAGATGGTCATGGCGAGGGGGTGAGGAAGAACAACAGAGGAGCCCCTAGACACAGGGCCCCCCAAGAATGGTGGGAGGAGACCCAGTTCTTGGGGGTGGGAGTTTGTCCTGCCAAAGATTTATAACTCAGCTCAGCTCTTTGGCCCTCTCCATCCACTCACCCTCAAAGTGCCTGCCTGCCTGGCAGCTCCAGTGTTGGCCGGGCTGCCCGTTGCTGACACACACATTTTCAAGACCATCTTCTGTCTTCCACAGCCCTCACCCCTACCCCACACACCACTGCACAGCAGTCCTATCCTGACCCCTTTCTCTCCCTTCCTTGTCTCCCTCCTACCCAAAGAACCATCCTGAGGGCAACTGACCCCCTACCTATTCATGCTCTTTCGACTCTCAGGACCCTGTCCCCAAGGCTGCAACCCAAGGACACCAGCTGGAGACCATCCCAGCATCCCTCCTCCAATTTCCTCCATCATCTGATGAAGGGATGCTGACCCTCCTAGGTGGGACAGTCCCTTCCAAATCTAGCTTAAGTCCCACTTGCTAAAGACTGGGTCCAGAACTTTTCCTTCAGGCCCCATGGCCAGAAAATGTTCGAAGTGGCTAACTCACGGAGTCAGATCATCAGGGAACTCTGTGTGCATCTTAGATCCTGTGTTCTTTCATTCTGCCACAATTATGAGTGGTGTGTGTGTGTGTGTGTGTGTGTGTGTGTGTGTGGTGTATGTGTGCGTGGGTGGTATGTGTGTCTGTGTATGTGTGTGTATGTATGTGTATGTGTATAGTATGTGTATGTGTATGTGTGTGTATGTGTGTGAGTGTGTATGTGTGTATGTGGTATGTATGTGGTATGTGTATGTGGTATGTGTATGTGGTATGTATATGTATGTGGTGCATGTATGTGTGTGAGTGTGTGTATGGGTATAGTATGTGTATATGTGGTATGTGTATGTGTGTATAGGTGGTGTGTGTATATGAGTATCTGTGTGTATGTGTGTGAGGTATGGTGTATATGTGTGTGTATTATATGTGGTGTGTGTATACATGTGTGTGCATGTGTTGTGTGTGTATGTGTTGTGCATCTGTGCATGTGTGTATGCATGTGTATAGTATGTGTATATGTGGTATGTGTATATATGTGGTGTGTATGGTATGTGTATGTGTGTGTATGTATATGTGGGTGTGTATACATGTGTGTGCATGTGTATGTGTGTGGTGTGGTGTACATCTGTGCATGTGTGTATGCATGTGTATAGTATGTGTATATGTGGTATGTGTATGTGTATGTGTGGTGTGTATGTGTGTGTATTATATGTGGTGTGTGTATACATGTGTGTGTATGTGTTGTGTGTGTATGTGTTGTGCATCTGTGCATGTGTGTATGCATGTGTATAGTATGTGTATATGTGGTATGTGAATGTGTGTGTGGTGTGTGTGTGCGGTGTGAGTGTGTGTGTGAGTGTGTATGTGGTGTGTGTGTGTGAGTGTGTATGTGGTGTGTGTGTGTGAGTGTGTATGTGGTGTGTGTGTGTATGTGTGTGTATGTGGTGTGAGTGTCGGTGTGTGTGCATATGTGTGTATATGTGGTGTGTGTGTGTGTGGTGTGAGAGTGTGTGTGTGTGTGTGTATGTGTGTGTGTGTGAGTGTGTATGTGCCCATAGGGATCTGTGGAGGCCTGGGGAGAATATGGAGTGTTCTCTTCTTTGTCCCCTCAAGACAGGGTGCCTCAATGCACCTAGAACAGAGCCAGCAGCCTCCAAACCCAGAGGGGCCTTCTCCTCTTCTGCCTCCAACAGTGCTGGGGCTACAGGACTGTGACCTTGTCTGACTTTTTCAGAAGTTCTAGAGATTTGAACCCAGCTCTTCACACTTCCCCAGCTGGTGTTCTTCCCACTGTGCATGAGTTTTGAAGTGTGGAACAAAAATCAGATTGGAGCTGGAGGAGCGGCTCAGTGGTACAGCAATGGCCTCCAGTGCCTGAGGCCCTGGGTTCCGTCCTCAGCATGAAGAGATGGTGGAGGAGAGGCATGGCTGTGAGGATGAAGGAGTCCTGCTGAGCCCCTCCCAGACACGCCCTCCTTCTGCTGCCTGGGTTCCTTTCAGCCTCTCTCAGGCTCATCCCCCTGAGCCCCTGGCTTCCTCACAGCAGCCCTGCCGAGCAGGTGCCTAATCTTCCCTACTTTATTATGGAGTTTCACAGGGTGACGAGGTCAGTCCTGTCCGCATGGCTGGCACACACAGGGCAATATACGAGCCTAGATTCCCACCCGGGTTTCCTCTGCAACAGCAAGCATCCTGGCTACTCCCACAGCTCACAGCCTGAGGAGCTGAGGACAGGGAAGATGGCCCTGAGATGACCCTTGCAGGAAGAACTGGGAGAGGAGACTCAAAAAGGGACAGCCACTGACCACAAAGCTGGGAACAGCTTCAGAACCGGAACTGGTGGAAGCGTCAGGAGCCATACCTGATCCCCAAACTCGGCTTTTAAGGTGGTGACAGGGAGAAACGTTCAAAACACACTAAGGGGAAAAGCTTGGACCCAGTGGCAAGGACAGAGGGCTCCTGTCCACAGAACCAGAAGAGATCTCTGCGCACGCAGATCGTCACCGCCTCTCTTGCGTTGCCTAGATCTCACGCAACAGACCCAGATGAGGAAATAATCCAGCAACGTTATTTTCATCTGGGAGATGGGCATGGGGGAAAGTAGGGCAGAAGTTCAGGTTGGGTCTTCATCCTCCGAGCATCTCGTCTGTTGGGGTCTCACCTTAGGAATCCAGTCTTCCCAGCCCCTCCCAGCCCCAGGACTCCCTGGCCCAACTGTTCAACCCTGAAGTGATCAAAGACCAGAGTGAAAGTGAGCTGAGCTGAAACTCCAGCCTGGGGAGGCAGGAGGATGCACTGATGCAGGATAAGAAGGGATCACTGCTCACCAGCTGGGTGCCCCAGCACACCCTTCTCCCTTCTCTCCCTTCCCCCCTCTCCTTCTCTTCCCCTCCCCGTCCCTTCCCCTCCCTTCCCCTCCCCCTCTCTCCCTTCTCTCCTCTCCCCTTCCCTTCCCATCTCCCTCTCTCCCTTCTCTCCTCTCCCCCTCCCTTCCCCTCCCTTCCCCCCTCTCTCCCTTCTTCTCTCCCTCCTGCCCCTCCCCCCCCCTCCCCCCCCCCTCCCCCCCTCCCTTCTCTCTCCTCCCCCTCGCCCTCTCTCCCTTCTCTCCCCTTCTCCTCCTCCTCCCCCTCCCCCATGCATTACCTCCATGAAGGAGTCCCCAGCCCTGTCTGGGGAGGGCAGCAGCTGGTAGTGGGCACAGTTCCAGCCCTGTCCCTATTCTATGCTGGAACAGACTGAGGGGCTCGCTGGAGGCTTCTCTCTTCCTCTGGCCCAGTCTCTGGACCAGTCCCCCCCGCCCAATTTCACAAGGTCCTGGGAACTTGAATTAGTTGGTTGAATGAACGGCATCCTGAGCTGGGGTCCAGGGCAAATGAGTGTTAGTGGGAAGCAAGCAGAGGTCCTTGGGGCAAGAGGCTAGAAGAGCCATGAGGGTGGACCCCTAGGAAGTTAGGATGGGAGGGTAATAACCATCGGCATCTGCGTCACCCAGTGTACCCACTCCTAGTCCTCACCTTGGGCAAACCACTCAACTCTGAGCCTTCTTTCTGGCATCTGTAAAATGGGGATAACAATAAGAACGACCCATGCAGCAGAAGGATTAAATGTGGTGTATGGAAAGCGGTTGGCAATTGGTCAGCCTCCCATTAGTGGCAGCTATGACTCCTGTCAGAGAGCAGAGAAGACAGACAGCCTAAGCAGAGGACCTTGTTTATTGCAGGAGAGATTTGGGGCTGAGTAGGAAGATCAGGGTGTCACACCCAATGCCTGGGGGAAGGGGGATGAGGGCAGGAAGAGGAAGGGAAGGGGGAGGTACTGGGAAGATGGCGGAGATAAATATATGTCATGATCTTGCCCCATCTGGGTCACTGCTGCACCCTAGGAGTGATGACTCAGCTGTGAAGAGAAGTCCTCCACCCAGAGACTGGTCCCACAGGCCGTGTATGGCACAGGCCCACTGGCACGGCAGGCACATGCCAGTGAGGCTGTGGAACGATACCCAGGGTCACCCATCTGCCCCAGGGCTCAGGCACTGCCTCTCTTCACACCCCAGCCCAGGAGGAGGGCCCAGAGCCAGTCAGCTGACTCCCCTGAGTCAGGAAAGGCCCAGAAGGATAGAGGAATTTGCTGGGGCACCGCATAGCAAGGCCTGAGAGAAGTTGAAGGTCACAAGATCCCAACATAATAGAGCTGGAAAACCCAGAGGCTGCCTATCACAGTAGGTGCCCAGTCTACTCCAGGAATGTGACATGAGCCTCAGATTTTATTATCCACTCAAGACAGAGACTTCTGTGGGCCTCTGCAGGCCCTGGTGTGCTCAGAGGGGCTTCCCGGGGGTTTTCTGGGGAACCAGAGTTGAGGGCAAATTCTTACAGGCCTCACTCTCTGGAGCGACAAATGGATCCATCTGTCCCTATGCTCCAGGGACCCACTTCAGCCCTGAACCTCCCAGATCAACCCTTTCCTCTTTGCCTTCATTGTGGATCCCCCCAAATCAGAAACTCTTGGCCCTTTCCAAGACCCCCCCCTCCATGCTGGCTCAGTACCGTGTCTGTATCACTTGTCTCTCTCCAAGCCCTGGGTTAGCCACTTTGCTTCTGGAGGCTTCTCCTCCCCTCCCCTTTCTCTCTCCCTTCCCCCCAGTCCTCCTGTGCCTTCTTCCTCTCTGGGTGTGTGTGCTCATGTGCAGGTATCACCTTGCATGCTTCTTCCTGGGATTTACCACTGCGTGTGATGAGCAAGGCTGAAGTCTTCTAAAGGACAGTGAGCCCAGTGTGTTATCAGTGACCCCACCCCTACTGCTGAGGGCAGAATTCCGACCACAGCGCAGAGGCAGAATGTTTCCACCACACATCCAGAGGGCCCCCTGCAACCTTGAGGTAGGCAGAGACTCACGAAGAAGGATGGCCACCCATCTCGGCGCTGGGTTCGATGTTCTAGAACCTTTGCTCTCAATCAGGACACTCAGGAGGTCCTTCCCCGTCTCCTGGCATCGGCAAGACAATTTTGTATGTAGACACCTACATTGCCTGCCCTGCTCTGGGTACCACAGGTCAGGCCACCTCAGGGTGGGAAAGCCATCTCTTTCTGGGCACAATACTCAGGGCCTTTCCCAATCCAGCCCGACTGCTCTTATTATCATCAAGGAACACACGTTAGTAAAAGGCGATGATGCCAGGTGACAGGCACTGCACGCCTACTGTGTGAGGCCATCTCCGTACATTGTTACCTCATCTAGCTCTGCCTTGATTGACAAGCTCACCCTCAGTTTAAGGTTGGTGACAAAAAGCTAATGCGTCTCAGGATGGAGCTGAGACCTGGGTCCAGATGACTCTCCTTCTGGGTATCTGGCTGCCCTCTGTGTAGCAGTTGAGGGCACCACTGACTCTAAGCTTGGAGGATCTTGGCAGCTCTCTCCCTGAGGTCCCTGGGCCAATTCCGGTTCACCTTTTTGGATTCTCCCAAATGTCTCCTCAATGGCTGGCTCATCTGGTAGAAGGCGGGCCGAGTATGCACCACACGGACTGGGCATAGCAGCTCCCTCTTGTAATCCCAGCACTGGGAAGACAGAAGCAGGAGGGTCAGGAGTTCAAGATCATCCTCAGACACACATTGGAGGCCAGCCTGGGCTACAGGGGGCTCTGTCTCAAAAAAAGTGAGGGTTAGATAAGTGGCTAAAAGGTGTGTGTTGTACGAACCTAACAACCTCAGTTCAAATCCCTGAGACTTTTGCAAAAGTCGGACACTGTGATGCATGTCTGCAACTCCAGCAACCCAAGACGAGATGGGAGTCTGTGATAGATGAATCTCCCCCAGAAGCCAGCAGGCCAGCGAGCCTGAAGCATCCCACTGGATCGGTTAGTTTTTATGTAACTTTAGAGTTACCTTGGAAGAGGGAGCCTCAATTGAGGAACTTCCCAGATCAGATGGGCCTGTGGCCACTGCTGTGAGAGAACGTCTTGACTTATGACTGATGGGGAAGGGCCAAGCCCACTGTGGGTGGCACCATCCCCAGGCAGGTGGATCTGGGTTGTGTAAGAAAGCTAACTGGAGATGAGCCAGATAACCAGCCAGTACTTCCTGGATTCTGCTTCAATTCCTGCCTGAGTTCACTGACTCCTCTCCGGGATGGACTGTGTGACCTGGAAGTACAAGCAGAAGCAAACCCCTTCCAGGGCACTTTACCACAGCAACAGGAAGCGAACACTGGTGCAGCAGCAAAGAGAGACCCTGCCTGTCTCAAAGGCTGACAGACAGGCTCTGCCTAACCACTTGGTCCAATTCCCAGAACTCACACGGGTGGACAGGACTCCCAAAAATTGTTCTCTGACCTAGAAAGATGTCGCTACATGCACACACACACACACACACACACACACACACACACACACACACTAAAAATTTAAGAACCAAAAAGAACCCAAGGTTATCACTGCATCATTCAATCAACTCATTCATTCATTCATTCATTCATTCATTCATTCACTCATTCATCCATCCATCCATTCATCCATCCATTCATTCATTCATTTATTCATTCATTCATCCATTCATCCACCCATTCACAATTCTTTGCTGAGCACCCACTATGGACTACTGATATCCTCCAGGGATCCCTACGTCCCAGTGACCCCAGAGAGATGGCAGATGGGTCAAGGAAAGAGGGGCGCTCTACATGGTATAGTGCACCTCCACTGCCTCTGATCAGTCATGCTTCCTAATCCAATAAGGTGAGAAGGAGTATAATTTGAGCATACTTGTTTTGCACCACTGCAAAAACAGAAAATGAAGGGCTGCACAGCCGCGCCGATTTACTTCATCCGACCTTGATTAAAAGAAAATTAATTGTCGCATCTCTCAGGATATCGCAGGCAGCAGCCAATGGCTCTCCGGGACACCACAAAGAGAGGGAAGGAGCGTCACTTGATGCCCTTTTCTCTAGCCATGTGCAGTCAGGCACCGGGGAGCGAGCGTGGGGGGCGGGGCTCGTTGCAGATTGTTGAGGCTGGGGCAGGTGGGACAGGGACAGGACCTCTGACCTCATCCTTTCCTCTCTCACTAGCTCCGGACTGCGTCCACCCCCACCTGCTGCCCAGCGCCGGTACTCCACCCCAGAGCCCTCCACGGAAGCTCCCCCAAACCCTTAGAACTCCCTCTTCCCTAAGACTGGCAGGTGTCCCACAAAGAAACCCCAAAAAGACGACTCTCAAAGAATCAGGACCCCTCCAGCTGCGTCCTCACTCTGTCAGCCCAGCCGGGCTCCTGAGAGAAAATAGGGAAGGAGGGGGCTTGGCGCTGCCCGGGGTGAGCCGGGGCGGGGTGTCACTGGGGAGAGAGCTCATGAAAAGTTAATGCCCCCTTGCAGGTTGTTGATTTTTGTTTGTTTTTCTCTTTTTGCCAGAAGAGAAGCCTCTTTCATTAGCCCAGACTGTCATTACCCGGCATTAAATTTTCATAGAGCGGGGCGGGAGGCCGGGCAAGGGGAGGCAGGCAGGGGGGCAGCCAGGGCTCTGGGCGGGCCTGTGGGGCTGAGCCCAGCTCCCCGAGGCCCCTGCGTGCATACTGCAAGTCTGAATCGTAGGAACTGCTTTTCCCCATCGCTCAGTGTGGCTTTTGATCTTCCAGCTGCTCGTTTTAGTGGCTTCTTCTCTTATTCCCATTTTACAGTCAAGAAATTGAGGCTGCACCCCCTCCCTCTATCAGGGCTGAAACAGTGAGTGGAAGCGGTGACAAAGCGCCCCCTTCATTCTGGCAAACAGAGATTCAGAGTGTGGTTGGGGTACTTAACCCCGGGAGAGCACCAGGGACCTGGAACTCCCTAACCCCACTCCAGGAGGCTGGTAGGCAGTCAGGCTAGGATCCCCATGCTTGCGGGCCCTGCGACCCGCTAGGCAGGTGTCAAGACCATCACAATGGTGCACCTGGTGTGGGCACCAGGCCTGCCCATTCAGCAGGGAACAATCACGGCTAGGCTGCCTCTGGCACAGAGGCCTCCAGGGGCTGTGAACTGAGGGCAGTGAGCAGATGGGCCTCCGGGTGTCAGGTTTCCAGTCTAGGGTAGGAAGCAGGATTTCTGGAGGGGCAGGGGGAATAGCCAAGCTCCTCCCAGGTCCGTGGCCCCTCCCCTCCCCTCCCAGCCTCTGGTCCCAGAGTAGGTGGGCGTACTGACTGCCTACCACCCTCCAGAGAGGGACACAGGACCTGGCTGGAACTAAGCTTGGCTGGGGGAGGTGCCTGTGGACTTCACAGCTAGGGGATCATAGGAGGGCTGGACTCTAGAGCCATACCCCCGCTCCGCCCCACTCCGTTTCAGCTATTCCCCTCCCACGCCCCGCTGTAGTAAAAGAGCAGGTAGGCCACAGGGGGCTACAGACTGCGAAAAGCGGGCAGTCCCAGAAGAGACCAAGTATGCTAGGCAGAGGGGCCAACAGGTAGGTGGTGAGGAACCCCGCTTTGTGGGGTGCCGTTGGAACTAGAATAAGGTGGTACACTCAGCCTAGGGGGCTCACACTGCCCACATACCATGCGTGTTAATTTTCCAGTGACCTCTGGGAATACCACTTTACACTGAGAAGTTCTGCCTGGGTGCCTTCTGTTCTAGGAGCCTTCTAGGTGCCTTCTAGGGGCTGTCGGGTGTCTATGTCCTTCACCCTGACTGTAGTCTATCCTCCATTCAGTACCCCTCACAGAAAGCAGGGTGGAGACACCGCAGAAGGAACATGTCCCCTCACCAGCGTATGCTCAGCCCAGCTGAGTCCTAGTAACTCTGATCTCCGCCTCGAGGCGCCAGGGATGTATGGGGATGGAAATGGGAGGCCTGAGAAAGCATGGGAGAGAATCCTAGCCGCGTGTGTTACAGAGGGGAAACTGAGGCGTGTGCCATCCCTGACTCGAGTGTTTGCAACTGTGAGTGGTTGAAACGGGCAGAGAGTGCAAATCACTGTCTTGTCGGGGCAGGCGTGGTGATGAAGCCCTTGTGTCCCTGCTCCCGACCACGGCCTAAGAACACAGTCACAGAGATCATGTTGGAAGTCTTTGAACTTTGAACTTTTGAACTTCCTAATGCCCACCACACTCACCCAACCCCCGTGCCAGAGCCCCGATAGAGAGCAGTGCTCAGGAGTTTGTGAGGGAGCCCAGGGTAGCGCGCTTAGAGGAACGGACAGGCCGCAAAGGGTGGCTGTTCACGTACACGCCACTGCTCACTTCACTTTGGGGGTGATGAGATATCATGTAGCCCTGGGACTCGTGGGTCCAGCATGACGTCTGGGTTCGAACTCAGGTTTTGTCTCTTCCTAGAGCACAGCCCCAGGCATTTGCATGACTGCCCGTGCCTGAGCTCAGTCATCTATAAATAGGAAGAGGAGCGACCGGAGGCCTGACCTCACGGAGTTGGTAGGAAGACTTGGCAAGGCTGTACTAAAGGCTTCCCCACCTGGCATGGGCAAGGGGTCTAAGGTCATTGTGCGGGCGAACACAATTCTTAGTATTTGGTGACCCTCACGGGAGTCTGTCACCTGCAGGAAGGGTCCTGGGAAACGGTTGGGGACTCAGAGTTTATACAAACTGTATAGAGGAGGTAAGATTTGAACTCAAGGCCACCTCATTCCTGAGTGCCTTGAAGCCTCTGCTGCACACTGGGAGTGTAGATAGTAATAGGAGAACCAGGCAGCTCCTGGGTCCCTCCGGTGTCCAACAGGCTCCAAGAGCATCCCCATTAGTGGGCTGGGGACCTAGCGATGTCCAGCTTACTCAGCTGTGGGTGTGGCCAGAGAGCAGATGATGGGGAAGGGAACTCCTGCTCCCAGACTGACTAGGTCCCCTCCCCTTCTTCCTCAGCTCAGCGTGGCAGTGTGGTATGCTCATTCTAGGAACAAAGACAACCGGGGCACATCCCCACTTCCTGGCGGTGTTGATTATCTAATTCACTACCCCTCAATTACTGCTTCCTGAGGGAGGCATTATCCCAAAGCACCTCCCGCCCAGCCCAGAGGCTGGCACAGCTGCTTGTGGTGCACCCCCTCCCCCCCCCAATCAGGAAAACCCACAGCAAGCTAGCCCAGAGTCTGACCGCCAGCCCCTCTGGGCGGCCTTCTGAAAAAGGGCTCTCTCAGGACACTAAGCCTGAGCGTTTGCCTCTCCTAGGGCCCTGGATGATACACAAGTGCACAGTCAGGGATAAGTCTGCACAGGAACGTCTCGTGTGAGGATGTACAAAGTGGTAAGTGTAAGGAGACAGATGCCTATGAGCAAACTCGAGGGTAGAGATGAATGTGTGTGCGTACGAAGGCGTGCACAATGCTGAGTGTACGAGTCTCCAAGCATGTAAGTAGGTCTGGATTGTGAACAATTGTGTAAATGACTGTACAAGTGATGGGGAGGTATGTGATCACTCCCGTATGCATGAGTGTGTGTTGGGCTGAACATGAGTGGGAGAGTGTGGCTCCCTGAGTGTAGACAGAACTACCTGAGTCTGGGGCAGGTGAAGGAGGACTCCCTCACTCCCAAGCTTGAAAACCCGAGGGGGCTGTTAGTTCCTAGAGGGCTTGGGGATGGAAGATGTCCTGTCTGTGCTAGACTCAAAGCTCCCCTCCTTCCTCTCAAAGGGAAAAAGAGATCACCAGGGCAGGTGGTCCCGGCTGGTTGCAGATGCAAAAAAGACTCAGTGCTGATTTGCATCTTTCATTTGCATATATTTCCATAGGGCCTACTGATTGGTTATTTGAAAGCCTCCCAAGAACCTGTCTGTTTGCAACGGCTTTGCCTGGAAAAAAAAAAAAAAAAAAAAAGTTCATGATTGGGCTCTGCCTCACTGAAGGCTGAGACTAGCTTCCAAGGGCCGATTCTAACCCACTGGGTAGTGGGCCCCTTCGATACTGCTCCCTGGTACAGAACAAGAAACAGTTCTGTGGTGTCACCTGACCTCAAGAATGTCTTCGATGCCTTCTGCCAACTATGAACGAGGTGTGAGGAGAGGACAGATCAGGTGCCAGCTGCCCAGGCTCCTCAAATGTCTAGGCTATGGGTAGGCTATGGGTACCTAGCACTTCTGCCTGGACCCCTAGGCCTGTGACCAACCCTGAAGGTGGTTGAGAAAGCTGAGGGGCTGCAAGTCCGCCCACCTTTGTTTGCCTTTCTCAGTCATCTCTGCACCCCAACCATCTCTGCACCCCAATCATCTCTGCACCACTAACCACCTCTATACCCAGCTATCACCACTGAGACAGTTCGAGGCAGGTTCTCCCCTTCACATCAGGGCTAGACACTGGCTGTACACTTGCTATGCAATTTGGGATACATTTGCCAGGTCTTTAAGTCCCCAGCCACCTGAAGGGAAGGCAGCAAGATCCCAGAGAGGAGGAAAAGCCTGAGGGGTGTGTGTGTGTGTGTGTGTGTGTGTGTGTGTGTGTGTGTGTGTGTGTGTGTGTGTGCGCGCACAACAGTTCGATTGTAAAACACATGAACCAAGGGGACCCAAGGGGAAAGACACTCTTAGCATAGAAGGTACATTTGTGTGTTGTGAGCGCCTCCTCAAGTGTCAAGGACAACCATTTTTAAGGTGAAAGTCCTAAATTCCCACTTCGCTTTCGCCTGGCCGTTAATGGCCGCATTTTCTCCTGTAGTGAAGGGTAACCGCAGGGGATAATGACAAGGCCTTTGAATTTTGCTTTCCCAAGAAACACATGTGTACAAATGAAGGAGTTGTCTGTACGTCTGGGTGGCATACGTTATAAATGCGTACGCACACACACACACTCAGCCTCGTCGACCACAAACCCGCCTGCACTGACACCCAAGCTCCCTAGGATCATCCTGGGACCCAAGTGTGAGCTGTGTGCTTGTGAATGGCTGGCGTTTGAGCGGTGTGCACCGCACTGTGCTTAGAGAATACTTGGCATGTTCGCACTAACGGGCTGTGGACCTATGAGTGCCTAGGGCCGAGTATGTGGGGCAAGCATGACCCCGTGCAGTAGGTGTGTGGACAGCCTGGCCTGTGTTTGCATATCAGGAGTTGGGGGGATGTTTAGTAATTAAATCCCTTTTCATGCTTTGCACCTGTCTCCTCCTGAAAGCCGAGAGAACAGACGTCAAACGGGACGAGGGCTGGATTGAATACAGCCAATTCTGAAATATTTATTAGCTTGCGACTCCACTCAATGGTGGAGAAGGAAGGGCAGCTAATCCACCCAGCAGCGCTCACAGCGGGGACATTTCTCAGCAGACACTTCTTAGATTTCAGTGACGGCTCACTCTGTCCAAAAATGGGAGAGTTTTCATCTGGGCCCACGTGGGGTTCTCCAGAACGCTGGCGGAAGATTCACAAGGCAGAGACCAGACCTGAGCACCTCTCGCCCCGGTTCCCCATTCCTGGGGCCACACAAGACTCTCCTCCTTAGACAAAGACTGAAGCTCGAGTGAGCAGTTGTGGGGGCCTGGACCAGCTAGTGTCCTGTGTGCTAGGCGCTGGATACCACTCTTTCTGTATATTCTGGGACCAAGTCTCACAAAAACTTGATGGCTCAGTGGGTAAAGGCACTTTGCCATGAAGCCTGACGACCTGAGTTCAATCCTCAGGGACCGCATGGTGGAAGGAGAGAGCTGAGTTTTTGTAAGTGGTCTCTGCACATATGGATATACACAGAATAAATAAAATATAGTTATATTAAGAATAAAAACCTGGAGGGGTTGGGGATTTAGCTCAGTGGTAGAGCTCTTGCCTAGCAAGCGCAAGGCCCTGGGTTCGGTCCTCAGCTCCGGGGGAAAAAAAAAAAAAAGAATGAAAACCCGAGGAGAAAGATGCTATGTGTTAGCCCACTTAATAGATCAGGCAACTGGGAATTTCGGAAGTGTTAAATACAGTGGTTCTCTGCCTTCCTAATGCTGCGACCTTGAACATACTTCCTCATGTTGTGGCGACTGCCAGCCGTGAAGTTATTTTGTTGCTACTTCATAAGTGTAATTTTGCTATGTTATGAATCAATCGTAAGGTAAAATACCTGGTACTTCTGATGGTCTTAGGCAATCCCTGTGAAAAGGTTTTTCCACCGCCCCTAAGAGGTTGTGACCCGTAATGAGAACCACTGGTTTAATAAAACAGGAAACCAAGAATGAAGAAGTAGGTCATTTAGTTCAAGGTCAAAAACCTGAGGTCATCAGGCACATAGTGGTGGGGACAGAATGACAGACACTCCTGTCTCTGGCCAGAGCTCTGGCCTCCTGAGCAAGCTACTGAGACTACACTGTGGCTTTCAGACGATTGGCTACACCGGGTCCCGATACACTTTTCTTCAGATTTCTTCTCTTTGGAGTTCATTTAAGCTTCTTGTTTTCAATAAAACAGAAAGAAAAAACCATTTCCCTCCTGCCTGAGTTCCCCCTCCTCTTCCTCCTCCTCTTCCTCCTCCTCTTCCTCCTCTTCCTCTTCCTCCTTCTTCCTCTTCCTCCTCTTCCTCTTCCTCCTCTTCCTCTTCCTCTTCCTCTTCCTCCTCTCCTCTTCCTCCTCCTCCTCTCTCCTCTTCCTTCTCTTCCTCTTCCTTCTCTTCCTCTTCCTCTTTCTCTTCTTCCTCTTCTTCTTCTTCCTCTTCCTCCTCTTCCTCCTCCTTCTCTCTTCCTCCTCTTCCTCCTCTTCCTCCTCCTCTTCCTCCTCTTCCTCCTCTCCTCCTCTTCCTCCTCCTCCTCCTCCTCCTCCTCCTCTTCCTCCTCTTCCTCCTCTTCTTCCTCTTCCTCCTCCTCCTCCTCCTCCTCCTCCTCTTCCTCCTCCTCTTCTTCCTCCTCTTCCTCCTCCTCCTCCTCTTCCTCCTCTTCCTCCTCCTCCTCCCCCTCTTCCTCTCTCCTCTTCCTCTTCCTCTCCTCCTCTTCCTCTTCCTCCTCTTCCTCTTCCTCCTCTTCCTCCTCTTCCTCCTCTTCCCCCTCCTCCTCCTCTTCCTTCCCCCTCTCCTCCTCTTCCTTCTCTTCCTCCTCTTCCCTCTCTTCTTCTTAAATTTGGGAGGGGTCCTGAGCTTATGTTTGGACATTCATGCACATGTATGTGCGTGCACATGGAAGCCCAGGGTCATCCTTGGGTGTCATTCCTCAGTGTCCGTCCCATTTTGCTTTTCTGAAGCAGATCTCTCACTAGGACATGGATGTCACCAATTAGACTAGAGTTGCTGGCCAATGAGCTCCAGGATCTGCCTGTCTCTGCCTTCCCAGCACTGGATAGTAAGCATGTCTTCTTTTCTAGCTGGTTGGTTTGTGTTTGTTTGTTTGTTTGTTTGTTTGTTTTTAAAGACTGTGCAACTTTGGCTGTCTTGGAACTCACTGCGTAGACCAGACTGGTCTCCAACTCTCAGACTCTCATAGGTATGCCTGCCTGTGCCTCCCAAGTGCTGGAACTAAAGGTGTGACCACTAGGCCTGACGATGCTGGGCTTGTTGTTGTTGTTGTTGATGATGATGATTTTTTGCGAATTTCACACTATTCACCCCAAACCCATTCATCTCCCTGCTCCTCCACATCCACCCTGTACCCTTGCCACCTCCCTCCCCAAAGTAGACAAACAAACAAATAATAATTAAGAAACGCATCTTACTCTGAAAGCTACAGTGTGTCACAGTATGTCCCACACTAGACCCTTTGGCCCAGACAGCTTTCCTCAGGAATGTTCATTGCAATGAGTCACTGGGCTCGTTCTCGGCCTCTGGCTTCCTCTACACCATCAATACTGGGTCCTCACCAGGTCTCTTCTTTGATAACCTGCTGTTGCCCCGTGTCGTGGAGATCCTGCAGCATTGGTTCTGCAGGACAGGATCCTTCACGCGCAGTTCGTAGATGGAGTCAATGTTGGGGTGGCCTGCTCAAAGCCCTAGATGTGGGACTGGGTGGTAGCTGAGTGTTCAGCCTGCCAGCTCTCCCACACCCATGCTACCATGGTAAGCTCTTCCCCACACCCACTCAGCCCTTGGACATTCACGTGGCCCCAGGCAGCAGTCCAGACCACAGACTGCAGCACGGCTTCGGTGGTAACATGGTTCACAGACATTGACTCAGAGCTCTGCTGTGTCAGGGCCGTGGCCCTCGGTGGCAGTACAGCCCAGACATCACCCTAGTCTTAGGGAGCATCGCAGGCTACTCACACCAGGCTGTTCCTCACCTCCCTAGTGTCCCCAGTCCTGTGTCTTTCCCTAGTGTCCGCGTTGCTCTTTTCTGTTTCTCTTTTCTCTACCACAGACTTGCTCATCTTGGTGGCACCCGCCCCACTGCCTCTGTCTCCTGCCTCACAGCGTTGCTAGTTTTTACTGTAGGTGCTGAGGATTGAACTCAGGTCCTCATGCTTGCGCAGCAGCATTTAACTGAGGTATTGCCCCTAGTTGCTGCTGCTGCTGCTGCTGCTTCTCCTCCTCCTTCTTTTTCTCCTTCTCTTCCTCCCCCTTTTCTCCTCCTCTTCCTCTTCCTCTTTCTCTTCTTCCTCCTCTTTCTCTTCTTCCTTTCTCTTCTTCCTCCTCTTCCTCTTGTTCCTCTTCCTTCTCATCTTCCTCTTCCTCCTCTTCTTTTCCTCCTCCTCATCTTCCCCTTCCTCATCCCCTTCCTCTTCCTCTTCCTCTTTTCTCCTCTTCCTTCTCTTCCTCTTCCTCCCCCTCCTCTTCTTCCCTTTCTCCTCTTCCTCCTCCTCTTCCTCTCTCCCTTCTTCCTCCTCCTCTTCCTCTTCTTCCTCCTCCTCCTCTTCTTAATAAAAATTTTTTTGGTGGTTTTCAGACAAAATGTCCTGCAAGCCAGGTTGGTCTCAAAAGTTACTATTTCTCCTAATGCTTTCCACCCCCATGTTTCCATCTAGAAATCCAGTTATGCATGTGGGAGACCTCCTGAAGGGTTGCTGGAGCCCTGGGGCATGTCATGGGTTGCTTTTTGCTTCCGGGAAGGAAGTACTTGCTCCTGTGTGGTATGTGTGCCTGTGAATGCACATGTGGAAAGCAGGGAAGTACAGTGGGTATCTTCCCATTGCTCTCTGTCTTAACCCTCGAGACTGGGTCTCCCACCACATCAGAAGCTCCTTGGGGTGTTTGGTGAGGCTGGCTGGCCAGTGAACTCCTGGGCTTTGACTGTTTCCATCCTCTAGCACTGGGAGTGCAGACATACACACCGTGCCGTGCCTGGCATTTGAAAATCATTATCTTTTTTTTTTTTTTTTTTCGAGCTGGGGACCGAACCCAGGGCCTTGCACTTTCTAGGCAAGCGCTCTACCACTGAGCTAAATCCCCAACCCCAAAATCATTATCTTTAATTGTGTATGTCTGTGTGTCTGTGTCTGTGAGGTGCCCAAGAGGTTCAGAAGAGTTGAGGGCCATCCAACATGACTGCCGTGATCCATGACCAGTGCCTTGCCTGGCTTTTTGTGGTGGCTCTGGGATTTGAACTCAGGTCTTCATGCTTCTAAGAGAGAATGCTCTTAAACCCACTGAGCCACGGTGCTAGCCCTTTGACACCAGCCTTTCCGTGTGTGTTAGTGTCTCTCATTCATCACCGTGGTTTTAAAGTCTCTGATATTTCCTGCTGTGGTGTCTAACCAGTTGCTAATCCATCCAGTGTGTATGTCATTCCAAATGCTGACTCCATATGTCCCCTGAAATCTTAATTGAGTCTTTTTCATTTCAGTGTGGAGACCGAAGCCAGATTGCACACATGCTAGACACATTCTCCACCTCAGAGCCACAGACCCAGTCCCTGCTGCTCTGTGTGTGTGTGTGTGTGTATGTTGTGTGTGTGTGTGTGTGTGTGTGTGTGTGTATGCTGTGTGTGGTGTGTGTGTGTGTGTATGTTGTGTGTGTGTTGCTGTGTGTGTGTGTGTTGTGTGTGCTGTGTGTATGTGTGCTGTGTGTGTGTGTATGTGTTGCTGTGTGTATATGTGCTATGTGTGTGCTGTGTTGTGCATGTGTGCTGTGTGTGTATGTTGTGCATGTGTGCTGTGTGTGTATGTTGTGTGTGTGTGTGCTGTGTGTGTATGTTGTGTGTGTGTGCTGTGTGTGTGTGTGTGCTGTGTGTGTGTGTGCTGTGTGTGTATGTTGTGTGTGTGTGCTGTGTGTGTGTATGTTTTGTGTGTGTGTGTGTGTGCTGTGTGTATATGTTTTGTGTGTGTGTGTGTGTGTTGTGTGTGTGTGTGTGTGTGTGTGCTGTGTGTGTGTGTGCTGTGTGTATGTTGTATGTGTGTGTGTGCTGTGTGTGCTGTGTTGTGCATGTGTGCTGTGTGTGTGTATGTGTGTGTGTGTGTGTGTGTGTGTTTTGCTGTGTGTGTGTGTGTGTTGTGTGTGTGTGTGTGTGTGTGTGTGTGTGTGTTTTGTGTGTGTGTTTGTGTGTGTATGGTGTGTGTGTGTGTGTGTGTGTGTGTGTGTGTGCTGTGTGTGTGTGCTGTGTGTGTGCTGTGTGCTGTGTGTGTGTGTGTGTGTGTGTGTGCTGTGTGTGTGTGTGTGTGTGTGTGTGTGTGTGTGTGCTGTGTGTGTATGTTGTGTGTGTGTGTGTGTGTGTGTGTATGTGTGTGTGTGTGCGTGTGTGTGTGTATGTTGTGTGTGTGTGTGTGTGTGTGCTGTGTGTGTGTGTGTGTGTGTGTGTGTGTTGTGTGTGTGTATGGTGTGTGTGTGTGTTGTGTGTGTGTGTGTGTGTGTGTGTGTGTGTGTGTGCCCCTGTATGTGGAGACAAGAAGTCAATACCGGGTGTCTTCCTCACCACTCCACCGCACTTCTTGAGACAGTTTTTTTATGAGCCTGGAGCTTAGATTCAGTCACAGTAGCTGGCTAAGTAGTTCCAAGGACCTCCTGTCTCTACCTCCCCAGCAGTAGGGTTGCAGGGACATGCCACCTCATCTGTCCTTTTACAAGGGCGCTGAGGGACCAAATGTGGGTTCTCACACCTGAGCGCAAGCATTTCATACTGAACCATCTCCCCAGCCCCAGTCTTGGTGTTTTAGGTGCACACACACATACATGCATACATATAAACATGCACATACACATATATGTGCACACATATGCACATGCATACAAACATATACACATGTATACACATGTACACATACATGTACACATGCACACTTACACCATGCACACACATATACACATGCACACACACATACATACACATGCACACATATACACATGTGCATACACACACACACACACACACACACACACATGTAGAGAGATGGTGAATCACTTGTGTGTGCCAGTTTCTATGTGTATGTAGAGGCCGAAAGTTGATGTCAGGAATCTTCTCTAACATTTCTACCTCGTTCCCTGTGTTATCAACTTCCTCCACCTTCCTGACTACGAAGGGCACGATGCTGGTGTCCTTGTCTGCTAACTCTACCATTTGTGACATTTCTGGGTCTGTCTCTATTGATCCATTTTTCTCCTAGATGTGGGTCATATTTTCCTCCTTTGCTTGCCTGGTAACTCTTACTGGATTTAGGACATTTTTTAAAAATAAACTTTTCATTTTGGAATAATTTTAAATTTACAGAAAAGTTTCAAAAATAGTACGGATAATTCCCACGCCCCTCCAGTACTCCCCCTGCTAATATCACGCACCGCCAGGTAACCCTGTCAGAACTCCAGACACTGGCATTGACTTATCACTGTAAACTAGCTCCAAAGCCGTCCCATTCATTTCTTCTTCCTACCCCAGGATCTAATGTAGAACATCACATTGCATTTAGTTGTCATGGCTCCCCAGTGTCCCCCGGTCTCTGACCATGTCTCCACTATCTTCTCATTGTTCATGACTGTGCTGGTTCTTATTGTTAACGCAAGCTAGAATTACTTGGGAAGAGAAAATCTCAACTGAACAATTGCCAAGGTCAGGTTGACCTGTGGTCATGTGTGTGGGAGATTGTCTTCAGTATTTATTGATGCAGGAGAGCCCAGCCCACTGTGGGCAGCACCATCCCTACGCAGGTGGTCTCAGGCTGTATAAGAAGGCTAGCTAGCTAGGCTAGATGTGACGGTTCAGACCTCTAATCCCAACATCAGGGAGGCTGAGGCAGACTTTCTATCTCTATGAAAGACCAGCCTGGTCTACATAATAAGTTCCAGACCAATCAGGGTTACACAATGAAACTTATATGGGGGGGGAGGAGAGAGAGAGGAAGGAAGGGAGGGGGAGGGAGAAGGGAGGGGAGGGGAGGAGAGGGATGCAAGGAGGAGGGAGGGGAGGGAGGAGGAGGGAGAGGGAGAGGGTGGGAAGGGGGGGGGGAAGAGGAGGGGGAGGAGGAGGGAAGGATGGAGGGAGGAAGGGAGGAATGGAGAGACTTAAGCTAGCAAACAGTGCCTCTGGTTCCTGCCTTAAGTTTCTGCCTGACTTCACTCAGGGAAAGATTATGACTTGGAAGGTGTAAACCAAATAAACCCTTCCTTTTGGCCTGAGTTTTGGCCAAGTTGCTTTTGGCCTGAGTGTTTATCAGGAAAGAAACTAGACCCACGACCTTGACATTCTTCGGGAGTCTTAACCAGCTATCCTAGAGAATGTTCCTGGTCTGGGTTTGGCTGCTCTCTCAAGATCACATTGGATTTAGGCGTTTGAGGAAAGAGTAGCACGAAGGTGAATGTCCCTCACAGGACCCTGGTGGCATCCCCGGTGAAATGGGCCTGTGGCTTGGCTGCTGTGCTGTCTGCTGACTTCCTCCATTAGCAACAGCAAAGTCGAGTCTTCTCTTCCCCCCTTCCTTGGAAGCAGGTCGCAGAGCAACCCCACCTCTCGAGGCTGTCTCCACATGTGCTGCTGGAAATTATTTTGGAAGATCACCTCTTCTCTGCTCATTCCACTGTGCAACCTATGGATTGGCGCTCCATGTTAGGTCCCTCTGGCCCAGGATCTAACCCAGGACATCACACTGAGCCTGGAATCCTGGCACTCAAGGGGTAAAGGCGGAAGATCAGGAGTTCAAGGTCAGCCTAGGCCAGGTAGCAAGTTGGAGGCTGGTCTAGGCTTCATAAGACCCTGTCTCAAAAGACAAAACCACTTTTTTTTTAATGTTGCACTTTGTTGTTCTGGCTCCTCTGTGTCCTCTGGTCTCTGACCCTTTCTCCGTTTCTTATTTTTTGTGACCTTGAAAACGTTAAGTATCATGGACAGTTTTTGTTGAAGTTAGGATATTCTTTCCTTTCTTTTTCTTTTTTTTGGGGGGGGGCAAGTTTTGTTCTTTTGTTTTGTTTTGTTGGTTTGGGTGGAGGTGGATTTTATTTTTATTTTCTTGAGACAGGATTTCTCTGTGTTAACAAAGCTGTGGCTGTCCCGGAACTTGCTCTGTAGACCAGGCTGGCCTCGAACTCACAGAGATCCACCCGCCTCTGCCTCCCAAATGCTGGGATTAAAGGTGTGCACCTGCACCCCCGTGCCCAGTAGATTTAAGACATTTTTTAAAATAACCCTTTTATTTTGGAATGATTTTAAATAAGACACCATTTTTTTTCCCCATCCAGTTTGTTCCAGCTTGGGTCAGGATGTGGCCTGGCAGGGTAGTTCCTGAAACCCTGTCTCATTAGGTTGCTACCCGGTCTTGTGCGCTCTCTGCTCACAACATGCACAACATATCTGGGATGCTCTCTGTGTTTATCTGCCTTAACCTGAGTTCATTCTGTTGCAGTCAATTCTAAAGCTAATTCTGCCCTTCTTCTCTCTGTAACTTCCAATCACAAGAAACCTAGCCTTACCAGGAACTATTTATCAATAACTTGTCCAGCCAACATTTTATTTTATTTTTGAGATGGGGGTCTCATGCAGTCCATGATGGTCTCACAGTCATTATGATGTTATCAAGAGTGTCTGCAAACCCCTGGTCCTTCAGCCCTGACCACCGAAGTGCTGGGATTCCAGGCACGTGTCAGTCACCATGTTCTGTTTGTGGTGTTGGGAATGGAAGCCAGCCTTGTGACTATAAGGCATTCTATCCAGCTACACACCAGTCTCTCTTTTTTTTTTTTTTTTCTTTTTTTTTTTTTTTGGAGCTGGGGACTGAACCCAGGGCCTTGTGCTTGCTAGGCAAGTGCTCTACCGCTGAGCTAAATCCCCAGCCCCTACACACCAGTCTCTTAGTCAAGATTTAAAACGTGGAGTCACCTGCCCCAGGCCAATCAGGAAAAAGACCCCCAAGCACCTGAGACTGTTGCCGCCACAACGGACGAATGTGTGATGGAGAGATGGGAAAGACAAGGTAAGCCGTGGAAAGATGGAAGATAAAACAAAGCCAAGGGGTTCTTACACTGTAGAGAAAGGCAGAACTACAGAGTCATTGGTGGTGAGGAACAGGCAGATAGGAGGAAGCCGTGGTTAGGTACTGGCCCGAGCTGCCATCAAGGCCTATGTCTGGATCTGTGGTCCAGCTGCAGGTAGGGTCTGTGTTGATGTCCAGGCCTGTGTTACCACCAAAGGCCATGGAGATATCCCTGATCTGGACTGCTGCCTGAGGCACTGGACTGGCCACCACACTCAGGAGAGAGAGCTGGCCCCACCCCTTGTGTGCTTGGTGTGGGTGTTGGAGAGATGTACCCACCCTGCTCCTCACCACCTGGGGCAGGCAAGAGAGCTGGTCCTGAGGTCATGACAGCAGGAGAGCTGGCCCTGCCCCTCACCTGGGCAGCACAGTAGAGGAGTCCCTATTAGGATCCAGTATTGATTGTGTAGCAGAAGCCAGAAGCCTCAAAACAGACCAAAGACTCATTCAATGAACATTTGCAAGTCAAGATGTGTGGGCAAAACGGTATTCTGTGGGACAGACCGGGATACACTACAGCTTCCAGGACAAGATTTCTTCCCGTCTTATTTTATTTTCCTTTGTCGGGGGAGGTAGCAATATGGAGGGGAGGTGAATGGGGATGGGGGTGCATGCTGAAAAATTCACAAAGAACCATTAAAAAGATTTAAAAAAAAAAAAAAAGAACTTTTAAGTGTGTACTGTTGCATGCTGGGTTGTAGTCTTCTGAATATTTCTGACTTTGTGCCGAGTGTGGCTACGTTATCTGTGATAGAGTCGCTCTTGCCGGGACTTGCTTTGAAACTCTGCTGGCATTAGTTCAGAGTGGCCTCAGTCTGGGAAAAATTCACGCAGGCTGTTTGAGGGCATCCATCGCCCAGTGCCCCCCCACGATGTAGCCGAGGTCCTTTCCTGTCTACCTGCATGAGAGAAAAGCCTCCACGGGTCTCTCTTAGATCCTCCTTCCTGCACAGATTTTTCTTGGTCCTCCTCCATGAACTCCACAGTCTCTCTGACAGGGAGGTTGACAACCTCCACTTTAATCTTTTGTCCTTGTCCAGGCTCTATCTGCCTCAGTGAGTCCTCGAGCATGAACTGCTATAGCCACCGAGCTACTCACCTTCCTTCTCCTCCTCCTCCTCTTCTTCTCCTCCTCCTCTCCTTCTCCTCCTCCCTCTTCTTCTCCTCCTCCTCCTCCCCCTTCTCCTCCCTCCTCCTCCTCCTCCTCCTCCTCCTCCTCCTCCTTCCTCCTCCTCTTCCCTTCTCCTTCTCCTCCTTCTCCTGGATCCCTTTCTGTGCAGCCTGTGGTCTTGTTTCAGCACATCACTTGTAGCTCTTCTGGTATTTGAAGGGTAAGAGAGGAAGCTCGGCCTTGTCAGTGTCACCTGTGCAGAGGCAGACCTAAGCACTGTTCTACACGCCCAGTGTATCAGTTAGTTTTGTCTCGTGGCTCTGGCCATTTAACTGGCAGGAGCTACTTAAGGAAGGAAGGGTTAATCGGAGCTCACAGTTTGTGGGGACACAGTCCATGATGGTGGGAAGGCTTGGGGATAGGAGCTTGAGGCAGCTGGTCACGCAGTATCTGCTGTGAGGAAGTGTAAAGAGAGGAATGCTGGGACACAGCTCACTTTTTCTCTCTCCTTTTTTTCCCCCGTCCAGGACCCAAGACTATAAAACGGTGCCACCCACAGTTGGGGTTGGTCTTTCTACCTCAATTAACCTAAACTTCCTACCTCAGTTGTCCCAATCTAGACACCCCCTCACAGACACGCCCCCCAGAGGTTTGTCTCTGAGGTGATTCTGGATATTGTCAGGTTGACACTATTAACGACTAAAGTCAGTAAATAAACAAACAATAAACAGGCACAAAGTCCCTGACCCGTGGAACCTTCTCTCTAGCACAGAGGTGAGCCACAAGCTAAGGTAGGGGTCCACAGACACTGGCGAACAGCAGGGTATAAATACTGAGACTGTGCGTGAGTTGTCGCTGCAGCACTGTGATTTGTGATCGTCTGAGCAGTCAGCCGAGCAGAGCCAAACAAGGACACGCTACAGTCCCTGCTGCTGCTGCTCAACTCAGCTATTGGAGGCGAAAGCCGTCGCCAACAGCATGAACAGCCTGAACAACATGAACAACAGAACAAGCATGGCTGCCAGCAGGTTGCTCAGCTCCTCCCTCTTTCTCTTGGCGCGGATGTGCGTGCCCACCCTCTTCTTGATAAACTTGAGTGCTCGCTTGTCCTTGGACACTTTGAGCGGCTCCGTGGCGCGCCGCTCGTAGGGCGCGAAGCCGCACACCTCCTGGATCATGGCCCGCACGAACTTGATGTGCTTGGTGAACTTGGCGCGGCGGCTGTATCTCGGCTTGCTGACTTTCTCGTCATTTTGTGGCCTTTGTTGAGGCCCACGGCCATGGGGTAGCACAGGGCCATGGCTGCAGCTCTCTGATGGCAACCGGACAGGAAGCTGTTTTTGTCTTTTGAGATAGGAGTTCTACGTGTAGTCCTGACTGTACTGGAACTCTCTAACTCTCTCTATAGAGCAGGCTGGCCTCGAACTCAGAGATCTATCTCTCCCTTCCAGGAGCAGAGATTAAAGGTGTGTGTCACCACTGCCTGGCATACAACATGATGTTAAGATTTATTTTTAGGGCTGGGGATTTAGCTCAGTGGTAGAGCGCTTGCCTAGGGAAGCGCAAGGCCCTGGGTCTGGTCACCAGCTCCAAAAAAAGAACCAAAAAAAAAAAGATTTATTTTAATTGTGTGTGTGTGTGTGTGTGTGTGTGTACACACACAAGGCATGCCAAGACATGGGCATACAGTAGCCATGAAGACCAGAAGAGGCATCAGAACCCCTAGAACTGGAGTTATGGACAAGTGAGAGCTGTCTGGTGTAGGTATTGGGAACCAAACTTCAGTTCTTCTAAGAACAGTACACACTGTTAACCACACAGATACATACATACATACATACATACATACATACATACACACACACAGAAACACACATATGCACATACATATATTCATACATACTCCCGTTTACACACACATAGACATACACACTCACCCCCACACACACATATATATATACATACATACACGTATACTCACACACACACATAGATAAATACATAAACAGACACATACACACATAAATTTTTTTTCTTTTTTTTCGGAGCTGGGGACCGAACCCAGGGCCTTGCGCTTGCTAGGCAAGCGCTCTACCACTGAGCTAAATCCCCAACCCCCACACATAAATTTAAAGTGCAAGATTGAGCTACTTCATGTTAGTTAGTGACAGGCTTCTTTACCACTTCTCTTGAGTCTGCCGGCGTGAGGTCCTTGAGAACAGGGACTCTGTGTCCCAAGCCCTGAAACATTTGACACAAAGAGGGTGACTCAGGTATAGAGAGAGATGATGAAAATACACACATACACATATATGCACACATACATTTGCATATATGCTATATTACATTGCACACACACATACACACACAATACTTGGCTGGCCCTGTAAGTTACTGAGCACTCAAAGACTTTGGTACAGCTGGGTTCAAATCCTCACCCCCACCTTTGGGCCTTGATTTCCACGTAGGGCAACAGAGGGGGTTCTTTGGCCACTATTGTGGGCTGCTTGGTGAGGGATGCTAGGCCTTCTCCAGTGAGCCAAGGCTGGAAGGCAGTAGGGACACCTCCAGAGCTCCGAGCACAGCCAGAATGCATCGTGGCCATCACTATTTATTTTTAACCTGTTGGCCCTCGATGCTCAGACCCACGTAGATGTGAGAGTGTAGAGAGCTCTTTGTGAGTCCCCAGCACCAGCTAAGGTAAGAGGATGTGTGTGCATGCATGTGTGTGCAATGTGCCTGAGTGTATGTACATGTGTATGTGCATGTGCATGAGTTTATGTGCATGTGTGTGCACGTGCATGAGTGTATATGCATGCATATGTGCATGTGTGCATGTGCATGTGTGCATGTGCATGTGTGCATGTGCATGAGTGTATGTGCGTACACGTGCATTCGAGTGTGCATGCATTCAAGCAGGCCATGGCACATGCGTTAGAAGTCACAGGACAACTCTTAGAGTCAGTTTCTCCTCCCACCGTGTTTGTCCATCCTCTTCTCCCACATATTGAACCTACCAGCCAAAATCATCAGCAGGCTTGATGGCAAGCCCCTCTACTGACTGAGCCATCTTGCTGGTCCCCAACCTTGGTTACTTTTGAGACAAGTTCTCCCATTGGCCTGGGGCTCCCAATTATATTAGACTGGTTAGCCTGCAAGACCCAAGAGGCATGTGTCTGCCTCCTCAGCTCCGAGTTACAGGGGAGCACCGCCACACCAGCCTTGTCACATGGGCTCTGGAACCCAAACTCAGGTCCTCTTGCTGCACAGCAAACATCTTACTGAGCAGCCCTGCCCCCGTGGACCCTAACCTAATGGGGTCACCAACAATAATTCTGGAGATCTCTTGAGTTCAGGGACATGCATGCAAGTGAGTATGTGCGCAAACACACACACACACACACACACACACACACACACACTCACCACCCTCCCTCTGAATCACATTCCCCACGTTTGGAAGGACGGCTCAATGGTTAAAGGCACTGGTTGTTCTTCCAGAGGACTAGGGCTCAGTCCCCAGCACCCACATGTCGATTCACAACCATCTGTAACTCCAGTTCCAAAGGATCCGACGCCCTCTCCTGGCCTCTGCAGGCATTGTACACACATGGCACACAGACTTACACAAAGCCAGCATACTCACACGCACAAAATGAGACTTTAACTTTTAGAAGGAAGAGGACTTAAGATGCAGTTACCTTTTCAATGTCAAACAGTCTGCCACCAACCTAACCCAGGTCCGCCCCTCCGGTCTTCTTTCTCCTCTGGGACCCAGCCTGTGCCTGCTAGAGAGTGACAGTTGTAGAGAACCTCGGGGGCAGCAAAGGGTCCCCAAATCAGCCTGTAATGCCAATGAATCAACACATCTGGTGTCTTCTGGGCACCCTATAACACGGGTTCTGCTGGGTACCTGGAACTAGAGGTCAAAGGAGGTTCCTGACCATAGCAAGCTCAGGATCGGTCTCTATGGTGCAAGAAAGGTTCCAGAAAGTGCTAGAACACTAAGATTGCCAAGGGACCCAGGGAAGAGGGGTGACTGTCTGGGGACCAGCACGGCTCCAGAGCCAGCTGTAGTCGGAACACTTGGGTGGCAGAGGGGCCATGAGTTTGGAGCCATCTTGAGCTACTCAGAGCATCTGGAAGAGAAATGAGAACAGGAAGAAGCAGGCATGGGAGTGTTTAAAGGGGAAGGTGAAATCAGGTAATTCTATCTCAGAGCCCGGCAATGGTGGCCCACACCTTTAATCCCAGCCCAGGCAGAGGCAGGTGGTTCTCTGAATTCAAAGCTACCCTGGTCTACAGAGTGAGTTCCAGGACAGCCAGGGCTCACAGAGAAACTGTGACTCAAAAAAGCCAAAATGAATAAATAAAGTACAAGGACCTTTTTTTTTTTTTTAAAGCAAAATATTCTTTAAAATAGGAGGAGCAGGGGGTGGGGCTGGAGAGGTGGCTCAGCAGTTAAGAGCACTGACTGCTCTTCCAGAGGTCCTGAGTTTAAATCCCAGCAACCACATGGTGGCTCACAACCATCTGTAATGAGATCTGATGTCCTCTTCTGGTGTGTCTGAAGACAGACACAGTGTACTCATATACATGAAATAAATAAATCTTTTTTAGAAAATAAAGAGGGGGGGACAGACCCCCTCAGTTCCTAGGAGCCTCTGCTACTGTCAGAACCCGAGTTTCTTCCAAGACTTCGACTGCTGTGGCTCCCAAATACTAGGAGGGTATAGGCCCCATACTAACCTTCTACAGGTCGCCTTAGCATAGGCTAGGTTCTGGAAAAATGACAACTCCCCCAAGTCTCCTACAGCCAGACTTGAACCTGGGTCCTGCCTGGGTCCTAACTAGTCCCCAGTTACTCGCACCCAGTCCTTCTGGCTCAAGGCCTTTGTGCTTCTTCTTCTTCTCCTCCATGTGCTGCTGCCCTCACCCAGGCCTTTAAGGACTCAGCTGTGACCTTGGTGGTCCTGTGTGGACATGCTCATGCCCCCTCATCTTCCCGCCTCAAGTCACTGAGACTGATCTGCTCACCCACATGGCAGCCACCATGAAGGTCCTCAGTACAACTTCAGTCACCACACGCATATGAACTGGCTTCACTCCTCTAACAGCCAAGGAACCATGGTGACCACTGCCACCAGCACCGTCATCACGGTCCCGGTCTTTACAACCACACTGTCACCATGATCTCTCCCTTCACCATCACAGACACCACATTCACCATCGCCACCACAACCACCACCATGGTCCCCACCTCCATCATCCCGACCATCAACCACCACCATCACTGTCCTCACCACCACCACCACAGACGCCGTGATTTCCGTCATAATCACCACCCTCAGGATCACCATGGTCTCAACGTCGTAATAATCACAACCCTTACCAGCATCACAAGTGTTATCACAAACCCACCAGTCACCGTCACAGCCCCCCCATCACTATCACAGCCTCCCCCATCACCATTACACACCCCCATCATCATCACAGCCCCCCATCATCATCGTCACTATTATTAGCAGTATCCACATCACCATATGCCACGGTCATATTAGGTTCTGTCATCACCTCTCCTGATCTTTTCCCTTTCTCTTTCCCAGTCATCACCATCACCATCATCATCCCCACCACCACCATCATCACCATCACCATCACCATCATCACCATCACCACCTTCACCATCACCATCACCATCATCATCACCACCACCACCACCACCACCACCACCACCATCACCACCACCATCACCACTACCATCACCATCACCATCACCACCACCATCATCATCATCAAGGATGACTTCAATAGCACAACCCTCTGTTACCAACATGGAGGATTTTGTAAACCTCTTCCCTCAAGCCTGACTCCCAAATCTAAGCCAGTGCTGCTGTCAGGGCAGGAAAGTTCCTCCATAGGGTATAGAGTCCCTGCTTCCAGGCGATCTCCCTGAAGCCAGGGCAGCAACCAGGCTGAAAATCTTCCATGTCCCCAGGGGCTGTGTTTGCCTCTGTTCTCTTATCCAGTCAGTTCCTTTGCCTGGAATGTGTCACCTCTGTGAGATGATTGCCTGAGAGGCAGCCTCCCCCGGAAGCTTCAGACCCTAGGTTAGGGAGCCTTTTCTGTTCTTGGGACCAGTCCTGCCCACTTAGGCTATGCCCTGGCACCCAGGGTGCACATGTCTTCTATGTACTCCATTCACACACACACACACACACACACACACACATACACACACAGAGTAACAGTCACACACACACATACATAGAGTAACAGCCACACACACACACACACACACACACACACGCATACACACACTGAGTAACAGTCACACACACACATACATAGAGTAACAGCCACACACACACACACACACAGAGTAGCAGTCACACACACGCTAACACACATACACACATACTCACACATGTGCATCCACACACATGCACACTCATACACGTGCACATACTCAGTAACACATGCACACTCACGCACACAGTAACAGTCACACATACACACACACTTACACACATGTATCCACACACATGCACACACCCAGTAACAGTCACACACAGCAACACACACACACATATACATATATAGTCACACGTACGCACACACCTAATAACAGTCACACACAGTAATACACACACACACACACACACACACACACACACACACTGTGCTTCTTGAGGGCAGGCTGAGTCCTCAGTCCTTTGTCCTCAGCACAGGGCGTGGCTCAGGAGTTTCCAGACATGTCTGAAGAATGAATGAACTCATGCTGAATGTGCAAGTGTGTGTGTGTGTGTGTGTGTGTGTGTGTGTGTGTGTGTGTGTGTACACAGAGTAAGAAAGCGAGAAAGCAGATGGGGAAACAGGATGAGGTCTCAGTGGGAATCCCCTCATGTAAAGCCTGACTCCCATACACTCCATTAGCCAAAGAATGCCACAGCATTTGGGGGAAGTGCAGTCGGGGTCACCTACCCTCTAGCCTGGCCTTCTCCTCTGGGACCCCCAATCTGAGGAAGGTGGAGGAAGAGGAGGTGGGCCATTATCCCTCTGGGCCTTATATCCGTGGCCCCCACTTGACCCTGTTACTCCTTTAAGACAGGCTGTATGTGGCCCCCACTGGGCCCGTTACCCCTTTAAGACTGGCCGTGCAGCCTCCCTTTGCTTGGTGAAACTGTTCAGTTTTCGGACAGGACAGAGGAGGGGGGTGGGGGGGGAGGGCACACCTGTTGTGGAACTTGAGAGAAGACTTATTTATAAATGTTCAGGCCTCGGGATTCTTGCAGAGCTGATGTCCGGAGGGGAAGGTCACCAAAATGCTTGTTTATAAAAGCAACAGCAACTGGGAACACCATAAACGGGCTAAAGGATGAAATTAACAAGCCCTCGGAGGCGGGGCACGGCGGGGCACAGCGGGGCACTGCTGGAACTGCACTGGCCAGGGTGCCACCACTGGGCAGGGCCCCAGGCCTGCCTCCAAGCCAGGTCCCTCCCAGCCCCAGCTGCCCTGACTGCCCCTCAAACCCCAGCAAGCCCCGGTGCCAGCCCCCATGCCTGTCCTTGGCACAAGCTGTCTCTTTATTACCACCAAGTGGCCACTGCTTTGTCCCCTCGCGGCCCCCAAATGTACCACGTTAGTGCTAGATTGGGGGTATGTTTTAATTTTAGCTCTCAGAGGCCAGACCTGACTCTCCAGGCTGCCCAGGGAGGGCTTGCCCCACCCAACACACACACACACACACACACACACACACACACACACACCTCCTCCCGGGACTCTCTGTTCAATTCCTAGTTTCAGGAAAGCTGTGTCTTCCTTGGGTGACTGATGGCTGAACAGGTGGCCTCTGGGTAGAGAGTGTCAAGTGAACGGCAGCGAGAAGTGGCCCTTTTATGGCTCACTTTCTCTGCCTGCCTAGCCTTGACCTTGGCTGCTCACGGTCCTGGGAATGCCCCACCCCACCCCACCCCACCCCATCAGGGCCTGCCTGTGTTGGGCTGCCACCAGCAGACCCCACTCCAGCTTGTGGCCCAGCAGGAAGAAGGCTGTAAGTAATCCTGGGGGACATGGGACAGCCAAGAGGGAGGGAAACTGAGCCCCGCCCTCCTCCACATGCTGACACAATGGACACACTGCACATGTGTCTCACGGGCACAAGGAAACTGTCACATGAAGACAGCTCCTGGTCTAGAGGCCCCTGCCTCTCAAGCTCCTACCTATATTAGCAAGCACCGGCCAAACTCCATTTGACGCAGTTTACAGCCCCACCCCCGGCCACATTCTCTCCCTCTCTCATCCCAGGCACGCGTGTAGATGAGGTGTCTCCATCCACATCAGCATCTCTGTGTGCCATTAGCATCTTCCTACCTTTCCTCCTCCTCCTCCTCTTCTCCCTCCCTCCTCTCCCTCCTCTTCTCCCCTCTCTTCCTCCTCTTCTTCCTCCTGCCCTTCCTCCTCTTCCTTCTCCCTTTTTCTGGGCCAATCACCATCTCTCTACAGTTCTCTTCCCCTCTTCTCTCCTTCTCTTGTCCACACCTCCTCCTGCCCCGCCCCCTCCTGGGCTCTGTCCCTGTTACAGAACACTTGCAGCCAGCACATGGCCTCCCCACACTGGACGGCGTAAATGACATCGTCAGGTCTATTTTTTTCCCTCTGCCTCACTGTTCCGAGTCCCTAAGGAGAATCCAGCTTCAGCGTGTCCCCTTGCTGTGGGCCGTGTGAGAGAAGGGGGTGATATTCTGATTTCTTAGTGACTCTTGAGCCCCTGGAAGTCCTGTGCCCACTCCTTTCCCCAGGAACTGACAGGCCTGCCCCAGAGGCCTCTTGGCATGGGTGCAACAAAATTACTGGTCTTTCTTGGGTAGGGGAGATTGTTGGGCCCCGGGTAAGAGATCCGGGTGACTTGGCAGTGAATGGATCGGGAGGGACACTGGCCACGTTGCCCTTGGCTCCTGTGACTCTGTGCACAGGAAGTCACAGCTCCCTTAAAATGCTCTGGCTTCAGGTATAAGGATGGAGGCACGAGAAACCCTGGGAGCCCGGAAGAGCCCCTGTTAGAAATTACCCTCCACCAGCCCCATACTCAGAAGGAATCCTACCCTCTCTTCATCAACAGCCCTTAAATGTATAGAGAAGGCAGCAAGGTCCCTCTCTGCGACTCAACTAGGACAAGACACTGAGCAAGACTGGACCAGTGTGTAAATAACAGGTGTAGTGGTCCTCAAACCCAGGGCAGAAATCAGGTAGGCCCGAGAGTCTCCAGCCTGAGCCCCTCCCCCACATGCCCTTGACCTCCACTTTTCTTCATGGGCCTCACTCACTTATTCACTCACTCACTCACTCACTCACTCACTCACTCACTCACTCATAGGGCTAATGTTTGTTGAACACCTACTATGTGCCAGCACCAAGCACCTACTATGTACCAGCACCTACTGTGTGCCAGCCCCAAGCACCTACTATGTGCTAGCACCAAGCACCTACTATGTGCCAGTACCAGGTACATTAATCCTACTGTCTGAAAGGAAGGAGCAGTCAACAAGAAAACTGTTTTCTTACTGGTCAGAATGAGTTTAGTTGCTTGATTACTGCCCAGGGCGATCAAGGCCTCCTGGGAGTGGGGAAAGGGGAAGAGTGAAGAGACATATGTGCCTCAAGTCCCTCCCTCCGTTTTGCAGGAGTCGGAATCCCCACTACCTCTGATCACAAATTGGGCAGATCTCTCTTGAGTGAATAGCTGTGGAATAGTCGCTTCCCTGGTTGGATATAGTCTCTCGAAACACACAGCGGCACACCTCTACGTGTGGCTTCTTTCGATGACAGAACCACCCCTGGGGCAAGAGCTAGTAAAACAAGACTGCTAACAATGAAGACACTGAGGCTCAGAGAGGTTAAGGGGATTGTTGAATGTCACACAGCTTGTAGAGTCTGGAGCAGCAGATTACCTACATGTCCACATTCCTGATTCTCCTTCCCACTGGAACCATTTCTGGTTCCAGAACAAAGAGAAACTGCCTGTAGCTTGATTGGACAGGAAGAAATGGTGGAAAAAGGTTTTGTCCCCCACTTTCTAAGACATCTCTCTCCATCCAAGTCCCCTAGACCGATACCGCTGGCCCTCTCCTCTACCTTTCTCCCGGGGAACCACAAATGATACAGCTGGCTGTGATTCCAGGCCCCAGTGCCAGCCTGGTTCTCCCCCTCCAGGCACACCGGGAAGAGAGCAAGGCTGGGTCTCTGGGCTCCAGCTTCCATTGTCTGCTCCAGACCCCATCAGCGTGCGCGCGCTGCAATTACCCATCAACTCCCCTGCCCCAGGCTGTCGTGGAGGCCCCCCGTCCCCAGTGATTTGGGGGGAAGGGGGTTATTACAACTCGCAAAACCTTAAATTAAGAATGAATAAGAGCAGCGTCGCATGCCACTTCTGAAAGGCTGCCAGCAGGGCTGGGGTGGTGACGGGCGTATTGTGCTCCGTGCTGTCGGAGGGGAAACTGACGGATTCTAGGACGGGGTGAAGACTGGAGGTGGAGGTGTCGGCAGCTACCTGTCCCGGCAAAGGCACGGCCACCCAGGCAGGATTCTGCCTGCCGTGTGTGGGTAGTGAGACCCTAAGCATACTAACATCGCGGCTGTGGGCTGGGGGGGAAAGCACATGTGGGACTTGATCTAGACTCGAGCGGAAAGGTTAGGTATGAACCGAGGTCTCCCTGGGGAGCTCGAAGCAGAGCCTAGGGGCTGAGAAATAGCTGGTGAGGGGAAGAAAGAGATAAACAGAGGTCTGAGCAGAGGGACCCGGCTGTGTAAAGGTCCTGGGGTAGAAGTTCATGGCACAAGACTGGTAAAGAACAGAAAACAGGTCTAATGAAGTAGGAGGAAGAAAGAAGGGACGAGGCGTGGGGTGGACAGTGGGCAGAGCCTCTCTCCACCAAGTTCCTTTGTCTGGGATCTGAAGGTCATGGAGCCCAGCCTCACGTATGCTAAGCAGTCACTCTAGCACCAAGCTGTACCCGAGGCCGTGTGCTTGTGCTAAACCCAGTCTCTTCGGTGTATTGCGGGGACATGGCCAGGACGCTCTAGGCCTCCTAGCTGTGAGCATGGAGAGATGGCGGTTGTGCAGCTCAGGGGATGTTGGGAGCTCTTAGACTAATGTGGGTGTGAGGCAAATTTAAAATAGTCTGCCATGAAGGGTGCTTCCGGTGCCAGGGGACCGGGTACGAGGCTCCAATCTGTTGCTCCCCAGCCTGCTCATGGGCCTGTCCCCTGGCATATAAGCAACTATTCTCTGGAGGCCAGGGCTAGCATGTGAGAACAAGCAAGAGACATGAAGCCTATGTCCTTAGACAGGGCTAATGCACCAAGACAACCATTTCAGCCCAGTCTTGGGGACTCGGAACCGCAGGTCTGGCCTGCGCATGCTCAGATGAGTAGGAAATCGACCACTTGCAGCTCTGCCTTTTGTATTTGGGCGTAAGGTTGAAGGTGGAGGCCCGAAGCCTTTCTGCGTCCATGTTCCAACCTTTCTCCCATATCTCAGTGAGGTCCCTGGGCCTCCTAAAACCAGATGCACAGCTGGTAGGCCAGACTCCTGGGACCTTTGCGGCCCTGGCTTCCCTCTTTGCACAAGTCTCTCAAGGTCATAGACAGTGACATACTGGATGGGAGAAAGCTGGGACCCTCACAGAGGCAGAGTATAGCGAGGAGTCCCTGCAAACATCGCGCGACCCCAGGCTGCAGGGAAGAGGGGAGATTCGGGCGCGGGGGAGGGGGGAAATCTTCCCCGGCCAGGAGCCCAGGGGCTGCTGTTCATATATCTGTCCCCGGGAAATGCATATCCAGCTTATGGAAAGTATTAATAATGCGCCTTACACCAAACTGGCCCCCTTCCATAGTGCATGATCTAAAATTAAATCCATTTCAAATATACAGTAGATCGAGTCAAGCTAATATAAATGAAACGTGATTAACGGGCAGTATGCTGGCCTCCTCCCCAGGCATGAGGGGGCAGGGCTGAAGCCATCTTAGCTCCTCTTCTCTGTAGCCCCCCAACCCCGATACCCCGTGGCCTCCAAGCCCTCTCTTTACCCTCACCCCTTCTCCCTCCCAGGCCTAGACCAATCCTGTAATTTGTCCAAAGTGTGAAATCAGGGGCCACTATTAGAGCAGAGCAGTTGAGCCAGACAGCTTCAGCCCCTCAGGACAGAGTTGAGGCTTAGAGTTTGTTACACACACATGTGCACACGTGAGCACACACACACACACAAACACACAAGTACACATTCACATACATACACACGCTTGCACACATACATACAAATACACATACATATACACACATGCATATACACATAAATATATACACACATACACATACATACACACATATATACAGCATACACATACACACACGCATACACGCATGCACACGCACACGCACCCCAGAGCCTCAGCGTGCTCATCTGTCCTATAGACAGACAGCAAGTGCTGCCTGGACAGGGTTGCCTAAGTGCTAAACGAGATAAGGGTGCAGGTAAGGTAGCTCTTCATGTTAGTTACCCTCGGAGGCCAGCACTCATCCCTTCCCAGCCCCCCAACCAGCCGGTAGAGCAAGGGCCAGCCAGAATTCCTGCCACTGCAGGGATACACTTGGTGGGCTATTTTTAGAGCATTGGCAAGAGTTACTCTGTTACTGACCAAATGTTCCCACATTGGGGACAGACGCTGCTAAGAGGGCACTTGTAAGCTGAATGTGAGGTGGGAGGGGTGTTGGCTTCACACGTTCCCTGGGGGTTTAGTTGTTGTTTGGTTTTTTTGCTTCTCTTTTGTTGTTGTTGTTGTTTCTGAGATAAGGTCCCAGGTAGCCCAGGCTGGCCTCAAACCCATCATGTAGTCAAGGCTGACCTTGAACTCCTAAACCTCTTACCTCTACCTCCCAAATGCTTAGATAACTGGTATGTACCAGCATAGCGAGCTAGGAGTGTTCGAGGCACACACATTCAAGCACAGTGCGTGCGGCCTGAAGAGAGGGAAGTGGAAAAGTCCTGTGGGGACAGGGTTCCTGCCCAGCCCTCGTCCCCTCCTCAGCCTGGCAGGACCTTGCTCTCAGGCTGCGTGTAGTCCTAGAAGCAAGAGCAATGTCACCCTTGGAGAGCCCTCCACGCTCCCCGTCTCAGGAGACACAGGTTTCCATTGGCTGAGTGTGAGCACCCGTGTGTGTGTGTGTGTGTGTGTGTGTGTGTGTGTGTGTGTGTGTGTGTACGTGCGTGTGTGCAGGCGCCTGTCTGTCATTGCCCTTCCTGTATTGTCCTGTTCCAGGTATGGTACTCCTTCCTGCTTGCCTGGCCCCTCGGGCTCTGGCTTCGGCTTCTCCGAGATGCTTGTTATGGTTTCCGTTCGTGGTGCTCGGGATCCATTGGCCCTCCCCTATCTGGGAGCCCACCTTTTGTGCAGAGCCTTGACATCTGTACACCCACTGGTCCCTTAACGGGGTTTTGTCTTTTCCTCCCAGAGGGGATGGGAGACGGAGAGAGCCGCGGGGTGGGAGGGAGGGCTGTTGGCTTTTTCCTTGTCATTGGCCATTTGCTGCCTGCTTCGCCAGGCATGTTTGGAGCGTGTTTGCATAAAGTGGACGCAGGCTGCAATTCCGTGATGAATTCTATGAATACTAATCTACTACTACCCTTGACCTCGGGGTCACCGAAAGATCAAAACCAAACCATTTAATATTTTCCTTTTGCAGATCAATAGAAGCATAAATTCCCCCTCAATGACAAGTATAATTTCTAACAGATCTATAGGAGGCTTGCACGCATTTCAGCCGGGGATGCTTACTCGCCGCCTGTCTCGCCTTTTGGGGAGCAGGCGAGGAGTCCCGTTCTTTTTCCTCCCATTGAGTTTTGTTTTGCCTTTTTTTTTTTTTTAATGGCTCTGAAATGCTATTTCCAGCAGCTGCTGTCATATAAATATCTCTTGTTTTTCTTCTCCTCTTTCCCTCCTGGTGAAAAGGGCAGGGGACCTATTGAAAATTCCGCTTTATCTCTTTCAGTCGGGTTCAAGTACAGGTCGAATAATCGATCCCCTCTCCTTTTCTTTTTTTGAGTTTCCTGTCGTTCTTTTGGCCAGATCAGCAGCAGAGGGAAATCGGGAGGGTGACTCGCTTTCTGCAGTCAGCCCTACGGTGTCCCGGTGGCTGCCTTTGCTACGGTTGCGGTTGCGTGCCGGTGCGTGTGAGCTGCGGGGGTGCGTGTGAGCTGTCTTATGCACCTGACAAAATGCATTCTTTTCCAGTCCAATCTCTCACCCAGAACTCAAGGGAGGAAGACCCAAAAAATTCTGCAAAAGACAACAAGTTAGAAGTGAGGTGGGCACCGTTAACATTCGCAAAGCTCCTCCTGCACAGGAGCCTCTGTGGCTGAGGCTGGGGAGTGTCTCCCGGGGAGCACGTTGTCCTCGAAGATGCTGGACTGACTGTATTTTGCAATTTAAAAACTCACGTGTGTGGGCACTTGCATGACACCACATGCCTGTGGTCCCAGGGCAACACCGTGGGGTCAATTCTTTCCGTCTATCTTTTATGTGGGTTCTGGGGAATTGAACTCAGGCTGTCAGGCTTGTGTGGCCAGCACTTTACCTGCTGATCCATCTTGCTGGTCCCCACTAATTATTTTTTAATACAACTTGAAAAAGGAGAAAAAAAAACTAGAAGACAAGGGGAGTAAAGAAAAGACAGGAGGAGGCGGGGGGGGGGTGAGGGGGAGCCAAAGAAAAGAGAGAGGGAACGGTTAATCTGCCTAGATTTTCCACTTCACAGAGTAATCACTTTGGAAGTGACTGAAATAAAGTGGAGTGTTCTCCAACCTCCTCCCTCCACTCCACATTTCTTATTTACAGAAAAACCAGGAGCTGGGAGAAATCCCCCTGCCCCACAGACTGCCCCCAATGTCTGCTTCTGAAGGGGACAAGAACCCCAGACCTTGCTCTTCATAGGCCTCGCTGCCTGGACACCCATGTGGCATCCGCCCCGAGCTGGAGGTGCAAAGCCAAGATGATTTAATTTATAGAAAGGACAAAGATGTCGTGTAGCAGATTTAATCATCGGAGAGTTTAAAAAAAAAAATAAGGACTGGGCTAATGTCGTAATTTACATTTCAGGATAATAAAGAGAGAAAGACAGAAAAGGAAGGGACCCATAGCCTGCAAAAGGGGATGGAGAGGGGAGGCTGGCCAGGGGGCTCTGGGAGCCCAATAGATTTGCCTGGAACACCAATAAATTTTAAAAACAAACCCAGAAAGCTAAAGACAGCCCCTGGAAAGTGCTGGGAAAATGGACCATCGATTTTAGACTTCATCTGCATTTTGTATTTTAATAATGCTCTCTCTCTGTCTTTCCTCTTCTCCCTCTCTCCCTCTCTCCCTCTCTCCCTCTCTCTCTCTTTTGCAAAATATAAAAGCTGCTCTGATAAATATTAATTTGAACCATCATAATGTATTTGAAAATTCCAGCTAAAATGTCACCACATGGAACATTAATGTAATATTTCAAGGCCCTGAGAGCAATACTCATATTGATTGCATTTATTTCACTCTAGGGAGGAGAGATAATTCTTCAATGTGGGACACATCTGGGAGCCAAGGAGGCAGAGGCTGAGGGGAGAAACGCGAAATTATATATGGTCATAAAAAATACAAAACAGAAAATCCTCCTCAAACTCTCCTCTTTAGCCCGTTCCTGTTCCAAACTTGCCGTCTACATCCCCCAGCATGCCCTGGGGCAGTTGCAAGGACTTGCTACCCGTGAGCCTTTGGGGCAGAGGTTGCAGGACAAAAGCTGAGCGACCTCTGCTCAGGTGCTGCCATCACATAGGCCCTGCCTTGAGCAGGTTGGCGTCTCTGGAGGGACGGAAGAGTCAGAGCCTAGCTGGGATCTGAAGCTGCAGGGCGTGAGTTAGTGTTCGCACAGTTGCTGTAAGGACTGGGGAAGGAGAAAGAAGGGAGCCGGAGGGAGAGGAGAGAAGCAAAGGAAGACACCAGGACTAGACAGAGGGGGGGAAAGAGGAAGGAGAAAGGAGAGAGAGGACAGATAGGAGACAGAGGGGGACAGATAGAAGAGAGAAGGTGGAAGAAGATGGGCCCAGAGGGGAGAGGAAGGGAGGGGAGGCGGAGTGGGGGCGCCGGTCTGGAGTCCCAGCTCCTTTCTCTGTCATTAAGGGTATTGATGTGCTCAGGCGTCAACGAGTCTTTGTACAAGTGAAAGGAAACCTGATGCTGCTGGTGACCCTGAACCCACGCCCTCCGTGTCTCCCTCCCCACCCCTCCCCTGGAGCAGAGTAAGAAGTGGGAGCCTTGAGAGCTGAGATGGCTCAGACTCCCGCAATCCCGGGTTGACCCCAGAGGGTGGCTAGGCAGGAACCCCATAGTCTGGATCTGTGCCCCATCCAGGTCTCATCAAAACCCTCCTGACTTCCTGGGTGCATGAGGGTCAGAGGAGCTGATTTCTATGAGATCCGAGGAGGCCTTGGGTGAGGCAGGGAGAAATGCCAGAGGTTGGAATGTTCAAAGTCAGGTTCATCCTTGCCATCCGAGTCTTGGCACACACGTCACCTCTCAGAAGCTCTCCCCATTCCATTATGCCCGTGGCGTTCGCTTATACAGTGCACGCTTGCCTGGGACCATCTGGATTATCTGCTTGTTTTTAAATGTGTCTCCCTGACCACTTGGAGATGAAGTTTTGGAAAGAACAGGGACCAGGCCTACCTTATTCACCATCGCGTCCCCTACACCTCGCCCGCCCCGGCCAGATGTTCCCTAGCGCTGGCTGACTTGATGGAAGGAAAAGAGGATGCCTGGACGTACAGACGGATGCTGCAGGCTTTGCCCTCACCCTGAACCAGCCCCTCCTCGCCCCCATCCGGGACCGCTCCCCGCCCGCGCCCGCGCCCCCGCCGCCGCCTGAGGCTGCGCCCCCCGCCTCCCCGCAGCCGTCATTCGCGAAGCTGCCACAATATTGTGAAGGCTCCGCGCTCCCGCCCTCAGTGCAGCCCGCAGCCCGCGCGGGGAAGGCGAGCGACGCGGGCTGCCGATGAATAATGCATGACTAAGGCGCCCCCTACCGGCGGCCGCGGGCAGCGCGCAACCGGGCCCAGACGGCCCCCTCGCAGCAGGTCCTGCAGTCCTGCAGCTTCGCGCCCCATACCCACCTTCCTCCGTCCAAAAACCCCAAGGCTGAGCAGGAAGCTTGGCTGCTAGAGTCGGGGAGCATGCCAAGCATGAGATCCTGTGCGCGGTGGGGTGGAATGGGGAAGCCTTGCACCTCCAGGGCTCTGAACCTGGGTTTGGGCTAAGCCTGCAGTGCAGCCTCCAGGAAGGACAAGCCTGGACAACGCAGGGTCTTAATTCAAAGGAGCGCAAGCGGTTTCACAAGTACTTCCAAGTTGCTGTGGAATATTTATAAGACCGAGATATGGGGGAGGGGTGGCGCAAAGTACAATGACATATAGGCATGGATGTCACAATGAAATCCAACCCTTTGAAGAGTAAAAAATATAGTTTTTTTTTTTAAATTAAAAAGATGCAGCTGGGTGTGCACTTGGAGGCAGAGGCAGGAGGATCTCCATGAATTCGAGGCCCACCTGGTCTACATAGTTGAAACCCTACCTCTCCCTGCAAAAGGGGAGGAGGGAAGATGTGCTGGACAGATAGGTGGCTCAGGGGTTAAGAACGCTGGCTGCTCTTACAGAAGACCTGCGTTAGACTTGCGGCATCCACAGGGTAGCTCATAACCATTTGTAACTCCAGTTTCAGAAGATCCTACGCCCTCTTCTGGCCTCCTCAGGCATCAGGCATCCATGTGACGGGTACACAAAGACATGCAGGCAAAGCACTCATATACATACATTAAAAATAAACAAATCTTTACAAAACGAGCAAAAATGCAATATGTGCATATTTTTTTTCTTTTTTTTTCGGAGCTGAGGATCGAACCCAGGGCCTTGCGCTTGCTAGGCAAGCGCTCTACCACTCAGCTAAATCCCCAACCCCATATGTGGATATTTTAATACATTACATATGTGACATGTCACATACACATACACACACACACACACCTCTGTGTGTGTGTGTGTGTGTGTGTGTGTGTCTGCGTGTGTGTGTGTCTGCGTTTGACATTTGAGAAGGGTCCTGGAAGTGTCTTTCCTGCTCTTACGGAGACAAGTGAGTCTTGGTGGTGAGTTCACCCAGTGATGTCACTGGACAGAGGACCCTGTGGAGGGGGATGATCAAGAGAAAGTCCCTGTCCCTAGCATATCCCCCAACATGCCTGTTATCCCTAGGACCCCTGGTGTGGTCGCTTACTCTCCAGGCTGGTCACCATCTCCTAACAGACAGGTAATTAAGGAAGTCAAGTGCCTATTCGATCTACCACCGTCCTCACATCCCCATGTGACAGTTCTACTGACAGTTCTTCTACTGCAATGACTGTTGCTCTCACCTGATCCAAGGCGGAACTCCAGTAAGCTAGAAGAAAGGGGCAACATGGGGGTTAGGGGGATGGATCTCAGTGGGCTGCTCATATGGTCCCAGCGACTCCGAGAATCAGAACCGTAAGCAGACAAAAGACTCGAGGCGCAGAAAGGCAGAGTCCCAGGTTCCACATCACACGGCTCAGGTGTGAAGAGAGCTTCCCTCTCCCCACAGCCTGAAGCTGGAATGAGCAGAGAGACTTGGGGCAGAGCAGGAACTCAGACGGTCTGTGTCCTAGAACCTTCTCCAAGAGGTCAGCCCAGCCCGGAGTCTCTCTGCAAGCCCTGAGAGGCTGAGGGAACATGGGTTCCAAACACAGTTGCTCTGGGATTTGTGCAAAGTGGGACCCACAGGAAACACACGCGGTCCCAAATTACCTCTTAGGGAACGACGGCCAACTCGATGACATGTGACAACCCCTCAGCAACCTTGGACTTGGAATTTCGTTCTTTCAAGTGTGGCTTGGATTACAGACCGTCTTGCTTTTGCTCAGCTCTGTTGCCTCACAGGGACGTTGACCTCCCCCCCCCCAAACAGGAATGGGAAGCAGGACATTGAGAGCCACAGGGGACTCCGGTGGGGCGTGCGATGACTCTGGGCCCCTCTTAGACGATTCTTGCCGCAAACTTAGATCATGACATCTCGCTTTCCAGAATATGGTAACTTTCCCCCTTCCTCCCCCCAAAAACAGGGTTTTTCTGCAGCCCTGGCTGTCCTGGAACTTGCTCTGTAGACCAGGCTGGCTTCAAACTTAGAGATTTGCCTGCCTCTGCCTCCTCCCAAGTGCTTCCCCCTCCCCAGAGCAACTGTGTTTGCAATCCAAGTTCTCTCAGCCTCGCAGGGCTTGAGGCTCTAGGCTGGGCTGACCTCTCGGAGAGGGTTCTAGGACACAAAGGCGTGCACCACTATCTGGCTTTTTTTTTTTTTTTTTTTTTTTTTTTTTTTTTTTTTTTGAGTTTGGATCTTCCCAGAAGCAGTGCAAGATTTGGGGATATTTACTTGAGCGAGGCCCGGAGGGAAGCAATGAGAGCATTTGGGCGGCTAGAGGCATGGAGTTTCAGGGAAGAGGTCTAGGCTTCTGGAAGGACCTCCAGGGAACTGCAGGGCACTCACTCAAGTTGTCCCTGGAACGGCTGGATATTTGCCCACCGATGTCCCTGTGCCATTGGTTGAAGGTCACAGGGGGTGAGCTCACGGCCACAGGTACAGTGATGTCCTTGGGGGTCAGGAGTCAACGTGATGCCCATAGCAATGCTGTAGAGCAGTCCAAAGGCCACACAGCAGAGCTCTGGGCCCACTGTGGGTCCCTGACTCTTATCAGCTCCTGGTCATCGTCACAGCCCACTCTGGGGCCATAAACAGGCTCTGCAGCCTAGCTCTGGAAAAAGGAAGGAGCCTGCTCATTTACATAAGACGCAGGTCAGGAGTGGAGGAGGGGGGGAGGGGGGGGGGGGAGCAGAGAGGCAGCATGTCCATAAGGATGTGTGGGTTGAACAGCCTTCCTGGAGGAAGCTCCCTCTGTACTGCCCCCATCCCCCAAAGCTCCTGGTTAGCATAACCAATGTCAAATTGCTGGGGCCAGAGCAAAAGGTCCCTGTTTTCTCCAGTCACCCAGAACTGCCGGCTAGACTTCACGGTGTACCTGCCACCCCCACGGACACTCTCGGAGCAGGAATAAGGCACAGAAAGGGATGTTCTGGTTCTAGGATCTGAGTGTCTGTCCAAACTCACCACAGGGCTTCCCTAGTCTCCAGAGCACTGGGGTTCATTTACACTGTGGACAGGGTCCCCACTCAGACCCCAGGATGCAAATATCCACACGAGAATTCCTACTTCCACATCTTTATCTTTCCTCCTTCCTTTCTCTTTCCTTCTGTCCTTAGACAAGGTAACCATGTAACCCACACTAGCCCACAGCTCTTTAAATAGCTGCTGATGACTTTGAACTTCTGATCCTCCCACGGCCACCTCCCAAATGCTGAGACTACAGGGGACACCACCGCTGCTTTCTATGCCGTGCCGAGGACCAAACCTGGAGCTTCAAGCTTCCTAGGCAGGTGCTCCTACCAAGTGAGCTACATCCTTAACCCTCCCACCACCAGCTTCCGGATTTTTGAAAACAAGTACCTGAGCCTCCCTCCTCATTCAGCCAGTGCCTAGGATCCCTCCCCTGTGCTAAGCTAGTGGCCATGTGGTCATGAGGTCACGCCAAAAACATCCTGTGGCTCTGAGCGCCGGAGGCATCTCTGCCATTGAGCTTCCCTGCAGGGTCCCTCCTTAAATCTTCCCTCCCACCTGAATCCCAGGGAGCAAGAGCGAGGGAAGGGGAGACTGGCTCTCCCGGGGACCAACCTCCAGGAGCTGCACTCTGAGATCCTGAGAGGAAGAGCATGAGGGTTCCCCACCCCCCCGTGCCAACCCGATCTGTGACCTCCCATTCATTCATATGCATGGATCAAATTTGGGAAGTGCAATTAATTACCTGTTGTTGTGTCTGCTTTAATTATTATCATGTTTCCTATGCACTTTACACAACAGAATAAACAGTTGGGGAAGCAAGTTCATGGTGGGAACCAGGGCTCAGAAGAAACTGTCCTGTGGCTAGCCCCTTGTCCTTGGCATTCATACTCACACCCATTCATTCTTTCCCTTCTTTGTTCATTCATTCATTTGTCCAGTCAGTCATTGATTCATTCATTTGCCCCTCCCCCATTCATCCTGATATCCATTCATTCATTCACTCTCTCAACCAGGGAATGTCTATTAGCATACGAATGTGACAGTCTCCAGGACAGGTGCCAGGAAGCTGCAGTAAACAAAACAACAGGTCTCTATCGGTGAAGAGCTGATAGTCCGGTGGGGTGGGGAACAAACTGTATGAGGAACAGGTTACAAACAAAGCCTGGATAGTCAGGGAGGGCTGCTTGTAGGAGGTGGCATTTAAGCCTACTCCCTGATTTCTTTGTTTAGCTGAGCAGAACAGGATTTGTTCCTTGAGCACACAGGAAATTAAAGGCTCTGTCTTAAGAAGCTAAGAGGCAGAGGCAGAGACGCCCAAGAGACAAAGGAGGGAAGACACAGAGGCTAGGGAATCAGCCAGGCAGGATCTTCCAGGATATAGAAAAACTGAGAAATCTGAGTCTCAGTGGGACAGGGTCAGGACCCTCTGACAGTTTCTTTGAAGAGTCCAAGAAGTACCTGAGCAATGGTAGTGTTGGAACAAGATGGGTGAGGAGAGTGAGAGCTGGTGACAAAGATCTCACAGTCCCTACCTCCCACCCCACCCCACACCCCATAGCTGACTCTAATTCTTACTTGAAGTCACAGGGGACTTGGTAAGGCTGGGCCTTGGGGAAGAAGCAGAAGTTTATCAACCAAAATGGACACTCCAAGATGAGCTATACATTCGCAAGGGCCTCGAGGCGGAGGGGCGCTGGCATGCTAGGGAGCCTGAGAAGCCTGGTGGGAGAGGAGAGGTAACACCAGAGGTGGTCATAGGAGCAGAGTCGAGGAGGAGCCAAGTGGGATCTTTTTACCACTGTTACCGATTTATTTATTTATTGAGGGTGTGTGTGTGCACACACATGCACAAGAGCCACGGCACAACGTGTAGAGGTCAGAGGGCAGCCTGTGGGACTCCTCCTGCCGTGTGGATCCCAGGGACTGAAATCAGGTCACCAAGCTTGGGAGAAAGAGAATGCGTTTATCCGCTTAGCCATCTCCATGGCCCTGAGAGCGACTGGGAGCCGCGGGTGGTTGGTGAGGCGGAGAGACAGCTGCGGGTACCACGCATCCTGTGTTTGCCCGAATGTGCGTGAGGGACATAGCAATGAAACCATCCATGGCTGCTGCCCATGCCGAGCCAGGAACCCCAAGCGAGAAGCAGAACGTGGCAGGAACCAAATTAGGTCATCAGTTTGACCGCCCTGGGTGACCACCCCAGGGTGATCAATCCGGGAACCTAGGATATCGAGGTAGACCAGGGAAAGACTTGAAAGACAATCGCACCCAGAGTTCATCGGACCCTTCCTCCTCGTCAGGTGAGCCCCATTCGCTACCCCATTAATAACAGCTGACGTAGGAGTGGCGGCCTAATAAGGAACACTTGTTTTGTGCCAGCTTCTTTCTGCCCCGAGTGCTTTTAGACTCATTAATCCCTCGCATCTCCGCTACGGCCCTATGAGAGGAGGGTGTTATTATCATTGTCCCGACTTGACAGGGAAGGACGTGGGGCACCAAAGCTAAGTGGTTTCTTCACAGAGGAATTGGCCAAAGCAGGACATGAATCCAGACCCTGTGGACTCCATGGCGGATGGTGGCTTCCTTCCACTTTGCACACAACGTGAATAGGTGCTCGAGGGGCAGGAGATGGGAGGACATGGGACACCTGTGATGGCCATGACCGGGAACAGCCCACCCTCCCCACGCTCCCCTCTCAGACAGCCCGAGCTGCGGCTTTCTCCTTCTGCTAACCGAGACTGGTGTTTTATGAACCCCGAACCGCAGCAAGATTCTCCTATTAATTTATTGGTATTGCTAATTAAACATCATATTCGCAAATGTAAATTTCCTAATGGCCTCCCTTCCATTTCCGAAGTTTCCTAGAAGAGCCTGCTTGTAATGCTGTCAGTTACGTCTCAGCGGTCATGGGCAGGCAGAGGCTGGCACCAGGCTTACTGGGTGTGGAGGGGGTCGGAGGCCTCACACACAGGAGAAGGGGGACCATTGCTATATTGGGGGGATGGTACAGCCCCAAGATCCTGAGGCAGCTGTCTGTCTCTCGTCAGAGGGGCATTGTCCTCTTGCCCTTGAGGTGGCTGCTAGGAATGTCTGAGCTGATGGCAGAGCTGTGTCATAGGAGTCAGCACTGGGAGGAGGAGGAGAAAGAGGAGGGAGAGGAAGAGGAGGAAGAGTAGAAGGCCTGAAAGCGGATGGCTGCCAGTGTTCAGTCGTCCATTCTCTACCCTCACTTGAAAATGGAGAAACTAGCCCCACGGCCTTTAACCCCAGTCGTTGGAAGACAGAGGCAGGCAGATCTCTGAGTTCGAGGCTGGCCTGGTCTGCAAAGCTAGTTCCAAGATAGCAAAGGCCACACAGAGAAACCTGTCCCGAAAAAGAAGAGGAGGAGAAGGAGGAAGAGGAGGAAGAAGGAAAAGTGGAAGAGAAAGAAGGGAAGGAAGAAAATGGGGGGAGGTGCTTGCCACCAACCTTGATGCCAGGACCAACAATGGAAGAAGACACCCCAAGAGATGTCCTCTGACCTTCCTACGTGTGCCATGGTGGGTGTGCATGCACAGAGAGACAGACAGACAGACACACACACACACACACCCCTAAAAAGCACTTTTTAATTAAATAAGCTAAAAAAAAAAAAAAGAAAAATGGAGAAAAAAAGTGAGTCACAGGGTGTAGGCAGTGACTGGCTGGAGACCCAAAGCAGAGGTCTGCTGCTGAGACCTGAGAAAGGCACACGGGTCCTGTTGCCTCAGCCCAAAGAAATCATTGCAAAGACCCTGCCGTGGGCCCCGGAACCGTCCTGACCCCTTAGTTCACCCCTTTCAGAGTGTTGAGAAGCAACAGCTCTACAACCAGAAAGTGAACGGCTGCTGAGGGGGTCTGTCAGATCAAGCATGATGCCAGGGAGGCCCGGGTGGGCAGAGCCAAGCCTACTTCTAACTTGGAAGACCCAAGGAGGTCACACGGCCTGCACCCTTGTCCTGTCAGCCTCTGCTTCACTAACCTGGGATGTCTGCCACATCTCCACAGACCTCTCCAACCTCAAGGTACCTCTTGCAGCCTCCTTTGCAGGGGAAACTGAGGCCTCCCTCATCTTGAGGCTAGTGACTGCTGGGCTTGACCTTCTCCAGGGGACAGTCTCCGAAGGGACAGGGTTTGAGTTAGTGACTGCCCAGCCTTCATCAGGCATCACACAAGATGAAAGAAAAGAGAGACAGAGTGGCTTTGAGGGATTCAAGTTCCCGATGACCACGCCTCTACTTGGAACTCTTGAGTCTTCCCCCATTGCAATCTCGGCCCCTCTGAGACATGTCAGCATGGATCAAAGACTTCTGCTGGCTTATCCACGACACTAGGATGACTCCAACTAGTGTCCCTTCCTGTGTCCCTGAGTACAGGGGTTGGGGTGAGGAGAAACTGAGTCAAGGGGCTGAAGTATTGGCAAGAATCCTCCCTGTCTCTCGTTCCCGGTGCCTTTGGGCTGAGGAATGGAGTTAGAGGCGGAAGGCAGTGAGCATCCGCCCGCCCTGTGGCCCATCCTGCTTTTGCGTCAGTATCTTTAGGGGACCAGTGGGCAATCTAAGTACTTTGTTACTGCTTGGGAATCTCTCTTAGGAAAGTTTTAAAAATACCCTACATTGTTTATTATTCATGGTAATGACACAGAGTGAGCTGCCTCACAGCTCCCAGGTCCCGGGCTTCCGAGCTCCTGTGGTGAGCAGAGCATCCCACCAGAGCTGTAGCTATGCTCTCAGCGAGCCCCTGAGCCCCAAGGTGTTCCAACTCTTAAAACATCGCTTCTATTGTGGCAAAATGCACTTGCGTGGCCAAAGCGAGGAGCTGAGAGGCGCTAAGCATGTGGTGGGGTTGTACGGACCTCTTCCAGAAGTTTTTCATGGCCTCAGAAGGAAATCGTGGACCCATTAGGCAACCACTCCTCATCCCTCACGCCCCGCCCACAGTCCCAGTACCTGGCAGCCTTCCATCCCTTCAGAGCTTTGTCTGCGCGGGTGCGTGGGTCGCTTGAAGTGTTTCCTCCATCCAGCCTCTTTAACCAAGCATTTCCCAGTCCCTGAAGCCCATGTAGCCGTGGCACGTGTCCACACTCCAGTCCTTTTCACGGCTGAAGAGTTCTGTTGTTTCATCTGTGAGTGGATGTCTGTGTTGCTCCGGTCTCTGGACTCTAGTGCACAGTGCTGCTACCACGGGGTAGGGTGGGGCGGGGGCCCACATTTTGAGCCCAGGAAGGGATGGAACTGAATTCTGGTGAAAAGCTGCCACGCAGCATGTAATGAAGATGTCTCTACGTGCTGGGCAGACGTCACCCAGCTCAGAGGCCCAGAAGACCCCTGGGTGCTCTCCTCAGGCAGACCGGCTCCTCTAGGCTCTTCTTGGGGATCCGATCTCCAGCCCAGGAGCTGCAGGTCCTCGAGGTTGGAGAGAAGAGAATACAGATCACGCTCAGACATACAGCCCTACCCTGAGGTTCCGACTAGGCCCACTTCTCACCTCCGGCATGTGTAGAACTTCTACTCTGCACGCCACCAGAGGGCATGTGGCCTTGCCGTTGTCCTGTGTTAAGTGTCCCACCCAGGAGCGTTCTAGAGATAGGGAAACTGAGGCCAGAGAAGAGAAGCGACTGTGAGTGTCACTACCACCAGCACCTCCACGGCTGTCCCTGAGTCACTCCGCACGTGACCGGACGGGTGCTCGGCATTAACTCCTGACGTTGTATTACTGAGGGTAATCTTGTCATTCCCACGTCACCAATAGAAACATGAAGACTCAGAAGGGAACCCCTCGTGGGTGGTTAGGAGATGGGGGTGAAATTTATTAGGTGTCCCCACAAGGAACCAGAAGTTTGTCGGATCTTCTAAAGATTTATTTTATTAATTATTTGCGTGTATAATCCAAGGGTCTGGATTATCTCTTACGTAATGGTAGGAAGATCTTGGTCCCAGGAAGAGCCCTGTCTCAAAAAAAGAAAGTGGAGGCTTGGGGCTGGTGAGGCAGCACAGTAGGCTTAAAGTGCGTGTTGCTCTTACAGAGGACCCCGTTGGGTTTCCAGGCCCAATGGGGCAACTTAGTCACTTGCCACTCCAGCCCTAGGAGATCCGATAGTCTCTACTGGCATCTACGGGCACACATGTGACATGCACCCCCACGAGGGCACACATGTACATAAACAAAAATTAAAAAAATAAAGTGAAGGGGTTGGGGATTTAGCTCCGTGGTAGAGCGCTTGCCTAGCAAGCGCAAGGCTCTGGGTTCGGTCCTCAGCTCCAAAGAAAATAAATTAAAAAAAAATGAATAAAATAAAGTGAAGGGGGCTGGAGAGACAGCTCAGTAGTGAAGAACACTGGCTGCTCTTCCAGGGGACTGGGGTTCAGTTCCCAGCAACCACATGTCCGTAACTTCCAGTTCCAGGGCTTCTGACACCCTTACACAGGCACACTGAACACCAAATGAACGTAAAATGAAATTGATTAATTAATTAGTTAAAAACTAAAGGTGAAGAAAACCTGAACAACAACTACCAGGTTGACCTCTGAGGCACAAACATGCACACATCTGTGCATCTGCACACACACACACACACACACACACACACACACACACACCAATAAGAAAAAAAGAGGGGCCCCATCCACACGCTGATGTGCACTACAGGGGACTGTGTGGAGAGAGAACTACTTGATGCTGGTCGCCTGCTAGGCTGAGACAGAGTTGGAGGCCGGGCAGATGCTCCAGAAACACAGCCCAGACACTTCCACACCCCCAAACCCACACACATGTTCCTGTCAGATGAGCTGGGTCACCCTCTGGCCAGGAGAACAGCATTCCTGGGTCACCCCTTGGCCGGGTGACAGGCGCACGGGGCACTGCCCCGTTCCGTGGATGAGATGGTTCTGCAGACACCACATCCCTGGTTAATGGGAGGCGACACCACCTTAATTCCACCTCCGTCAGACCTCCGCCAGAAGACACGACCCTTTCACCTCATTAATATTCAAGAGCTTAACAAAAAAAGCTATAACTGGGGAAGTCAGAAATAATGGAATGTGGTATTGATTATTTTATGGCGCGATTAGGGGTAATTACATCTCTCAAATTTTATTTTAATGTTACTTTCTACTACTTTTAGCCTTTTAAAATTATCCCAAACATCCCCGTTTAATGGAACACACATGCCTTCAATTTCAATGTGAAATACTTTTTTTCTGTTAAAGTGTGACCTCGATATATTTGAAAACATAAATTACACTATGTATAAACCATAAAAAGTGAATGATGAATTTAATTCTAGTGAAGCGTGAGGAGATGAGGAGGCGGGCGGGCGGAGGTGCTGTTTATCCAGGGCGGAGGGGATAGCAGGGGCCAGGAAGTGTGCCCATGCTTCAGGGACACAGAGAGCAGAACTCAGAGCTCTGGAGGATGCAGGGCAAGGGGTCCTGTGGCTGTCCCTGCCCCTGGTAACCTCCCTCTCCCCAGGGGAGCCACGTCTAGTATCCTTGCACACTCTCCCTACACAGCCTGTATAGCCCAAGCTCCAGCAGACACACTGCCAAACTCTATCTGGTGGTTTACACACCTTGGTCACTAATTGTACAGTGGTTGCCATTTTGTTGGTTCCATTTAACAGAGGAGCAAACTGAGGCTGAAGAGGACACCTGCAGCTCAGCCTCTGGGTGCTTGCTATACTGGGTGGAACATGGTCTCTGGGGCCCAACAGCTTCCATCCATCGAAAAGAGGAGCCCGGTGTACCTACCCTCTTCCTCACAGGCATAGAGCAGGGAGCTGGGTAGGGAGTACAGACTCTAGGGCTGGAAAGATGCCTGTGCTACTGCTTAGGGGTCCAAGCTCAGATCCCCAAAGCCCTCAATTTTAAAAATTATTATTTTATTTTATGTGCCCTGTGTGCATAGCTTCGTATCGCGTGCATGCAGTGCCTGTGGAGGCCAGAAGAAAGCGTCAGATTCCTCTGGAGGCTAGAGTTACAGGTGTTGGTGAGCGGGCCCTGTGGGTGCCAGGAATCAAACCGCAGTCCTCTGCAAGAGCAGCGGGAGCTCTCCAACCTCAGAGCCCACATTAAAAGAAAAGAAAGAAAAACAAAATGAAGCACCTGGCATGGAGGCTCCTGTCTACAGTCCCAGGATGGTGGAGTGTGGGGATGGGGGATGAGGGTGAGGGGTGGGGACAGCGGACGTTGGGGGGGGGGGGACACACGCAGATCCCTCAACCTCATTAACCAATCCCAGCCTCGATGAATTGACGTGCTTCAAATCCTGGAGAGACCCCATCTCCAAAAATAAAAGTATAGGGGCTGGAGAAATGGTTCAGTGGTTCAGACTGCTGCCTGCTCCTCCAGACATTGCTCAGTTCCCAGCATCCATGGCTCACTGTAACTCCAGTTTCAGGGGATCTGACACCCTCTTCTGACCCCTCAGGTACCAACTATGTACATGGTGCACTTAAATACATGCAGGCAGAACACCAGTACACATAAAGTAGGGAAAGAGATAGAAAGATATCCATTGTCTATCTGTCTCTCTCTCTGTCTCTCTCTCTGTCTGTCTCTCTCTGTCTGTCTCTGTCTGTCTCTCTCTCTCTCTCTGGCCCACATTACACACACATACACCCCTACATTAACAAGTGCAAACAGAACAGACACACACTAGCAAGTGTATACACTACACACACACAGTCAACACACACACACACATACACACACACCTACATTAACAAGTGCAAACACAAAAGACACACATGCCCACCACTAGCAAATGGATATACTACACACACACACACACACACACACACACACACACACACACACTGATTCACTGATTAAATGAAAGAACAGACTCCAGAAGAACCCATTCTCTCTTCCTCCCTCTCTCTTTCCCTCCCTGAGCTGGGAGTTGAACTCGTTCACTGGCAGACAACTGTCTACCGCTGCACCTTGCTCTCAGACACTCAAAGCCTTCCTGACTCTGTTCTTTCTGCTTCTCCCCTGCCTGCTGCCTGAGGGTGGACTAGGGGTTGGGTCCAGGGACGTGGGTTTCTAATGGGAGCAGGGCTACTCATGAGCCCTCAGAGCCGGGCTCCAACCTGGAGTACTTCTAAGTTCCCATGCTTCCTGCTGTCCTCTGCCCCACCCCACCCTGTGATTGGACTCGGCTTCCCATCGCATCGTGAGGTAGGTAGGAGGTCACGTCTCTATGGCGTTGTTATATATTTAATATAGGAACTCCTGTATACAGCCCCCTCTTCAGCTGTGACTCAGACATGATAATTTAACCTTTTTTTTTTTTTTTTTTTTTTTGCTTCATTTAGGATTTTGTTCTATTTTGGTTGTGTTTTCTGTTTGTTGGCTAATTTCTTTTTTTTTTTTTTTTTTTTTTTTCGGAGCTGGGGATCGAACCCAGGGCCTTGCGCTTGCTAGGCAAGTGCTCTACCGCTGAGCTAAATCCCCAACCCCTAATTGGCTAGTTTCTTACGATACAAGGTCTTAGATGACCCAGGATGGCTTCTAACTCACTCTGTAGCCAAGGTTGACCCTAAACTCTTGATCCTCCTGCCTCCGCCTTCCAAGTGCTGAGATTATAGGAGTGTGCCCCAGCCGCAGAACTGCTCATTTCAACAGCCAACTTCTAACCCCCCAACCCCACCAGCCTTTCACGGGGTGGCCACACCCCCTCCCCAAAGCCCTCTCTACCCGGGCTTTCTGGACAACTAGACTCTCCTCTGCCCTCCCCTCATCCTGTGATTCCTTCTCCCCTCCTCTACTGAGAGGGTTGGCCCTGGGGTCTCTCCTCAGCTCATTCCCGGGGTGATTTCATTGACTTACAGCTTGAGAAACCATTTACAAACCTGCTGTCCAAAAAGAAAACAACTCAGGCAGCCGAGTCTAATACTCGATATTATATGATGTGTGTGGCGTGTGCGTACATACGTATCTGGGTGTGCTTATTCACGCATGCGTAAGTAGATATATGTGGGCACAGATGGTCACACGCTATAGCAGACGTGGTGGTCAGAGGACCGCGCAGGTGCTGGTGTTTGCCCTCCACCTTGTTTGAGGCAGGGTCTCTTGTCTCCTGAGGCACGTGCCTGACTAGCTGGCCCACAGGATTCCGGGATCCTCCTGTCTCTTCTTCCGCTCTCACCATGGGTATGCCGTCGTGCCAAGAGCCATCTCCCCGGCCCCAGTTAAAATGTTCCTGATCGTCGTATTTTGGACGTGAAATGACTTGAATACTCTCTAAACAAATGTACCCAACATTTTATCGCCCCAACTTAACGACCGGCACGGAAACCGTTAACGAGCTAACATGTCATCCCTCAGTCCCCATGTTACCCCTTTGGAACCCAAAGCGTTTTATCTTATGTTCGACAACCCATCCAGTCCCCTCAGTTACATTGCCAGTACTCAGAAGCCACATGTGACTTGAGGCTGCTGAGTCGGGGAATGAGCCATGTATGTAACTCTAACTGTCCCCGAAGCACGCCTCCCATCTGTCTCTGCCTCCCCCCACCTCCTGTGGAAGTCAGTCTGCACCTCAAACCCCTCCCTGCCCAGCCGAGCTTCTGCCTGGTCCTCACCACACTGCACATCCAGGCTCTGTCACTGATCCGTCCTCAGATCACATCTGAGGTCTGCCCCGCCTGCCCGAGCCACTCACACTTGGTCACTGGCCCCACGGTGAGAGCCTTCCTCCCTGACTGACTCCTGGCTCCCTTCTTGCTCTTGACCCTCCCCCTGTTTGCCCTACACTCTAAGGTCCAAAGAAGAACCAACTGTTGTCTTGTCTATCCCTGAGTGTCCTACGGCCCTGTCACAGCTCAAGTTTGTTCTTCTTGTCTCTTTGTAGTCAAACCACTTTATTCTTCCATCTCCCAAGCTCTCAGAAGAATCAGTTGACTCTAGATTTTACTCAGTCAGTGGGAAAGGTAACAAGTTCTTTAACTGGGTCCGAGTTATGCCCAAATCACCAGAGGACCTGATACTCTGTGGTTGAACAGAGAAACCTTGGCCTCAACACCCGGGACCTGGTCATCAGGGAAACTGCCTATGCCGGGCCTCTATACCCATCAACCACTCAGCACAGAAGCCTAAGGCTGCCAGCACCCTACAACTTCTGAAGAATGGCCCTCTAGCTTGGAAAACACTAGCCCGTTCACAGCCCAGAGTGCCGATGTGCACGGTGCCTGGTATATGTTAGACAATCATAAATACTTGGAGGGGCTGAAGATGTAGCCCAGTGTGTAAGACTGCTTATCTAGCATGCTTTAAGCCCTGAGTTTATCCCTAGCACCCCATAAAACTAGATACGGTGTTGTACATTTGTAACACCAGCACCCAACCATGGAAGCAAGAGGTCAGACGTTCAAGATCATCTTCATCTATATGGTGAGGTCAAAGCCATCCTGCGGTGGTTTGTATATACTTGGCCCAGGGAGTGGCACTTTGAGAAGGTGTGGACCTGTTGGAATAGGTGTGGCCTTGGAGTAGGTGTGTCACTGTGGATGTGGGCTTTAAGACCCTCATCCTAGCTGCCTGGAAGCCAGTATTCTGCTAGCAGCCTTCAGATGAAGATGCAGAACTCTCAGCTCCTCCTGCACCATGCCTGCCTGGATGCTGCCATGCTCCACCATGATGATAACGGACGGAACCTCTGAACCTGTCAGCCAGCCCCAACTAAATGTTGTCCTTTATAAGAGTTGCCTTGGTCATGGTGTCTGTTCACAGCAGTAAAACCCTAACTAAGACACAGCCGGAGACATTTGGCATCTTGTCTAAATAAAGTGTGACAGTACATGTCTGTACTCCAGCAATTGAAAGAGGGTGACTGCTGAGAGCCTGGGACACATAGTGAGATGCTGTTCACAAGAGGGACAAAGAGGAGAATGGACCAAGGGGTTTGGTTTTCAGATTCTTGTGTCTAGAAAGGCTCATTTAAAGAGTGAGTTCATTGCATGCGCGCACACGGGCACACACACACACACACACACACACACACACAATTGAGAGCCTATAGACAGATATCCAAAGCATGGTGTCCAGTGCAGAGAAGCCAATCAGAGCAGTACATGTGGTTAGGATGTCACCTTATAAAAGAAGGTAATACAGGTATGTGGAGGATGGGCCAAGCATTTAAACGGACAAGGCACAAGGAACACCCCAAATACCCATCAGATGAGGAACAGCCAAGGAAATTAGGGATAGCCACACAACGAACCATGATTTAAGGTGTGAAACATGCAATCCTGGAGCCGAGAGATGGCTCAGAGGTAAGAGTGCTTGCACGCAGGAATGAACACCTCAGTTCAAGTTCCCAGCACTCATGTGAAAAGCCAGCTGGGTCCCCATGCTGCCTGTAACCCCAATCCCATGGGGAGTAGAGACAAGAGGATCACTGTAGCTTGCTGGCCTCCAGCCGAGGCCCCTGTTCATTTAGAAACCTTGTTTCAAGAGAATAAGATGAAGGCTGGTGAGGCTGGAGAGATGGCTCAGTGGTTAGAGCACCGACTGCTCTTCCAGAGGTCCTGAGTTCAAATCCCAGCACCCACATGGTGACTTACAATCATCTGTAATGGGATCTGGTGCCCTCTTTTGGTATCTGAAGACAGCGACAGTGTACTCATATGTATAAAATAAATGAATCTTTGAAAGAAAGAAAGAAAGGAAGGAAAGAAAGTAAGAAAGAAAGAAAGATGAAGGCTGGTAGGGTAGAACAAAAGGTATCTTCCCCCTGGCCTCCTCACCCGTGATACCAGCCATGTGCACCAATACACACAGGTCCCATACACTGCACACACATGCACACATGAAGAAAAAAAAGTGGAATATTGACCTAAGCTATAATATACATGAACCCTTAGATGCAAGAAACCATGCAAGTGTACATCTCCAGACCAGATAATGCCGTGGAGATGGAAATAATATGGTTGCCAAGGTCTGGGGACACCAGAGAGAATAAGTGTTTGCTTGTGGTTGCAGGGCTTCCGGGAAGGGTAGAGCAAAACACAAAAGCCCATTGGTAATGCCTGCAGGGCTCTGAAGAACATGGACATCACGGGACAGAAAGCCTTCGAAAGGTGACTCATAAGGTTAGCAAATTGTGGCGTAAATTGTAAATTGTCACAAGGGTTTTTTTTTTTTTTTTTTATAAAAAGGACATTCCGTGGTGCTACAAACTGTTGAGACTGAGACTGGGGATGCTGAGACAGGAGGATGGAGGGTTCCGGGTCAGTGTGAAGGATGCCATGTCAAACAAAATAAAACAAAAAATCTGACTCATAAGTTGATGCACAGAGAATGGTGGCCAATGCCTGTAAATCCAGAACTCGGGCTCGGGAGACAGGAGGCATAGCAAGAGTTCAAAGCAAGACCCCACTACACAGCAAGTTCGAGGCCAGCCTGGGCTACTGTAAGGCCCTGTTGTAACAACCACAATTTTAAAAGAGGGAGGGGGCATTGAGGATACAGCGCATGCTAGCACACAGGCGGCCCTGGGTTTAACCCTCCCCCTAACAATGTTTTTAAGGTAATTAAGGTGTTGGCATTTCTTCTATTGTCATTACTAGTCCCCAAAGTGAGTCTCAGTGACAACCGGTCCCCCAGTGAGCAATCTGTGATGAACAAAGAATTCAACATTCAAACGAAACAGGATCCAGATTCTCGATATTTTTTTTTCCTTTGCCCCAGGCTCCAATATGGCTCTGCTCAACCATTACTGATCTTAGCCTCATTTAAAATTTTGATTCATTTTTGATCGCAGAGGATTTTTTTTTGCATTAATTTTTCCCTTATTTTTTTTTTTTAAAAAAGCTTAGTTATCGCATGTGTGTGTGTGCGCGCGCGCGTGTGGTGTGTGTGCCTGAACGCATGCCTGTGGGCATGTGTGCGGGTGCACGCGCTTGCGTGTGTGCTCCTCTAAGGACTGAGGTGTCTGGTGGTGTCCTCCATCGCACCCCACTTTTTTTTTTTTTTCTTTTTTTTTTTTTTTTTTTTTTTTTTTTTTTTTTTTTTTTGGAGCTGGGGACCAACCCAGGGCCTTGGCGCTTGCTAGGCAAGTGCTCTACCACTGAGCTAAACCCCAACCCCCACCTTTTTTTTGTTAATCTTTAAAATTTTTACTTAGTATCATGGCGTGAGATGGGGGGGTGGCAAATGTGAACAGACGCCACGGCGCATGTGTAGAAGTCAGCTCTCTCCTCCGGGCGTCCTGTGGGTTCCTTGGATCTACCTCAGGTCCAATTTATTTACCGACACGGGGTCTCTTGGTGAGCCCGGGGCTCCCCCACCCGATCCCGTCTGCCTGGTCTAGCTTGCTCTGAGGATCATCGGTGCCCACCTTGACTAGCAGTGTGCCAGCGTACCTGCCAGCTTCTATGAGGGCTCTGGGGATCCGAACTCTGGAGTTTGTGTTGCAAAGCAAGCATTTGAGCCTTTGAGTTATCTTCTACCAGGCCTTTCCATTTTAACTTGAGGCATGATCTCCCTTATCCCGGGTTGGCCTCAAACTCACTTTGTAGTCTCTGAAAACTGACCTTGAGTTCCGGATCCTCCTGCTTCCACTCCAGAGTGAGTGCTGGGATTACAGGTGTGCAGCACCACTTCCAATTTATGTGCTGTTGAGGATCAAGCCCGGGACTTCTGCATGCTAAGTAAGATGTGTCTTGGAACCACATTCCCAGGCCTTAATTTTACTTATCTTGATTTCTCCTATGCACGGACCACTATCACCCCTGTCGTCCTGCATCGGAGTGTTTCATTTCATCCCCTCCTCGGGGCCCTGCTTTGGGGAACGACTGAGCACGCTTTGGCCCTAAGCCCCCTATCCACTCACCCGGGGATTCCCAGGCTCCAAGGAAGCCAGAGGGCGGAGGCAGATCCGGGGGATCCAAGAGGGAGGAAGGGAGCTTGGAGAGAGGGGTGTGGGCGGGGAGGGGACGGGGCAGCCCGCCGCCTGATGCGTATCGATCCGCGCTCGGGGTCGGCGCGGGGGCACCACTGCTGGCGGGCGGGGCGACCGCACATTAGCGCGGCGGGGACCGCTCCCCGGAACGGCTGCGGGCACATTAGACTCCCCGGCCTGGGACGGGCGACCCCCGCGGGCGGGACGAGCTGGCTCCTGCAAGGCGGGCGCTGTGCTGCGGGGACCCACCCAACTGACCATGCACAGCCTCACCTCCGGCTCTCCTGCCTCCAGGCCTCTGAATCCTCTGTCAGGACTGCTCCATTAAGCCAGGCCAGGTCTGGAAATAGACCCCCTCCTACCCCACTACCTCCACCACCAGGGCTGTCCGTTTCTTTTGCTTCTGTGAGACAGAGGTCAGGCACCCTGAAGCCCAGTCTGGCCTGGAACTTGCAGCAGTCTTCCTGCCTCAGCCTTCTGAGTGCTGGGATGACAAACGTGAGCTACCATATCTGGCCCTGGTTTGCCCCACCCCTACCCTACCTCCACCCTCAAGGCTTCTCTAACCCCTAGCACTTCTCTGACCTCTGATCCTAGGTACTTGGGGTTGCATTTCCACAATCAACCCTTGAACAGCTCTCTCAATGGCATTTTTGCATTCCTGAGAACTAGAGTGAGCCAGCCCTTTGGGGAATCACGCCTAACTGGCATCTTATTGGGGGGATCCACGCATTCCCAATGACGGAATGCATACTCTGGCTGACCCAGAGGCCAAATCGACAAGGCCCATCGTCCCTTGGACAGGGAACTCTTGGTCACCTGGGTAGCAGGGCAGTGGGGCAACATCAAGGTTGAATTCTAGTTCTGCTACTTAAAAGCTGTGTGGTCTTGGTCAAGTGAATGAATCTCTCTGGACGTCTGGGGATGTAGCTCAGTGGTTCAGCATCTGCCCAGCACAATCATAATTTCTGCCCGGCAGGAATCGTGGGAACCTAATCCTCGGAAAAGGGTCTTACTGCAAAGGACCTGAACTCCCCAGGGTGGCTGGGGGTACACAGCAAGCAGTACATCGTTTGAGGACTACTATGCTGGTTGGTACTGTGGCCGGATGTTCTCTGCTCTCAGGCTAGCCCCTCCCTCTGGGCTCCACCCCAACTCACCTCCCAGAAAGTAGGAGGCGTCACTTCCGGTATCCGAAAGCTTCCTATCTGCAGGCTCTTCTGCCAGGACCTAGTTTTCCTCAGGCGGGTCCCTTTCTCCTCTATCCACTTCCGCTCCAGCTCCCACCTGCTGCTCCTTGACTGGTAGATGCCTGGGAAGCAGCTTAACTGGTAGCCTCCTGGTCCCTCTTTTCTTAGCCTCCCATCAGCTCTCCTCCACGCCCGCTTCATCCTCGGCACCTATGACAGGCAGCCGCTGCAGGTCTCAGGCTGTCGGAAGTCACTGTCTTCCTTTCTTTCCTCCTCCTTGAAGCAGGGTCTCACTGTGTAGTCCAGGCTAGCCTAGAGCGTTTATTATTCTGCCTCAGCCTCCTGGATCCCAAGATCAGGCCTCTTCCACCACTTCTGACACACGTTGGGGCCTTCTGAATCTCCCTGGCGGTCTTCTTCGTCTCCTCCGCCTTCTTGTTCTCCACTGTTTGTCTCTTGCTAGATCCGACTCTAGAGCAAAGGCGAGTCTTCCTTGTTGCCACAGGCAAACCCTTAGAGAACCCTCCATTCTTCTCCACATCCCCATCTTCTCTCGACCCCACCCCCAACCCCGAGGACCTCACTTTAACCACCCAGCACAGGCGAGCAATTCCCAAATTTAAATCTGTTGTCCCAACCTCTCTGTGAGCTACTGTCCATCTGTCTGCCCCACACCTACTCAGCCTCTAGCTCAGAAAGCCCCCTGAAGATTAGGAAGAAGTCGCTTCAGTAAGCCACACGCAGATGGTGTTGGGAAGTTACGGGGGGGGGGGGCGGCGCGCGGGCGGATAGTTCAGTGGGTAGTGTCCGCCGCACAAGAGCGGAAGACCTAAGCTCAGATCCCGAGCAAGGCTGTGGTAACTATGATCTGTAATCCCAGCAAGGAAGTGGAGACAGGAGAATGCCTCCTGCTCACGGGGCCAGCCAGCTAGGCCTAATTAGCAACGTTCCAGACTCAATGGGGGGGAACCCTGTCTACAAAATAAGGTGGCTGTCTGTCAATTCCCGCCCCTCCCCCTACACACATACAGTGTAAAAGAACACATATAAACCTTGAGAGGTACATATTAGCTTTCTAAACTGTTGGCATGCTGGCCAGGAAGAAATGAATGTCAGGCAGTGATGGGAGATGCCAGAACGGCCCTTCTATAAATGGTGTGGCTAATCAGTAGCAACCACCCCAAATTCATGTGTCTTCTTCCTGGGTCTGTGCCTGGAGCCTGTGCGTCCCTCAGAACACACAGAAGCCTGCTGGAGGGTGACTGAGCCCCAGTGTCCACCCCTCAGTGTGGCCTGGCCTAACCCAAGAGCCTACCACTGAGCTAAATCCCCAACCCCCGTTTTTATTTTTAACCTGTTTGTTATTTGTTTTGTTTGAGGCAACGTCTGAATAGTCCAGGCTGGCCTCAAACTCTCTCTGTAGCCAAGGCTGGCTCTTTAACTTGAATTTCTTGCCTCCACCTCCCAAGTGCCAAGAACACAGCCCTGCTCCACCGTGCCTGGTTAGTCACGCCATGCTGGGGATCGAACCCAGGGCCTTGTGCATTGGAGGCTGGCGCTCTACAACTGAAGTGCATGTGCACCCTTCCTCCCTGCTTCTGTTATCCGGCAGGGAATGATAGCCCTGGGGACTCTTCCTCAACACAGTAGGAGAGTAAACATCTTTCTCCTCCACACACCCAGCCTCACCCAGGTCACCCTCATCTCTACCTCAGCCACGAATGTCACCTCCTCCCTCACACCTTTGTCCACAGTGGCTGTTGTCCGTGTGCTAAGTCACATCGCTTCTCTATTGAAAACAGGCATGGCCACCTCCTGCCTCAGCCAAAGACCTCAGTAGCCCCGAACCCAGGGACTTGGGCCTCCTTCTCTTGCTGTCTTACCTCCCCGCCCCCATCTCTTCCGGTCCTACTAGCCTCTTTGATCCCTGAGACAATTACCCCGCTCCTCCCTGGGGCAGGGGAGATGGGGGCTTTGCACTGGCAGATCCCACTGCCTAGAAGTGCTCTACCCTCAGCTCAGGAGAGCATCCTCCCTCACCTCCTTCCTGGCTTGCTTGTCAGTCCGCGTTTCAGCTGGCCTCCCTCCCACCCACTCCCCATCCTGCTCGCCCCGACTCTGTTTCCTAAGGCGACTCTTTTTGCTGGAGGGCTAACCACCTTCTAACAGCCTAAAGAAGGCTTCCTTCTGCTGTCTAGCGCCTCCGCTGACAGTTTAGCTCCATGCTACAGACCCACCATCTGTAATGGTGCCCGGGCTAGAGCCGGAAACGTTGCGGAATGAATGAACACACCAAAGTGTGGATAAGCCCACGCTCTGGGGCCAGACTGCGCGGCTCGGCGTCCAGCTTTGCCCTCCGCCCTCAGCTTGCTCACCTGTGGAGCAGAACTGAGAGCAATGGCTGCTGGCTGTATCCATAAAGCTGTCTTGTCCGGCTGCGCCTGGCAAGGAAACAGTTACCATAAAGTTTCGACGCGGGCCAGCGAGGTGGCTCAGTGGCTAAAGGTGATTGCCCTATGCCTGTCGACCTGAGTCTGATCCCTGGGGTCCACAAGGTAGTGTCTGAGAACCAATTCGCACAAGTTGTTCTTTGACCTCTGTATATGTGCTGCGGCACCCGCGTGACCCCCTTTCACCTGAGGAAAATAAATAAATGCAATTTTTTTTTAAAAAAATTGACGTGTGTGTGTGTGTGTGTGCGTGCATAGAAGCCTGAGGTAGACTTCAATTATTTTCATTTATCACCCTTCTAAAAAAAAATGAAAACACTTTATTTTAAGTGACTGGCAAACAAAAAACATCACACATAGCTAAAGAAGTCGTTAAACCGCTCGCCTAGTGCAAACTCTATACATCTTGGCAAACTTCTGTACAGTTGTGGGGGTTTTTGGTTTTTTTTCTAGGTCGTTTTTTGTTTTTGTTTTTTGTTTTGTTTGTTTGTTTTGTTTTTTGAGGCAGGGTCTCTCATGGGCCTGAAGCTCATTGCTTGAGCTATACTGACTAGCAAGGCCCTCATGGTATCCAGCTGTCTCTGACCCCAGAGCAGGATAACACACTCAAACCACTGCACCCGGCTTCACACCTTGTTAGAGATCTGAACTGAGGTCTGCATAGTTGCACAGGAAACAAACACTTCACCCCCTGAACGATCTCCTCCACCCAGAACTCCAGCTCAACTTCAATTCTATCTCTGTCTACCTTCTTGTTTTAAAACGTTTGTGTGGGCTGGAGAGGTGGTTAAGAGCACTGGCTGCTCATCCAGAGGTCCTGAGTTCAATTCCCAGAAACCACATGGTGGCTCACAACCATCTGTAATGGGATCTGATGCCCTGTTCTGGCTTGTAGGTACATACAGATAGAGCACTCCCATACAGAAAATAAATACTTAAAAGAAAATAAGGGGGCTGGGGATTTAGCTCAGTAGTAGAGCGCTTACCTAGGAAGCGCAAGGCCCTGGGTTCGGTCCCCAGCTCCGAAAAAAAGAACCAAAAAAAAAAAAAAAAAGAAAATAAGGTTTACATTTATTTCATATGTATTAATGTTTCCCTGCATGTTTACATATGACAACATGGGTGGGTGGCACTGGAGGAGGCCTGAGGAGGGCCTCAGATTCCCTGAAACAGAAGCTGGAGTTACAGACAAGCGTGAGCCGTTCCCTGGGTGCTGAAATCCAAACCCAGATCCTCTGTTAGAACAGCTAATACTTGTAACCACCGTTCCGTCTCTCCAGCCCCTCTATCTACTTCCAATAAAGAAATCCTGACTGTCCTGATCATGGGCAAAATTTACATTTAATAGTGTTTTTCACCACATCCTTCTAATAGCAAAAAGTTGGGATCAATCTAAATTTCCAAGAAGGTGGGATTTGTTAAATGAAATATGGTCCACTTTTAAAGGACTACCGTTACTCAAAGAATTTTTTTTTTTTTTTTCTTTTTTCTTTTTTTTTGGAGCTGGGGACTGAACTCAGGGCCTTGTGCTTGCTAGGCAAGCGCTCTACAACTGAGCTAAATCCCCAACCCCTACTCAAAGAATTCTTAATAGCATAGGAAACATCACAGCTAAATACTAAATGAAACAGGATACAATTGAGGAAATCAGTGGTGGATACCTGTTTGGTTATTACTCTTTAGGTAGTACATATGTTCTTTTATTAGCTATTACTCATTAGCATGAAGAGAAAGACAGAATGTGAAACTGTGATCCCAGTTCAGACTTCTATGTCTGCATTCCCTTTGCTCCAAGAATGTCAAAGCTAAAAAGACAAATGTTGTAGCAAGAAGGTCATGACACGTGACGAGGCCTTGTCTAGAACCCACAGGTAAAGGGTTGGGGTATGGCTTCTCAAGGGAGCACATGCCAAGCTGGACTGAGAGGCCCTTCATTTGAACCCAGAACAAAGCAGAGAAAAGCAAAATAAATAAACAAAAGGAAGAAAATCTCGAAGTAGACTGAAATGTTAATAGAAGTTCCTTCTGGGCTGAGACACTGAAAGATTAATCTATCACATTTTCTGTATTTTGTACAAGGGATGGAAAACAGCAAGGCTTAGTAAACAGGAAAGTTCAGTGCATGCCCCTGTGTGTGTGTGTGTGAGAGAGAGAGAGAGAGAGAGAGAGAGAGAGAGAGAGAGAGAGAGAGAGAGAGAGAGAGAGCGTATTTCTGTGTGCATGTGAGTAAAAACATGGGTGATAGAGCTGAGGAGATGGCTCAGCAGTTAAGAGTGTTTGCTGCTGACACAAAGAGAGTTTGGTTTGCTGACACCCACATAAGGTGGCTCACAACTACGTGTAGCTCCAACTTGAGAGTCTTCTGGTCCGTAGGTCCCTGCACTTGTGTGAACACACCTACGCATGGACACACACAACTACACACATTTATTTTTAATAAAATTAAGGCAAATTTAATGCATACACATGTATGTGGAGGTCAGAGGGTAACACCAGGGCTACTCCTCGACTTCTGTTTTAAGATAGTGTCTCTTCCTTGACATGTGTACACCAGGCAAGCTGGCCTACAGGCTTCTGGGGAATGTCCTGTCTGTGCCTTCTGTCTTTCCATACAGGCTCCATAATTACCAATGTGAGTGCTTCTGAACCTGGCTTTTCATGGGTTCTGGGTATTTGAACTCACATCCTCAAGCTTGTACAAGTATGTTACCCATTAAAGCATCTCCCCCAGCCCAGGAAGGGGTAGCATTTTTCTTTTTAAGGACAAGTGTTTTCCAAATCTTCCTTCCACAGCATGACCGTTGGTGACGAAGCCTTAATTTCAAGAGACTAGGTGGGTCTGATAGTAAACAGGCAGGCACTCACAAGATAATTTTTTAAAATGTAATAAAAAAATGTTTAAATCAGGCTGGAGAGATGGCTCAGCGGTTAAGAGCACTGGCTGCTCTTCCAGAGGTCCTGAGTTCAAACCCCAGCAACCACATGGTGGCTCACAACCATCAGTCATGGGATCTGATGCCCTCTTCTGGTGTGTCTGAAGACAGCCACAGTGTACTCATATATAATAAATAAATCATTTTTTAAAAAATGTTTAAATCGGTGTTGAAATGGAACCATGGGGAGCTGCCCACACCACTGACATCCTAAGTCTTTTAGTGTGCACCATAGCCCAGTCATAGAAGCCAACTACACACAGGTTTTACAGGGTGAGAAGGGGGAGGGACAATTTGCTCCAAATATTTACTGTGGCACCCACAATGTTCCCAAGCAAGCAGGCCCCTTGCTGTTCATTCAAGGAAAAGTCTGGGTGTTATGTAGCACTGGGGATACCTAGGTCACTTCAGACATCTACACACAGGCTTGGGAGCCTGGATCTGCCTTGTCTGTGGGGTCCCCTCTGCTCATCTGAGATGCCTTCCCTATGCACTGCACCCCTTCAGTGCCGGTCCAGCCACTCCTGCACGGCCAGGACTTCCTACACATCAGGTAGGGCTGTAGGGTGCTGCCCCCATCTGGCTACAGGCTCCGGTTGAACTTAGACGCTTCTGTGGGAGGTGATTGGTCCTCCCTGCTGCCCTGATACAAGGCCTGCTATAGGGACTTCCTCAGGTCTCAGACAAGGCCTGTAAAATCGCCCTTAGACAGCCAGCCCCTGACCTTCCGTCCCCCTGAGCCCTGAACTCTGGCTGCCCTCTATTCCCAGAAACCACTTCCCTCCCTTCATCCATCCAGGTGCCTTCTCCCTCAAATGCTTTCGATGCCTCATCACAAATTTTTTCTCCCTTTCCTCTCTGATTCTTCTCCCCCTCCCTCCCCCCCCCTCTTCTCTTCCTCCTTCTCCTTCCTTCTCTTCCCCTTCTCACCCTCTTCCTCTCCTCTTTTCCTTTCTTCCCCCCATCTCCTGCTGTGCATTGCCAGGTGCTAAGCCCAACAGCTCAGGGACAGGTGTGACAGGTGGGACGACATCCCTGCCTGCTTTCCTGCAGGCCTGCATCCAGGGAGCTTCAGCCAGGTTAGGCAGACTATTGACTCACAGGCCCTGAGTCATGCCCTGCCCTGGGTTTCGGTCTGTCCCATCTCCCAAGGGACCAGGAGTCAAACCCATTTCCGGTCCCTATTGAAGCTACGGGTGTGTGGGAGCCCTCAGATCGGCTGTCACATGTGGAGGCAGTCTCCTGGCCTTCACCCGCATGTGACTCATTCACGCCACACGTGATTCTTTATACCTTCTCTTGTATGTGAAGACCTAACTGTAGGTAGATTGTCACTCAAGTGTGTAAGTGCGTGTGTGAGTGTGTGTGAGTGTGTGTGAGTGTGTGATTGAGTGTGTGAGTGTGAGTGTGTGTGTGTGTGTGTGGGGGTCTGTGTGAGTGAGTGTGTGGGTGTGTGTGTGTGGGTGTGTGGTGGGGGGTGGGGGTGTGGGGTGTGTGTGTGTGTGGTGTGAGTGTGGGGTTGTTGTGGGTGTGGGTGGGGGCGGGGGGGGGGGAGAGGGGGAGGGGGGAGGTGCGGGGTCGAGTTGTGGGTTTTGTGGTAGTGTGTGTGGGGGTGTGAGTGGGTATGTGTGTGGGTGTGTGTGAGGGTGTGTGTGTGTGTGTGTGTGTGTGTGTGTGTGTGTGTGTGTGAGTGTGTGTGTGTGTGTGTGAGTTTGTGTAAGTGTGTGAGTGTGAGTGTGTGAGTGTGAGTGTGTGAGTATGTGATTGTGTGATTATATGTGTGTGAGTGTGTGTGTATGTGTTTTGAACAACACATGTGTGTGTTTTGAACACACACACTCGTGGCTGTTACATAGCTCTGCACTCCCCTTTGTGCCCACATTAGCTCTGAAGACCCCCTAACATAGACAAAGAGGAGGGGACCCAGCCAGACTGGTGGCTGCACATCTTCCCATGACTCGATCCTGACCTGCAACGTTTATACCAATATAGACAGGGCTGGGGCAACCACCTTTACCCCACAACTTTATTCCCTAAAGGAGCTCTTGGCAACATCATATAAGGAAGGGATCTCGAGGGAGGCCAATGGCACAGCAAGGCCAAGCCCCTCCATGCTGCCAGGTACCCTGTGGCTTTGGACTCCCTGTCAGAGACCCAGGAGAACCCCTGTATACCGCTCCCCACCCCGGGGCAAAACGGAGTGACAGGGAACACCTCACAGGGTGCCCGGTGGGACCCAGCTTTGACTCACAGCCACAAGCAAATGGAGAGAGGATCCCCTGGCGCTTGGGCTCCCCACCCCCACCCTCAGAACTGCGTTTCCCGCAAAATCAATCATCCTGCCACTGGCTTTGCGGGAAGTGGGGGTGGGGGGCGAACAGGAGACTTGTGGGGGCTCATGCTCCCTTTTAGGGTGGCAAGCACATGTGGCTGGTGTGGGTAGACACCAGTCAGAGAGGGCCTGAAGGGCCTCCAGTCAAGCCCTAGGCCTCTCCAGCTGGCCAAGTCAGGCCCAGAGATAAAAGGTGGAATTCCTAGAGTTGGGGAGACTGGATAGTATGGGGGGCTGACTGAAGATGCCTTGGGGAGAGGTGGGCAGAGGCAAGGAGGAAGGGAGCTTGTGACCAGCCTACATTGTGTTAAGTCTCCAGGATAATTGTGACACAGGAGTCTGCATTTGTGGTACGTGACCCACCAGTGAGGTGCCAAGGAACAGCCCCTTAGATTTCCTCCCTCTGTTGGCCTTGGCTGCCTGGGTGCTGCCATCGGAGAGCGAGAATGTGCTCTGAGGAGGGGACCACATCCTCCCCCATTACCTGGAAGAACTCCCATGGTTGGGGAATCGAGGAGCAGCTGGAAACTCTCAGAGACAACACTCTCCATCCGTCACTGTCAATAAAGATGTGTGGGCTCAGGGCCGGTTTCACTGTTATAATATTTTCACTTTCCTTTACAAATGAGGAACCAAAGGTCACAGAGGAGAGGGGCAGCGCTGAGCATGTGGCTGGCTGGGAGAGGTATGGCCTGCCCACTGTGCCCCCATGGCAAGAGCGCTAGGCCAGGAGTCCCATCTCCTGCTACAGCCATGGTTTGCTCAAGTATCACCCATTCAGCTGTGTCTCCTCCCTGGGTCTCTACTTCCCCTTCTGTAAAATGGAGTCGCTGATCCCTGCCCTGCCCCCAGGGGATAGTCAGGGAGCAACCGGTGCTACCAGATAGGAGAGGCCTTTAGAAACCTTGCTTGCCCGCTGCCAGGGTGTAGCTGTCAGCGCCAACCTGCTTCCAGCATCACCTCATCTCTCTGTGCCTAAGGGCAGCGACCAGACTGGACAAGGCCTTCTAGATCCATGGTCTGTGATACTAGGAGTCTCCAAGCTAACCATCTCTCCTCCACAGGTAACTGTCCCTAGGTGCCTCACTGCTCTCCTCTCCGCCACGAGCTGGTGGGACCTCGGCAGGACTCTGCATGCTGGAGATGACCACCCCCCCAATCCCTGGTCATTGGAAAGGGGGGTGGTGGGCCAGGTTGCCAATGTGAATATTAGCTGGTGTGAACTAATTTGATGGTGCTGATAAATGCTGCGGGTGCCTGGGGCCACGGCCCCACCCAGCACCCCCCCCCCAACACACACACACACACACTCCACCCCCGCTGATAACATCAAGATTGAGCTGTCCTGGCTCCTACTTCTCGGGTGATGAAATCCCGGCTCCATCAAGCTGGCTAGCTCGGCTCTTACCAAATCGTTGTAATTGAGATTAATTTGGGGGCGAATTGGGTCAGCCCTCGCAGGCACCCATTAATTAGCAGAGGAGGCTTAGTGCACCAACAGCTGGGCCTTGCACCCAGCGGGGCTGGAACCATCGGATAGGGAGCCCTGAGCGAGAGATGCCCTGTGACATGGTGTGTCCCAGGCACGGGGCAAGCTGGACAAAGGCTCTCCAACTCTCGGCCAGGCCACTCCCCCCCTCCCCTCCGCCCCGAACCTTTCCCATCAGGAGCGCTTTCCTCCCACACTGGGGAGGGAAGGGGGCATCGCGCCTCTGACTCTGGTCTAAAGACCGCTCTAGGTCTCCACGAGTTAAAGGGCTCATTACAAGGGGGGAGGGGGAGGGGTGCTCCGAGGCTCCTTGGACATCAAACAGCTCTTGCAAAACTTTTAGATGAGTTAAGTGCAAATGAATTTGAAACAGACAATGAGGTTCCCTTCAGAGACACCTGGGCAGAGAAAAAAAAAAAAAAATGAAGGGAAAAGCGCCCGAGGAGAAGCTCATTTGGAGATTTTTTTTTTCTCCCCCTGAACCCAAAACATACAAGGAAAACAAACCCACCCGTCTACACTGGGTGCCAGAGGCAGACAGACACGCCCTGACTCAGTGCTAGGCTGGCAGCGAGCTGGGCACATCCACGTGAGGCCTGGGCGCACACGTGGGAGTGGAGAGCAGCGAGGGTGTGCAGGGACCGAATCGTGGGGCACACGCATGCGCAGAAGTGGCAGCAGCCCTGGGATGGGGCAGAGCTAGGAGCCAGGAGAATGCAGGCCCTGTAGACACCCCCAGGGGCCTGGAGGTGTGGGAGGCGGGGTCTGTGTCCTGGCAGTGAGAGATACAGTCCAGGCCCCTGGCACCTTCTGGTCATACTCATTCCTGGGCAAGGCCCGGGTAATAGGCAAGCAGGTGAAATGTCAAAGCTGGAGCCAGGAACCTTCCTGCCCTACCCTACTGGTCCAACTTGCTTCACCCTATTGCTCCGGTTTCTTATTTTTCCCTTGTGAATCTCAGAGATACAAATGTGGATTGAGTCACTAGCCACCAGCCATACTTCTGCCCACTCCAAAGCCCTATCCTACCCCAAGGACCCAAAAGGAGGCGGCTGCTGGGGCCTGGCCAAGGATGACATTTGAGGAAGTCTTGCACCCTGGTAAGTCCTTGTGGAGTCTCCATGAATGGCCAGACCCAGGCTGGGCCCTCTCAGAAGACTACAACAGAGCAACCTTCTGGCTGGGTGCATTTGCAATTCATGGCTCTAACAGAGATTGCATTAGGCCCTCCCTGTCACTTATGATGAATACCACTTGTTTTCTAGAAAAAAAATGGCCCTGGATACATGGTGACAGGATAGGGCCTGGGGACCAGGGCACGGCTAGTGTCCTCTGTAACCTAAAACTTGACTCCTCAGAGGCTCTCAGGGCCACATGGTATGAGCTATGAGCAAAGGACACTCCCTCCTGCAGGTTCCATCTAACTAAACCTTCCACAGTCCCTGCCCCTGGGGTCCTCCCAATAAGTCCGACTCAGCAGTTCTCAACCTGTCTCAATCCCTTTGGGGAAGCAACCACCCTTTCACAGGGGTCATGTATCAGATATCCTGGATATCAGATATTCACACTATAACTCACAGCAGTAGCAACATTACAGTTATGGAGTAGTAATGAAAAGAACTTTATGGTTGTGGGTCATCACGGCCGGAGGAACTGTATCAAAGGGTCAAAGCTTTAGGATGGCCGAGGACCACTGGTCAGGAGAAAGAGAGTCTGCTCACTTCACAGACAAGAAAACACGGGTCTGAGGGAAGACAGAGGCCAGGAGGGGCAGAGCTCCTGAGGGGAAGGCCTGTGAGATTCCTGGAGAGGTAGAGGGAGCCCTTATTGAATACAGTCTCCCTGCTATCCTGGTCTGAGACCTAGGTCTGCTCACACCCTGCCCAGGCTCCCTGGAAACCTCCTCCTCCTTCTCATCACACAGGCCTGAGACTTTGACTTCGGATGGGGTGGTGGGAGGAGGTCCCTCTCACCCATGACTCTGCCAGTGGAACAGAGGACGGGACAGGAATTGGTTGGTGGTTTTAACCAGGACCCTCCCATGTGCCATAGCTCCTCTGCTTCACGTCTCAGATCCTTTGGAAGGAGAAACTGGGAGAGACCTCTTTGGTGACCTTTGGGCAACTTAAGAGCTCCAAGAGGTGCCCATCCTTGTCCCCAACCTCAGACCTTCCAGAAGTATAACCAGTGGACCAGCGCAACAGACACAAAAGAATTCTTCCATTTGTGTGTGGCTTGTTGGCCCATTTGTTGGAAAAAACTGTAGCTTGTACACGATGGCTCCTCCTCTTCCTCCTCCTCTTCTTCCTCCTCTTCTTCCTCTTCCTCCTTCTCTTCCTCCTCCTCCTTCTCCTCCTCCTGCTCCTCCTCCTCCTCCTTCTCCCTCCTGCTCCTCCTTCTCCTCCTCCTCTTCTTCCTCCTCTTCTTCTTCTTCCTTCTTCTTCTTCTTCCTCTTCCTCTTCCTCCTCTTCCTCCCTCTCTTCCTCCTTCTTCCTCTTCCTCCTCTTCTTCTTCTTTCTTTTCTTCTTCCCCCTCCTCCTCTTCCCCCTCCTCTTCCTCCTTTTCCTCCTCTTCCTCTTCCTCCTCCCCTTTTCCTCTTCCCCTCCTCTTCCTCTTCTTCCTCCTCTTTTCCTCTTCTTCCTCCTCTTTTCCTCTTCTTCCTCCTTCTTCTCCTTCTCCTTCTTCCTTCTCCTCCTCCTTC